>NC_088171.1:96311411-97511411 GCF_028769735.1 Zonotrichia leucophrys gambelii
AGTAGCCTAATGAAAGCTGATTGTCTAATCAGCTAATGCACAACATTTCTGATAATAAATGCAACCATGCTGGTGAAAATTTAATTAAGATAAATACCCATCATGTATTCAGTTATATCAGTAAAAAATTTTCAAAATAAAATGATCTATTCAACTCACCTCAAAATGGCTTAATTTCAAAATAGTCTTTCTCTGAAACTTCCAAGGACACAGTTTATTTTCACCCTGATGAATAAGTAATATATCATATAAGTCATATTCATATATATATATGAATATTATATTTATACATGAATAAGTAATATATTATATTACAACTACCACCTATATATTACTATTATCATTTGTCTTTTTTCCTACTTTTTGGATAAATTAATATTGTATCTAAATCATGAGACACGATCAAACAAGAACACAGTGATTCAGCAATACTTTTTCTTATGAAGTTGTTAACACCATCCCATAGATGAAGTATTCTAAAAATAAGTTCTTTCCTTTCCTAGTGACATGTCATTAAAAAACTAAATAAATTGTATGGTACCATGTCGATGTCATGTTACTATAAATATATATTCATTATTTTATTAATCTCTTTTAAAGATTTCTGTGCTTTAAAGAACACACACAGTAGTTCTGTACTATATACTGTGGGGAGAGACAATGTCACAAACCAAACTGTTCATAGGAATAAGAGGTATGATAGTAGCTTATTTTTGAACTTTGGATCTCTTTAGAAATTACAGACATTTCAGAGTTTCTGTTACTTGAGGGCCAGATGGTTCTGCTTTGGGAGAGCAAGAAACACAATCCCAAGGTAGCATTCAGCAGATGTCCAAGCAGCAGTTCCAGCTGACCAGACAAGTTTGCTCTTCCTTCACACAGACAAAGCCAGGAATGATGCAAGAAAAGGAAATAAGCCACAAACACTATGGTTACTGAGTATAGAGAAAATAATGTAAAAACTTACAGCAAAAAAATAAACACAAAAAAATCCAAATCTCAAATCCATCATACTTATGATTTTTTTTGGGGGTGGAGAGAAATGGAAAGGGTAGGAAGGTGGCCTAGGGAAAGAAGCAATTGGATTTTCTTGCTCCATAAGAAGCATACTTTTGTTCTGATGAAGGTGCTTATTTCCCTATCAACTACAATAACTGAATTTTATAACTACAACTGTTCTGACTAGAAGTATATTGTTTATGTCTGCAGAGTGCTCTGACTAGATCTCTAGAATCAACACATGCCTGCTGAACCAAATAGCACGTGTGGGTTTTAAATTATTTGGGGATCACATGACACCAATTATAATTTTTTTTCTTTAATATAAGCAATAAAAAAAAGACTGCACTTTTACTTCTGTGACTGACATTCTGATAGAAATTAGAATCTAATAACACAGCACCTGGAATACTGTACAGGCATTAAAGAAAAAAAAAAACCCAAACAAATAAAAGGAGGATTTTGCAGTAGAACAAGACTAAAACACAAGGGATTTGGTTTTACTCACAATCTTCTTACTTTTTTTTTCATCTCTAAGCGAGGTGTTTCCTTCCTCACCATTTTAGTTTACTGCTGGATATTTATGACATAGAATGAGAGCAAAATTAGTTCAGTTGGATCTACAGCTGCTTCTCCCTTTCCAAGTCCAGATATTTCTAACTAAAGCCTTGGATACTCACCAAGCTGCTGTTGCTCTGCTTCCTATCACAATTTGTGTGGAAAGACAACAGAAAAGCATCTTCCAAAGGAAACTCACAAAATACTAGTCTAAATAAGTGGAGGAACTGCGGCTTTCAGATTGCCTACATGAAGATGAAAATGCTATGAGAATGTTGATTCGAAATATGGGATGGAGAATACTTCAAATAGGCTTTGTGTATTCAAAATGCAAATGTTGTTATTTTTTATTGACATAGAGCGTAATATTGGTTTTTTCCTTTTTTCCATTGGTAAATAACATCACAAAGTATCTCTGGGGCAGACCTTCTTTGTTGGCTGTCCTACTGAAAAGCCCAGTAGTGAAAGAATAATGGGTGATAAATCATTTTCTTACTTATATTGGTGCTCCTTCCAGAATAATCTGACTTTTTTTTCTGCAATACGTCCACAAAATTATGCAATTTCAATTGCTGTCTTTGAGCTTCAGTTTTCTTTGTAAAAATTGACATCATTTGCTAGCAGTAAACTCTTTTACTAAGGAAATTAAATCACTCTTGTGTTCAAGATTTTATTGTCAAATTTCCTTACAGAGAGGTGTAATTGCAGTCAGACTGGCTTCAGACTTCTAAGCCATCTTTTATTTTTTGTGGCATTACATACACAGGATTTGATCTTCATCTTTCATGTATTGACATGTACTACATCAGCATGGAAAGTTTCCTAAATTTGAAGGTAACAACCCATCCTGACAGTTTACATCAGTAGATTAGGAAGCTTTTAGATACTGTAATTGGAATGATGGAACCATGTGAGTCAATCCAGAGAAAAAGTGAGGTTTTGAATTAATGGCACTCTTACCAAATACATCTATAAATAATGTCTTACGCAGAATTGCTTGCTATCCAAATTCAGAGTGCATTTGATATGTGATAGTCACAAGCTCCTGTAATCTATGTATATGCATTCTGATGTAGTGATCATCTTCTGATTTCATCTGTTTAAATACTCCCATGGACCTCAGGAAACCTTTGAGCCATATATAAACAGCAAGGCCTGAGATGACAAATGTGACAGGATTGTAATAAAAAGAATTATGTATGCATGTAGCACGTTGAACCAACAATCTTTATAATCCATTTTCAAGGCCTGTGAGATCAAATTTTCATGGACAGAGGTCAAGCATCATAGATCTCTTACACTCACCCTGTGTAGTTGGGCTTTTCACTTTTCTGGTAAATATATAACTTTACTGTCACCTGTCTTTTTGCTTGTCATAATTCCTTCTGTCCTGGGGTGACTTTATGATCCTTTTTTCCAGTCATCTGTTCTGTTTATGCTGGGTATTAACTTTTGCACGTTTAAGACCGGTTCCAAGAGCAAAGGGGGAGAGAAGAAGCACAGAGTTTGTTATCAGAAACTGCACTCGCTGCCCTGCATCTTCTTCTGGACTGTGTCGTCTACAGACAGACCGCAGGAGAGAGCTTTCCTTTGCTATTTAGTTAGGGGTTTTTTAGGTAGCTGAGGCAGAGAAGTCACTTGGAATGTGGCTTTTCTTTTTCTTGGAACTGTTCAAACCTGCTCTGGTCTAAAAACTCAGAAAAACATCAGGACCTCATTCCTGTGACCCACCAGGGCCTGGGACATGGCATTTCCAGAGCAGGAGGGAATGATAAGAGACTGAGCGAGCCGAGCTACACCCCATGACAAAGACTTTTGGAATTTTTCACCTCTTTGGAGCAGCAAGAAATTTTATTGTTAAATATTATTAATTTCTTATGCTTGTGAATACTTAGCTTGTTAGATAAACAGTTTTTTCCACTTTTCTCCCAGGAAATTTTTCCCAACCAGCTGCGGGAGGGGCTGCTTGAATCTGCTTTCTAGAGACATCCCTTTGGAAGTTTCTTCCCAAGTTTACCCTAACCCAGGACTCCTTCCTTCCTTCCTTCCTTCCTTCCTTCCTTCCTTCCTGCCTGCCTGCCTGCCTTCCTGCCTTCCTGCCTTCCTGCCTTCCTGCCTTCCTCCTTCCCTCCCTCCCTCTATTACTAGCATCCCTCAAAGCAGAAGACTGGAAAAACCCTAAAAGAAAATTGCAAATTTTAGACAATTTGAAAAATTGCACATTATTGGTACAAGAAGAAAAAAAAAAATCAAGGCAGTAGTTTATTCACAGAAATTTGTATTCTGGTATTCACCAGAGAAGGTATGATAAAGGGAATCTTGCTCAATAGTCCTTCTTCTTTTTTACCGACAGCAAAACTGAGGCAAAAATAAGCACATAAAGAAATCAGTGTGATTTAGCCTTGTGTTCCCTTAAGGAGTCTAAGATTGGAAGGCAGATAAACAGTAAAATAGGACAAGATCATATCTCACATTATCTCCTGCCTTTCAAATAATGTTTCTGCTTATTTTCTCACTTTTATAACCAATTTTATCTTTGTTATTATCCGTGTCTTCTCATATTTCATACGAACTGGGAAAATCACCAGTGAATTAATAAAAGCAAAGGAAAACTTTCCAAGTAGGAAATAGTCATGCAATTTAAATCCTGAGGTAGTGGGTTGCAGAACCCCTGATAATCACAGATTTTGTTAGAACAATTTATTCTACATTATCTCCCAAAAGAATTACCTAAACTATCATTCAGGTTTATATGCAATATTGAGGATATATTAGAGACTTAGTGTACTCTTTTCAATAATAAACTTCTGATCAATCAAATTAAAGTTCCTCCCTTGTGTAGAGGATCCCTAGAGGAGCATATAAAGAGCAATTTAGACACCACTGGATTTTGATCCTCTCTTTACAAAATTTTTGCATTACTGTGCAGAACTTCTATGTGATTGGAATCATCTCTAGAAGGAGAGGCAAGGTCAGGTTCCGGATTCACCACCATGGGAAAGAGTCTGGTTCACACCATGGCTTCGGCACATTCAGAGCTCCTAAAGAGCTGGCAGGGCATGGTGACAAGGACATCAGAGAGCTGCTGGGAAAGGTGGGGTTGCCTCTGTGTTGGGAATACATCAGGGCCAGGATAGACGCTGCGGCTGAGGCACTGAGAACACTTGTGAAAACAGTGACACTGCTGTGCTGGAGTTGCACTGGCCTCCCAACCATTTAGGGTTACATGAACACCATTTTAATGATCTGAAGTTGAAATTAATCAGGAAGAAATAAGTTAATTACAATCACTGCAAGTAACTAATGCTGTGTTTAAAGACATGTGCTGCTTAGCTCAATGGTTTTTTCCCATTACAGGGTGGCTTTGAAGCAGTCAAAAAAGTCTAGATTAAATCTTGCTGGCTGCCAGGTAATCTTACAAATATTATTTAAATAATAAATGACTGTTTGTGCATTAACTTTCTGAATATTAAGTAACTTGATTTCTTAACAAATATCTTTTCGGACATGACCTTTTTTCAGTCACTAGGGTTTTTCATATTTTATTACTTTTTCTTCTTTGTAGGATATAATTTGACAGATCTTTACAATAAATTCAAGTCTCATTGACAAAATTCTGAGATAGGCTTCAGAAGACATTTTAAAAAGTTTATCAAATTTTCAGACCTTTCCAGTAAGATTCCTCCAGATGCAGAGAGGATATATTTTATTTTTTTAATGCAATCCTGATGGAAAAAAGATCTGTAAAGGAAGAAAAGATTTTTTTTGTCTCAACTTCAAGGAGAGTTATGGTGGAATTTTGATGTCTAAGAGCTCTTTGGCAATTCAGCATGAAACACTAACTCATTTTAATAAGATTTGCCTGTTATAAATTGCAGCTGGTAGCCAGCTTTTGATTGGGCCAGATAATCTCCAGAGGTCTTTTCCAACTATAATGCTTCTGTGATTCTGTGATTTTGTGACCTTCAGGTGTAAGTAATGTAAGATGTCAATAAACTGCATGTATCACTTGCTATTTTGCCAGATAATGCTGCAAGAGTAATTCATACTGTACCAGAATGGGAAGTGCTTCCCAAGCCCTGCTGAGCAGTGGGATCTTTTTCTGGATAGGGTGATATTCTTCACAAACACAGCTCCTGGAAGGCTCTGCAAAGACCCATGTAGAGGCCAACTGTTAACACACATTTTAAAACTTTATTGCTCACTGGAGCATGAAAGATGTAACGGGATGCAAATGGTCATCCCTACAGATAAGAATTGATCAGAAAATTCACAACTGGAGAAACTGCTGGTGGGAAATTATTGTACAATGTCATTGAAACCAAGTGAGTTTTGCTATAAATGAGCAAGAGAAGAAATATTGGACTTTTGTGAGAGCTAAATTGCATTGCATGGTAGTTGTCAGCCTGTCAGTGAATGAGATTAAAGCAATTCCTATAGTATAGATCTGTCCAGAAACATAATCTAGGAGAAAATGCTTAGATGAAAACTATAAAAACTGCAGTTAGACTGTAAAATCTAATCAGCATTGATTGGTTGAAAGGTTAGGTTTTCTGCACTAAATTTTTTTAATTCTTTCTTGGTTTAATAGATCCTACAGTAGAATTTGAAAGGAGTAAAAACACAATCATTGTTTTCTTAAATCTAGGGCTTAAAATATTTACAGAATTATGATTATTTTATTTTTTTATTTGTTTATAATTATTTCCTTTCAAGAACTTCTTGTGTCAGTATGCACACACTAAGCCTTTATAGTCTTCATATTAATTACATTTACAAGCCAACACTTTTGTGTTAAAATAATTATTTTTTATAAAGATTAAACACAACATTGAAATTTGACATTAATAAGGGATCGTATATACATTGTTTTAACTGAATGATTTATACTTACCTGTGAAGTGGAATTTTTTCTGCAAAATAACACTGAAGGCTTCCAAAAGGCTTTCAGCAGTAGGAAAGCATTGTCCTTTATAGAATTTAAAATAACTCTGAGTTTGTCTACTTTGTTATATTACACGATTGATCCTTTATACCAGTATTTTTCATAGAGGTTGAAAATTCAGTATACAAAAATAAGGAATTATTCAAACAATGGAACAGTTAGACACCTTCCCAGCAAAAGTCACTAACACAGACTTTTCATTGACTCCCAAGGTTTTAAAGGTCAGGCTTTGGCAACCAGGCCGGCCAGGTCTTGGGGCATGGGAATAAACTAGTTGTCTTCACCATGGCTGTCACATGTTTAAACAAAAATAAATACATAAATACTCTATTGTGTTAGGAATGATAGCTGTACAGAGCTTTGGGCAAATCTTTCCCTAGTCTCCTTCTCTAAAGAAGTTATTTGCCAAAATGTCAATGCAACAAGTGAGGATTCAGGGGAGTTCCTCTCTACGAGGAGAGGATCAACACTAAATTTTGATCTGGTCACCATTTTACCAATTTAAAATCTGGCATTTAATAATTTTGACAAATTCCTAAAAACATTTTTCACGTTTAATTCAAATTATTGATTTAATCTACCCACATATAATAAAATAGGTGAAATTAAAGAATAATAATTATTGAGGTACTCTGTAACTTTTTTCCTGAAGTCCTTCAATCAGTCCAGCTAAATATATAATAGAAAATACTCACTTTATAGATTTTTTTAAAAATAAATGATGAGGCAATCTGCTAGAAGTAGGGAAATAATTTTCTGCCGATATTATTACTTTTCTGTATGCATTTTCAATTTACTCTATTCCTGCTGTTTCAACACTAAACCATGCATGGAGAGACAGAAAAATCTGAGGGAATCTGACTTTTCATCCACACACTGTTATTAATATGGATTACTCATTAAAGTGCCATTTCAAAATTTGGGAGAAATTTGCTAATGAGCTACTGAGGCCCTATACTGACATGAAAAAGCTAAATTGAGATTTAAAATTATTAGAAATGGAGAGACACTGAAAAGTAACAGACACAGTAGCAAAGATGAGAAATTCTCAGAAACACTCTTTTTAATGTGGTTTTCTAGCCTAAATTTGCAAGCATTCACAAGAAGGTCTTACAACTGAGAAGAAATATTCAAAGCTATTTGTAGTTATCACAAAGCAGAAAAGTGAACACTCAAACCAGGTAATATGTCTCTTTCTACTTGAGAACAGATTCTTCAACTAGAATAGTCAGACACTAACTAAACATTTATAATATGCCTGAGCACTAGCACCAGGAGATCAAAATTAATCTCCACCACAACTTGATATTTTTAAAGTATTTTTATAAACTCTATTAACAAAAGACTTTTCCAACGCGGAAAACAACAACTGCCAAATAATAATTAGAGACTCCAAATACAGCAAAGTTTCTATCCATTTTCCATTGTATCTCAACACCATCTTCCTTAGCAATTTATCAGAATTACCCTTCAACAGAAAAGCAGATATGGAGGGGAAAACAAAAACTTGCTGGGGCTAGTCTGGGGTCTTTTTCTATTTGTAACAACCAAAGCAAAAACAAATCTTCCAGATTTTGTGAGTTATTCTTCACTATCAAAATATGGCAGAGGACTTCAGATAAGAAGACATTGAGCCCCTGAAGTGCCCAGAAGTAGTTCCTGTGAGTTTCTCAGCTGAGTTCTGCCCATATGTTGTTAACACTTCCTATATTGCTAGGGTAGTGTCAGACCTCACAATGTTCTTTGTCCTGAATTCCATCACCAGAGAACTATTTTAAGAGCAGGCTAACTGCTGAAGTGCTCTAGAGAAAAATGTAGTTCAGTTTTCTGGTTTGGCAGAAATTTTCATCCATTTCTCTCAATGTTTGTAAGAGACATGTTTCGAACATTCTGTCTCATAAAAGGAAAAGAACTTATGCTTATCTGACTCTTTTCATTTCTGTGGTAGTCCTCAGATATCCATGGTTGGCAAATTACTATTTGGATGTTTGTCACATGGAAGAGCCACATGAAGATGTATGATGCACATAAAAGTAACATATTCTATTCAGGAAACTATAATATTTGGGAATTTATGAGTTTAGATCTAGATACAGATAATTAATTATATTCATTAAAATAGTCTGTTGATTTAAGTTTTCCTTTACATAAAGCACAAAACACAGTGCTACTTACTAATTTTAATCTGGCAAATTTTCAGCAGCAGTATGAAATAGGTAATGTGAGGAAGATGGCTGTACTACTTCTTTAACTTAATTGCATGGACTTAGAAATATTCTTTCATTGACACCACTAGATTCAGACAAAGTAGTGCAAAGTTCCTGTCACAGTAGATAAGGCAACAGCATTCTTAGTTGAGATCTACTAATTACAGAATCTTTTTATTTTTGATCATTATGACTCCATTGGTCAGTGCTGGGTATACTAGTTTGGGGGTTTATGCACTCCATTGGCTGATTAAACAAAATAAGAAATAACTGAGCTATGATTAAAAAGTAGGAATATTAATTCTTCCTCTGAAAAGCGAAGAAAAACTAAGAGGTGAAGCAATAAGCAGCACCAAATACATTTTTGACCCAGAATTGGTCCTTGCATGCTTCTGATTATCTTCATTAGACCTGCCCCTCCCCCCCCCCTATAAAAACAGTATAGTGCCATAAAGGAAAAAGGGGTACAAGTTTAAAAAGTGGTCGTGCATGACAAAAGTATAGTTTCTTTTAAAATGCCATATAAAAAAGAATATATTGAAAAATGGACAGGACAAAATTGCTAGTCTAAATAGAAAAATAAATTGTGAGGTAAAGAAAATACCCATCAGAGATGAAAAATTTCTGAAGGAAAGAAAGAGCAAAGAATCATTCCACTGAGATTTGAAGACATCAGGGAAATGTGTGAGATATTAGCTTGTTAGATACAAAGGCTGTAGAAAGGACAAACAGTCATAGGAAGAACGAAAATCTCTCTGAAGAAAGAAATTACTAATTCACCAACCAGACTGAACCCTGGTTGTTGGTATTCCTCAGAGCCCTATTCCTGGAAAAATAGAGTTTGCTGTTCACAATAATTTCTCAGCTAAAACTTGATTCCACAGCTTTGCTTAAGCATTTTTCATCAGTTGTTTAGCATCTCCCAGTCTCAGACACCTTTTATTTGAATAACTAGTCAACATGATCCATACAGTAGGTTAGAATCCTGAAAGCATTTTATGTACACAATAAAATACATATTTCAATGGAATAATGTGAAAGAAATTAAGATTAGAGAAACTAGAGGGAAAGATCTTTGATTTTGATTATAATATCTTCTAAACAAGTACTTGCATTAAACTAACTTAAATCCTTGACCTTTCCAAGAGCTGTTTTTAAAACAATTTGATACTTCAGTAACATGGAGAATCACTACAATTTGTGAGCCATATTGAAAGATCAGACCTTGTTTTCTCAAAGTTCAGGAGTAAAAAATGCATATGTAGAAATGTGATATCTTTTAGGTACAGAGGATGGTTTTTCACCAAGCTCATGGCTGTTCAGAATTCAAGCAGCTTGACAGTCTTAAGTCCAATTACCAAAGGGAGAAAATGCTTCGAGCACAGTAATGAAACTTCAGGCAGTATGGATCTTTCTACAAGGGTAATATCCATACTGCCTGAAATGGGGCTTTCTTGGGGATGCATCTGAAACCATGGAACTCTTGCTCCTGACAGCAAGTCAATCACAAAATATGAAGTACAACATGCTCTGTCTTCCCCACGGTAAACACAGATCAGTGTGAGCACTTTGCTTGCTCTCTTTCCCTTCCACTCATCAATCCTCGAATACCAGAAAAAAATGAAAAAATAAATAACATCTGGTATAAAAACACAAAGAATAAGAATGTATGTATGGAGAAGCGTTTTAGTCTTCCATTTATCTTGAAAAATTAAGAATACTAAAGGGGCATGTATGAAGGAGGAACGGTACCTACAAATGCTCTCAAATGTGTCTCTTTCAAGCATGATTATTGTGAGTTCATTAGTATCACTAATAGATTCTCCAAGAAATGAATTTTTCTTACTGTTATTAAATTCAGAATTGTAAGCCATTTGTTAAAGCATAAACAGAGAGTCAACATAGCAGAAATAAAGCTGATAACCATCTTCATGTCCACACATAGTGCTTTGTAGGGTGAAAACACAAAATATGCAGTGTATCTGCTAGACTTCTAGAAAAGATACAGCGTAAGAGACATTCACAGTATGAGCACAGCATCTAATGCTTATTTACTTATCCTATAATGAGAAAGTTCCCAAACAGATGGTGTGACCAAGCCTCAGGAGACTCCAGTGAGATGTCTGGAAATTGATGGGGCTTTTTCTAGCTGGAAATAGAAAAACTAAACAAACAGAAATAAAACAACACTCCAAATTTAGTAGAATGGATAATTTTCTTCAATTCCACCTTACATGCCAGATGAAAATACAGAGCACCCCATAAAACATAGCATGACTTCAATTTTTAAATAGAAGAGTCATTAAAAAGTGTATTGATTTTTTTTCAGACATTTTTAAAGTGAAAAAACCCTTTATTTGTACATATGCATGTACTGCATTTCTAGTGTGTGTAATATCCTACTATTCTCTAACCATGGGGAAAGCTGCAGCTTCATTAAAACAAAAGTTGAAGTACAAGTAGAATTTCCCAGGATTTTTTAGAACTTGTGGATGTGTTTGCTTGCTGTGAATTATTCTGGTTTTACTTTAGTAAAGACACAAAATGAAAATATACAAAGATTTTACTTTTACTGCTCTGGCACTCACCTTAAGCATAATCTTTTTCAACATCCATAGATCACATATTTAATATAACAATTCACCTGTGGCTTTTTCCATTCCTATGTTTAGGAATAGAGATATGCCTACTACTCCTTTTTTAGCCTCCATATTTCAAAGTAATTTAAAGCTATTCTGAGTCACTTTCTACAATGCATTAATCCCACTTGTACTGGTAGGCAAAGGTAACTTACATGTGTACACCTTTCAGTCCTGAAACTGTTCCTTCCTAAGCCATTTAGAGACAAAATGTGGTGCTGACATTTAAGTCTCATTTAACCTCTCTTTTAGATATAAGGCTCTCACAGTGGTGTGACTGCACATAATTTTTGTCTAACTGAAAATAAAACCTTATGGTTTTGTAGCTGATGAAAACATAGATGATGTCTCTGATAGGACTGCTATCAACCAGAAATGCACACTTATTTATCTGACTGTAGCTGCCTAGGTCTTCAGTGCAGGAAGTGACTTTTCCTGAGGGGCTGAGTGATTTGAGAAAGGCAGACTATACTTTTAATTAGCCCTATTGATTCCTTACCAGAAGAACTTTAGGGTTTGTTTTTGTTACTGTTCAGAAGGGAGTAGAGCTACTCTCTGGAGTCCAGCTAACCTGTGGCAGCTTGACCTAAAGACTTTGGTGCTTTGTTAATAGTAGTTAACTTCTCTAAAGAGTACACAGAGTTACAGAAGGCTTCTTGGAAAAATCCAAAAGACAAGACACAAGGTGCAGAGACAAATTGAGAGAGGGAAACCATACCAGGGATAGATATAGCAAAAGTTATCAGATTATTTATGAAGGGAAAAGGGCCTGATGAATCCCAGATTTTATGTAGAACAGAGAGAGAAATGGCAAAACAAAGGCTGAGTTATTTGATTCAGAGCTTCTCCACCTTCAGACAAATAATGGCAAACCAAACTAAAAAATCCTACAACATGGCTCTATTTTTTTCCACTCTGCACAAATACTCAGTCTGGAACAATGACCTATTCTGTCACAGTAAAAGGCTGACAGGTGATTACTTTCATATCCAAGTCTTTCACTCTGAAGAAAGCACATTTCAATATCCATGGCTGTCTATTAACTGATTCATGGCTTATGTACACAGTCTTTCAGCTGTTACAATTGAATCATTTTATTCAACAGAGCAGAATTACACCCCAACTTTATGAAAGGCTTCTTATTGCTTTTCACATTGGAAGGAAAGCAAAGTTGATTCCATAATTCTTTGCTTTACTTTTTGCTTTTTCTCCCTTCCCTTCCCTTCCCTTCCCTTCCCTTCCCTTCCCTTCCCTTCCCTTCCTCCTTCCCTTCCCTTCCCTTCCCTTCCCTTCCCTTCCCTTCCCTTCCCTTCCCTTCCCTTCCCTTCCCTTCCCTTCCTTCCCTTCCCTTCCCTTCCCTTCCCTTCCCTTCCCTTCCCTTCCCTTCCCTTCCCCTTCCCCTTCCCCTTCCCCTTCCCCTTCCCCTTCCCCTTCCCTGTGGATATGACCTAGCCTCCAAATCGTTTCCTCTTTTGACTTCAGTTTTGTCAGCTTTTCCCTCTGGAGCGAAATATTCTCTCTCAAAAGATGGAAAAGACATGGGACACTCTATATTCTTAAATACCAACGCATTATTACTTTTTTGTTCAAATGAAGCTGGTTTTTTAAAAGCAAATCTCAGCACCAGAAGATTTTGAAAAATATGCAAACATCTTAGGGGGAGAAAGTACAAATGCTCTAGTTGTAGTCTGTTGCCGTCTTCTTACAGGGGTTTAAAATCCCTTGCAAAACCCAATCTGAACATGTATTTAGTGAGTCTAATTATCATAACATGTAAGCATATGAATCTTTTGTAGTTAGTTTTTTTTTATGGTAGGTTGTCTTTTTTTTCTTTAAATCCAGACTTTGTAGAATTCACATACATCTATAAATACCAAAATACCTTTGGTTTTGGAATGTAACATCTAAAATTGGTGGTGGGACTTCACAAGGGCAGTTTATGCCTCTGCTACTCTGACTCTCTCCAGCTTTAGATTGTAACAGACCAATTTTATCTCTAAAGGTGAAATATTCTATTGCCTGCACATTATTTTCACATAAATCTTGCATTTCTGCACCAATAAGAGGATTTTCAAGAAAAGGGCAATTGCAAATAAGTCAATATAGGTTGTGCATTAACAATTTAGAACTTAACATTCTGAATTTATGTATAAGGCATTTTCAAACTTAGTTATCAGAGTTTAAGCACATGTTTTGATATTTCATCAAAAGATCTGAGATTCTGTAATGGATTGACCTTGACTGGATGCCAGATGTCCACCAAGCTGCTCTATCAACTTTACTCCTTATGAAGACAGGGTGGGAAATATGATAAAATGCTTGTGGGTTGAGAAAAGGACAGGGAACTCATTCACCAATTTCTATCAAGGGTAAAACAGACTTGGCTTGGGGATACTAATTTAATTTATTGCTAGTCAAAAGTCAGGGTAGGTTAACAATTAATAAAAACAGGTCTTGCACAATTTCGCTGTACCCTTCCCTTCTTCCCAGACCCAACTTCACCCTAGCATGGGGTCCTTCCACAGAGAACAGTCCTTCAGGCACAGATGGGATCCCTGTAGGATTACAGGTCCAACCAGCAAACCTGCTCCAGCGTGGGTCCATCTCTCCGTGGTATCACAGCTCCTGCCATGAGCCTGCCTCCAGCAGGCTTCCAATGGGGACTCAGCCTCCTCCAAGCACCCACCAAAACAACTTGAGTTGAAAGAAACACCTTGTTTTGTAGGTTAATGGCAATACCATATCTTTATTTGGATAAAAATTACTGCTGAATAGTAAATAAGCCACTTACCATACTTTACTGCAGCATGGTGCCTTTTACCTCTTTACTACTCTCAAAAGTCATAAAATGTGGTTAAAATTTTCTCAACAGAGCATTATATTGAAAGCCTTCCTTCACAGTTCCCCTCATTAGGGAACTAGGTAACACCATTATCTAGTTGTTGAAAATAAGCAAGTAAAATTACGACATGGAGATAAATTTCCAAAGAAAACAAACAGAAACTACATGGAATTTTCAGCAGTGATGCTGTCTTGAAGAGAAAGAAGAAATCTGATTGAGACAGGCAAAATAATGTGCCCAGGTTCTTCATCTGAAAGGTCATAGTTTTGAGGAACTGTCTTTGAAGAAGACAATTGTCCTTGATATTTTCAAAGTCAAAATTCACTATCAGAAAATCTTGCTAGAATAAAGCCCATGTACATTTGTGTGCTTCTCTTCTTTGCTTAACTTTTATGATCTGAACAAAACAGTTCATTCAAAAGTAAAATCCCTGTGGGTTATTTTTTTGTTGTTTTGGGCTTGGTTTTTTTTCCTCTTTTTTTTGTTTTATTTTGTATTGTTTTTGTTTCTGGGTGTTTTGCCTTCTTTTTGGTTTGTTTGTTTTTTTAAGATGAAATTGAAGATCTTCAGTGCTACTGAAAGCACGGCTTTTGGGGATCAGAAAAGAAAAAAGCATTATGTCTCTAGGCCATAAAGGCCATTGAAGTCGGATAATCTGATTGATTAGGTCTCAGGCTACAAAGTCTGTTAATGCTTTATTTTCAGTGTTGATAGACACAGTGGTTAAAATATAATTATGAGACTTCAAGGAAATTCTGTCAAAGTCATTGACACTTTGGTGTACTTGATTCACACAGAAATTGTACAAATACAATATTAAACTTAAAATCAGCAGATACAGGTAGAACTTTGTTTTGCTCCACTGGAATATGGCTCTTTTAGTGAAACAGAACAAGGTTATTGTGGTGTTCCATGAGCTCTACATTTTCTTGGATTTCGCTAAGAATCATTTGGACACTGCTAATAACTAATACACTTTTCCTTAATTCAAAGTGTACTCGAACATACCTTGCTCAGAGTACAGCATACTGTATAAGACTGGGACTTTATCTGGAGATTATTCCTTACTGAAAACTGAAAGAATGGATTATTTATTTGAAAATGAAATATTATCCATAAAGCAATTACATCTACAAATCTATGTAGCATTGTTGTTTGAACTACCATGCCTTTTTTTGTTTGTTTGTTTTGTTTAAATGAGAGGTTAAAAATGTTTTGACCTTTCATGGTAAGTTTGAGTGGGATGCACATGTATATTCTGGAGGTTTGAACCACTTGAAAAGAAGAATCTTTAAAGGTGAAAAATACCAACTCAACTTTTAAATTAGCAACCTTGGTGTTGATTTCAGGCTGAGAAAAATTAAAATAAGAATATTTATTTTTCCAGGGTGGAATACCTTGTCAATGTCAGTCATAATATGCATTCTAATTTATTGCCCCTGAGTAATTAATCTATTCTTTGTATATATGCTCTTTATGCCAAATTTCTTTGTTGCTGGCAAAGTAAATGACAGAAATAGCTGTGATCTTTATAGTTTCTATTCACACTGTGTCAACAGATTAAAACTCCTATTGGGCTTTTAATGAGGGGAGAGCTTAGAAGAGACAGAGATCCTAAAGCTTATTTTCTGGTTTTGTATTAGCGTTTCTCATGCATTAAAAAATGAGACAGTGTTTTCTTGTCATGCTCCTCAGTTGAAAAGTATCCCACAAAGTATTACCACTCAGGCCTTTTTGTCTAAGGAGCTTAGATCTTGTTTGTCCTCTCATTATCCCCCTGCAATTTCACATTTTATTTTTCATGCTTTAATTATCTCATGACAGCATTGTTAGGGCATAGCAATTAATATTATTCTTCTACTCATATTGCTTTATAAAGATACTGTTGTATATTGTGTCCTTCTTTAAGCATCAGATTTAAAATACAACTATGTGCCCGAAAATAGTCTTCTATTATACTGTATAGATGTACATTTAAGTAGGTTAGACATTTAAAATGTGCTCACCTCATTTGTACCAGGTCCTTAGGATGCTTCAGAAATAATTTCAGTGTTATCTAATACAGTGAAATATTACCAGCTTTCAGCATTCACAGCAAACAGCAAGAGTTGGTGGAAAACAGTTCTATAATTGATATACATATGATATTGTGTATCAATACATATATCAAGAATATAAATATAAATGATTTTTTAAAGTTAAAATTAACAGTGGTAGTTTAGGTCAGTTAGAAAACTCTTCTTCAAAGCAAAATAACCTGGTTTAGACTTAGATGCTTTTATCCATTTCCATGAGTATTTGACATTTTTACATTCGTATTTTAGGTATTCCTCAACAAAAATGTCTTCTGAAAAACAGAATCTCAGAATTTTTAGGATTGTAAGGGACCTCTGGAGATCATCTAGTCCACCCCTCCTTCCAAGTTGGTGTCATCTAGAGCATTTATGCAGGAATATATCCAGATGAGTTTAGAGTATCTCCAGAGACAGAGACTCCATGACCTCCCTGGCAACCCCCGCTAGTGCTCTGCCACTCTCAAAATAAAGTTTTTTCTCATGTTGATTTGGAAGTCCTTTTGTTTTAGTTTATGGCCATTGCTTCTTATCCTGTCACTGGGCACCACTGAAGAGTCTGGAACCATCCACTTGATGCCCAGCTTTGAGATGTTTATATGTATTGATGAGATCCCCTCTCAGACCCCAGATTATCTCTGTGATCTCTGCTGGACCCTCTCCAGTAGCTCCTTTTCTTTCTTGTACCCAGGAGCCCAGAACTGGACACAGCACTCCAGATGAGGCCTGGCTAGGCCTGAGCAGGGGGGGAGGATCAGCTCCCTCAGCCTGCTGGCCACACTCTTCCCAAAGCACCCCAGGGTCCCATTGGCCCTCCTGGCTCATGGCCAGCTCGTCACCCAGCAGGACTCCCAGGTCCTTCTCTGCAGAGCTGCTCTCCAGCAGGTCAGCCCCAGCCTGCCCTGGTACTTGGGGTTATTCCTGCCCAGGCACAGGACCCTGCACTTGCCCTTGTTGAACCTCATTTGGTTTCTCTCCACCCAGCTCTCCAGCCTGTCAAGGTCCCACTTAATGGCAGCAGAGCCTCCAGCTGTATCAGCCACTCCTCCAGTTTTTCATCATCCTCATCATCATCATCATCATCAAACTTGCTGGGGGTACATTCTCTCCATTTATCCAGGACATTGATACACAAGCTGAATTAGGCCAGACCCAGAATTGATCCCTGGGCAATGCCACTAATTGCAGGACTCCAGCTGGGCTCTACTCCACTGATCATGACCTCTGAGCTCTGCCATGCAGCCAGTTCTTGATTCACTGTTCATTCAACCCACATTTTCTGAACTTACATATGAGGATGTCATGTACAGTGTCAAAAGCCAAGATAATCAACATCCACTGCTCTCCCCACATCAACCCATCCTGCCATGACATAAAAACTACACCATAAAACCAGACAATTATTTTGAGCTGGTTTTCTTGGATATATCAGACAAAAAATTTTGCTTTACAAATTAGATGATAAACAACTTTGTTTGTATCACACTTACACTTCATTTAAGAAAAAACAATAGAGGAAATGATATTTAGTTCTCGTATTCACATGCATCTATAAATACCAAAATACATTTGATAGTACACTTCAAAATATTCATAATATGGGAATATTTTCAGAGTAATTGTATCTGTATGACAGAAAATACTTTGAATGTTGAATTGTAGCATTCTACAGATATTGATGCACACAAGTGCAATAATTTTTTAAAATTAAAATTAAATTTTGACAAATCACTAAACTGTACACTCAATTCAGTCAAATGTTTGTATTGAACACCTTCAACGCAGTTGATGAATGGTTACAGAAACACCCTAGCTATTTAATTTTAAACAAGGAAGCACCCCATATTGATGCCTTTAGTTAGATTGTGAAAAGTAAGTAAAACAGTATAAAATGGAGTGGGGTTCTTTGGGGTTTGTTTTTTGAGTGGTTTTTTTTTTAGTTTTTTTGTTTGTTTGTTTGTTTGCTTGTTTATTTTCTGTCATTATTGTTCTGACTTTTTGTCTTGAATTTTTCATGTTCATTGACCTAAATACTGTTCTATACCTCCATGGATGTCTAAGGTACCCAACTACAGCAATTAATTTCCTAAGAGGTTATTCACTGGTCAGTTGGAAATATGAATAGGAATGAATAAAAGGAGAGGACGTCCCAGTCTTCTGCCTAACATGACTAAAACTTTTCTCTAAAGAAGATTAATCCTAACACTGGGAATTTTAAGCTTGCTGCTCTTTTGAATGTCACTCCCTAACAGAAGTTGTTTCACTTCAATACACCAACGTTCATTCTTTATCAAGGAAAATACAAACTCTACGAAAAAATGAAGGTATACATGCAATCTCAATACAGTTCTTTTACAGTCTTCAAGTTTCACGAAGTTATACAGAAGCAATTTCCCTGCAAACAATTGTCAAACACTATGTATTTTTGATCTAAACTACAGCCACAGATTAATAATTCTTCCCAGAAACAGGCCTATATAAGTTTATGGAACTTTCAAGAGATTCTGTAATCTAAGATATGAAAAGAATATACAGGAAGATGAAAGAATATAAGGAACTGAATGATTAAAAGCAAGGAGTCCAGAGCAGTAAAATTGGTGCTTGGAATTCACCTGTGCCAAAAAGGAAAAAAAAAAAAAAACCAAGAAAGGAAAAAAAAACCAAATCCAAAAAGCAGCCAGAGAATCATTTCACTGGAGACACTAGTGAAAGGGTTTTCCTGGGAGCCCTAAGGGAGATGGGGAAAGAGAGCCTTGTGCATTCTTACAAAGTCACCTCTAAACCAAGTGGTTGAGCACTGCCATCAGATCTCACAGCATAAACCTCAAGCGGTCGTTTCTGAGCATGCACTCTGTGTGGAGACGAAGCTGGAATTCTGGTTGTATGAAGCAAGAGCAGCCTCTGTAGAAAGTCATATAAACCAGTGAACATCCCCTGCTGAGCTGATGCTATTCAATGTCTAAATCACCATAAGTTTTAAGGTCTCCAGAATTAACTCCACAACCCTTACTATTTTTATAGTTGTTTTTATATTATGACTCAGCAAACAATATTATTCTTCTTAAATTACTAATGTGGAATATGTTCTATCATTAATATTTTGGTCTAGTCCATAATGAAGCATCACTCTTTAATTTTGGTCATTAAATAAGCAATAACCCAAATCCTCCTTTCTTGTTCCCAAAACTTTCTCACACTAAATATTTTGTCAAAAGAATAAAATTGAAAAGTGAAAAAGGATGTCACAGGAAAAAAAATATAGCTTCCAAATTAAAGAGTCACTGTAGAACATGTGTTTTATGTTTCTCTCATATTCTAGTGGTCAAACATACAGGCTCCCCAGGATGACAGCTAATAACTTCTGAGCAAATTACCTGGAAGGATCAAATTAGATTGCAGTTGTTTCTCTCCAGTTGCAGCACCACCACCTTGGTGTGTCTTCATTCCATTAAGAATCTTAAGTGTGTAAATCACCCATAGCTCCTTATGACCTTTTCCAGCTGCCTTATTTCAAAATTCTCTATTCCTTAATGCATCTTCATCCATACTTTCTGTGTGACTTACATTGCTCTCTACATTTTTCTTGTTGACTTTTCTTCCTCCAGCTTCTATATTTCAGTTGTGTTAATCCAATTCCTTTTACTTTGTCTCTTCTTTAGTTAGTCTCAATTTTTTTTTGCATCATTTTGGAAGTGTTAGTTGATCAACAAGGAAGTGAAGTGTATTTTAGAGAAGGGGAAGAAAGACATATTTCAGTACAAGTGAGGAAAAAAAGATTACAGAATGTTTTGTTTTTCTGGAAAACTCTGTTTTCCTCTGTGAGTAGAGATTAAAAAAGTTATAAAGGAAACTTCAGAAAAAAAAAAAGAAGAGTAGATAGTCAAATGTCTTTTGACTTTTTGCAGTTCACAGAATCCTTATTAATTCATTAAGATAAGAAGTATTGCAATGATGTTTCTGAAAAGAAAAGAAAACCCAAGTAGTACATTTCACGTTAAGAAAAATTGGACATAATTTCTCAAAGTGGTATTCTGTTTAATGGTGATATGTCTTAATATTATCTATTTTGCAATGATTGGCTACACTGTTAAGACCAGCAACTGAACTCTTGTTCTCATTTGCAGTGGAAGAAGCTAACAAGGTGATTGTGCTCCTTTACAGGCAGAGAAAGTCACCACAAGCAAGGCAATGTCAATCAGATTGCAGATTACGTTGTCTGTTTAACTGTCCATCTCACCTGAGAAGAAAGGAATATAAAGTTTGGGTACTTTGAAAAACCCACCTACCAGAAAGGATGAAATCTGAAAACAGCAGAACAGGGGTAGTGAGAAACTGAACTGTTAACTTCAGTTTCAGTTTCAAATAATTGGCTATTTGCAAAAGCAGCAGGTGCTTTGATGACAGGGTGTGAGGTAACAGCCCAGGCACACCTCTGGAGGCTGCAAACTGGGGTTTGAGCCTGATAAGGGAGCAGGCCTTTAAAAAGTGGATCCTGTGAGGTGGGGTAGGGCTTTTTATTGTGTCAATGTCCTCCCTTACACAACTGGGTTAGGTGTGAAAACTCCGAAGGGAAGGCATCCAAACAGTGGCATGTAGGCCTGAAGGCATTCATCCCTTCTGATGGTGCCTCATTGGCTCCAATATGATGATGTGAGAGGCAGCTGTCCTGTCTTAGGAGGGATCATGAACCATCAAAGACCTCTCTCAAAGTGCCCCAGAATAAGTTCTGGGGCCTTCCACCAGAGGACTGTGCATGATCCACAGTGTTGCAACAGATCCATGACGTTGCAAACCCCCAGCCACCACAGGAGAGGAACCTGGCCATTCCACCTGAACCTGAGCTAATATTAACCCACTAAAATTTGTGATTCATGGGCTTTTCCCTACCCCAACAGATCAAGAGAGCAAACATCAGTTCAACCAAAGGAGTCAAAATTGCAGCTATCAGGTCTTGTCTCTGGATCCATAGGTGGTGATGTGTTTCTAGTCTAAACCTTTCTTTCTCTTTCTTTCACAAATATTTTCTTAAGTGTTATTTTTATACTTTTATATTGCTGTGTTTCTAGAGATAAAAAAAATAATGAGAGTAAAGGGATTTTTTCAATTGTTAATGAAAAATCTTTTTAAATGCTTGCAGAAGAATTATATATCTACTAAATCCAATGATATATTCAAATTTTCCCTTTTTTGTTTAGTTTCTAGAGTAATTCTTTTGTCAGCATGATCTCATGAAAAGAGAGCGACATTTTGCATCTCAGTTCGCCATCTTGTCTTATATAATCCACAAAATACATAAGGAAAATTCTGGAATGATAATAATCAAAGCTTTTGAAAAACAGAGCCCTTTTTAAAGTGAGAACCAAGCTGGAAATGGACTCATTTGTGTAGTTGCTTGTTTTAAGGGTGAGGAAGAGAGTTGTGTAGAGCACATAGAATAATTTTACAATAAAAATGCTTGAGTGGACACTGTCTCATTTTTTATCTGGGAAAAAATCATTCTGCACCTCTCAGTAATACGTGGGATTCTGTTTAGGTTTTATTATCACATACAAAGATGATTTCATGTTCTCCCATGGCAGTTTGTTCCAGTACTTAAATGTCCAAAGAGTCGCAGAGGCTGTCTTTCTTGTTAATGACTGTGTGTGTTCCTTAGCGTGTCTCAGTCTATAATTCCTTTTAAAGATTTCGTAGACTCATAAGGTCTCTTTAGACTTTTTCAGTTTAGAACATACTCTTCTATTTGAATAACTTTTCTAAGTAGTTAGAAAATGACATTTTCTCAGTGTTGGCCATTTTCTTACTCTAATTTCATGTTTTACCATTGAATTTCTCTGATTTCTTCATGTTCACCAGTAACATCAACCATATCAGCACCATGGTACAAGCTATACTGTTAAACTTATGCAATTTTGCCCAAAATTTCACATATTTTGCATGTATATGTAAAATTGTATAAAATAATTTATTTTATCACATATTTACACTGTCTTTCTGATTTTATGTTTGGGAACTATTTTTTTTTTTTATGGTGTTTCAATAGAACAGTAATTTTGGATATGCTTTCTTGATGTGAGACTGACCAAGCACTGGAACAGGTTGCCCTGGGAGTTTATGGAGTGTCGCACTTTGAATACATTCAAAAGAAATCTGGAAATGTATCTGGGCAACTGGTTGTAAAGGTCCTCCTTGAGCATAGGTATTGGACCAGGGGATTTTCAGAGGTCCCTTCTAATATCAACCATTAAGTTATTCTGTGATAAACCATTCATACCTGTACTTAGGAGTAACTGCTCTGCTAGATTTAGAATCTAAATATAGAAATTACTCCTGCCTTTTTGTAGTGACTACACGTGGCACATTAGGAATAATAATGGCAGACTTGGTATTTCAAGTGTTTTGTCCAAACCACTTTGTCTTTTTTGTCACTTTAAGGAACTGAACTTGTCACAGATTATTGGTTTGATTTGCTTCATTGCTTTATTCTTCTACCTCAAATGCCTGTTAACAGTCTGTACAACGATTTTAGCTTACTGCTCATTAAGTTAACGTCTAACTGAATAAATTATTCCTGAATGAATATTAAAGTATCCTTTGGATACCTGAATAACCAAGCATGTAAAATTAAGCTTAGTGCTTGCAGTGGGTGACTTGATTTAAGGCTTATCTGTGTATTTCTACTTTATAAATGAACTCCATTTTTTATTTGAAATCTTTTATAAAGGTATACAAAATACTGAACAGTGGCAACACTTTTTATAATTACTTGAAATAATAACCCACTTATTAAAACAATAGCCTCTATTATTTTCTGCATTACCATGACATATATCTTCAGTTATCTTCTAATACTGATTTTAAAAGAAAATTAAGTTGTTAAAATGCTGACAATCAAGAACTCAAAAGAGAAATTTCAACCTAATTCAATGTATTTGTTTGCATATATTTTCACAATAGTGATATATTTTTATGATCAATTCAATAAAAATATTATTCTGTCATTCACAGAGAAATTATTTTTTAGAACTTCTATTTATTCCCTTCAAGTCTTTTTCACATATTACTTTGCTTTTTATAAACAATCTCAAAATATAACATAACTGAGTCTGGGATTTTGTGATGTTTGGCTTGGTTTCTTTTATAACAACTCTTCCTCAAGAGCTTCAACATCAATGTTCCTATTCCTTTCCAGAACTCATCTTCAGAACACCCACATAAGGTGAAGAATTATTATTCACTTTTTCTATGACAGAGGAATTATATCAAAGCAAGTTTAAAGCTCAAATTGTTAAAATTTCCTAATGATTTTGAACACAAATATCCATAGTAAGATTATTCATTACTTTGTGTTTAGAGCACAGCTTTCTGTGACCAACATTAAAGTGAAGAATACAGTGTATATCTGCAAGTTATCCTGCAGGAATCTCAAATTAAATAGCAGCCATCTATCAAAACCTTTTACATGTGTTTTCTTATATCACAGAAGAATCCCACAGAAGATGCACTATTTTTCCAGAATTATATATTTGTGTAACACAATCCTTTCACACACAGAGGCTCCAGTTTACATAAGAAAATAAATGAAAATATCTCAATGGAAAACAATTTTTTTCTCAACCCAAATGAGCTGGGAAAATTGACCCTCCTAAGAGAAAAGAGGTATTCTCCTGAGTGATGTGCAAAGTCTGAGAGGTGTTCTATATCCTCGGGGATCTCTGCTGGTCATGATGACCCCGAGGTGTGTTAGAGAGTCTCTTTTCCCAGCCTGGCAGCTGAAGGAGGAGTCAGGATTGTTTTGTTCTCATTCTCAAGGTTGCTTATTATTTCTTATCTATTACATTCTTTCTCCGACCTGAGGTCTGTCTGACAGGTCGGGTTGAGGCACACTGACCACCTTCAGAGGTGGTGTTACCTTTTATACTAAAAGCTACGTGTACATTATTTACAATTATTTTCCAATACCTATCACCTATGTTAGACACTGTGTTCCTACTCTAAACCAATCCAAAAGTGCCACCATCACCCAGAAGATGGAGGCTAGGAAGAAGGACAAAGAAGGATAAAGTACGCTCAAATTCCTCCATCTTGGGACCGCAAGTCCCCATTTTAAAACCCCAAAATTCTACTTTTACCCTGTGATAAACCAGCTATCAGTCTACTTAAAATTTCATGGCTTGTAATTCCTCATATAAGGTTGGTAATTTTTTCCATGGGTCAAAATCAAAGGCACAGGGGTCTTGGGCTCTGTGCCAAGGTCTCTGAGCCACCTGACAGGAGCTCGAGCCATCCAGGACACGCAGAGAGATGTTCTGGGTTCTGACACCATATGATTTGTGGCCAACACCGAGGAACAGAGAGGGGAATGAAGCAGGAAAATTTTCTGCAATCTGCTGGTCTTAAACATATTTTTGATTGAAAATAACAGAAAAACTGTTAGCTATGAGCGCTGAATTTCTACTAAGTCTAAGGATTATTCTTCCCCTGCTTTTTGAACTTCACCAAATGCCCATGCTATTAGCTAATGAAAAAATTTATATGCAGAAAAATGACAGACATTTCCATTTTGTGTGAGTTTTCACTCATCTGTAGCTCTTATGGATGCCCACACAATAGTGACACTTGTGGTGTCCTCTTCAGAGATTTATTCCATGCTTCTCAGATCTACTCAGCCTTCATGGCTTTTCTTTTCCTCGTACTCATACTATCACAGGCACAAAATGGAATGACATTGTTCAAAACATGATTTCTGTATGATCATTGCAATTGATTTGCCTCCCGTGACTGGAGCAGCTTGACATTTTTTATCAGTTCCTGCTTGTTTCAGGCCAACCAGGTTAATAGCAGTGAGCTCTCATTCTTGGAGAGCTTTTCTTTGTCACAGCTCTCAAATCTGAAGAGCAAGTTGCTTACTGTAGCTCTGCTAGTGAAACAGTTTTGTTCTCTCTGATAAGAAGGCAGCTGGTACCTATCTTTGTATTTATTTTTGTCATTGATGAATTACAGATATCTTAGTTATTGGGGTCTCAGCCCAATATTAAAAATCTGACAAGGTGTGAAACTGTCCAGTAAATACTATTCTCATGTGCTTAATAATTTCTTAGCTCTGTGTCTTTTCTTACAACAGTTTTAAATTAAATTTGTGCTATAATTTGGCATTATAAATTCAATTAATTTGGAAAATATGCAGAACACATCAAAGGCTTGGAAATCAGTGTTAAAATGCTGTTACTGCCTTATAAAACACCAAATTATTTTCCCCATCGATGAAAAGCTATTACTTGAACTCTCATGGTTTTAAAATTATTCTCATGGCTGTCATTCTCTGACCTATAACTGTTACACAAAATCTCATTATATTCATGCAATCGACTTGTTCAATGGGCTTATGCTGCTTGAAGCTTGGTTTAATCTCCGAAGTTATTTATCAGTGGTTAAAACTCTATTGTTCCATCCATGTGAAAGCTGTTTTACAGAGAGTGTGGCACCTGTTCACTGTCCTTAATGAAGCAAGAAGGAGTACAGAGAGAGAGTAGGCAAAACTGGGTAATTTCTGAGCTGTACGTGGGATAGCTGTAGGAGTGTCTACATGAAATCTTGCCTATTCTTTTATCCACCAGTATATTTTCTCGTGCATTTGAACATCAGAGAAGAAGCTAGAAACTTTGGTAAGGTCAAAGGAGGAAAAACAAAGTGGTCTGGAATTAACTGTCATAGTACATTTATGATGTTTAGCTTTGATACATTGATTAAGTGCAAAGCCAATGAATGGAATAAACTCTTCAAGGACATTGACAAAATAGAACAGATAGAAGAGTCTTTGATACTAGTATTTTTCAAATCTTTTCAGACTTTTTTGCAGCAAATATTTCTTGCTTTATTTTGTTATAACTGTTTAAAAAAAGACATTGATTTTTTTGTTTAAATCTTGTGTTGTAGTTCATGAGAAGAAAAGTTAGGGAGAATTAAACTTAAATGTGAGATGTATTTTAAAAAAAACTTTTAAAATTTTACCAAAAAATTACAACACAGGCAAAAATAAATCTTCTTATAAGCAAAAAAGTAAAGCTGTAGCTGAAATCTAATTTTTTACACATTCCATAAAAACAAATGTGCAAGCAAAAAACCTTTAGTTGAAAAAAACCCCAATTGACTAAATCAAATATTCAGACTTTTTCTTGCCTATTTGTTATGCACTAAGTTCAGGGTAAATTGAAAGACAAACAAAATTATTTAATTTTTTCCTTTCAAGAAGGTAGAGGAATTCATAATTTCAATTATTTGCATAATCAAAAATTCTTGCATTGCATTTGGGTTAAAAAAATTCTGTGAAAAAATTCAGTGATTTTTTTAAGAGTGAAGGACCTCCCAAGGGGTGAATCCATCTGCTGCTCCCTAATGAAGCAGGTGACTAGCAAGATGGTTGTGGCACCAAAACCACAAGCATCTTTCAGGTTTATAAGTAAAACGATTGAATAATTTTATTTTGATGTCCTCCTTAGCACGCCAATGAGAGCTATGGGAAAGTCGTCTGTCATTTATGCGGAAACCAAATAACTTTTAGTGCTATTGATCTTTAAAAACAACCCCTTTAAGATTTTTTTTCTTGCTAAAGGACAAAAATGATGTCTGAATGATACTTTCTCTGAGATTCTTCCAAGGATTACAATGAGACTGATGAGACTCTTATTTCCCGATTCACCATTGTACCATTTCGAGAACGGCTACAAGATTTACCTTTCTTCCCTTGTTAGTGGTCTCTCCAGTCCTCAAAAACTTTTGAAGATGATAGATTGGGACCTTCTAAATACATTGGCGGTACTTCTTAGAGATAGCCATGGGCATCTTGCATGGGTTAAAATCTCTCCAGGAACACCTGATTCAATTCTCATCCACATCTGGTCATCCCCTTCCTTGAATTCTTCATCTGGTCACAGGTACCTGTGAGATCTTGTCTGCAAAATCTCAGGCAAGGCAGACACTGTATACATCAATCTAATCTGTATCCACAGCCGCTAAATCACCATCCTCACTGAGCAATGGGCTTCCATTTTCCTTAAGTGTTTGAAATTATGCAATGGTAGAAGGCCTTCTTGTTGCCCACATTGTCACTTGTAAGTTTAAATTCCAGCTGAATTTTGGCTTTCCTCATACCATCTCTTCATGACCTGCTTTTAAATGCCTCTTTTATAGAGTGTCCCTGCTCCTAACACCTCTACAAAGCTTCTTGTGTTGTAACTGAATCATGACATTCCTGTCTATGCACAGTACACAAGAGGAATGACCTACACTGACTGTTTTATAGACTGATATTTCCTAGATGTGAAATACAATGAAGTCATACTATCTTAAAATCTTTTTCCCAATGTCTTGCATTTCTTTCTTCACTTTCAAGGACAATTAACTATATAACATGAATTAAATTCAAATTTCATGTCTTGGTTAACTGAAACTAAGAGAGTTATCATTGCCTGTTAAATTTTATAGCCTCTTTCTGTAGGAAATTACCCTAAATGAAATAGCAATTAAATGTATGGTAAAATGTTAGGAATAAAGTAGATTTTATAATGGCACACAGAATAGATACTTACCAACAGATTCTGCAGTCCTTAAATGAAATAGAAACACAGGCTCACTGCAGTTCTTCTGGGTATCTGAATCTGAATAGTTCTTGTCCTTCTAAAATAAGACAAAAAGCATTGTCTACAGAAATTGCATTGTTCTAGTTGAAAGGTTGACAGGCATAGAACTAAATTTTCAAAGCAAATATTGTAATCTTATAAGTTTAATATGTATGTTTTTAAAAATACATTTTCTACCGCTGATACTCTGCAGGACACTACATCATATGCTGAAAGTCCATTTCACTGCAGTATTTTAAACTATATGAAAGTATTAATTTACAGTATGCAAGTTAATGAAAATTTTTGAAAGATTAGTATAGTATGTTTTAAAATTTAAACACCCCATGCAGTTTTGTAGTACCAATGCATAGATAAAATGTGCAAAGAAAATCAAAATTCTGGCATGCCAAGGCAAATTTACTTACTGTATAGTTTGAGTAGAGCAGCTTTAACTGTTTGCCAACATTTGCTAGCAAGCTGGTGTTTCTGGAATGCTGCTACCAGGATGTATGGAAATCTCAAATATGTGCACCACCAAACAGTATCACATTGTTTTTTGATTCCAGGGTTGCTGTAATATCCCATATTCCCAAATCCCTTTTTTTTTTTTTCTATCTGTTGCGATAATTCTTGCCCATGTGATAGATATAAAAGAAAAAGAAAAAAAGGAGAAAGAGAAAGGAGAAATCAGTATAATTTAATGAGAAGAAAGAAAAGACATTTATTTTATGGAAACCTATTTTTATCTTTTTATACCCAGGGAATGCTTTCTAAATCAGGTCTCTCAATGGGTGGCTTTATGGTAAATACATATCCACATGACCTCTTAGAATCATAGGATCCTAGAGTTCAGCTCCTGGCCCTGCACAGGACACCCCAAGAGTCACACCATGTGCCTGAGAGGATTGTCCAAGCATTTCTTGAACTCTGTTAGGCTGAGTGCTGTGACCACTTCCCTGGGGAGCCTGTTCCAGCATCCAACCACACCCCAGGTGAAAAAATTTGTCCTAATATCCAATCTAAACTTTCCCTGAGGCAACTTCAGGCCATTCCCTTGGGTCTTGTCACTGGTTACCACAGAGATCAGTGTCTACCCCTCCTCTTCCCCTCAAGAGCAAATTGCAGACTGCAGTGAGGCCTCTCCTCAGTCTCCTCCAGGTTGAAGAGACCAACTGTCCTCAGCCCTCCTGGTATGGGTTCCCCTCAAGGTCCTTCACCATCTTGGTACCCCTACTTTGGATGCTAAGGCCTTGATGTCCTTCTACTGTGGCACCCAAAACTCGAGATGAGGCTGCAGCCACGTAGAGTGGGTCAACTTGAACTACAGCAATCATCCACGTGCCTCTTATTAGATTCACATGACCAAATTCATAGCATGAAAAACATGACACTTTCCTATAACTTAAGAAACGTCTGGCCACCAAAAAGCTGGAGCATCTCAAGCTGCATACTAAGCAAAATGTAATATCTTAGTCATTTAAGGATCATCACAGAATTCAACTAAGATTAATATCTCATTCCTGCCTATGAAGAAAAAGAACAAGAACACTTCCCCTTCATTAAATAAATTATTTTCTCAACTAAGTGTCTTATTTTGAGAAAAATGGTTGCTAAATTTATCTCAAGGAAAGCTTCATAAATTTTAAAAGAAAAGAAAAAACACTATTTCCCCAACAGTGATCTCACTTGTTTTTTGAAGGGTAAACTGAAATGCCAAAAATAGGAGAAAACAAACTAGAGATGAAATTTGGTCTGGATTCTTTTAGCTGTCTTTTTTTTTCCAATTACACTGTTACAGACTCAGGGGAATAGTATCAAAAGAAAAGTTTCAGACAACTGCCCCTGTAGCTGGGAATCTTATTTCTGTTTAAAAGTCATAACTTATGTTCATTTCTTAATTGCACCCCAATATTTTGCTAAAGAGCTAAATACATTAGCTACTGAAACAGGACAGAATTAGGTATTAAACTTCAGTTTAAATGCCTTTGTGGTCCCTGATCTTCTGCCATTTTTTAATTTTCACTCAAGAATTTCTGCAATACTCTTCGGTATAAATTAACCTTACTGCTGAGAGAAAACATGATAGCATCTTTATTCAAGAGGGCAAAGGACTGCATAGAACAGAACTTGGACCTGGATGCTACTGCTTAGGTTAGGCAGTATAGCTGAAGGATTATTAAGGTCAGGAGAAGGAATTAGGTCAGTATTTGTTCTACACCTCTAAATTGTATGATTGATATATGTATATATATGAAGATACCACCTTACCATGCTGTAACCACTGACAGCGGTTTCCAAAATCATTGTTTTCTTCATTTACATGACTAGCTTTCACACAGAATTGCTAAAAATTTAGGCATAACTTTGAATATTTGTTTACTAGTTTGATTCTTCCCAGATGCAGTTGATAGTTGCCCATGGGGAAGTATACATGCATGGGTTTGGTTAGGAACTTTTCACAAAATCATTTTGTGGGCTTCCTATGATGCTTCTGAACCACCTGTTAGCAAACACTGGATGAAGCAAATTCTGAATTCATTTGGGTTTTTTTTTTCTCCATTTCTAATGGATACCCTATAATGAACTACAGAAATTTCTCTGGATCCACAATTTAAGGGTTTATCTGTATTAAAGTTGTACTTGACCTCTCTTCTATTCCTAAAAGTCCACAAAAGCTGTATGTATGCACACTGTAGTACTTTATTCTAAAAGTTCAGTGGAATATTTCCCAAGCATGATATGAGGAAAGTGAAAATTTTAGAATCTGCTTTGTTTTTCTGTTCTCCTAGTCTTTTTGTCTTAAAAATACTGCCTCCCCATGAAAATATTTCCTTAAAATAGAAATGCTAACACCTGACAACCTTTCTCTGTTTCAGTGTTTTGAGTAACACACTTTCAGCATGCCATTATGTCCAGCACATCACCCTTATTACGTGAAAAAGGACAACAATAAACTGCCTGTTATTTTGGCAGTAAAAAGGCTTCTGGCAGGCTCAAAAATGCTCTTTACTCAGGAGAATACTACCTGCATGTCCTTGTCTCAAGTGATTTAGTTAACTTACTGAAGCATCCAACTTCTGAACCATTTGAATTTTCTTCATAACTAATGAGACCAGGTCACACACTCTAAACAAAATGCTTGTGAACTTGTTCTGAGATAAGGTGAAGCTCAGACTGAATTGGAAAACTTTATAGTCCAATATTCATATAAAATTGCATTGCTGTTTTGAATATCTTTTTCTTTCCATCTTCACTTTTGATCACTCTCTAAGTTTCAAAAATATTATGCTTTTATCAAAACCATTCTTTATGTTGTCATGAGCATTTTCAACACATAAAACCACAGTTACACAAAATGACAGACAATTAGTTTTTAATCACCTCCAGTGGAAATGGAAATATATAAAAAAATGCTTGTTTCTGTTGATCATTATACTGCTAGCAGAGAAAATGTCAAAACAAAAATAATACTTTGTGAAACACAGTTTTCCCATGCACACAAACTGTTAGTCAGGATTTTGAAAGGACATAACAAATTGATATAATTTCAAGTGAGAAATGCAGTACTGGACAGAGTATTCCAGGTGGGCTTTCACAAGGGCAGAGTAGGAAGGGAAAATCATCTCCCTTGACCTGCTGGCCACATTTCTTGTGCTTCTGCCTATTATGTGGTTGATTTTCTTGATCTCACTGCCATTGCTAAGGATATTAAAGAGCATCAGTGCCAAGACAGAGCCCTGAGGGGCATCACTTGTCACCAGCCTCCACCTAGACATAGAGCCATTGACCGCAACTCTCTGGTTCCATCCATTCATTCATTTAGTTCAGTAGCCACTGAATAGTCCACCCTTCAGATCCATGTCTTTTTAATTTGGAAATAAGGGTGCTGCATGTTAAAGGCCTTACTGAAGTTTAGGTAGATTGACATGGGTCATCTTTTCTTGTCAACTAGTGTTATGGACTGTGACTCCATAAAGCAGGACACCACGTTGGGCAGGCATGCTTTGCCCTCAAGTAGAGCTGTGCTGGAAGTCTTGGATCACCTTCTTGTCTTAAATGACCCTTAACATTGCTTTCATGAGCACCTGCTCCATGACCTTCCAGGCACAGAAGTGGGTCCTCTAGTTTGTAGTTCGCAGGATCTTCCTCTTTGTAAAAGGAGAAATTATATTTATTTTTTCTCAATATCCAGGGATATTGCCTGACCACCATGACCTTTCAAGTACGATGGACAGTGAAAATAAAAATGGCATGGAGACAAAATCAGCCATTTGCTTTGGGATGCATCTCATTAAGCCCCTAAACCTATGGCCATTCAACTTCATGAAGTGGTCCTTAATTTGCTCTTTGCTTACAGTGAGAGGGACATCACTACCCCAACACCCACCTAGGGGTTCAGAGGCTTGAAAGATGAAATTATAAATTACATTTGAGCTTTTATTCTGTAGGAAAGTTTACAGAATATGACTAAAGACACAAGTAAATTTAAATGAAATGCAGAAAAACTCTGGAAATGAAGTTATAAAAGTTGGGAAGTTAATAATTGTATTTACTTTTAATAGTTTATTTAAAGGTTAAGTTCTACTTACTTTGCTCCATTGAGGAATGAAAATCATCACTGCATGTTCTTTCTTCTTCAAATGTATGCTGCATTGCATTGGCAAAAGTGGGAATCTCATTATCTTCTTATTTCAAGATTAGGTTAGCAATAAGCAATGGAGTTCAAGAGGGTACCTGGAATATTCTAGAATTGGTGAAATTCACATAAGAATTGGCACAAGGACAGTTGAATATACAAAATGGCTTTTGATAACCTTTTCTTTGTTTATCAATGCTTTATATTTTTCTACAACAAACTTGTGTCATGTAAACTGGTTTAGTTTTTTTTTAAAGGCAACTGTTTGGGATTTTTATAAATTCATACAAGTGTACCCTTATTAAAAAAAAAAAAGAAAATACCATAACTGAGATAAAAAATTTAAAAGCAACTAGTAACATCTAAGTCTATTGAAATTTTTTTCTTTACTCTGAAAAGAAAAATCTAATGCAGTAAAACCTTTTTTTTTTTGCAACTGTGTTCAACAGGAGACTCACCTTTCTGTGAACTGTGGGGCACATCTTGAATGTTTATATTTTACATATAAAATCCTGATTCTATTGTGCTCTCTGATTCTATTGTAAGTATTCATAGGTGTGTTTTGAGACACTAATTTCAAATAAATTTTTCTTGTTATGTATCAACAGGTCTGTTTTAATTGTTTAGGTAATTTAATGAATTCAAAGCCTTCAAATTTTCTATTCTTGCACACTTCACTCAGACCTCATCTATTTGTAGGTAATTATAATTTATCAGTTGTTTTGCTCTTTCTGAATTTGAAAACTAGTTTGGAACATGTTTTTGGGGATGCCAAATTTAACATTGAACTAATTTTGAAATATTATCATGCTGCATGATTTTATGAATCAAATAAATAGACAAAGTAAGGCACTTTGTTAAAACTTCTCAGAAAGTTTCTATTTTAGTGTGGTGAGCTTGTTAATAACTGCAAATATTTCTATGACAGACACAGTCACATTTCATAGAAAAGGAAAAGAGAAGCTAAACTGATAGTATAGAAATCATCTACAGGAACTTCTGTTCTCCGGCTGTCCCAATTACATTACTGATATTTCTTGACATTCACAAAATAAGAATTAAGTCTGACTGAATTGCACATTGCACATTTTTGTGTGCACATTGCACATTTTTTCACCAAAATTAACTGTACTGAGATCTATTCTGGCATGGGCTGGGGAAGATCCTAGTGGAAGTACAACAGTGTGTTTACAATATCTCTCCAGTTTCCGCAATTATCTCAGAAATATAACTGAACATAACAGTTAGTAGGTTCTTGAATACCTGCTGATGAAACACAGCTGCATTATACTGATTAAATGCTGGATTGAGATAGAAATATTTTAATGAAATATATTACTGTACAAAGTACATTTTGGACTATAAAGAGATTTACAAGGTTCTTGCTGAGGAGACAGAAGGATGGAAGTACAGGTCACTCTTCTGTCAAGTTCAAGTTATTCTTTAGTCCTCAAGAGTTGCAAAAGTTTCTCTTAATCATTCTTATTTCAGATAATTCACTTTTTGACACCACTTTTATTGGTCCACAGGATAATACCTTAGTATTTTACCTGGGAAGTGTGGGGTATAATATATACTAACCTATGATGTCTTATTCAAGCGACAGCAGAACAGCAGAGCAAGCAATCTTAATTTTGGACTCCCACATGCCCACTGAATGCCCTGAGTACCATCTTGTTAGGTGGTTTAATGGGCATTCTGGGGCTGAGGGCTCTCTGACTCTAAGAAGACGTGGAAGTCCATTATTTCACTGTAATAGAGTCTAGAAAAACATGGAAATTTAGAATATTGTCACAGGAATGCTAAACTCTATTTGTATTGTAGTATATATTTTGTAGATGTTGTCTTTTTCATTATTGTGGTAGGCAAGAAGTGATTCAAGAGATGCAAGAAAAGCAAATTCACACACAGGTTTCAGACTAAGTATGAGGGCTCACATCAGCACTTCTAGGAAATGACAAAGTTTTCACTTGTCAATGTGTGCAGCAACAGTGAAAAATCCATCTGGCAGAAGATAACAGTGAAGTTAGTAGAAAATGAATTTCATAGTTTCTATGAAAATTTTAAACTCTTGCATGATTCCTTCAGACTTTAAATAATTACCAGGAGGGAATAATTAAAGAAACTGAACAATAGGGCATATTTGCATATATGGTTGTAGTGGTCTGACCCTGGCTGGATACCCACTGCCTAACGAAGCCACTGCCCCACTCCCTTCCTCAGCTGGACAAGGGAGAAAAAATAAATAATTAAAGGCTTGTGGGTTGAGATGAAGACAGGGAGAGATCTCCCACCTGTTACTGTCATGGGTGAAATGCAGGGAAATCAGTTTAATTTATTGCGAACCAAATCAGAATAGGAGGATGAGAACTAAAGCCAGCTCTTGAAAATACCTTCTACCCCCTGCTCCCTTCTTCCTGGTTAAATTTTAGCTTAAATTTTCTTTCTGTCATCTCTCCCAATGGCTCAGGGATATGAGGAATGGGGATTTTGGTTAGTTCATCACTTGTTTCTTCTCCTTCTTCCTCCTCACAGGGAAGATTCCTCACACCCTACCCCTGTTCCAGCAGATTCCTCCCAGAGGAGACAGTCCTCTATGAATTTCTATAATTTGAAGTTCACATTCTCCTTCACATGGTCTGCAGTTCTTCACAAAGTGCTCTAAAGTGGATCCCTTCTGTAGGGTACTGTCCTTGAGGAACAGGCTGCTCCAGAATGGGTCCCTGGCATGGTCACAAATCCTGCCAGGAAACCTGCTCCAGTGTCCAGTCTCCCTTCATGAGTCCACACTCTCACGTGTGTGGAACCTCTCTTCATGGGTCCACACTCCTGCCAGGAGCCTGCTCCAGCATGGAATTCCCACTGCGTCCTTGTCTCCCTGGGACAGCCACCTACCCCAGCATGGAGTCCTCCTCCTCCACAGGCTGCATGTAAACATCTCCTCTGTCTTTGGCGTCCTTGGGCTGCAGGAGGACAGTGTGTCTCACCACAGTCTTCCCCATGGTCTGCAGGGGAGTCTCTGCTCTGGTGCCTTGAGCACCTTCTGCTCTTCCTTCTTCATCAGCCTTGCTGTCTGCAAGGCTGTATCTCACATATTCTTAATTCTCCCTTCAGCTGCAATTACACAGCAGTGTTTTCCTCTTCTTAAATCTGTTATCTCAGATTTAAGAAGATATCTCAGACCACTCTTGCTGATGACCTTGGCCTTGGCCAGCAGTAGGTCCATTTTGGAGCTGCATAAGCTTCTGGCAATTTGTCACTGAAGCCAGCCCTGTAGACCCCACTACCAGAACCTTGCCATGCAATCCCAACACAGTAGTCATCTGGAATAGTAACAACATAATTTTACAATGTTTTAGGTGTTTCTGATATTATTTTTAAATTTACATCACACTCACATTTTTATCCTATCTGAATATTCTTCCAGAAGTTACTTGTTCAACACCCCTACTGAAAACTGTTTCTAGACATCTTGCCTCTTTGTATGTCATCATGTGATTGTTTCATCACACCCACTTTCAGATTATTCCATTGTCACAGACATCTTTTCATAAAAATCCTTTCTTTAGGATTTTCTCTTCTGGGAAGCTGAGGCCCCATAAAAAGAATGTAAACAATGGTTACCTGCTGCTGCGGAATGCAACAGGTAGATCTGTGATTGGTCTCGGGTGGATGTTTGGATTTATTGACCACTCACAGCAGAGCTGGGTTACAGTCTGCTGAGACACAGCTCCTTTGTTATTCTTTCTTTTCTATTTTCAGCTTAGCTAGCCTTCTGAGAACTTTTCCTTCTATTTCTTTTTAGTATAGTTATAATGTAGTATATATATCATAAAATAATAAATCAAGCCTTCTGAACATGAGGTCAACATTCTCGTCTCTCTCTCACCCTGAAGACCCTTGTGACCACTGTGACATTCCATCTCTCTTCAAAACTGTGCCTTGAAAATAAGTCATATTACTTTGACACCTATATCACACATGTGACCCTACAGTTTCTCCTCTATGGCAAAAGTTTGCATGCAGTAATAAGAGAAAGGCACCAAGACCTCTTCTCTCCTCCTGGGTTTCATTTGTGACATGCAGTTTACTGATCTCTCATTTACTCTCAAGAACAGTAGAAAATCTGTGGATCTTCTCTGTATTCAAATACAAAGTGCACCATATGGAGATTCTTATAGAAAATGGGAAGAAATATTGTAGAAGTGTGTGGTGAGGTCACTTTCATGACTAACAGTGTGGGCATCTTTGTCTTACCCCTATCCACAGCACATAATTTTCTTCCTGAGTCTCATTTTGCACACCAGGACAGAGCCAACCAGTCATCCTGTTACTATGATCAATGCTTTTTAAGTGATTCTGTTCAATTTATTTAACTAATAAACTTTGAATCAATTTAATTAGCTTCCCATTGTTTCAAGGCATTTAAGGCCTGTGTCTGCCTTTAAGCAAATGATTAACTGCATTACATTCAAAGGATGACTAATCACACTTTAAAAAGGTTTAAATACGTCTTTGAGGATAACCTCAATTTTTACACTGCGATAACAACTGTAAGTGAAGGCTTGAGACATCTAATCATCAATCTTCTCTTTGTGTTATCAAAAGAAACAAGATTGTTCTTAGATCCTACCTCTACACTGAGTTCCTGCGCCATGCAGCTGCTTAGAGTCTGGCATTTAATTCTTGGTCCCTGACATGCTCCTACCAGTGAAGTTCTATAACCAGACAACCCATGGCTGACTGCAGTTTGTCTTAAAATTCCATTTAAAATACTAGTACCACTACAGAGGAAAATTTCAGTTAAATTTACCGAAAAGCTAATACAATTCCACGCCTGCCAATTAAGTACTTGTACCACATCAAACAGCATGCCACATTTCATCTTTCAGAGCAAGAAAAAACATGAAATAATTTATCCATGCACATAAAGAACAAAAAGGGAGCTGCACTGATAGTACTATGAGTATTGGAGGGTAAGGATATTGTTTTCTGGCTGTGGTGACAGGCAAATACTGTGATTTTATTTTTGTTACAGCTATCCAAGAATTCTGGTAACAGTACATGTTTCAGGTGAGTCAATTGGTGGAAGCAAGGTCTGGTGAGACAGAAAGAATATGGAGATGCTGCTTGCCACTGTAGGAAGGAAATTCATGTGGCCAAAGTTGAAGCTGACAGAACTGCGGGGAAAAATCAAGAGTTTTTTCAAGTACAATTATGGCAATAAACAGTGTAAAAATAACATTTAATCCATTATAGGATGAGGATGGTCATCTCAAAAACAGGGACATTAACAAGTCAGAGGTATTTAACACATTTTTTGCCTCTGTCTTCCACAGCTAGATCCCTAAAGATCTATGGGGTCTGATGGTATTTGTCCAAGGACCCTCAAAGTGCTAGATGTTGTCAACACACAATCTCTTTTGGTGATTTTTCAGCAGTCTTGGTGCTTAAGAACAAAAGGTCCCAGCTGAATGGAAGCTGGACAATGTTAACCTGATTTTCAAGAAGAACAAGAAGGGAAAACCTGGAAACCACAGGCCTGTCACTGAAGTCTCACTTCCGTGCCTGATAAATTTATGGAGAAGATTATTCTGTGATGCATTGAAAAACATCTGAAAGACAATGGAATCATTGGTCACAGTCAGCACGGTGGGGGGAAAGAAGAAGGAAGGAGTTGCACACTGACTCCCTTACACAACAGAAAAGATTGTGACAATTCATTTATTGAAATATCCACAGTCTATTGTGAATGCAATATCCTTAACGACATGTCAGGTATTGGATATGTTGGGACTCCTGATAACATTATTTATTCCACAGGAAAAAAATAAATAAAATTCAATAAGAAAATACACAATTTTGCACATTTTAGGAGTTCTCATGCTCTTCTACCCTTCTACTCCTGGTCACTTTGATTTCAGCAGAAACAGAATTGATACCTTGATTATTGGAGAACTTGGTCTTCCCACTGCCCATTTCTTCAATATGTGAATAACTAAAATAAGTTTACAACACCTCTGTCCTACCTCTTTCAAACTGAATATTGAGACAGGTGATGTTAGGAGGCATTAGTTTGTGGTCCATAGACATTAATTTCTTAAATCTCAATTTTCTTTATTTGTAAGTTGGTCATAACTATGTTTTTTCTATGGAGTGAATCTGGCCCACAAAGTCTTCCAGAGAGAAGTTAATAATCCATTCACTTAACAGAAACTCAGGAAAAGCTGAATGAGGTAAAAAGCCTGCCTGTGTTTATATAGAGCTAAAATATACACATAAGCACAAGCACTAATGCACACAGTATAAATAACAGGTATGTTCTGATCTAAAGTGTCAGAATGACAACCTCTTTAAATTCCTTTAAATGCTTCATAGGAGCAGAACCTGCCCATTTAGATATTCAGTGGCATGAAAAGTGCTAGCTGTTGGACAGATGAATAAGATTCATGTTGACAGCTGCTTATAGCTCTTTTGGCTGCTATTTATAAAGCGGGGAGGTGGGGATACAAATCTGTCTGTGTCAGCCTGGATGTTTTGATTTCACAATTGCAGGTGATAGCAGTAACCTATTGCATGTGGTAGATGCTCTATAAATTAGGCACAGTGTCATCACCGAGGGGTACATGCTCTGTTATTAGTGCAGACTGGTTGAAGCTGTTCTGAGGAACGTGGTTCACAGCCATTAGTGTTTTCTACTGTGGTTTTTGGTTAGATCCTGACAGTTACACTGGAACTGTCACGTTCCAGTCCATCTCCCACAGTTTCTTACATCAGCTTGGAAGGCATGTGTCAAAAAATATATCTGAAATATGTTAATTTTCTTGTAGGCTCTTGATTTCAGTATTTGCACAAAACATCCTGATAGACCTTTGTTTTAGAAAAGCGATGAAAATGATCTAATGATTTCTTTGTACAAAGAACTTTCTCCCAAAGCAGTATTTACTGAGTATTTGCTATCTTGTATTTACCAACGTCTTTCCTTCTCTTATGTGTTTTTAAAATGTGCCAGAAAATATTGTTTCTGAAACTAACTGTAGGTTAATATTCTATGCCAAGACATTTTCACTGACATTCAGACTAAATTTCTATTATTACTATTCCTATTATTATTATTATTGATATTATATTACTCTTTGAAATTATGTTTTGTTTTACCATGAATAGCATCCCCTCCCACATATTTGCAACCTTCTGACATTTCTAACCCTAGTGAATATAGAGAATACAGCACAGAGAGCATCTGTTTTCACTGAAAAATTGGTAAGTTGCAATAGGCATATTTTCCACTTGTGCAGGATGAAACACCTTTCTTTTCCCGTGCTCACAGATGTACAAAATCTAAAGGTACCAACAGCAAATACTGTCAATATACAGGGCTGCCATGAGTTCAGAAACTGTTATGGGAAAACATTTTGTATTTCTAAATGGGAAATAGCCATTGAATTCTGTTCTTTGTCAGGCATATGCAAATACTTCAATTTTTTTTTTTTTAATTATTTTCTTTTTCTCTTACTGTATTTGGGTATTCTACACAATATCCATAACCGCAGGATATCAGTGTTTTGAGTTTTGATATCTAACCATTATTCACCAAAGGTGTGATGGACTTAGCATTGAATAATTTTCTTCACCCAGTCCTCATGTGGACCTGGATTTCATATTGGCTAGAGGTGTACTGAACAGGTGAAATAAAATCTCATGTACAAATAAGAGGACTCCTTTGCCTAAACAAACAAAACTAAGAGTAGTCTCAGAAAAAAGCAATAAATGTGTTATCACAACAGGAAATAGGCCAACCATGCTTTATGAAGTCCTTCAGATTTGCCCTGGGTCCTATAATGCCTTCATCTAAATTATCTACCTGAAGTAATTTGTATTGGCTTTCCACGGTGAAATTTCCTGTTCAGTTCAGTCAGTGTTCAGTGTTAGAATTTGGCAGAAATTTGTCTTGCTCAGCAATATTTATTAGCAATGGGAAATTCTAAAACAAGTGAGGGAAATAATTATGTATAATTTCATGCAAATGCGACCACTTGAAAGAGAGAAATGCTCCTCAAAATTATAAAAAAATACAGGCATGTGAATTTGTTTTTTTTTAAATATTGTCCAAGTGTCTTTGCAGTGCAGGTTAGAAAACTGATCTTAAAAATGTACATAGCATGGTTTATCAGTAATGGCCCTAAACAGTCAGCCTGGAACTGATTAAAAGGCCTCAGTACGTGGAGCTGCCTGAGACTGTGTTCACTCTGGTATTGTGCCAAGATAACACATTTCTACTGCTTTTGAACTCAAATTGCACAGGGCTATCTGGACTCATTAAGACATCTGATAAGCTCCTTGCTTCTGATACCTCCATTTCACAGGGTGATCAAAGCTTTGAAACCAAAAGGTCAATTTGCACAGAAAATGGTGTTTGAATGGCCATGAGGAGCACTGACTTGTACTGTCCCTTTTCTGAGCAAAAACTGTATAGTAATTATAATTTTCAATGTTAAGGGTAAGGCTTTAGTTGTGTGCAAACAGATTCTGGCCTAACAGGGTAACACACACAGCCACAGGCTGGTGCCTTCACATATTACATGACCCTTCATTTCTTGGCTGCCACATTTCCAGACGCCAGACCTTGTGGGTGGCAGCAGCCGTGTACCACACAGCTGGTGACATGGGAGGGATGCCCTAGTGTCAGGGGCCACCTGTCACCAATGTCACATACATCTCTCTGGCAAACTTCAGGATTCCAGGGAAGGCCATGCAGGCACCTCCATGACAGGCCTGCTGTCTCTACACTGTAAGATGCCCATGGAAGTACAAAACTAAAAATCTTGCAAATGCTCAATGCCTAATCCTAGTAATTCCAGTTGGTTCATTGCTCCCAACATAAATACTCCCCTGAGGAGTCTACACAATACATGGGTATATTCTTGCCATGGTTTCTTTTGCTTTAGCCCCACAAGATCAGAACTACTTTAGCTGGAGTAAACCTGGGAGAAACCATGATAATAATTTCAATTATCTGTGTAGAAATTTGATTCGCTAGTTATTCATGATGCCTCTCTAGCTATCATTGAACACCCATTCATTGAGTATATTTAATACAATCCTACAAGTTTTTTAAGTTATAAGACTTTTCCTTTCACTCCAGATAAAGTTCTGCTTAGATCAAATCCCAACAGTTAGCTGGTAATTAGGACAGTAAAAATAAGTGATTTAAACTTTACTCTTGTACATTTTTTGTTGGGAGCAATTAGAATGGTAACTCTTCACATATTGGAATTTCAGAATAAAGGAAGATATAATTTAGAATAATAAAAAACTATTTTGTGAACACTCTAATTTGACTTCATGACAAGAACAAGGCAATTAATTAAATCTGAAGAGTTGCTCAAGACAAGTTAAGAGCTATAAGCATGGACTTAAATAAAATCCAGTGACATGGAATTTGTTTACAGAGAATTTTAATTCTATGGAGAGAAGAGTAATAAATAAGATTTAATGTAATTTCTTTTAAAGTATACCAATTACAGTGGATCTTCCCCTCAGCCTTTCTGTCAAACTGTACGTTTTTTTTAACTGTTACTCTTGTATAGGCTTATAGAATAATTTAGACTGGAAAAGAGTTTCTGGGATTGTATGGACAAAACATTTCTGCTTAGGCAAGCAGAGCCCAGCCTGTATTGCCACATGGGATTATTCAACCCCTGATGCAGAACTTTACTTTTTTCACCACTAAGGTTCACCTTATTTTCCCAGCTTGTTGAGACTGATATGAACTGCATGGGTTTTTTGGTTTGTTTTGTTTTGATGGTTTTGTTGGTTTGTTTGGTTGGGATTTGTTTGTATTTTTGTTTTCCCAGTTGCATTCAATCTTTATCCAACAGTCCTCATTTCTGAGAAGTCATGAACGTCAAAGCTCTGACTTCAATATCAGCCATGCAAACATATGTTGGCCTGCAAGATGACCATCTATCATTGACTGAAACAATATGTTTTTTCTCTATAAAATATGCTGAAAACCACACCTATTATAAATTTCTGTTAAAGGAAAAAATTGGCTTTTAATAATTTCTTGGTATAAATTAGTGTTTCTTGAGTATTTTTTAATTGAGAAGATTTTAAAATTTTCTTATGGTTTGTGAAGCAGACTTACCATGTCTAAGAAAAAGTAATGATAACTTTCTTAGCATTAATAAAAGATTATGGTGGCAAAAAAAATTGTAACAAGACACATATTATTAGAAGTCTTTTGAATGAGCAATATCAATACTGAATCCACAAATGTTTAAAATTGCATCTTTTGCACAAGTTTATAGTAAAGTTCATAAATTTTGAGTAGATTTTCAGCTGGACATGAAATATATATCTAGCAATTCTTGAGCTCCAAATAATAGCTATATTTTGGCAAAGTGTCAGTTGCTAAGAATATGGATATGTGGCTTTAAATCTAGTTTTGCAATTGCCTTGGGTTTGTGCAGATCAAAGAACATGTATATAGTTAATATCTACACAGTCTTTTTATTGTAAGATTATGTGACTGAATTTTATCAGTGCTACTGACTACCACAATGAACATTAGATAAACTCCCAAACCCATAGATGATGTCTGAGTTGCAGGGGTAAGTATTTTAATTATCATGGTTTATTTGCTCAGTAACAGCGTGACATTAACCAAGTCTGTGTGAAGGTTTTTTGCAGAGTTTTCCTGTTTGCTAATTATTGGCACGGGGACTGACAGTTTAATAATGTCTGTCTAAATAAATGCATCTTTGAATAACACTTTGGAAAAATAGAAGGGTTATGTTTCCTAGATGTACATCCCAATTTTCTTAATAACAATCTAATAGGCCTGGAAATGTCAATTATAATGTAGATGTTCTTTTGTCATAATAGCTACTTGTGTTATCATGTGTTACGTTGTGATTGATTAGACTTGAGAGACTGTCTTGTATTAGTATAAAGGGAAGATTACAACTCCTTGTCATTCACTTGTCTTTAGTTGTAACTCTTTTTTTCAGTCCTGACTTGGAGACACCATTTTAGGGAAAATAATTGTTCTCACTCTCATTACTCAGTATACTCCAAGAATAATAAATTCTATTGATGCCAATAGCTCACGCCTTTGGTGTATAATTAATCCAATTTATTTTAAAAAATAAACTTCTGCCAGGCACTTATAGTTATTATTTCATTATTCACACAATGAAAATTATATCAACTCAGTATATATCTATCAAACTATGCAGGAACAGAAAGCAAAACAAGTTCTGCCTTAAAAAACTTTAAGCTCTCTCTCTTTTTTTTACCTGTGAACACTATTGGACATATGAAAACAACTTATAAATTAGCTCTGTGGAATGAACTATGGAGTTCAAGCCTACCAGATACACTTCCTCAGCAAAAACACTGTTTAATCTATCTATCTATCTATCTATCTATCTATCTATCTATCTATCTATCTATCTATCTATCTATCTATCTATCTATCCATTCTTCCATCCATCCATCCATCCATCCATCCATCCATGTTCCCCTGGAGTTTTACTTTGAGCTCTTAAGGAGAAGTGTAAATGTATTGTGTCAGGATGTCTATCTCTTCCTCTCTACAACAGACAGCTGTGCATAAAGATACAACCTGGGCAGAAAGGTCCAGCGAGGGGCTATCTCTGGCTCCAAAAGGGCTCAGACCTCAGGTAAGAATCAACATCTTAGTCTGGAGAGGACATGTGTGAAGAGATAAAGGAAATATTCTTGACAAAGAGATGCTGTTTTACAAACTATAGAAGACACACGAGTTATCACAGAGGCCTTCTACCCACACAACCTGAAAGTATGGGAGACCCCTCCCCAGAATCTGGATGCAGGTTTGCAGGTTTAGTGGTTCCACTCCCCTAGGGATTGAGGGAAAGGATGTCGATGAGTACTCCATCAACAACTGGATGGTAAGATACATTGAATCCTAACTTTTATTATTTCTTAGCTAGCTGTAACATAAACAGGTACCTTTACCTCATGCTGTATATATCTACTGGTAGCTTCTCTTTTTGTCTTTATTCCTGTGTAGTATTTGTTTTAAGTCTTATGTCTGATATTCATCTGTCTATTGAATAAATAAATAATGGCTGATTTGGTTTATTATAGAATGAATTAAGAACTGCATGAGAGTGGGTTATGGGGTGCTGGCTGCCTCAATAAGCTGCTGCCTGCTGCCAGAGGCCTGGGAAAAAGGCAAGGACTTATCTCTTATCTAGACTCCCACATCCATTTGTAGCACGTCGAAACATTTCTTTTCTTTTCTTTCCTTTTATTTTTTTTTTCAGATTCAGTTCCAACATTCTGGTTTGTTTACATCTTCTCTCCAGCCTTTTGTAGAAATCCCATACGTGAGTGCACAGAAATTGCATTTACCTCTACTCCAAATTACCCCTCTACCACTCCACAAATTAAATAAATCAGGGAATAGTTTTTCTCAGCAGCACATGCTGTGCTTTGACCTTAATGGTACCGGGGACTCTGGCATGGCACAGGTGAGGGAGCCCATGTGGGTGCTACTGTTTTATCAAGCTGGTAGACAGGATGAGGAACTGCAATGAGGATGAGGAAGTTAAACATAGTAAGAAAACAGCCTGGCTTGATGTTTGCCTTGTGCTTTCTTTTGTCTTGGCACAGATGTAACCTGGGCTACTGTGATGTGTAAAAAACTATATCCTCCTGAAGTGTAACATTTTAGGGGTGTATCTGCTGACTTTACCTACATTAGGTAAAGCAATTTAAATATTGGTCAGACTCTGTAGGAAATAAAACCCCAGAAATGTTCTTTAATATCAGAAATTTTAAGGAGTTTGGATTCCTGGATTTTTCCAAGGAAGAGTCACAAAATTATTTCTTCATGTTTCATAGAGACAACATCACCGCAAAAGGATTTTGGAGGCTACATTCTTACTGTATGAGTAAATTATTCTCTAATCAAGAGAGCATTATGGGCATTATGGATAACTTTGCCAAATCTTTCAAAAGGAATACAAATTTTACCAAATGTAAATTATTATTATTCAAAATTACATTATTTACATTACTAGCTGGCTACAGTGTCTTTCACTAAAGAAACACTATTAAATAAAAACAAAGAACTCAAATCCTTAAAAATAGATAAGCTTGCTTTAGGACTTGCTACAAAGTCTATAGATTTAGCAGTTCTTTCTTTATGTTGACCAGACAATATATTTTTGGATGTAGTTTCTTGTTGGGATGGACTCTCTAGACAGAAGAGCTGCAATACTTTGTGTTCAGCCTGTCTTGTGAGACAGAAGTGTTACTGTGCTTTAAGGCTGATGGAAAAGGGGCTTCTACAGCTAAAACAAAGCAATGTTTTTTCCTGCGTACATTCAAAACTCAAAACAAAAGGAGAAAAACATATAAAGAAGAAACGATTCATATTTGTAAATTTGAAGTATTAAATATTAATGTGTTCATCTGCTCATCTGCTCCAAATAAAATGCAGTGCCTGACTAAAAAACAACACCAAAAATCCCTCAGTGTTTGAGCATGTGATAAACAGTAGTCAATAACAAGAAAATGGCTGCAGTAAAACTAAATTAGATGATAATGAGATTTCACCTTTAATATGGGTTTAAGGACCAATTGTCCTGCATTAAGAAAATCATTGCCTCACCACAGGTGAGTGAATCGAGGTTAGTCACAAATTGACAAAACATTTGTATGAAAATGGAGAAAAAACATTAGGGTCACTTAGCCAAGGAAATAGGTGCATAAAAAAGAAAATTATTCAAAAATGTGTGAAGATGCTTAGGGCAGACTTTGCTTGCTTTCATTTGTAATAATACAAGAGCAATGGGACCACATGTAGACCTGAAAAGCAAAGAGGAAATTAAGAAAAAATACTGTTCAAAAATATGCAGAATCCATTGCCAGAGAAAGGGATCAGAGCAAAGAAATGGGACTGGATATATGGGGAAATAATAGGAGAGTGTCTACTGAGTTAATTGCAATAGAGGTAGCACTAATTGATGGGGATTGCTAAATTTTCTTATTTAAATCTCCTGTCTCCTGTTAATTTTCAGGCTTAAATCTCCTGCTTAACACTGGATTGAAACTAAAAGCAGGAGGAGACTATCTCACGCTGTCTGCTACAGGCTTTGTAACCTTCCTCTAAAGCATCTTCAGCTAGCCCTCATTGGTACAGGAAATTAGATCTGAATTTGGAATCTGATCAATTTTTCTGCTCTTGTAATCCTGCCTTATGTTTTTCCACTCTCAGCTAAGATATTTAAAACTATCAGAGGATCTGTCTCTCAGAAGCAAAAAGTTAAGGAACAAAAGACTAAACAGCCCATGCACAAACTTTCCAAATATGATTGATTCTTTTATAAGTCAGCTAAAAGTCTTATGAGTTTGCTTTTCATTGCAGAAAAAAGATGGAATTTGAAGATTCTATTCTATAAAACCCTCTGAAGAGCCTCACAGTTCTGTGCAATAATCTATAACTGTATTTTCATTGTAGATATCTTTTATTTTATAATAGCATTTTATATTCTCTTGAGTCATGAATCAAGCACCATAGGCAAGATTCATCTGCTGAAGATGAAAAGAAGCAGACAACATCCCCCTGGAGTCCATAGTTGATATTCTGCTTCAAACATAGAAATTGAATAGTTAACTTTCCAGAATGAAAACAACTTATTTAGCACTATTATGAACAATTATTCTCTCTTTTAAAGTAAAACTGTCAACCCAGTTTTTGAGAGTTCTTGTGGGATGCAGTTTTATAAATGTGCATGTGTGCATGAGTATTTTGAATTGTTTTTTGTCTAGAAGCAGAACATTTTCAGTGAAGTATTTATGTTGTTTTAAGTAAAGATGGTTTTACTTCCTCCTCATTATTTCATCAAATGCAGTTTAGATTAATATATTCAAAATGAGAGGCTTCACAAATCACTATCAGATAAAGCATCAGTCAGATTTATTGTAATTTCTAACTCTTGGTCAAAGAAATTAATGCTTCCGCTAATAGTTCAATGAACAGGCCTATCACCCCACAAGCACAGTTATTGGAGGTGCCTTGGGACCTCCAGCTCTCAAACCAGCTGGAAAAAGGGCTATCATACAGAAAATAGTCTGAGACTCTGGGAAAAGATAGATGGAGTGCACTGTGTCTGTGTGCTCCCCCAGCAGCTGCTCGCAGAGTGCTAATGCAATCTCGGAGGAGCCTGCCTGCCATTTCACTTGTAGGGTGACCGCAACCATTGCAGATGCTCCCTGGCAGATAAATGCAGAGGAAGAGGAGGGTACAAAATAAGCTAACCCTTCAGTGATATGGATGGAAAAAGTGTAGAAGCAGACATTGAAAATGCAGGAGCAGAAAAATGCAGAAAGTCAATTAATTAATTGCTGTAGGAATGCAGTTTCTCTAAAAATATGTGTGCTGAATGTTGATGTGTGAAACAGGACATGTTTTCAGTGCTTATTTATTCAGAGATACAAATTTTTCTGGATGTTTACTAACATGGGGGCTGGCAAGCCATGTTTCAGTGTGACAAGAAACCACCACAAACTGAAGAATTCATTTCAGTATTCCCAAATTATTCAGGTATAGAATAAAAATCAATCTGGGAAAAAAATATTTGCAAGCTTAAAACATGCTTTTGAATTTATATCTTCTTCTTTAGAAATGATCATTGTCTATCCTATATGCTATGTACTTCAAAAGATCAGGGCCTCAGTCAAGTGCTTAATTAACAGATTTATTTCTATGGTAAACAAGAAACAAAGTCTGTCATTACCTACTATGGAGAGATCTTCAGATTAAAAAAATGAAAAAAAACTACCACTCTTATAAATAATTCTGAAGAGCTCTCTTTGATTTATAATAATGACCTTGCTGGAACAAAAAACTTCAACTACTGTCTGTAGCATGTTTTGTTTTCCATCCAGGACTCAAATGTAAGGTACCAAAAATCAATTAGTAGAAAAAGTTGCTTACATTTTCTAGGCAAGGATTGTGTAATTTACACATTTCAATATTTTATAGGAAATCTTACTTTTGGCAGTTTCCCTGCCCCCAAGATAATTCTAAAATGTCATATTAAAAATATATCATGGTGATGCTTCTGAAGGCCAGTTATCATTTGAAGAGTTTGCTTTATAGCACTGCTTTTTATCTCCTGTAGAAACAAACTGCAGTACATGCAGTCTGTACTAGTATTGCACAGTGTGCTGACCATAATTGTTTGCTTTTCAAAAGGAAAGGTGTCACCACTATCTCTTTAAGAGCCTCAAACCTGTTGTAAGTACCTGTCAAGGAGTAACAAATAAGCACAAATCCCAAATCAAGATAATTCCTTCAGCAAAGAAGTTTAGATAAAAGACCGGGGAGGGAAATTCTGAATTAAGCATCTTTTTGAAGCATCCCTTTCATTCTAGATTGTACCTGTGGGATCCTCTGTGTTTGACATTTCTAATTGACTTTTTCTTCTGCCTGCCCATAATAGCTGACATTCATTATCTGTAATCCAGAATCAATGCTTAAACACTTGTTTCTTCATGCTCAGGCGTGCTGGAGGGATTTCAACCATAGACTTACACAAATCTCTTGGATATGCTCAAAAGCGGTGACTACCCTGTAATTGTTGATCAGCCAATTTTGATGAAGAGATATTACTAAAATTTCATGCTCTGTTACCCTGATACACTGGGAATTAAAAAAAAAAAAAGGGAAGAAATTTATATACATATTTTTTTATTAATTCTTTTTACAACCAAATAATTTAAAGGATAGAACAGCTTGATCATAGTAAGTATATTATATAAACAATTGCTGGTACTCTTAAATGGGTAGGAAATGCTTTTGACAGATGGTACAAACCTCTTTCCCCCAAAAATAAAACCTAATACTGAAAGAAAAAATATTTAAAGGTCATTTTGTTACCACTCTCTCTTCTGCACCAGATGTCACAGTACAAGCAGAGAAAGTTACTGCTCCTTTCCTCTAGGACGTGGAAGACACATTTTAAGGTCATGGTAACAGAAAACAGCAGGTAGACATGATCACAGCTGTACATCAGGCTGGAGAAGTTTTGCTTTTCCATCACAGAAATCCCCAGTGAACAGCCTTTCATTGAGGTCAGTTAGGATTTTCCTGTGTAACAATTGCTTTGAGATCAACAAGTAGGAGTTGGACCAGGCCCTACAAACATGGGTGGCTGCAGTTAAGGAGTACGTAATTTCCTGACCCAGAAGATCTAAAGCAACAGATTCCCACTTTAAAAAAAAGAACTGAATTAAAAATCTGATTTCTTTCTAGGATACTCAGAGTAAGTAAATGAAAAAAAAAGTGTTACCATATGTATTGTTATTACATTTATTTTAATTACAGGATGTATGTAGCATGTATGTTGCAAAATAAAAGCCCATAAGAATCTAGATGCTTCAAATGAATCAAGTGTTTTCAAAATAGTGCAGCTAGATTCTTGGCTTATGTAAATTATCATCTCTTCACTGAAGTCAACAGCTTTGGGCTTACTTAAACCTGTTGGGGATTTGGTCCTTTGCCAGATTAATACAAATCACTTAAAGGATTAATTTTGGTTTAAAAGTGTCAAATGTAATTTTTGGTTCAAGAAGATAGTCATGAGTCTGACAAGTTTTGACAATAAAAGTTAATTACAAGCAACACATGATGAAACAGAAGCATGAACATCTGATTTCTGCAGACTCTAGAGGCTGTGCAGTTGTAAATGAAGCACAGTGAGAAATCACTCAGCCAAAATGCATAAGAGAATATCTCAATTATGAAACTAACAACAAAATCATGTCTATACTGTTTAGTTATCAAAACAAATTAAGAGATTTAACTAAGGCACAACTGACTACTGTCTTTTAACCTACACTAGATTGAAAAAAACACGATCTTCTCTGTACTGGTCCGTGATATTGTGTTAGGTTACTTTCCTTGGCACTTGACACTATAAAACAAAAGCTTAGTTTGTTTCGGGTTTTTGGTTATGAATTGTTTATCAAAAATTACTACTTTTAGCTAAAGGAGAACCGACAGCAGTCACCATTTGCCATCTTCTGCTACTACCACTGATCTTAAACAATTTCAAACTGTACAATAACTACACTTTTGCAAAAAATAACTTGTTGTACTTTAGTATAAATTAAAGTACGTGTGTCAGAGTTGGATGTGATGGGAAGTTCAAATGCAGGACACATTCCATGTTACTCTTAAACCCCCTGTCTAAATCCTGCCTTGTGGTCTGCACCTCTGATTAACAACCCATTCACCTTCACCCAGTTATTTCCACAACTTTCTCCTGCGCAGGGTTAAAGTCCAGCTACCAGACACTTCTGGCAACATTCCAGGACTCCCGAGACCCCCAAAGTGGTCTCGGAGGCTCAGAATCTCAGGGCTGAGATTTTGAGATCCGACACTGGTCCACTGAAATATTTGTAGTTACTTTCCTTGGGAACTTGAACATAAAAATACTTTTTGTTGGTGCAGATGTTTTGGTCTCATGAAAGTTAACAATGGATAATTACTAGCTTTTGTTAAAGGAGAACAGAAGTAGTCCCATTTTCCATTCTCTACTATTCCACTGAGTTGAAACAATAGGTATCTAACCTGATAACTAACACTTTTGAAAAAAAGACCTTAGTTGTACTTTTATAAATTAAATGTGTGTCTGTGTTTGTGTATGTGTGCATGTTCATGCATTTGGATATCCATGTTATCTATAGAACTCATGGTCTCATGGCACTGCCTGTCAAGGGCAGCCCTAAGCTGATTAAAAACACAGATTCACCTTCTTCAGTTCCATTTCCACAAATTTTAATAAAAACTAGTTATATAACACAGTAATGCAGTCTAAAATGTCTTTACCTCAGCCAAAAAAAAAAAAAAAGGCATTATGTCAAGGTTGGTTAGGGCAAAATCAGCAAAGATAACCCTAAAAATGACCCTAGTACTTGTTTTATTAGACACAAAGCTGAGTCAGGGGAAGCTTAGATTGGATATCAGGAAAAAACTTTTCACCTAGAGGGTGGTTGGGCCCTAGGACAGGCTCCCTAAGGAACTGGTCTCAGCACCAAGCCTGCAGAGTTCCAAAAGAATTTGGACAATGCTCTAAGGCACATGGCATGACTCTTAGGGTGACCTGCACGCAGCTGGGAGTTGGACCCAGCAATCCTGATGGGTCTCTTCCAAATCATCATATTCCATGACTCTGGAGGGTCTCATGTCCCTGAGAACTACAAGAAGGCTCCATCAACCTGAGCAGCCTCAACTGGGGTTTCCAATAGTGACTTCCAGACCATGGGTCCAGGGGCTTAAGCAGTCTGATCCCTGTGTCTGGCAGCCCTGCCTCCAGCAGAACTGGATTCATGGCTGGATATGCCAGTATGACCCTGGACTTGACTGTACCTCACCTTGTGTGGTGGTCCCAGGCCCAGGGCTGTTCCCCAGGCTGTTCCCCACCTGGCTCTGGCTAGGTTTCCTGGACTGTTCCTTGTTTGATGGAGCAAAGCCCTGCCTGGGCTGTGGCCACAAACTGGCTTCCATTGTGGAGCAGCCCCCTGCGCCCTGACAGGAAGAAAAATGGAATGAAGGACATACACTGCACAACACCCACTCTGTGTCAGAGGAAACACGAAGTTTTATGCATACATTTTAGCAGATCTTCAGGGACAGTTCTTTAAATACCCACACAAGATAGCCTGGATCTGAGGTCTGGACAAAGATCTAAAACCCAATGATTTAATTTTCCAGTCTGGAGATGACATCTTTTGGAATATCAGGTTAGAAAGACCATAACAATATTCATGTTTTAGGCAGCACTAATTCACCATGATTCTGGCTCTTGAAAAATTTATTTTTGTCAGTTTTGCCGCCTAAATAGTAGGTGTTTGGAATGGTGTCCTTACAGACGTCCAGCAGCTGATAAAATATGATTCATAATTACAATGACATTGCACCTTCTTCATCAAAATAGCAGCTAGAAAAGAGGTTTCTTGCTGTGATTCGAGAGTTATCACTTCTATCCCAAGGCATAAAGTTATCTTCCTAAGCCCTTATCATTTTATGGTAACTGTAGATGATTCGCCATTTATGACAATGTCATGTTCACCTATCAAATTTATCAGATATTTAAAGGTAAACAACTCTGTCATTTTCTTTGCAATCCTATTTCTTTTGCACATTACTTACTCAAAAAGAAGAGATATTTTCTGTTCTTTCATTATTTAAATAGAAAATCTCATACTGAATTGTGAACGAATTACTGAATTACTTCACAGTTCTGTGGAATTTTCTGCTGTTTTCTTTCTACACCTGCTGAAAATGAAAAGCTACTGTAGAATATGGTGAGTTTGTATTAGAACCATGCTTTAGACCTGTTATTTCTTCATTTATGCTCCCATCCTTGACATTATTTAGGTGTTTAAAAGGTTTTAAGTAGAGGATAAATATCAAGTATCCAATAACTTTTCATTGTGCTAAAGCACACTATTTGATCTCAGAGCATGTGTATATATATATATATATATATATATAAAAGACAACTACATGTCATGTACTCATATGCCAAACATGGTGGTCAAAGCTTTTTGGTTGCAAAATACAAAAAATTGTGTACTACTTGTATTAATATTAATAAAAATATTGTTAATGCATAAAGCTAGTAGCTGTCTTGTTCTTTCCATGGAGTTGTCACCAGAGTGGGATAATTGGGACAATAGATAGTACTCTAATTTATCCAAGAAACTCTCTAACTTTCTCTAAGGAATTATTTCAAAACCTAAAAAATTTTGAATTTTAATTTTAATTTTTCAGCTACACACTTGATTATTCAGTCTATAAAATTCTGACTGAGTCAGGAAGACTAGTGGAAAGAGTGAGATTTATTGAAGTTAAAAATCCCAGAAAAGAATCTCCAATGTGTCTTACCAGATATTATTAAGTTATTCATAAGCATTTGCCATGTGATAGACTAATTTTACACTTTAAAAAGAATAAATATCTTAAATGGAACACCAGGAAGATAAAAAGGTATCTCCTGTAATTCAGCCACAGCTTCACTAGACTAATATCTCATAAAATGAGAAAAAAGAACAAAATAACCTAGAAAAGATTGATAGCAATAGATGAAGCCATATTCACTGAGTTACAGAGGCTACATAAGTTATAAATGGCAGAGCTATGAATGAATGAAGCAATTATTGTAACTATAAAAACTCCGCTACCATTACAAGACACTCATTTTGTTTATTCTCTATGTATAAAGTGTAATTTTAAGGAGAGTTTTACTGTCTACCATTATTCAACAGCATTTAAAAAAGGAACTATCTGTGAATAGAAGTGTGTCATGAATGCTTATTAGCTCATAAGTGCATTCCTAGAATGATGCACCTAGAATGGATTAAATAAATGTTTTTCTTCGTCTGTTTATTCTGAAATACTGAGAGTAGGAAGGAAAATTCTATTGAGGTACTGCACCTTTTTTGTAATCCATTCCTTAAATATTACATACAGTCAAGAAAAAAATAGGAGTAAACTTATGAAGAAGGTCCACCTTTAATAAAAGGTAAAATGTTTCTCTTACAACTTATGTTTTTGTTCAAGAATAAAGGTATCACTCATACTGTTTCCCAGGCTTTTAAAAATCCTCTCCTCCTGTGTAATGTAAACTGTGTGCCAGAAGTGTGGAAGAGCAATATCCAAGCTGGTTCAGGCATGTCCCAGCAGTGGCACAGGGAATGCCACAGAGCATTCACTGACATCCTGGGAATACAAGCTACATCAGGTTACCTCTCTGCAGAACACCACCAGGCATCCAATGCTGAGATTACTTACATGCAGTAGTGTACGCACTTTTTGAACCTACTTTCTTTGTTGTAGGATTCTTTCAACATCTCCTTCACTGTGCAGGGGGAGAAAGGGATTGATTCTGACAAATAGCTGATTGATGCTGCTATCACTAGGATGCTGACAGGGAGCTTCAGATGTGAAGTTTAACTGACCATTAACTTTGTCTATGAAATCTAATGTTTTAGTCTATGTTTTTTTTTTTAGTTTTTTTTGCTGGAACAGGGAATAGTTTTTCTGGTGAATAATATTTTTTATTTACCTTTTTTTAAATTTTTTATGGCAGAAGAAATAAATTAAATACTGAATGTACAAAGTTCTTGCAACCTGAATACTTTTCAAGTTGGAGAGAAAAAAATGAACTTGGTACTAACAATGGGCCTTAAGAGTTCAAAACCAGTGCCCTATTCACTGAATCTCCCAGCCTTTTAGCACGCTTCTTCATATTGCATGCATATGCTTGATTGACTGCACAGCCGCAGAGCTTTAAATGCCTGACTAAAATGGGATCCTCAGAGGAGAGCACAGAACTGAGGGTTTTTTTTTGTCTGGGTACTCATATTCACTGCTCTAGTCAGATTGGGAATACTTTATTTTATCAGATTGTTCCATGTTTCATATTTTTTACTTTATATGTTCACAGGAGCTCTTGTATTGACTTCAGTTGCACCCTGAAACATCCTTGTAATTTTAGTAATTAAATTGCCATAGTCTCAAATTAGGTACTCAGTCACTAATTTTCACTCAGTGTTTGTGAAACCTTTGCTTATATGCCAAGAACTTCAGGTATATTATCTCGGGAATTTGACTATTTTAATTTCCTGGGTTTTTTAATTTTTTTTTTTATTATTATTTCTAGTCCAAAAGTAAGAGCAATAGTGCAATATAAGAAAGCACATGCCCTTAGAAACTCCAATGAATTGGTGTTCAACCAAGAAATAATTGGAAGAGGACATGAGAACCAGCTAAGAGGATGTACTCTAGGAGAAAACTTTCATGATTGTGATGAATCTTCAAAGTTCATCTTATAAGTTAACTATACCTGGTGATCTTCAGACTTGGCTTGAGAGTACATGTCAGTACTCAAGAGCTTAGTGCAGTGACTGAAAGTAATAGCTCACAAGGGAAATCTCCGATGGCAGTTATATAACATTTTACTTCAGACTTCAAATCTGATGTTTTCCTGTACAGTACACTCAACATTTAAATTAATGTGACAAGATTAAGTCTGAACTCTACCTAAAGCTGTTAAGCATTTTGATAAAGCATGCTGCCCAAAGTATTGGTGGTAATATTTCCAACATACTTCATGTACATGAAATAAATTTTCACCTCATTGTGAATTCACCAGCATCTTTTTATTCCATTTTACTCTGCCTGTTGGTGACCTTATCTTCCTAGATAGATAATATGATAGTTATATTTTAGTTTATAGACATTTTTAAAACCTACAGCCATTTCCATTTTCTACATGTTTGGGTTTTGGCTTTTTTTTCAGATAACCAGGGGCATATAAAACCAGTGGAAAAAAAAAAAAAAGTGATAGAAGTCCTTCTACAATCAGTGACCACTGAGTTACACTCCTTGAGAAGTCAGCTCTTGTTTCTGTAAGTATCACCATCACCACAAACCCCAGTATCTCACTTAATTTATAATATAGGGATTTCTGAGGATGTGAAAATGTGCTATAATTTCCATTCTGGTGTAGGGTCCCCCTTATTTATGCTATTTTATTCTTGACAACTAGTTCATAAATGCCATCAGCTGAAAGTGGATTTATTATTCTCTGCAAAAGCCACATCTTCTCTGAACTTTCCACTCTGACAGAGTATTTCTTTACCACTGGATTTTTATAAAAAATGTAATGTTTTCTTTTCTAATCTCTGTAAGATCCTTTCTAGACAGGTGGGATGTCTCTATTATGCCCACAGGAAACAAATCCTAGAACATTAATCCACAGGCTTCAGAGCAATGTGAGTGTGCGAGGTTTAAATAGGATTATTTTACGTGAACATTTCTTATGGCTGAACTTGTGGGAGTTTCTTCTTATGACTCTGTCTCATCTGACTGACTCACTATCTGTCTGTTATGGCAACAGAAAAAAATGATTGTCATGTGTTAGAAGTCAATGCACATTAGGTCTGTAGGGAAAATAATATTCTTATAAAATAACAAATTTATTTCTATACTCCCATACTCTTGTCATTAATATCCATATTTTCCAAAGAATCACCTTAGGTGCAGTTTTGTACTTGCAGTCAATAAATTCTGCAATTTAAATAAATAGATATCCACGTGAAAGATACAATTTGTGCAAGTATATATTCTTGGCTTTACCTGTAGGCACAAAATTATGCCTGCAAAATTGAAACCTGGGTTGACATAATTTAAAATACTCTGTAGAAATTAAATCATTGTACCTAACTTAAAAAGAAAACTTGAGAACATAGATGTGTTCAGGTTCAGAAGGTGCAGAAAGCAGAGGTGGAGAAAAGAAGGATAATCTCCATTTCTAAATAGGGAGACAGCTGCCACAGGAAATTGGAAGTATAATTTGGAGAAGGATTTAAAATAAATCTATTAAATCAGAAGAGCTAGAAATCACACCTTTTCTAAGCTGTCAATCCCATCTTTTCTATTTTCTAATGGTATAAAAACCTGTGTAGCTGTGTAAAGATTTAGGATCAGAAATGATCAACAAAACATGTAATCAAATGGACAGTTAAAGGAACACAAGCAAAAATGAATCCTGCAACCTCATGAAATGTCTTTCATATAAATATTTTAAGCAATAAAAATATAGAAGATAATTATGTTTCAATTTAATATTTGACATAATATTACACAGGAGGAGTATTTACAAAATTAATATAATGCAAATCTAGAAATAAAGACTTAAAAAGATGGTAAAAAGTGGTGAAAATTGTAAAAAAGTAGTGAAAAAAGTAGGGAAAACAAAAAATAGGACTGAAGGACTGTCTGATGAATTCATCAAGAATGGTGGTTTGGTGTATTTAATATTCAAAGTGATGAATGCAAATAGTTGAAGCTTGCTGTGCAAATGGTGGGGAGTAGAATAGCAGAGGATGAGATTACTATGTACAAAGCACTGGATCATTTTAAATTAGAAATTGGAAGATAATTTAGTGTGTAAGGTCAAATTATAGTATAAGATTATGCTACTAGAGCCTAAAATCACTTTTCTCAACTGTTCTCATTTATAGAGCAAGAAAAAATTAGACGTCTCAAGTGTAAATGAGAAAGAAGACAAAAGCCTGAATATTATCACCCTTTTATGAGATGGTCACTGTTGAAATTAAACTTAAATAGAAGCGGTTTATCAGATACAATAATTGCTATACAGAAATTCTCATTGACAAAATTGTTCTGGCCATGTGTATTCAGTGAAGATTGATTCACATTTAAACACTTGTAAGTTTGTATGGACTGAAAGAGAATTCTCTGGAAAATTTGTTTTCTGGAATGCTTTCAGCATGACTAAAAATAAATTTCTTTCTTTTTCTTAGTGTGTTATTCTGTTGCTTATTTATATAATTCACTATTTAGGGATGTTACCTCAATCACACAATGTATTCTCCTGCATCAGATTTAGCAATTTCATATAAGGGTGAACCTCAATAGTAGCTTGTTTCCAATAGTAGTTTCAATAGTAGTTTCCAGATAATTTCATACTAAAATCCTCATGATATTTGTATCTTCCACAATTTTTTCAGCTGGGGAAAATATAAGCATTAATAAAACTTTTAAGTTAATTAATTTGACTATTATTAAGAAGGACTTGGTAAAATACAATCTGAAGCTGAAAAAAACCTTAAATTTTAAAACTTCCTGGCGAACAAAGGAAAAAAAAATGTAAGCCAAGAGTTAGTATTACCCCCAGAAAACCCTACTATTGAAATGCCACCTGATAGGCTTGCTGCATTATTTAATTACACTTCACAACGTTCAATCACCTGATAGCATAAACAGACAGGGCGGCTCTTCAAGTTCCATCCTACAGTGAGGTAGATGGCCCTATAATTTATTCCAAGCTTAATTTTAAATTGTTGCACTTTACTGTGTAGTTCCTACTGTTTCTGCTACAATCTGTTCCAGAAATGTCATCATTCAAGAGACTGAAATTTTTTGTCTGAAGTTCAGCCTAAATTATTGATGGCCAGGTTGCGCTCATTTGCCAACATTGTCTTTTTTGCTTGAACTACTCTTACTCTGTTTTTTACTTCTTGTGATTTGACAGTGTGGGTTTTGTTTGTTTTCTTGGTTTGGTTTGGTTTTGGGTACAGTTTTGCTCTACAAGGCAAGTTTCTCAAATCTCTTCTGTTAAAAACCCTGCTTTCTCCTCTTGCCAGATGTATGACAAGATATTCTCCATCTCTTCAGCAGAGTAAAATATTACTTTTCTCATCAGGGTAAAATAATTTCAATAACAGAGGTCATGTAAAAAGAAGATATATATTTAAAACACTGAACCTGAAGAAATGTTAACCAGTATTTATTAATATTCTTATCATGTAGGAAGTATAATGCTTTTGCTTAAAACATGAAAAAAATTCACACTAAATGGGAACATTGACCCTTTCTTTTGTTGTATTAGCTAGGAAAAACAGTTTTTATTGGCACAGTGATAATATGTATGTATATGTCAAGATAGTTACCTTACCTTGTGTTACATTACCTTACTCTTAGTCTGTTGCTGAGGCCATATTTATGCTTGTCTTAAGGCCACATTTTATTTTATAAAACTGGTCTTTAAGCTGCAAATGCAAATGTCAGGGAAGGAGCCCCAAATGGGAGAACTCCCTCCTCAACACAGGCTTACAGGAAGAAAACTCAATGTTTTCCTTGAGTCCTACAAAATCCTGTGATGCTCTTGTGCATTTAACTTGTCCCAGGACACTGCAAACAGCTCTCCATGCCTGTCACATCCAGGCTATGACAGTCTGTGGCACTGTAATGTTGGCCTGTTGTCCCTTTGGATTCTTTGGCCAGCAATGCATTTAGAGATTTCAGCCTGACCAACACTAATGACCAGAGAGTAGGAAATGGCTGGAAGGAGCAGATGGGGTTTTCAGATAAGCAGGAAAAGGAATCATCTGGGTAGAAGCATCTTATTCCCAAAACCTGGGCACTGTCTGTTTTCTTCCAGATCACTTGGTTTCCTCATCACATGAAAGATGGCCCAGCCACTGGTACCACCTCCCCCTGCTCATCCACTGCTCCTTCTTCTTTATCCTTTCATCAAATCAGAGTCCCAGAGGACTGGCTCACTGAAGTGGCACAATTCTAAACAGTGGGCCCACATCTCTGTTTATTTTACAGAAGAAAACTCTGTAAAAATTCAGATAGGGCCTGTTTAACATAACCACTTACAGACTGAGGAGCTCTGAGTGTGGGACCCCAGGACCTCTTGCTTCATACAGGTATAATGTCTGGGTGTTTGAAATATTTCAGTTCTTTGCTTTTACACATCAGTTCAACTGGATGCCTTCAAGTTCAGAAGTTCAGACATAGATGTATTTACACAAGTAATGCAATGGGATTCAATTCCCAAGACTGTGTAGGCAAAATTTGAAAGCCTTGCATTCACTAACATAAAGCAGAGGCAATGGAGGTACGGACAGATAGTTTCAAAAAAGAAAACTAAATACAGGTTACTTGTGGCCTGCACTAATGAGCTAGACATTGATCATACTTCTCTCCTTAATAGTCTCCAGAGGATCAGTCCCTACTTGCTTAAAAAGAAGAACAACTACTATTAAAGCAAAAAAGCCCCAAATAATTTCATTTCATACCATTAACTTTCTCTAGTGTAAAAAAAATACGCAAGGGAGAGCTACATCTTAGTATTAGAGAAACTTCCTAGGGCTCTGTGATCATGAAGTTTTTGTCTGCAGTAGATACAGTGTGGTTTTCCTATTAGGTAATTCCAGGATATCAGTTAATGAGTGGGAAAAAAAAATGGAATTGCATCACTAAATTTAAATTCCTAAAAATTATTACTAACAGTACTACTGAGTACAAGGAAATAATAAATTTGCTTATAACACTAACTACTGTTGTAGTAGATTTTTTTATTTCATAAATTTCTTTCCCAGGAAGAAACTTTTATTTAATAACTAACAGCACACTGCCTGTCACGTCTTGTTATGATCTTTAGTATATGGCATATATCTGCAAAATTAAAAAGCCTATAACTAAGAGTATGCAGACTGAATTCACAGCTAATAGCCTCTATTTTTTGATACTTAAAGTTCTGAATTACAAATGAAATCATGGGTAAAAAGTGATGCTTCATTTTCATTTAGCAACATTCCTCCAGCACTCATGAGATTCATAAGAAATTAGATGCTATCCAAAAAGCTAGGATATGTAATAATGGCCAAGATATTATGAGGATTAGAGGAACTTGAATGAACAATCCCTTAGCTCATAAAAGAAAATGATAAAGGATAAAAGGTAGCATTAACTGTTCAGGGGTCTTGGCCATGTACTCTACTGCAGCTACACCAAATTAAAAGCCACTCTTGAACACTTCTATAAATAAAAAAAAAAACAAAGTAGGCAACAACATGAAACCAAGAGCCTTAAGATCCAACAACCAGAATGTTATTTGAAATAGAGCAATTAATTGTGCATTTAAATTTTTTCATTACATTGGCCTGTGTAGACATCATTCATTAACAATTTTGCTTCTATGTATTTCCAGAGCATTTTCAGATATTTTTTTTTAATGAAGGCTTATGTAAGATTTGGGGAAATAGATATGTCAAACAGCAAAGTCTCACAAAGGATAAGGTAAATCTTTGAAAAGTATAGTTAAGCTATGCCACCAAGTTTTACACCAACTATGACTTCATCCCACTTCACTAAAAGTAATATTAGTGACATTTCAAATTAGTTGAAGTGTGTAATAGTGACTGAAATCCTGTGCTCCGCTATCAAAAATTAAAATATATTGTAGCATACTGCAATTAAACTTCTATTGCCTTTAATCAGAAGAGACCCAGGGACTACTTGTCTCTCTGCCTGAGAGTGACTCAGAGGGCAGGAGAGCCCAGATCTTTGTGACTTTTGCATAAAATGGAGCTAAAAAAGGTAAATTAACGATGAAAAAAGATTCTTTCTAGAGGTATGTGGCGAACCTTCAGTCCAGGGCTTCAGCTGGAATCTGACAGGCTAAGACAGGAATAGTTATAATTTGATTGTAATAAATATTTATCAGATATTTTAAAAGTCCTAGTTCCCATTGTCTGTCTATAAATACATCAGCAAACTGAAGTTCATAGGAATTTTTCTTTTAGAAAGTATGGAAAAAATTACAAAAATGTTCAAAACCATTGCAAATATTTGATATTATATTATCATATTAGCAAAATGCCTATACCACTTGGATATTTATTCCTAAACAGAAACACTAGGTAAAAAAACCCCTTCTTCATAAGTAAAACTTTTTGTTGACTCAGAAACTATTACCTGTTACAGCAGCTCTGAATTGTCAAGTATATCATGCAGCTGAAAAGGTCGTCTATCCCCATAGAGCAAGCACATAAATTCTGGATAAGGAACCAGACAAATCCTTAACAACAACAGCAAAGTAAAATCTTAGAAAAAGGAACTAACAGGCTCTCTTTGGACAAGGCTTCTTCAAAAACTTAAATACATAGACTATTGACAACAATTATTTTTTGACTTCTGTCTACTGATGGAAAAAAAAATCAAAATACCAAACACATGATATGATATGTTAACATATCTTGGATGGATGGATGGATGGATGGATGGATGGATGGATGGATGGATGGATGGATGGATGATGGACAAACATATGGAGCTGAAAGACATAGAGAAAGAGGGGTGCTTACCTTCTACATGCAGTGGTTATAGATTTCATGTGACATACTGTCATCATTACTTGTCACTTTGAACGAATTTCAAATGTTTACATGCCTTTTTGGTTGAGTATCATCACTCAATAAAGCCTTGTTCCCATGGGTTATCCATGTGAAGAGCAATATTCAAACATAAAATCCAATATCCAAAGAAAAGGCAATGAACAAAAGAACAAACTGGCAACAACCAGTCTTTTGGGGCTCCTTTCTGCAAATTTTGGTGGTTTTTTTACTTCATTAACTGAACTGAATTGTCTGAGGGAAGACTACTGCCCTGTAGTGTTTGCTGCCTTTCTCCTAAGTGACAAGTAGAGACTGGTGAGCCCTACTGAAGTGCTGAGTGGAATAAAACATTAAACCTTTCCAAACAGTGTTAAAACGATAATATAAAAGCAAGTCTTTAATTGAAAACTTTCAGGAGCACTATATAGCTACATATATATAACTATATATAGTTTTATATATATAATTATATATATATGAAACTATATATATATAGTTTTTTATATATAATTATATAAATAAAACTATATATATATATATAGTTTTATATATATATAGTTTATATAACCATATGCATACTTGATTAATTATTTCTACAATTGTTATAAGGTTACTTAATTAATATATCTAACAAATATTGTCCAATTAGTTGGTTAGGTAATTTGCCCCAGGTTCTGCTCTCCACAGGAGTTGTTCCAGGGACTTTGTAACACTGCTTGTTATGTCTTCTAAGTTCTAGCAGAATACAAAATGTCCTTGTTGGGCATCTTCTTCTTAAGAATAAGACCAAAGAGAATTACAAGTATGCATTAGAAGGGTGAGCTTATTATTCTAAAATCTAAGATAAAGGGTAGGAAAAATACCAGGAGCTTTATAACCATGCATTAACAGTTTACAAAACTACAAATATATGAAAAGTATCTAAAAAGATAAAAATCTTTAGGTATCAGAAGAACCCTGGGAGAATGGCATAATGTTAGTACTGTCTGGAAAAACAGGAAAATGTTATATGGCATTTCTTTCAGCAACATTGCTCTAACTGTTGAAAAGACAGCTGATGGGTAGATATAGCTTTGTTGTGGGCGAGCCCTGATAAATGTAGTTGTTGGCTCATATCCCCAGCAGAGGGATGGGGTAAAGGGAAATACATTAATATTGTAATATAAAATATAAAAAAATTAAAAGTCAGGGTAAAAGTGAGAAAATTTGTGCATTGAGATAAAGACAGTTCAGTAGGTAAATCGAAAGTTGCATGCACAAGAAAAGTAAATGATGAGTTAATTCACTAATTTTCATGGGCAGGTACATGTTTAGCCATTTCCAGGAAAGCAGGACCTCATCACACATAACAGATACATGTGAAGACAAATACTGTAACTTTGAAAAGCCTCTCTTCCTCCTTATTCCCCACAACTCTGCTTGCTGAGCACAATGCCATATGATATGGAATATCCCTGTGGCCAGCTTGGGTCAGATGTCCCAGCTGTGTCCCCTCCCAGATTCCTCTGCATCCTCAGACTACGCCCTGAAGGTGTGCAGTGTGAAACATAAAGACCTTGACTCTATGTAAGCATCACTCAGCAACGTGTTATCAGCACTGTTTTTGCCACAAATCATAACAAAGCAATGCATGAGCTGCTATGAAGAAAATTAAGCCACTCCCATCCAAAAAAAGTATATAATAGTATATATACATGCAGAGAGAAGTGTCTATTATGCAGACACTTTTTTTTCCATTTCAATCTTTCTTGCACTTGGGCTAAACTGAAATGGGAAGGAAGGTTCTATGAGTACCTACACCTATAGTGAATGATGTCATATTTCTATGGAATAATATTTCATAAAAGAAAGTTCAGGAGGAAAAACAATACAGTGGCAATGAGGAATTTTTATAATAGAGGACTAAAGTAACCTTGCTTATAACAACTCTTGAAAGGTCTGTTCTACCTTGAGACTGCTAAGACATACACCTTCAACAGAGAGAACTGCATATGGTATTTTGGCAGTAACACCCTGATGTTCAGTATACACTCCAACAGAAACCTACATCCATATGCTGCTCACAGAGACTCTTAAATAAATACTTAGAAATTACCGAGATGGGTATAGTAACAGAACATGAAATGGACAAGTATTTTAAAATTTGATTGCTCAAATGTCATTTATGGCAGGGACATCTGTCAACTTTTGTCTGGTGCTGCACAGCCCATATCTTACTGATGTGAAGGATCAATGTGTTTAGTGACTGGAGAATGTATTTCATGTGAGGTTGCAGATAGCAAAATAGAGCTCACAGACAAAAATCTCCAAATGGGCACAAAAGGAAGCACAAAACAGAGCCCAGCTGACAGATAAGGCCCTCAAAACTGTCGATAGTCTACATGGTCTCAGACCACAAAAGCTGTAAAACCAGTTTATTGATCTCACAGAACAAATATTGAAACAGGGTGGGAAAAGACTGACCAATTTAATCCAAAAGTGTTAAGGGAAGGGTTTCAAGAATTTATTTAAAGAAAGAAAAAAAAAAAAAAAAAAAACAGAGAAAGAATTTCCACTGAGCCTGAGTAGAACTTAGTTGAAACAACATACGTGATTGCACACAGGATAGGATCTATGGATTTTATAGGAAAAAAAAATGTTTCCAACAAGTGCTGATAGTATTTTACACAGAGAACTATGTTCAGGATATTTCACTAAATAGTCATTCACAGGTATGTGCAACTTAAGGTAATAAGAAGAGATAGTGACTTTTGCTGATGAATTCTTCAAGAAAGTAAAGTAGAAAAAGGATGCTTCATTTCTAGCACATATAAATTTCATATTATTATCAGTAAGAATTTTAAGGAAAATGCTAGACAGGGTTGAAGGTGAGCAGTGAAAGGAGTAGAAATAGCTAGTGAAGGCATGCAAGGGGGAAATCATGGATAGATTTGTAAACACAAGAAGCTTGGCTTATATTAGTCTGTCATCAGTGAGACACAAAAGAATTCTGCTCTACAGCTGCAAACCCACTCGTTAGCTAGAAACCATCCACATAAATGTATTTCAAAAATAGACTGTGTAGATTTTCAAAATGCGTTTTGCCTTCTTTATTCTACTTTATAAAATAAATATGCCCTATGTTTTTTAGGCAAAACACCTCTGTCAGTTCAGCCTGAGTTTGGGAACAATTTTATTTCATTAAAACTGGAATTTTTTTTCCTTTTTCTTTACATTCCATATGTGGCTTTTGTAGCAGAGGTTGAGAAGAAATGTTCATCTGTATTAATCTTTAACCCTGTGCTATATTACCTGCCTGAAGCCAGTACAAAGATTATTACAGCTGACTTCAATGTACTTTTTGATCAGACCTTGAATTAGGAAAGATTCCTGAATCAGTCTGTAAGAGCAAAATTGTTCGAGGTATAAAACAAATTGTGAAGGTGAAAAATAAAAGGCCAACTGAGGAAAATGGTTGCTATGTTGGGAAAAAAAAGAGTCAAATTAAAAGATCTAGGAAGCTCTAACATGAAAGAAAATCAGCTGGAGATGGAAGATTTGCATCTAATGGCAAGATGAATAATTTACTTACTTCATTTATGTAATATTTATACAACATAAGCATGGATTTTGTGATTCTTTTGTGCATGAAATTATTTTAAACAATTCACAATGATAATGTTTTCCATATTTTCAAACAGACTGTTTTAGATGTATTATATTCTGATTCTGAGGCAGGGAGCAGTGTGTGCAAATTTCCTCTTCAGTATATACTCTGTTACTCAGATACAGGAAAATACAAATATATAATCTAAGACAGAAAGCACTTCTGAGCACAACAAATCTGTGAGATAGTATTACCTGAATTTGTAGGATTATTCTAGGGCTGATCCAAAACATATTAAAGCGTATTTTGCCTAACAGCACAGAATTTGTCTTAAGATCCACTAGCATCACCTAGAATGAAATAGGAGCAGATAATTAAGTGCATAGATACTTCTCCAGCTCTTAGGAAATGTTATAGTACAAGAGATTCTTTGTAATTAAGATACAAGAAAAAAGCACCTGAGTTTATCATTAAACACTGAATGCAGGTAAAGAAGCTACAGGTTGAAAACTGTGAAGTAATAATAAGAAATTTAAGTAAATTCAATTGCTTTTCACAAAAAGATGATTTTCAGTGAAGCCTGGGATTTTAGAAGGACATCATACTAGGATAGGTACGCTTGTTTGCTAAGAGAAACTATAGAAGATATAAATAAGAGTTCAAAGAAAGCTAAGGTGTTATGAATAGTTTCTTAATAGGAATATAGAATAAATTTTTTGTTTAGAGTACCTCTTGATTTTAAGTATAGAAGAAGAATTTTGTATCAAACCATTTCTCTTTGGTTTATTTAAATAATTTTCTTATCAACCATCTGTATGGTGGTTAGGTGAGAAGGAAAAATTTAATTACTTTATAGATAGAATCATATGACCAGAAAACCATTTAGGTTGCAAAAATGCCTTTAAGACCATTGAGACTAACTGTGAATTTGACACTGCTAAATCTGGATCACCCCTTCTTCCCAAAATATGCACTCTGCAGGACATTCTCCCTAAGATTAAGTCTGAACAGCACTGGATCAGCTCTCTCAAACACCTGCTGGGGTCTCATCCTGATCTAATACAGCTTTTATCCCACAGCTGCCTCCAATTTTTCCCACAACAAAAGATATATGAGAAAGAGCAGCACTTGTGAGAAACTAGTGGCATTTGAAATGTATGTTATCTCTGTAATTTCTGCTGTTCCTCATTATAATTTGGTGCTATGCTGTAATATGGGCAAGCCACATCACTTTTTTCTGTGTTTTTGAGCAAAAAGTACCTCACTGGGTGACCATCCATAGATGTTCTGCCAGAAACCACCCTTTGGAATTGTCTACTCTCTCTCTTTGGGTGAAATTTCATTACCTATGAAGTTAACTGTTAACTCTATCTACAAGGGAAAAAAAAATTCTAAGATTTTTCCTTTATGTTATTAGTTGTCAGTACAGAATGGTATAAAATTATTTGATTCTATGAATCCTCAGAAGAAGTAAATAAAAACCTTTAAATCTTGAAATTTTTTTTTTTCTGTCTTAACCAACTACTGTCAAAGTTGGGATAGTAGAATTTTGCTTTCAGTTTACTGTTAACAGTAGCCAATAGAAAGCAACATATACTCACAACCCCTCTTCTGTCAAAGTACATGATGTTCTTTTGCATTTACATTTACTTTCTTTATGTACAGTTCATGTTTCAGAGCAGCCTATATACTGCAAATTGTTATATCTGGCTCTGATTCCGGAAAACATGGAGTCTTGACTGAAATGCTAAATCTATTTTAAACTCCCTTAAGTACATTCTTGTGGCCACCCCATGAATGGGCATGGACTGAAATGCATGCCTGAATCAAGGCCAGGGCTGCTGGGTTGTTTTTCCCTTTGGTTTGACTCTGGACAACTTGAGAGCAAGAATTCTCAAAAGATAAATTGCATGTTTGGCTGCTCACATATGCAAAAACACACAGCTGCTGACCATGAAGATCTTCAAATCCAGATCTTAGAATAAATATTTTGAATCAGCTCATCTTTTCATGCTTATCTATTGTTTTATTCAGTAGATTCAATTGATAATTCCAATTAATTTGGAGTATTTACAATATTCCAGAATTTTTTCTAGACTTGCTCTATAGACAATCAAGAGAGGGAACATTGATGCCATTACTGCCACAGGGCAGAAAGCAGGATGGGCTACTGTACCCACTGCACTTGGGCTCTTTTTTATGTATCCAAGGCAGTTCCAGATCAATATGCAGAATTGCTTTCATAAAAACATCTCCTGTCTAAAGAAAGCATGAGAACACATTTGGAATTCCAGCTAGCTGAATTTGAGCAAACAGCAAAGAAGAGAGACAAAGGATTCTGCTGAATAGTGTTGTCCTGAATGTTTATCCAGTTCTCTGGATTTGTGATAAACAGATTTAGAAAACATCTGCTGTCACAACACAGATACATTTTTTTTTCTGCAGTAATCATCAGCTCAATATCACAAGTTTAGCCTTTAGATAGATTTATGATTTTTTTTATTTTATTTTATGCTATAATTATGATTTGGGTGGGATATATTTATATATATATATATCTGGGAGGGAAAAAGATAAGCAATAAATGAAATAAGAGCATTATATAATGTTAGAGTTTCTTAAATCTGGGAAATACAATTTTATTTATTTACATAATCTTCTGGATTAGTCAGATTTAATTTCTTTTTTTGTTGTTGTTGTTTTTATTTGGCGCCTTTTCTTTGGGGGGGAGGGAGTGGGGAAGGGAAAGAAAATTGGGGAACAGTGCATTGAATAGCTCAAAGAGGACTTTCACATCTTTATTTTCCCTTCAAAACTCTTCTTCTTTTTTTCCCAGCATATGTAGTTTTAACAATATAATGAATATTTGTTTGGAAACTTGGAATCAGAGACTTAAAATATAATAGAAAATTATTTGGAGCAAGCCAAAGAGCTGAGCTGTGGAGCACATAGGCAGTAGCACCCTATATGCCAGGGAGCCTGGGCATTCAGCTTTATAATAGTTACAGTGATCCAGGCTGGTGGGGACAGAATATAAATAGTACCTTTTTCCTTTGTGTGAATCTTCATAGCAAACTGATATTGAAATAAGAACATTTTTTTCAACAGTGCAATCTAGACCTATGAACCTTGTGAGGAATGCAGCCACAACATCCATCAGAACCATCAGTGTGAGGAAATCATACCTGGGCTGGGAGACAGAGATAGGAATTGGCCAACACTGTAAAAATATTCTCTTTCTTAAACTGGCATTTAATAAACCCTGGTTCAACACTGTGCAGAGGAAGTTGCTCTATCTGGAACAATTAATTTTATTTTAGGGTTGCATTAGATGAAACTGAAGCACATGGTAGAATATTGTATCTATATGTTCCTAAGATAGCACTCCAGTATTCATACTTTGATAAAATTAATAGAAATGTTGCATATTGCATAAATTACATTAGATTAATGCAGCAATGCCATAAATTTGGGGTTCTGAACAAAAACAATATTATTTGATATAATAAATCTTACCTACACAAGTCTATGTTGTACATAAATCTCTGTCAAATGACTGGGGAAAAAAACAAACCACCAAAATACCCCCAAACTAAAACAACCAAGATTATCAGGATAATCTGTGTCTTTCCGAAGACAAATGAGGCATGATTGAAGTTCCACTTTTACAGAGTATTTTGATAATGAAAGTAATCAATTGGGTTTAGTCCCTTGAATATAAATCAAATTTAACAAACACAGGGCATGTGTAAACTCTAACATAAACCATTTCTCTGGAAATAAAGTCACAGAACAACTAAAGATTTTTTAATAATCTAGTATGTCTTATGAAAAAGACAGAGGTTACAAAAAACCCCTCCTTTTGTTCCTAGTAGAGAGAAAAAGGTATTGGCCTTGATGTCATAGAAAAATGAATAAATATTTAGAACTTGTCGTGACCTTTTATATAGCTCTACTATATTACAGCCTACTGTTCAACAGAAAAATATGCTTTTCAACCCTCAGCACAGATTTATTAGGTGCTATAAGATGTGCTCCTCCATCGAAAAGCCAAAAATAGTACATTCATAATGTCACATGCTCAAGTCCTTCTGCAGTCTCAGAGGGTCTTTCTTATTGCATCTTGGCGAGTAAAAGATTTACAAGCACAACAGGAATGGCCTTTAAAAATCCCAGGTATTAATGGCAGTTTCCTGATAATAGTTTTATTGCCTTCTATTAAAAGCCTTATTACATCAGTCTAATACAATACTACGGTATTACTGCTATAATACAGTATGATGAATGAGTGCTGCCTCTCCCATATTGCATTAACACCATATTAAGTTAATTGAGTGCAGCCATAGCTTAGTATGATGGATGAAATGCACACTATTGTCAGCAATTATGTATGGAAAAGGAAAGTCCACAATTCCTTTATTTTCTCACATTTGTTTTATTGAAGATAGTTATACGCAGTTCTAAAATATTCTACCCCCAGTTTTTGACACTGCTTTACATTTATTAAAGAGCTTTAAAAAAAAAAAAAAAAAAAAAAAAAAAAAAGCCAAAAAAGCAAGTGCCAAAGTTTTCATATAGAAATAAAAAACAGAGCTTTTGCTCATGTTGTTGGTTAGTTTGATCATCATGTTGTGAGCAGAACTTTCTATTTCTGATCTCAGTGGCGACCAACCTATGGTATTGGTGTTATTGACTGGGAAAAAAAAAAAAGAAGTGTGATTTCTTTTCTTCACTTAGTTCTCCTTTATATTTTTTCCCCCCTCTCCTTTATATTTTTTCCCCCCCTCAGGAGGAGACAGCATCATAGAAAGATTGTAAGTCAGGAAGACTAATTCATACCCAGAGAAACCAACAATGCAGCTTTCCCAAGTTATAATGGCATTGTGCCATACACTATAATGTACTATTGTGCTTTGTAGGTTTTTTTCCCTTGATATCTGAAAATAATGAAAATTTTCCAGTCCTGGCACTTACATAATGGGCATGGAGGCCATTTGTGCAATGTGCTGATGATAAACATGTGACAGTGGTAAGCTTTAAGACTAAAGACTAAGGAATTTCTGTTTTAAAAAAAGTATTTTCACATGGATGGAGAGCTTACCTTTCTGGGCTCTCAGTAATTCTTTTATTTACTATGATGAATGAGCTTCTGCATGTAATGGAGAAAAATTTTGTGAAGCTGTAGTAAAACAGGCAGCTTTTGCTAATGTCTGTGCTTAATTTTAAAGGCACATCTTCAATAAGAGCACTCATATACTTCAAGATAGTATCCCTTTCACACAGTCTACTGACATTAGAGGCAGAGTAAAAGAAGTTACATAAAACATAAGCAATCATTTGCATTAAGGTACAATTTATGAATTATATTTGATTTTGTTTACACTGGAATTAAGAATTTGCTCAGAAAGCAGATTTCAAAATCACACAACACAGCACTAGATCTGAATCTGAATAGAATCTAGATCTGAATAAGTTTGTATCCTTTGGAATGTAGAACCATTCTGTAAAAGTTATATAAGAAACCATTTTCTCAATTAGCTGGTCAAAAATAGCAGATTGAGAAATAACAATAGGAATAAATATTTATATATTGAAAGAAGCAAGCCTATTAAACATTTTGACTTCATTCAGACAAAAATTTGCCACTTGCTCAGTGTTTAGCATGAGCTATTAATACTTTAAAATTTATAAAGATTTAAGACCATATTTAGTTGTTTTGTTTTTTTTTTTTTAATAAAAGTATGCTTTCAATTATTTGATACAAAGCATTTCAGTACTCACTTTGGAATAATTTAAGAAGTAAGAATGACTGGCTACTCATACACAATGAATAAATTCACAGAAGTTATATATATTCTAAATGAGGAATAACATCCAAGTGTACCAATTAGATGGCTCATTATGGAGTGTGCTTTCCACTGTTTCCTGAAGGAAGAAAAGGAACCTTTTAAAAATACATTTTTACTACTAAAATAACTTTGAGATTTTATACTTAAACAGAGCATAACAATGTCTAGATTCTATTCAAGCCAGGATCTGCTAATCATTCAAAGTGAAGCCTCTCAGAAAATAATCTGCATTCATTTTACAAAATGTTATTTTGTTATCATGATACATTCCCCCTATCATGAAACTTGTTCTCCCACTAATTTTTTGTAGCTAGTATTTAATCTTATATGACTATAAATGAAGAGTTATTACAAATCATAAAGAAAGTTGTTTAACCATGATGATTTAGTGAGAAGAGCTAGTGGATGGCAAATATCAAAAATATAAATTATTTTTGTGAAGATTGGACTTTTCCTGGGAGGCAATATGAGTTGGAGGCACAGCTCTGATCCCAGCACTGCATTCGATTTCAGGGTTGCTTTTCTGAAAAGTGCATTAAAAGCCAGGCTGAAAAAAAACCCCAAACAATACAATAAAGAGATTCCTACCAGAATAAAACACTTTGTTTAATACACTGTTCTCCCTTTGGGTAGAGATTCAGAATAAGAATGCATTGAAAATTTGAAAAACGTCAGATATTTCAGTAAATGCACTACTGACAGTTACATGTAAGATTTAAGAATATGTGTAGTGGACCAGGGTACTGCAGCCATGACATTTTATTTCAGGCTGTACCAGTTCACTGTAACCTGTAGACCTCCATCTCCAGCTATACTTATCTTCATAAGACATTTTATGCTCTTTTTAATCTCAAGTTGTCAATTTTTTTTTCAGTGACAAGATAAATGTAGTCAAGTAAGCAGCATGGGAAATAAATGTCATCAACATTTACGGTATTAGAACTTAAAAACTAAGGTCAGCACCACAAAAACTGTCAGAAAAAACCTGCAACCAGATTTCCTACAAATAGACAAATGGAGGGGCCTACCATATTTCTAGGCACTTTTAGACAGCAGGTAAAAAGGCAATAAATGTATTCTAACAATATTCTAACAATAAATGTATTCTAACAACTATAAGCAGATTTTTAAAAATAATTATTTTATGTAGAAAAAAAATGTAGACTAGAAAGATCAGAGAAGGATGAACAGTTTCAGTCACACGATGGAGTCCATGAGCATTTTTTGAAACCATGGTAAAACTGTTTCCTGCCTGGATCTCATGACCCGTGTCTAATTATTACCCTAATTCTGTTCAGCATAGATTCACTGTGTATGCTTTGGAGATTGGCATCTTCAATATAAGTAACTGATGTAAAAATACTTGTCTTATGCATTTTTGGGTTGGTAGAAATGATATTTCAGAGAGATACTACCAACTGGACCATAGCACAATTTATTGCTATTCTTAAACCTAGTCCTTTTAGGTTTAACTACCTTTCTCTTTTAAATTAGCAAATAATTCAAGTCAGAAATTATTTTAGTCCCTTCTAGTATTCACAAAGGATCTTATTTCCCATCTGGCAATGTTTAACAATGTCAAGAAGTTAGAGTAATGACTCTGACAGACCATGACATGTGACAGATAAGACTGAAGTCGTTTTACCTTATTTATTTTATCAGGATCCTAGTACTTAACTAGCATGTTAATTTTTTTGAAGGTCTGATTTATAAGACAGTGGACATTTAAAATTTTGGGAAAAAGGCACTCAAGTTTCTTGGACAGTCAGCCCTCTGACAATACTGAGGGCGTTGATAGCAACATAGTTTTGGAAAAATCACTTTCTTTATTATAAAGATGTCTCAAAAAGATGCCCACAGTGGAGAATGCTGGCGTGTTCAGAGACAGGCTTTCAAAAATATGGTTTACATGTTCCTTAACTATAGTCATATTAATGATTTACAGTACTGTATGTATCTTCCACAACAGTTGCACGCTTATACCAACCCTTGAAACCTGTGGTAGTGCCTAGAGCCATGTATATTTAGTAGCACTAAGCCCTAAAGTGGTGCTATGCATTGCAAATCTACAGAGAGAAAGAGAACACACATACTATGAGAATATTGCTACAGCTGAATCAGAAGCATTCTGAATCCCAAGGGATGCAGGAAACTAGTAGGTCAAAAAGAGGTGGCTCCAGTTAGCTCATCTATATTAGTTTCCAGTTTCAGAGGGATCTGTTCTGACATGTGTAGCTTTATAAGACAAGGATGGATCTGTCATCCATTTTGTGACCTTCCAGTGAGAAAATGAAGTACAAAACTGACTTGAAGATGATCTGGTATAGGTAGTAACCATCCTGTCACTTCTGTTGGTATATGGACATGTGCTTCATGAACTCATATTTTGCTCACTTCAGCTGAGTTAAAATTGAGAGAGTATTTCACTTGCTATCATGCACAAATCACTGTCATCTTTCAGAACTCGTAACAGAGGAGTCATACAATATTTTAAAATGCAATGTGACTGTTGAGAATTCAGAAGCTTAGACTTTATTGTAAACACTCTTAAGGCCCAACATTATTGATCAACATTTTAGGTAGGGCACTGAATAGAAAATATGCTTTTCTTTGCTTCTTTACCTCTATTGGTGAAAAATAATTAAAGAAATTTTGTCTGAACACTCCAAACACTTTATTCTTTTTTACATTTTATGCAAATCTGCACCAAAATTTCTATATCACTCTTTCCAATGCAGAGCTAATTTTCTTTAAAAAGTACTTGCATCTATAAGATTTAAAATTTTGCTTTATTTAAAGTAAAGAACATAAAGGCTAAGATCTACATCAACATTCTGTGCAGATACTTAGGAGTGCAGGAAAACATTTAAAGCATGTCCCTCAACCACACGGCTTTCATAAGAATGGTATTCTAAAAAAATATATTACAGTGTCTACAACTTATAGAAGATTCATTTGTTCTCACTAAGAAATATGCTAATTGTCCTTGTGGCAGAGTATGCCAAATTAAATGAAGGAAGTTTAAAGATAAATAAATAAATAAATAAGATAAATAAGTTTTCCTCCTTTACTCCAGTTTTGCATCTCGCATTAAAGGCAGCTCACCCTGAAAATGAGCAAGTGGTTTGCTCTGCCTTTTGCCTCCAGAGACAGGATGTGATGATACAGCTGTAAAATTTCCTGAGTGTTTTCCAGAAGCTGTGTCTGTAGAGAGACAAAGGGACATTTGAGGTCTCCTGAAAGCCACAGTATGAGCTCCTCTCCAGAGTGCACCTCCCTCCTTGAGGGCTGTGTGAATCACACTCTGAAAAGCAGGGCAGCTTCCTTCCTCTTGGAATATAGCTGTGACTTAATTTTGATAAAGATTTGCTATGTTCAGCTTTACTGATTTACTCAGTATAATTCAATTTCTGATTGAGCCATGACAATTTGGTGTTGAAAAAGCAGGAAAAATATCTTTGAAAACTCTTTAATTGAATAGGTCCCTTTGGAATATTGCCAGTATTAATATGCATTTTTACGTCCTCTCTGGCACTTAAATCCAGTTGACTTACTTTTACTCTTCTGGGGAAGTTATTTTCAATCTGAAACATACTCAATGGGGTCTCTTTTTTAGGGAAATCTTATATACAGAGTTAACTGCCAGTAACAGGTATTTTCAAAGACCACAGATGACACATGGAAAACTTCAACAATAATTTCATGCAGAGTTATGTAGGATATATACAGTGAACTTTGTGCAATTCTCTTCCCTTCTTTATTATGAAGAGAATTTGCATATAAAAAGTCTACACTCATCTGCTTCTGTTGCTTATTTCTCACTTTAGGATGCAATCTTCGACTTGAAGTCTTATGATTACATTATTCTCCTTAGACATGCTTATTATGGCATAAAGGCAGGTTTATATCTTCAAGCTGAGAATAAGAAAAAAGAACAGATGAACCCTTAAACATCACAGATCCTGTTGATAGATGGATAAGCCTAGTGGAGAAGAAGAAGAGAGAAGGAACAAAGAAACAGACGTAAAAAGAAAATAATTTTGGGCCATATCTGTTTTCCAACATTTTCAAGGAAAAGCCAACAAGTTATCAAAATACAGTGATCCAACACATATAATACATGTGAATGGTCAATGTATAATTTTATCTTAGTCAAATAGATGCATAATTGATTTTATAATTAAATTCCAATAGTCCTTAAAATGCATTTTTATTTTTTGTAGAAAAAGATTTTCTACCTAACACTTAAAGGCATTGTTTTAACTGACTCTCCAAAAATACCCTGCAGAACACTTAAGATAAGCAAGATGAAACAAAATGAAAAATGAAAAAACTCTTCTAAGAGAGAGATAAATAATGTCATTACTCAACATGGAATTTCATCAAGGAATCTTCAGACATTGTTTACTTAAAAAGACTAAATCTCAATTCACGGGCTTAGAAAAGTAATTATACTGCAACATTAGAAGAAGCCAACCATATAATATTACACAAAGCCATAACATTTGATTATATCTTTTGTTCTGCTTTTGGAGAACAGTTACCACTTTAATGCTTCATGCTAAACTATTTTCTTTAGAAAGTGACATTTTATAGACTTCAATATGGAAGTTTTCTTTTCTGCCATAGTCTGATTTTTTCATTCTGGTTGTTATATTGATTTTCCTTCTTTTCAAAGCCACTCTAAATTAGCCACTGTTACCAGACAAAAAAACTTTTGTCATCCATCTAGAATCCTTACATTCTACCTTTTTTTTCCTGTAAGAAGTCCTTGTACAAATATAACCAGAATAATAATAAGCAGCATCTAGAATCCTTACATTCTACCTTTTTTTCCTGTAAGAAGTCCTTGTACAAATATAACCAGAATAATAATAAGCAGCAAGCATATTCTTTCTGCTGTATGAATTTGGAATTCTCTGGAAGAGATTTATCCTCATAAGAAAGCAGATACAAAGATTTAGATGAGTTGGGATATTCAAGTACTATTCACAGTGCTGAGGAAAAGGTCAAGATGTTCTTGACACTAATATTCTTAAATCCTGTACACAAGCTGCTGGGACACTGTTTTACTTAGTGATATCTCTTTCTTTTGTGATTTAGCATAGGGATGGAGAATGAGACCTCTGAGTTTTAAGAAAACATATTACTATTTTATATTGTATGGAACAATATCTTTTTATCTGTTGGATCCATTCTAGATCCAAATGTAAGGCTACTTGCTTGTTAACTCATTCAAAGAAAATAAATAAAAATAGATCCATAATATAGGCCTTAGGGCCTTGTCTTTCTGAAACTAAATATTTAGTAATTTTTAAAAAACTATCTACTTTTATCAAAAAACAATAGAAGTATGGAAACTGCTGCCACATGTAATAGAATAACTTCATAGGTTTATTAGCCCTCTATAGGTTTATTAGCCCTCTACTGGGACACATAGAAAGAAACACTTTGCTGATTCCCTGAACTCAAAACTTGTTTTCCTAATTCTAATATTTTTCTTTACTTTATTTATTTAGGGAAAAAAGTGTGATTGTGGTTATAAAAAACAAGTTTTATTAATAATAGTAATTATCTAGTGTTGCTGAAACAATTTGATTTAATGGGACTGAACTCAAATATCTTTATATCAAAGGGATTGAAAGGTTTATGATCTAATCCTTAATGAGTCTTTTGAAGTATATTTATTATAAAATGATTTAATTTCAGTCTTTGATTTGAGAGATTCTAATGGAGCAACTTATCAAGAAGCACTATAGACCTTGGAGCCTTACCTATGAGCAGATCTGCTGTGTTAAATTTTAACAGAGAAAGAAAGTTGCATCTATATTATGTATTTATACAAGTAGAAATAAAAATTAAATGTTCTTTTGGAACATTATTCAATGTAATATATTTTTAGGAAAACTAGGTACAATTTTAATTAGGTTGTAGTCCCTTGAGATCTGAAAGATCAAAAGACCAAAGAGTCAAATTCAGAAAAAGAAGTTTTGGTTTTCATTAAAATATAATGATACCCTTAATGCTTCTTGATTATTTTCATAGCCAAAGATTAACAACAACAGACTAGGATTTTTTTTTTCTGGATGTCATATTAGAAACAGGAAACCATTTTGATTATGAGGGCAGATACTTTGTATGAAAGGTAAGTTCTGCGCTTCATTGAACATGCAAACATTTTAGACCTTTCTGTCAAAATATATTTAAGCATTCTGTACAGTAAAAATTGAAATCCAACTCTGTCTGCAGAAAAGAGGAAAATTTCAAAAAGTAAGGCAGTGAAGTTTTTTCTTAAAAGTAGGTGCGTTATTACATACCTTTTCAAAGCAGTATCTTTACTAGTAAAGGAAAAATTTTACTGTTTTGTATGGATGGAGGGTGAGATTCAGTGGACACAAGCTGATTCACTGGAGCTTCTAGGCACTGCTGAATTTGAATAAGCAGCCAAAAAATCCTCCAGTAAATAAATGTACTGTGAGCTTGTCAACTGTAAGGACTTGTCAACTAAGGATGACATTTAAATTTCTCCATCAAGATAATTCATATTCTCTGGAAATATCTACAGACTCAGAGTGGTTTGCAAAGAGTTTTGCTTGTCTCCATGTATTTTGCAGGTAGTGGCAAGTCAAGTTTCATTTGAATGGGGAGCAATTGTTCTAAAGCCCAGGATCCTGTATATCTCTCTCGGAGTGAGGGAGAGTGTTCCACAGTCTCTGTGCTGAGTTTAGCAACCAGCCTCCACTAAGAAGGTAAACACAATGACTGATTCCTGAGTTAAAATTATACAGGTATCCTGCAATTCTAAACTCTGTGAAAAGCTGAAGACTATTAGATGAAGACCATGTTATCTGTTTTGTTTGTAGTTTATGAATTGTGTATTATGTTCTTTTTAACATAATGTGACTGGGTATCAGAAAGTAAGAAGCAAAGCGTGGATGGTGGCCTTGTCCTTGTTAATCTCTGTGTTGCCCTTTTATTTCTGTTCTATAGGTTTTGTTTATTTTGATTTCTCTGGTTTTAAAAGACTTGGTTCTAGTTTTTGCTCAAAACCAAACTAGCTTTGCTGTTTAAAGGCTCTGTTATTTATATTCACTAAAAGGAAAAAATCTATCCAGTAGGCTCACAAAGCTCTAAAGATTTTGGAGCACTGACAGTCTATGCTGAGACACAATTTCCTGATCTGTGTATCGTTCCAGCTTTGTACAGTGGTGCTGATTAATTTTTTACAGTAAACTGATGTCATGGTTTGACACTGGCCCAACATCAGGCACCCATGAGAGTCGCTTGCTGGCTCATCCTCCTCTACTACAGCTGGGCAGTAGAGGCTGAAAAAAAATTAACAAATGGTTCATGAGTGTGATAAGGACCAGGAGAAGCACTTCAAGGGCAAAAAAGCCTCAGCTTAAGTTGCAAAGTGAATTTATTACAAACAGAATCAGAGGAGGGTAATGAGAAGCAAAATAAGCCCTTAAAGCACCTTTCCCCCCCCCCGCCTCCTCCAGCCCCTCCCTCCTTCCCACTGACAGCTCAGGAAGACAGGGCATGGGGGTTTGGTCAGTCCATCACCCAAGGGGGTTTGGTCAGTTCATCACCCCAGGTGGTTTGGTCAGTTCATCACCCCAGGTTTCTTTCTGCTGCTCTGGGACAGGAGTCCTTCCCTTGTGAGACAGTGGGGTCCCACCTACAGCGTACAGTGCTCCATGAACTTCCCAGGTGTGGATCCACTCTCAGGAGAAGCAGCGTTACCACACACAATGCTATCTTAGTGCTAGCTACAGCCATTGGCTTTAGAGGTCTTACTTAGAAAACCTAATTTTTTGCCACTTTTAATGGCTGTCTTGATACCCTCACTCATTTGGTTAATTCCACCAGAAGAATATCCTTTACTGTGTGTTCTAAACTGGAAGAAGATTTGCAAATAAAAGGGTAGGTTAGGATGAAGAACAGAGATGGATATATATCTGTGTTAAAAATATCAGGAGAAAACAAATTTCAGTGTTAGAGTTTAATAATATTAAAATTAATAACATCATGCCATTATTTAAACTATTACCCAGTAGTATATCTATGTGTGTCATATATGACTGCTTCAAATTAATATTTTGTCTTCCCCCCCATTTTTCTATTAATTAAACCATAACATGGGAGAAAAACATTTGCCAAGTGGATATGAAAGGTTATCTTTACAAGTCATTCTTAGATTAAGATTTTGGTTCTAAATTATAACATGCTAAGAGGTGTTGAAAGTCAAAGGTGGAGCTATTTCCCAGAATAACATAACAAATCCTCCCACCCACAGAGACATCAATACAGAGGGTTTTCAGCCAAGGCTTGCAAATATAGAACATATTTTTCATTACTGAATTGCATCTGACTGAGCCAAAATCCAATATCTTCCAGGTATTCAGTAATTCCTTTCCAAATAATGTGTTATTTTCCGTCTTTCTTTAATAGTCACACTGAAAAAGAGTCAACCAAGTCTTGTGACTTTGCTTAGTGCAGAAGACTTCCTCACACATAAATAGGGAATGTCGATGTAATAGTATTTAATTAATCATTACAGTTTTTGTTGTTCTAGGCTGACAGAAAATTCAGATAAAAGTCTAGAATTTGTTTTTAGTTGCTCCCTGATACCTCCCTGATACCTGATACTAACTGGTTATTAGTACAGCTGACTGCTTCCAAGTTGTCTGATAACATTAATTTATTTCCCTCATGTAAACTTGGATGGGACTGCAGGGAGATGAGTGAGCAGTGCTAACATGGGACCGTGAGGATTTTCCTTTAGGGCGTTATCAGAGTCTAATATGTTCTGACCAAGTTTTTTTAAATTACCTACTTGTGGAAAGCGTGATGCTTAATATCAAATTTTAATTTTTTATGCTATACTGAATTTTAATTTAGTGACAGATACAACTGTTTAGGTAAATCACAGGACAGATACAAATTACACTATGAGAATATGGCAGCTGTAATTTACAGCAGAACCACAATGCAAATACAATGTTTAATCTAATACTCTAAAAGGCCAATGCTTAGTCTAATAGTCTAAAAGATTATTTTGCTGTAGAAACAAAAACAGTTGATCCACATGACTGATAAAATGCACTCTGGCTGGTCCATATGTAGCCATTTATTCAGGCCAAGGGCCACCCTTTAGTCCCCTTTGTGCTGAGACAAATTCAGCATTGTTTGCAACAGCCACAGTCAGCCAATACATATATTTTTCCCTGAGCCTCATAAATGAGCCTTCTGTGTCAGTCTTCTCACAGCCTTCTTCCATTTTAGGGTTTCAATAAAGACTGAGAGTAAATTTCTGGCTGAAAAGTTTTGGATACAATAGATCTACATGGTTATTAATTTGGATTTGAAATTTCCACTTATTTAAACATATATATAAATAAGCATAGCTAAATAAAAACTATAATTTAAAATGTCCAGACACATCTATCTGAAAACATTATATACAAGAACTCAGGACAAATATTTTAAAAGTGAAATGCTGCTTTTATCATCAGTGTAAAACTGATTTTGACATCATATTTGAATACCTATTTAGCAAAGTAAACTCAAGGCTTGTCAGAAATGTTTCTCCAGAGGTGTGACACAGAACGGTGTCAGTAGAGAAGCTAATGTTCTCACCTTATTTTAGGTATGAAAGAGGTTTGAATTCAACGAAAAGAACTAACAATGAAAAATTACTTTGGCATTTCAAAGGGTTAGATTGAATTTATATTTTTGAGCGCCATTTTGCATTTCCAAAGAATACTGTGACATAATAATTAGACAAATGGTATATGATGTACAATGCTAGATGAAGAAAATGACAAATTTGTGTTTTCTAAAAAATGAGTAATTTTATTGTCATATATTTTCAAAAGGGCAAAGTCCATATACAAGAAAAAAGAAAAAGTATTTTCTTTATGATTTTGAGAATAAAGTTTATACAGTAGCAGTGAGCCTGCATTGTCAAAGCTAATCATACAGCAAAGAAAATAACTAATTTCATAGAGAAAATATAGAACCTGTCCTAAAATGCAGTGAAATAGTTGTTCATAATGGAATCCAGTTTTGGAGGGAAAAAAATAAAAACAAAGCAGGAAAGAAACCTGAGACTTTAGAAAAGCTCATCTCTCCGCAGATTTATGATGTTCAAGCCAAGGCTTCTATCAAAAAAAGTTATTAAACAAGATAAATAAGAAATTTGCATCACAGGGGCGAAATGACACTACTTGAAGAGAAAATTATAATGAAAACTCAGTTTTGAAATCTACACCCAAACAAAATGAAATTAAAAATTCTGAAACTTTTTCTGGAGAGCAGTGCAAGACAGATTTCTTTCATCCAAACAAGCAAAACAAAGTTCCAACACAAACAAAACAAAATAAAAACAGCTTTGCAGAGAGGTACCAGATCATTTAACTACACCAAAGGAACTGGGTGTTGCGGGTCATCTTCTTGCTGGGCAACTGCTTTAGCCATCAAGAACAGTAAACCAGAATAAAATGTTTAATAAAATGTAATATTCAATTAAATTAGTTCCTTTTTGGAAGATATATTAAAATTACATGTGAGTTCTTAGCTCAAATGTATTTCAGCACTTTTGAATTATGCCCTTGTAGTCATACTGAGGCAACAATAGTAATCAAAAAAGTGACTGACTTCAATCTGTTTTTAAATTTTACTTTTAATAGTAAGGCTGACAGAATGAGTCAAATTAGAGGTTCTCCCTTTCTATCACCCTATTTAAGACAGCAACAAATATAGGATATTCATGAAAATTAATATAGAATAAACATCATAACTCCTCCCTAGAATAACTTCCTAAACTTCAAAAATTTATTGCTCAGTCACATCTGTTCTTAGTAGTCTTGAACAGATTCTTCTTCAGGCATGTGGGCAGTTAGGCATATTTTGTAGTAGAAAATGAGCTGCATAATGTAGAAAATCAAAGTGTTTATACAAATATCGGCACTGTATAATCTATATTTTAGGCATGGCTCCTTCAATAATTTGCTTTAAATTAAAATTATCATGTTATCTTGCCTATTAATGTCTAAGTTTTTATTTGCCTTGGGTTCAAGTGCTTGTATTTGGAATAGACAGAAATATCATTACTATTGATGCATAATGGAATTAAAATAGTTCCCTCAAACAGTCTTAAAAGTTTTGTATGCAATATTGACAAAAAAAATCAAAGTCCCTTTTGGACTTGAGACTTTTGGCACTTTCCTCTTTTCAGCACTCCACATAAAAGGGAATGGTCTTTTGAATTACCCCTATATTTTATAACATCAGTTTTAGAGTTCCTTACCTTTCTTTCCCCCTGCATGACAGTGGCTCAGAATTGGGTATTGTCATAGTCTAGTGATCCCATAAGTGCATCAGGAATTTCTAGCAGCCACTCTTCCTGGTGTGATTGCTCTTGCTACTGCAGGCCACAAGGAAGCCAAGGGAGATTTTTTTCAAGTCTTGCTGGAAGGATGAGGTAGCAAAGACCAAAACACTGCAATAGCACTCGTATTCTCTAAAGAACTCAATATATTCTCATATTCCCTTATAACTTTACAGCTATAGGAAAGATTGCAAAAGTTTTATCAGGGTTTCATTTAGACATCCTGAACAATATTGTCTGGGAGAAAATGCTTCCCAAAAGCAATCATGAATTTGTTGCCTCAATACTAAACCAAAATACAATTAACAGTCAACTAAGCAAAAAAAAGGGGGGAAAAAAAAGGAATGTAAAAGTACCATAAGTGCAAATTTGGTAGCTCTATGTGAAAGATGCCCTCCTATCTTTTCTTTGAAAATCAATAATCTATTAAGTAGGTACAGTACTCTGAACTACCCTTGTTACTTTTGATTCCTCAAAAGACCTAAAAATTGATTTAATGCATAGTTTCTAATTGCAGCTATAGATTGCTTTTGAAATCTATATAGTTCACCTTCATTTCTTCTGTGTTTCCAATTTTACTTGCCAATTGTTCTGTTTTATTCTTCTTTGTTCTACCAAGATGAACACTTTTCAATTTTCTATGCATAAGTCATTACCCCTTATTGTTGCTTAGTGGGTCCTTTGGCATCCCTAGCTTAAACCGAGTAATTAAAAGAGCTCAGAAAATCCTTAGCCTGAGCTTTCCACAAAGCAGAAAAGTGAATTGTTCCCCCAGTGGTTGCTGTTGAAAGGAATGAAGGAAATTGAGGAAACAGGATGATTAAACTTTACACCACTATCTCATATTTTATTCAGTGTGATCATAGAATACTTAGGTAGTTCACCACCATGGGGAAATTTTTCATGCTGATTGATAGCAGTAGCTTCTAGTTTCAACATGAGAAATTAAGATTTAAAAATATGTAATGATTTTAAAGTACTTCAATGTAAAAAAACTGTTCAACTAACCAGATTTTATCTCAATGCAATCTATTTAAATTGATGTGCTGAAGCAGAAAGTGACTGACCACCATTTAAATGAACAGCGACCCCAAAAGCTAAAGATTAGGTAGATAACAGATGCATCTATTCTAACTTACAGAATTGTTTCTTAAATCCCTTCATGTACAAATAAGTAAATGATCCTATTTTCTTGTCAATTATTCTATTTAATGGAAAATAAAAATCAACACAACATAACCTGGATAACTAAGGAAGGGAAGGAGAGGCTATGTTTATCTGTCTTTTCATTATAAAAACTAAGCAATACTACTGTGACAAACTATATTTCTAGTTAATTTATGCTCCAAATTGCAGAGAGAGCACAGAGAATTTCATCAGATCCCTTGGACATGATATTTATCTGTTTAGATATTAAATTTTAAAAAACCAGGTTCATTCTGGACTCAGCTCCGTGGGACTGCACATTCACACACAGTTAAGAGTGACTGTACATGTTCCATGAATGTGCAACTAATTTCACACCATAGCATATTTCATGGTGTAAATAGCACAAATCAGATCCCTAAATAACGCCCTGAATTTTATGAAGAATTCGTAAATGATAATTATAATATATATAATTATAATATATAATTATAATTATAATTATATATTATAATTATATATTATAATTATAATTATAATTATATTATAATTATAATATATAATATAATTTCTCATTTTACCACAGTCAATTCCTGGTATATTCTCAATTGTATTATATACACTGCTTTAGTAGCTAACTTAAACTATTGTCTAACTTTTGCTTGTAATATGTTTTTTTAGTGTGCTATTAATACATGGCCTCTTTCCCTCAGCTGTTTTGGAGGGCTATACCACTAGTGAAATCTTTTACTAAACTTAATAAAATACCAAGATATATAATTTGAACTTGAAAGACTTTTTTATTATAAGAATTATGTTAGTATAAGAATTTTTTTACTCTGCAGGATGGGATGCTGTGTCCATTATACAGTACACTGAAACAAATATTTTTTTTTCTAATTCCTAACCATGAAAACTAAGGAATAGCAAAATTCCTAAATGAGAATAAAAAATTCCATTTTATACACATATTTTAACAGAGGATTTTTGTGTGAGTGCTCCTCAAGATTAGTCTAAAACTAATGAAAATTTTAAATCTCTGGATATTTGTAGTACTTATCTTGCCTCTGAATCATAGCGATTTGCTATCTATTACAGGGTAATTTCTGTCTCTAGGTTTCATATTGTTGTTCTAGTATATGCACAGTGTAATTTTGATTGAAGAATAAGTACTACTTAAGTTGTGCAGTGTTGATAAAGGAAAACGATGGAAGGAATGTTAGGGAGGAATGAAATTTTCAAAGAAACCTAAAAAGGTTAATCCTTACGCTTGCTGAAGTCCAGCAAGAGTTGAAAATCCACTCTTATCTGTTTGCATATGTGCTGTTTGAAACAGCTCATTGCCAGGGTACTACATCCTGGCATGGGTTAAAACTTGCATGGCTCAGCCCCACACTACAGCAAGACCCAAAGGTGGACTAGTCTTCTTCCTCCCCTTACCCACCAGCATCCATGCTTCTGTTTTCAAGAAAATAGTCACTGTCAGATGTTTGGAAAAGATAACAGGTTGTCTGCCTGTCAGGAGTCACCTCAGAAGCACATTATGTGCCATCAGACATACCTGGCTGCAGACTGTGAAAGTACCAGCTTCAAAGGAAGTTCATTGTTTCCCCCTTTTACCACGAGAGGTAAATTGAGACTGGGGCATCTTGTTTATTCCAGTTAGAAACAATAGTTGATGCTGTGCCAAATATAAATATAAATATAAATATAAATATAAATATAAATATAAATATAAATATAAATATAAATATAAATGTAAATGTAAATATAAATATATTCTATAGAATTATCTTTATTCACAAAAAATACATACGTATCTTTCCATATCTGAGTGCAGACTGCGTTCTTCAACTAACAACAACCACTTTCTCCAAAGCCCTCACATCTCGTGTTCTTGGAGGAAGGCTGATCTGGCTTTATGAGGTGCTTTGTCTCCTTATTTTCACTTACACACACCTCTTCTACAGACGTCTCTAGTTGAATATGTTCTGTATAGAGAGTTCAAGTTCCTGAACAGTCCTATATTTGCTTTCATTTTTAATGAAAATATGAATACTGCCTATGTCTTAAACAAGAGAAGAATAAAGTTTCAAAAGAAGTTCAAGCTCGTGGCCATGACAGAGTTATTTATTATTATCACATAATCTACATCATAATGAATGTCTACTGGAATTGAGATAATAAGTAAATAATAAAATAGTGTAATCCAGCATATATAATTCTATGACAATATCTATTTACATGCACCAACCCAGTCTCTGATATTCATAGCATGCATTATTAAACAGTAAACAAATATGTATTAGATTAATATCTGAAATTAGTGGCATCCGTTAAGGTAATATTTTGCCATATTTCATTTTCTCTTTCATTTATTGTATAAATAGTATAAATTCTAGAGTGAGAAATTATAAAACTGAAAAATTGTATTAAATACATATTTCATTGTATATGAAGGTAAACTATATTTTAGTTTAATTCAACAATCCTAAACACGTTAATGGTATGTGCTTCAAAACTTGGAATGGCAAATTGCTTGTGTTCTTATAAACTCCATTAACAAAAAAACCACAACAAACGTATTTCAAAAAGTAATTTTATGGTATTTTTAACTGTTCAGTAGAGAATATGATGGGCCAAATTTAATTATCCTGTAATTGGCGCACTTGACTGTCACATTCTGAAACTAATTTTCATTTTACAAACAAAGCTTTTCTGTCAGTTTTTCTTTCACTATTCAGGCAAAATTCATCAATGTGCTGATATCCGATGAGACTGACTTTCAAGTCACAATTTAGCTGTTCAGTATTTCATTAATCATGCTGGCACACCTTTTACATTCAGTAGAGTAGCAGTATCAGGCCAAAACTGCAATACCTTCAGGCAAAGAGGGCTTTAAGTAGCTAGAGCAAATTTCTCTTCCCAAGTGAGAATTACAGTGACTTTACAGGTTGTGCTGTCTATAATTCTCTGTATTTTCAAGGGGGAAAAGGACAGGGGAAGAAGAAGAAAAGAAGAAATAATTTCCAGCGGTGCATCTGATATATTTTGTCCTGATTTACAGTCCAGAATAAAGAAGAATAAAAAAAATACTAATGAAAATTAAAATCCTGATTCTGAGAGCCCTGTCTGAATTAATACCTGTATGGATAAATTTAAATTCCTGACTACTTGGCACTTTAGGTTTGCTGAAGTGATACTATGAAGGATGTCATCAGGACAACAAACATCTTGAAGGCTGTCGGAGCTCAAGCACACTGATTCAGCAAGAAAAGCCTGACACTTTGGGATACAGCCACTTCAGAAATGAAAAGCTGCTCATTTAAAATGAAATTCAATCTATTGAATTATTCAAAAATAATTGATTACATTGGGTAGAAAACCCCTCACTAGCACTTGCTCCCATTAATGACTCAGAAGTAGAAAACACTGTCAGAATAAAAGTATAAATACAGCTAAATTTGCAGACAGAAATACTTTGCAGTAGACAGCAAAGACTGCATAATTGGATAGTGCAATTTGACAGCATGTGAAGTGTAGTGAACACGGAAGATCCATCTAGTGTTAATTTTGCCTGGGAAAGTAATTCTAATGAATAGCCTTTCAAGTCCAGGTATTTTTATTAAAAAAAAAAAAAAAAAATTGATCACGGCATTTACATTCTCATCTATTGGCATTGTGTCATAAAGAAGCAAGTTGATTTGAAAGATGAATCATATGCAGTTTTTCTGTCATGATTATTGATTATCTTTCAACCTATAAAGACTGCCTAAGGTTATGGAGCACTGAAAGATTTATTACCTTTATAGATCTATCTTTTCTGTGGTGATGAAAGTAAACATAAATCTGTTTTACCAAATGATACAGTAAACATAATTGCCTTTAATAATTAAAAACATATTAAACATAAAGAAATAACATTCACTGCAATTTTTTCAAGTTAAGAAAAGACATGAGTAAACATTTTTAATATGCTGTCCTGCTTTGAAGAGCTTGACAAATATTTTTATTTTGCACTTTATCAGAATGCATAGAAAGACCACCCAAATATCAGTTGCATTTAGATGCCTAAGATTTTCTTCTGGGTTTTCTTCTGCATTGCAAGTGAAGTTGGGGAAGATACGTAGGAAGGAAGAGAAGCAACAGTAAAAAAAAGTGATGACAAAGAAGCAAACAGAAATCAGCAGTTGAGTTTGCTGAGCATCTGTCAATGTTGCTCCTGATTTTTAGACATTGGCCAAACAATGCACCCACAGGCATACATGAACCCTGCAATTGCACCAAAAAACAATGACCCATTTTAAGTTGACAGAAGCTTCCAATGTTTAGAAGTTTCCCTTCCCTCTCTACCTTGGTATGGCTCTAAAATAGCTTATGTGACTGTTCTGTAGCCACTTGCAGTTAAATGGAGTCGCATCAGCAAAGCTTTTAATTTTTAAACCTGTTTAAGATGATTGAGGTCATTCTGATTAAAATTAATTAGGTCTTGATTGCAGCTATTCATAGATTGTTGAGAATGACAGGCATTCTGGTGGAGAACAGATGGGTTTACAGAGGTAATTCCAACACCCTCAGACATCCCCAGAAAGCTATGCCTGCCCACACACTCAAAAGTCATTCTTAAAAGGCAAATCTAATCCCAGACTTTTTGCTCAGTAATCCTTTTCTATACTCCATAGTGTACAATCAGCATAATAGCATCACTTTGTGCTAAATCCTAATGTAATTCTCAGGGTACATGTAGGAAATGATCCAGCTACTACCCTACTGTGTATTGTATTACTACATGAATAGGTGTTTGCAGAGGATTAAAGTTGCTCTTGGATGATGTTTGTAGATACAAAGGAGATAACTGAAATTCTCACTGGTGGTCTGGATAAACAGCAAGTCTATTCCTCAAGACACAATTGATTCTGGAAGCATCTGAAAGCTTTGAGGCTGTTCCCTCTTCATCATCTACAAGATCCTGGGTTTAGTCAGTAGAAAAGCAATATATGTGTAGATTCAATGGGTAATGGTGACTCCTTAGACTGGTTTTGGGCTATAATTCTAGTTGTCATAAGATCTCAGGGTGGTCTTTGTACTCCTTTCTGGATTGAGGCAGAGTTCCAGTAAGGCCATGGGCACTGAAGTGATGTTACAGCAAGCTGGAAAAATGCTAAAAGGCACTGTACATAGGAAATATGACATACAGAAAATAAGGAAATACTTTGTTTAGTATCAGTCTGTGTTATGATATGTGAATTTTTCTATTAGAAGTTGGCATCAATGTCTGTTACATATATCAAGGTCTTTCATTTGCTGGAAAATCATTGTTCTATACATCAGCACTGGAGTGTTGATGATATATTCTTAAGAGAAATATTGTGAGCAGGCTATATTTAATTTGTGTAAGATCTATCTATCTATCTTATCTACCTACCTATCTATCTCTCTATCTACCTGCATTTGTATGTTGATGTATTTACTGCTGAAAGTAATAAGTACTTCTTTAGAAGAATCATTTAGAAATAGAATTTTTCTTTAGAAATACTATGTTTATAGCATTTTTGTATATCAGAAATGTTTAATATTTATGTCATGGATGGTTAATATTTTTGTTAATCCTTTTAATTAGAAATTTTGTTAGAATTTATATTTTCTGTAATTTCCAAGATAATCTCTCCAAAACATGTTAAGTAATTTACTGTTACTTTCTCATGAAATCTCATTTTAACTTTATGCTGGCACTATTTGGACCTTTTCCACAACCATTCACTTTCTCCTGAAATTATTTGAGAAAGGAGCTTTGCTCAAGTATTCTACCACCTCCCATATACCATTATCATTCATCTTTTTCAGTCTTTTATTTTTTAGCCCAGAAAGAAAACAAACCTTCTTCATACAACTATCAGCCAGTTGCATATAGTACCAATAATTGTATTGTCTTCCCCACATATCTTACAGCAGTAGTGTCTGGTAAACTTCTCTTTTTTGCCATTGTCTAATAAATGCACAAAGAATACAAAAACAGCATTACAAGTGTTCCCAGCAGTTTTCCCCTGCAGTGACTGGAGAGACAGAAACTCTGCACTGACTGGGTCACTCTGTATGAAGCAGACAGCACAATATCCTTTAGAGATGCCTGTCCCTCTCCTTTGATGGTTAAAGGGGTCCAAGTAATCAGCTTAGACTATTAGACAGATGAAGATAATCTTATCCTTTTCACTGTGTATCTGTTATTATTTCTATTCATCTCATGTATGAATGTAACACACAGTAATCCCTTGAAAAGAGATACCTGAAGCAGGATCAGCTAATCCAGTTTCTTTCAGTTTTCACCACAGTGAGTTTTCTTTTCTGCTTTTCATATTTTTCTTTCTAATCATGTTTTTGCTTTCTATGTGGAAAAGCAAATCCACTATTTCTGAAAGTTTTCCTCTGAGGTATCTTTGTAACCCTTGGCAGTTTGATGTCAGATTACTTCAGTTAACAGAGAGTAGCAAATTTTGCTAAAGATGTGAATTGGTAATTTCAAATATACAAAATGAAATAAGCAGAGAATTACACTCAGGGAAAATCTGCTTGGTGACTGTCTTTCTTTGAAATGTGGCTCGTTTAGAACTGTACTCATCATCTCTTTATTTTACAGACCTCTTCTTAGATAGTATGAATTGGAAAAGTTCATTTCAGTGACCAACTCCCACACAAATTATACTGTGTGTCACACTAAATTTCAGATTTCATGACTTAACATCAGAAAAAAAACCCTTTAGAATACAGCTTTCTGTGATGGAAATAAAAAAAAACAATGCACCTCTCTATCCTTGGTATGTCCAACACTTGCAGTAGGAGAAAGTCTAGATATTTCAGGCATTGGTAAAAAAATACAGGATGTTCCCCTGCCTCTTAGGACATTGCAATCCGTTCATCTTAGGCAATTAGACACCTTATTTTATTCACAATGACTGCATGGTACTGACTGTGCCATTTATAAAAAATTTACAGTCTCAGTCCAATTGCTACTAGATGCCATTTTAGCATAAAAGCCACGAAATATGTGTTAATTTTCTGTTAATTTTTCAGCAATAAGTTTTCTTAAAGGACAGAGCAGAAGCGTGTTGACTGTGCTATGCTGAAAAACTTGCCTTATACCAATTTCAATGTGACTTCTACAGAGCTTTACTCTGGAACTACTGCTTTCATAAGCTTCTTATCTGGCACCTTTGATTTTACACATGAAATATCATTATATTCATGAGATATATTTGTTTAATCTTCAGCAGTCCATTATTTTTGCAGTAAGCAACATAAACTATATAAAAAGGTTAAGTTAGTAGAAAAAAATTTGTATCTCATAATGCTGTCAAATATTTACATCTGGCTGAAAGATCACTTATTGGATTTCTGAATCTCATTGAATTTGTATGGAATAACTTTACTAAAATATGGATCAGTGTGTAGGAAAAATATCGATATATGTGTGTACAATTTTTTCATTTAACCACTTGAAGAGTTGAAAAGCACTCAAATAGGATTTCCATGGAAGTGGTGGAATCCATCCCTAGAAGTGTTCAAAAAATGAGTGGATGTGGTGCCTAGGGACATAGTTTATTGGTGGACTTAGCAGTGCTAGGTTTACAGGTGATCTAGAGGATCTTAAAGATCTTTTCAAATTTAATAATAATGTAAAAATAAATAATAAAAATGATAATAAAATTATAAATTATATAAATTATAATAAAAAACAAAATACAAAGCAATAAACCCCAAGCAAACAAACAAAAAAACCCCTGTAGCTTTGCTATGTCTTTCGCATTGTTAGGTTCTTTAAAATTCCTTATACTTTTTATCGCACATCAGTATTTATGTTTGGGATTTGATTTTTTCCCCCAGAACTGATGGGGGAAATCATCTGAACTTCTGTTCTTACATAAAGCCTGTCCTAGTCAGAAAATCTTTGACTCTTTGAATTGACATATTAAGGTGATTTTGCCTGTAAGCAATGCATATGGCCATGACTATCTATGCTTTCAAAATGTCTGTCTGGTTTTACATTAACAAATGCTGGATACCTTGGCTTTTTCTTATCCATCACACCTGACAGAACACAGTGGATAGAAAAGAGCTTTAGTTCAATGCTGACTCATATATAGGAGATAGTGGACAAAAATAGGGAAACAAGAAGTACCATTTAATCTAAATGCATTTCATGTAAAGAAACAGGTTAGTTAGGCCATTATAGTTCATCATGCCCAGGTTAATCGGTTCCTTTTATATGAGTGCATATATTTGAATATTAAAGCCTATAAAGCACTGAGCTGAGCTTCATTATAAGGTATTTTTTTCTCTTATAAAGTATACAGAATTTTGAATTTTAAAATTCAAAATAAGGCTAAGAATTTTGAATTTTAAAAACAAGCAGACAAAAAAATTCTATCAGGTATTAGTAAGCATACAGGTTTGTACTATGAAGAAAGTTAATTATGTAGGAGAAAATTATCACTGTGTATATCGTTGCTTCTTCTTCTTAAGTGTATTTAATTGAAAGTGACAAAAAGCTGACCTCAGATATTTTAAAATTTACATGTCAGATATGCTCCAATTCAAAGTACAGTATTAAATAACTTTCCTATACAGATGTAAAGTGATCATGCTTTATATTTATGCTCCTAATATTTTTCAATTTTACTTAATAGAATTATAGCAAATTTTTCTAAATTTATTTTCTTTTTGTTTCTCCTACATCCTTAACTGCTAGGAAGAAAAGACAGAAAATGCCACCACTGAATAAACAGTTGTTTTCCTACTAACTCTGGATTCTTATGGTTATTATAATCTAGTTGTGCACATAACGAGTGATTTTTGAGGAAGGCTCTTATGGTACATCCACATATTTTTAAGTTGCAAAAAAAAAATAAATAAAGCCCCACAGAAATTTTAAAAAATACTGCATAAAAATTCAATTTGTATTTACTCCAGAGAAACTTTTATCAACAGGTAAATACCTCCTTAATAACCTGGGTCTTACTTCAACAGCTGATACAGAGTATTGTTTTTCCCACCTTGAGCAGATTGACTTTTCAGGCCCTGTTAATGAGATTTGCATAAGACTGTTTGAGACAGATGGCCTTCTTTCACCTGTCTGGTCTTTTACCTTTCTGAGTGTCCAAAATATCTTTTGCAGGGCTGTTTGCTTCTGGTATACTTATGACCATGTCTGCATTATTGGTATTTATTATATCTATTTATTATATTATTATATTTGCCCAAAATTAAAAGGTTATTCTGGTTCTTGCAACTGAAAGCCAATTTTTTTAAAAAATAAATATAGTAGACAGAGTGAATGAGTATGTGGTAATGCACAATCCATAGAACATATTTTAATTGATTGATAATCAAATAAGAGGTAGGAAATAAGGGGGGGAAGTTAGTGCTCATGATCTGACTTCAATCATATGCTGTTCAATATATTTATAAAGACATAAAAAAAGGTAATTATTAGCAAGCTGACTTCTTAAGTGAGTCAATGTTATTTACAGTAACCCAAATTGAAGGTAATGAAGGAGTTTTAGAAAGATGTCATTACATTAATTGACCTGGAGACACAGAGACAGATGTTTTAGATAAATTTTCTTTCCCTGTTCTCTTTCCTGGGTATCTGATATTTTTTCTACTAAATTAACTTTCATGCCTTCTCTCATGATGCATTTTGGAAAGCCTGATTCATTTCCCTGACAAGGGTGACACTTATTTCACTTCAAATAAGGTTCATTGAAATAAAGTTAAGTGTTTTTCCACCTTTTCTTTCTTCATTATCTGCTCACTTCTAAATTTCTGAAACATTTCTGTTTTGTCATTTGCAATCTCATCACAGAATTGGGAGGGGAAGTGTATTTTATTATCTGTTTGTAAAGTGTGACATAAATTCACAGTGCTACATGCTCAGTATTTAATAAAGATGCCATACCATAAAATTAACAATTCATACCCTTGCCAAGGTGCTCATTTGGCACAAAATGGAGGCTCAGGTCCAGATGGGCTTTAAATTATGAAATAACTCTGTTATTTGAATTTTGATAGGAATGTCTAGCTTCTATATTTGGACACCCTTTACAGGGACTGTTTTCAGCTTGTGCCAATACAACAATTGATGAAGAAATGGCAGGTTAGGTTCTGTCTCTCCTTGTGCATCTGTACAAACAAGTCAGAAATTCTTCATCAGGTACATTTGGGACAGGGAATTAAAATCTTAACATGCAATGTACTTTGGCTATGCATTCTACTGAATTTTGACATAACCCAAATGTAATTAAAGTAGAAGTACTATTACTTGAGGTTTCCTCCTTACATATTTATTTATAATTAAATCAAAGAGAGGGGTGGTCTAAAAATATGGTTCAAATCCTAGGTAGTCTAAAAATATTGTTCAAATCTAGGTAGTCTAGTCCTAGGATGGTTTCTTACAGATGTCTATCCATCCCCCTTACCTATGGAAGACACTTGGTGTATGTAACTTAATACATTGCCTAAATTTGAGTGGTTTGTGCTTATTTGGATTACTTCCTGCTAGTGTAATGCTATAAACATAGCATTTCACTTTAAATAAATCTTGGAGGTTTTAATAATTTTATATTTCTATATTATTCTATATTTTCCACTGAAATTAATAAAATACACTGAAAACTTACATACTAATTCCATTCCCTTGCAAAATATAAGTTCTTTATAAAGAAGAAAATAAAAACCAAAAGGTTGCAGAATGTCTGTTGTAATGAGTTCAGACAATTTACAGAATCAGAATTATTTTCTCAGTTCCTTTGTAATTCTATCTGTATAACACAATGAAACACATTAGGACAGCACCAAGATGAAATAAGGAAGAAAAAATAAAATTTCTTAAATCATGGAGTAAATTTCCAAAAATAAATGAGTAATGAAAAACTGAATTATACTTGAGGGATGCAGAGTTCAAAGAACTAAAAAGGCTTGTCTTTAAAATATGGAGAACTACATTGTTCTGTGTACAGTGTGCTGTTATTCACATTTTCATTTGCTTATGTATGGAAAAAAAATCCAAAACCCTTCTTAGGTAAATAATAATAACTTTGAACATTAGTAAGTACTAAACCAAGTTCCAAGTATCTATGATTACAGTAGTAAATGAAATGTCACTGCCAAAAGGTTTATATTTTAAATAGAGATAAAAAATTGGGAGAGAGCAGAAGAAGCCAAAAACAATCATATGATCTTTTCTACTAGATGGGAGTGAAGATAGCATTTATTGATGTGTGCTAGTAGTTACTAAGTCTGTCTTTAATAGTGAACAGAAAAGAGAAAGAATAGAAGGCAACATCACAACTGCAGAAAGAAACATAATTGAGGAGACACTGAAAAAGAAATAATCTGAAATATGTCTAATGAGAATTCTGACAAACATTTTTTTTTTGTAACTCAAGTGAAAAATATGGCAAATTTACATAAGGGAAATGTAAAGCAGAGACAAGAAAGGAAGGTGTCGGATCTCAAGATCTCAGTCCTGAGATGCTGAGCCCCGAGACCCTGGGGGGTCTCGGGACTCCTGGAATGTTGCCAGAAGTGTCTGGTAGCTGGACTTTAACCCTACACAGGAGACGACAAGGATGAGGGCTTCACAGGGCCTCACCGGGGTGAAGGGTGGAAAGATTAGTTAATTAGAGGGTGAGACACAAGGTTTAAGATTTATGTACAGGGGGTTTAGAGGAGTAAGATGGAGGAATTGGGGTGTGTCCTGTCCTTCTTCTTCTTCCTCTTCTCCTCCATCTTCTTTGGCCACGGTGGCACCTTTCTATTGGTTATTACTAAGAGTACACCGAGTTATAATAATAGATGGTATTGGGAAAAATGATAAATATTGTACACGTCACAATGGGTATAAAGATAGGTGCCTGCCCGGAGGGAGAGACAGTGTGCCCATGGCTGACTGCTGTGCGGATCTCTGCTGGCTGAAAGAACATCTTTTAGATAAACAATTAATAAACATAAAACCAGAAAGAAGAACTGAAGCCTCTTCTCGTCCTTCGATACGCGGGTGCCCCAAGGCCACCTCCGGGCTCTCCAGGCCCCTCAAACAGCCGAGATAAACCGGACACTTGGCCTCCCTGGACGGACCAGAATCACCACAACCTTTCGGGGGAGAAACAGCCCGGAAAGGAAGGTGGAGGTCATTCAGGGAGGGTTTTAATTATAAATCAAATTCAACTAAACAAAGAAAAGAAATACAGTATATAGATAATGTTTTAAAAAAGTTAAAATTGAAACTCAGTGAATACAATCCTAACTCTATTTAATTTGATATCTTTCCAAGATATTTTGATGATGGATCTCTACTTAGGAAATGTACTGGCTACTCACTAGGATAGTGTAATTCTTTGATTTTAATATAAGAAATAATTAGGCAGTATGACAAAACGAAAGCTTAGAAGTTGAAGATAAGCAAATGCAGTGTTTCAAAGCCTTTCTTGTTTGAAGATAGATGAACAGAAAAGCAAGGCTGGAAGCCTTTTGTTACGCCCAGATTATTTCTGACATCCCAGGGTCTGGTGAGATTCTCTATAAACAAATCTAATCCTAAGCAAAAAACAAAAATCTTTTGAGACAGTCTTCTTTTAAGACATTTACTACTGCTTTTTATTTTTTTTTTGTGAAGCTTTTCTTTTGTTTTGTTATTTTGGGTTAGTATGGTGATGGTAATAATTTGTATATGTGAACAGTGGGACACATGGTGTCTAACCTACAACAATTTTGGTTTGGGCTGCTTTTTGACAAGAAGCCAAAATACTTTATAGTACTTCACTGCATGTATCTGTCGGATAATTAAAAGGACTATCTATAATTTACATAACTAAGATTGGCTGCTGCTTTCAGCTTTCTTTAAAATTATCCTCAAGAGACAGGACATTCATCCATCCCTTAAAAAGTGAGAAGATTTTTTGTTTGTTTGTTTTAGAAGGCATCATTCATCCTGTTAGACAGAAATACTGATGTAATGGAAAGTGGACTTTGGGTCATGATGTGACATCATTAGTGCACTATTTCATAAAGTCCTAGAATATTTGGGATGTTAAAGGCAACTTTGTTGTAAATGATGCCTTATTTTTCTTTGGAATTTATTGCTTTATTAGTGAGAAGAATATAATCTCACAAAGGAGAAGATTACACACTTATTTGTATATTAAGTGAGCTGCTTTGAAAATTCAAGTTTCATATTCAAATACTTTATAACTAAAAATTCATTTCCTGTACTAATTGCTACATTAATCATTTTTAGCCACATCTTGTGTTAATTGCTTTAAAGTTACTTACCTGATGCCAAAACATTTCATAGAGTGTGAAAATGAAAATTAAATTTGGAGATTCAAAATCACCCTGCATAGTTAGTGTAGTACTTAGGGATATGTAAAAAACTAAAGTATTCTACTTCTAAAATATATACATATACATACTTACTTGCATATGTAGATATATGGAGAAAAATAACAAAATATTACTAAATATTGCCATCACACCTTTAGGAGATATTTTCTGCAAGTGTTGCAACAGAAGCAGGCAGAAAGGAAACACAAGGTCCAATTTTGGCATAAATCAAGAAAGACAATGGGAGGCCAGAGGTCTCCTGTAAATTTCTGGCTCTAAGTACTTACCAGAAGGACTGATTATAATCCATATAATAGATGTGCTATATATGTCGACATGTCCTTTTTCTGTGACATATAATAGAATTCACAAGAAAAAAATCACTTTTAAGAAAAACAACAAAAAGTTAAAGATGTGAAACAGGAAAGTAGCAATAATCAGATTGCTACTTATAAACCCTATGTAGTTACCCCTAAAAGAAATCTTAACCTTTTGTAGCAACTTCAGAAACTGTGCATCCTATACAGTTATGGCTAGTCCATGAAAGTACATTTTCATAGTTTTATTTGTTATTCTTTCCATTGAATTATCTACTTTATTAGGGTTTTTTAGTATTCTTAATGTTTATTCTTCTTCTTTCCCAACACCATTTTCATGTTACTTTCTTGCATGTTTCTAAAGAGCAGTTGGAAATGCAGGCTGTGTTAATTTCCTATACTACTTCCACTGGTTAAACTGTCCTTATACTGCTCTCAAAAATAACTGCAGTGATGTAATGTTGCACTTTGGTTGAAGGAGACTAATTCAGACCCAAGATTTTCATGACAGATACACAGAACATTAATGAGTATACAGGAATTTATGCCTCTGATTTTATGAAGGAAGAGGAGCTAACAGGAGTGCCATGATCTGAGAAGTACCTGCCAATGGTGTGACAATGGTAGGGTGTTCAGGTACTGCCCAACAGCTTGGGCACACAGGCTGCACTCAGAAATAAATTTGTGAGACCAAATACTCCATCACTTTCTGGAACTTTTCTCCAAATGCATGTCTGAAAAAGTGTGATCCCTGGGCAGGCTGGGGAAGCAGGCTGTGAGAATATGCAGCATAATGGGCTCAAATAATACAGTAATCCAGGGAGATGTAGGTAAAAATTATCTTAGAGTAATTTCAGTGGCAAGAAGAGCCCTCTGGATTCAGGCGTTACTCCTGCTCAGGTGAGACACCAGCTGAAAAGGTTTGGCAGGAAAAACAATAACCTTAAAAAAAAAAAATGTTATGGAAAGTCAGCCTGATAGGATATGACTTAGCAGATAATATTTTTTATGTCATATTCTACATAAAGGACTGGAACAATTTTTACCATATATGCCACATCTTATAAGGAAAGGTGGACAAAAATATACATTATTTTGGGTTCATTCTTTTAAATACATATATTGCAAGTTGATTATTTTCTTTCCTCTTCCAGTTATGTGAATGATTTGGAAATTCAAATGCAGTTAGTCTGTGATCTGGGAAAATCCTTTTTGAAGTGGAATTCTCAAATCAGATGGCAGACAGCATGTTAAAAGAATGAGAAGTTATTTTTGCTCATGTCTTTCAATGAATATAGGTTTTATATATCCTAGTTATCAATAATTTAAGATCATGTAGCACAGCATATAAGACCTCACCTAACATGGATAGGCAAACAGTTATTAGGAATACATAAAATGTCATCTCAATACTTTCAATATTGAAGCTATGTCTACCTTTATCTTTCAGTTAGTTAGCACTTTGTATTCATAGTGTAATAAAGAAAGAAAAATAGCATGTTTTACTGTACTAATTGCCCCAACAGGTTCTCTTCTCCATTTGCTTTTCCTTTTCCTCCATGGCTAAACAGTGGACTCTAAATGGCCATCTGTCTGAACTGTTATCCTTATAGAGGTAGAGTTGATTAACTTGCAAGAAACATCTTGGCAAGAGTCCTTAGATTTCACCTAAGGTTTCAGGAAAACTAGGAGCTCTTTCATAATTTACAACCATCAAGTGAAAGCACTTTACATTGTGTTGTGTTGCCTGCACAGGGTATATAAAAAATTTAGATGCTAGAGTGGGGTTTAGAGAGACAGTTTTGTCACATCAGTTTTGGCACTTTTTGTTACTCATGGTCACAAGAGACAATTAACAGTTAATTCTCAAATCTGTGTTTTGAGAAAAGAGTTCAGGATTCAGAGAAACCCAAAAGGAATAAAGGAGTGAAGACAATGACATATTTTTACAAATAGGAAACTAACCAAGAATATCTATTTATCTTGTTATGCTACGTCTACTACTTCTGTAGTAGTAGAGACAGAGTACTACAAGTGAGCATGGAGATGTACATGGAATCAAGAATACTTGATGCAAAATTAAACCCAAAGTGAAGACCTAGATTTTGATGCCTGATAGAAAAAATGAGCTTCACTACTTAAAGAGAAAATTATGTTATTAATTGCCTAAAGATATGGAGCTTTAGTTTGCACACAAACTGTTGTGACATGATCTATTAGCTATAACCTCCGGATAATCACACAGAGCCCAAGGCTTGTGGGAGATAAATGCAAAATGCAGTGGCTGAGTACTAAGGTGTAAGTGGCTCCTACAGGAAAGGACAAATTCAGAGGAATGAAATTACCCTGGAGAGCAGGAGGTAAGCTGAGATTTTGCAAAAGACATCAAGCTCCTTTGGGAAAGATGGTTATAGTGGATATTTCTAGGTCGGGCCACTGCTGCTGTCATTGGATGATGGTTCAAACCATTCCTACTTGCCTGCCAGCATCAGTCAGTCTTGTGACTACCCAGAGAAAGCAGCAGCCTCTGGCAGTTTGCTGCCCAGGGTGTTGCTTTGCCCATCAAGCTGGCCAAGATACATGGCACAGCCCCAGGAGTAACCATTATATTGTACATTAAAGTTTGATATTTTCTGAGATGTCAGGAGATTAAGAGTGTGACACCAGGGATGGGGAACTTGCAAAGCTGAACATGAGTGGAACTTAAATGACCTCTGGAAGTTATGATGGAGTTAGGAATCCCCAACAGCAGGAAGAAATTTAATCAGAACATACAAATAGGCAAAGGGTTGTCTAATACTGGTAAGATATATAACTATGGTAACAACCTTTGATTCAGGATCAAACTGTTAAACAGAAAGTAAAATGAAAAAAAAAAAGTGTGTTTTAATAACACACTAGACCTATTGGTTCAGAATAATTTAGGTAATAACTGTGATGAATGGGTCTTTTATCATGATATTTGGTCATATATAAAAATGCATCTGAAGTAGACTTGATATGAATATCAACTCCTTTAAGCAGCAATAAAGCCTTTTGATATAGGGGAACTTGGTCTTAAATTTTATCTATAGTGACACAAATAACTGGTTATTTAAGAGTTCAGTTAGTAGTGTAGTCTGAAAACTGAAACAATTTTTAATTCACAGCAGAGAAAAATAAGCTTTCTAAGCTAAAAAAACCTGAAGTTAAGACAGCCACTTCTAGCTAGAAGAAAAAATAATTTAGATTAATGCATTAGAATAATGTAAATAAGGAAAGCATCTCAAACTTTGATTGAATTTATTGAATGCATTCGAAGTACCTTAGTGTAAGACAATGTATGTTGGCTTCTGCTTCTTACTAGCATTTTATGCTAGCATTAAAAGCCCTTAGCTCAATTATATTTAGAACCAGCATTTCTACTTAAACTCTGGAATAATACTTTGTTTAGAATAACATGTTCAATGGGAAAGGAAGAAAAATGTTTTGGGATCATTTTTTTTTGTTCCCCTTTTGCAAATCAGAATATGCTTTACAGTGAAAAAAATAGAATAACAGGATAGTGTCCTTCACAACAGTGTTCATTATCAATGTTCTATTTTTTTACAGCCAACAAACAAGATTACTGATAAATACATATATATATGCATATATATATATATATGTGTGTGTGTGTGTGTGTATGTATCTATATGTCTTGTTTGGTTTCCAAAAGACCATAAATGTAATCATACATTGATCTGAGTTATGTAACTGAATAAAATGAAAATAACATGTCTATATAGAAAAAATTTTAATCTGGGATTTCTGCATCTTCTCAGTGTACAGCTACTCTGTGTAGGTTATCAATGTTTTCACATTCTCATAAAGACTCAAAAATTCTTCTTGCTTACATCAAGGCAATTGGCTATATTAAAGGCAAAGAGAAAAGGAAGAAATAAAAAGAAGAAAAAACCTAACAATTTCGGATTTTGAGTACTAAAGGCAAAAGGCATGCCAAATCTTTATCTTTCCTCATGCACACCTGTAAGATAGACTAATGCCACTTGTGAGCTGGATCCTGAGCTCTGAATATCTGATCATGACATTACCATACTGAACAGAAAGAGAAAAGCTTGAAACTCACCAAAATAGAATAGAGAAGAAAGCATAATCATTGTGGTTTTGGTTTTTGTTTTGTTGTTGTTGTTGTTGTTTTTCTAGTTTTTTAAAACTTTTTGTTTGGTTTTCTTTGTTTGTTTTATTTTTTTTGTTTTGGTTTTGTTTGTTTTTGTCTGGGTGGTTGGTTGGTTGGTTGGATATTTTGTGAGGAAGGTGGAGGGTGAGTTGTTTATTTTTTCAGCATATTTTCTAAACATGTTTGCCAAAAACATCAATGGGTACACACCACAGAATGGTAAGAGGAGAATAAGATAATTGTAAGCCTAAGCAGAAATGAAATTTTACAAGCAGCAGCGTTAGTCAAGAAAGTTCCTTTGGTAATGGCAGAGCAGTGAGCAGAGACTGAACTGGAATGCTAACAGGAAAAACTGGCTACTGAGAAACAGCTATTTCAGGGAAGTTGCTTCAAGCGTTTACATAGATACTGATGATCAACAGCTCATATTTTGAAACACTAAATTCTTAGTAATATTTCTTCTAAATAAATACTTCAGTACCACAAACTAATAAAAGATTATATAGTCCCTATAAGGAAAGAAATCCTTAAAAGAAAGTATAGTACAGAATTTTAGGATTCTTTTTGGTAAGAATTACTAAAAAGTGTGTCTAATCCTGTTGGCTTGCTTCAATACAGATTTTAAATTGTTTCCTATCTTTCTAGTTCTAAAATGGAGTAAAATTCCATTAGTTTGTACAACGACCAGTTGTGTTTTGCACAAGTCTTTATTAAAATTAAATATGATATTTGACTCTAGACTTCCACTAGCATTCCAGTAGGGATAACCGAGCTACGTCACAAATGAAAAAGATCTTTGCAATATATTAATTAAATTCTCTGTCGGCTGATAAAGGACAAGTACTCATACTTGACACTTGCTCTTTTTTTCTTTTTGTTTTGCATGCCACTTAAGGACAAAAACCAGCTTAAATCCAAGTATTGATTAGTCTATTTTAACAGGAAGAAGGATTCCAGCATAATATATATACAGATTAAAAAGGCTGGTACCGGTCAAAGCTTCCAGGATTCAAAGCATTCAGGAAACAGTGGTGGCTGAAAATTATATACCTAATCAGATATTCCATTTTAATTTTTTTCTTTTCCTTTGTGTCATGAATTGTAAAATACCAGCACTTATTTCGAGGTCACACAAGTCAGGGCTAGCAGAGGAGTAGAGGCTTCCAGCAGGGATGATGGGTCAATCAGACACCTCTGGTCTCAGCATGAGGCTTCTGCAGCAGCAAAGGTAAGGCAGATTTGGCCTGGAATTTTTTCAACAAACTGATGGGTTTTATTGGAGCAACAGGGTTTATTTTTTTTTTCTCTGATCTTTTACAAGAAAAAGAATAAATCATTTTATTTAATAGGGTACAGTTTAAGGTTCCACACTGGTAAAATGTCAGTATCATCTAAGCAAAGCTATATATTACCTTTTTATAATGAATGACATTTGTTATTAAGATTATTTTTTTCTGTTTCATGGGCACTGTGCTTGTGTGCTGTATTTGTCCTTGAAAAGTCTGTTTAAGTACATGTAATTTATTTGTGTTATATACAATTCAACAAGATGGATCAGATGAAAATTCATGCTGGATTCTGCATTTGGCATAGCATTAATAATAAAGTAGAGCAGGTTCATCACAATCTATGAGAAACAAGTCTTTTAGCTTTAGGCATTTCTCCAGAGGCATACAGATTTCTGAGTCCTCTGTAAAAATGCTGCTACATTCCACCTCAAGATTCACCTTTGGTGTAAAGCAGAATCACAAAATTATAGACTGTTTGAGGTTGAATTAGACCTCTGGATGCTCACCCTCCTCCTCAAGTAGGGCCATCTGCTTGCCCAGGACCATGGCCAGACAATTCCTGAGTATTTCCAGTGAGGGAGACTCCACAACCTTTCTGGGTAAACTCTGCCACTGCTCAGATACCCTCACAGATTTCAGGTGTTCAGAGAAAACTTCCTGTGTTTCAGACCTTTGCCCTTTTTTCTGTCACTGGTTGCCACTAAGAGCCTGAGTTCATCTTCTTTGCACCTTACCTTCAGGTAGTTTGGCTAGAAGCTCCTTGTTCACGCATTCAGACCTTCCTACATATTTGGGTAACTTTGTATTTCTTCAGATGGAACCTGAGCTTGGCAGAGATAATCTTTGAACATTAACCAATTTTCTTAGTCCCCCCCTTTTTTTTGGACCTCTTCCAAACAGGTCTTGAGAGAGGCCAAAATGCACTCTTCTGAAGTCCAGGCTTGTGAGTTTGCCTTTCACTCTGCTCTCAAGAGTGTGAGAGCACTTCCCCACTTCATGGTCACTGTAACCAAGGCTGTCTTTGATCTTCACATCCCCAGAGATTATTTTCCTGCTGGTGAGCATGAGGTCTGGGAGACCATCTATGTTGCCTTCTCTATCAGTCAGAGGACAAAGTAACTGCTCATGCACTCTGGGAACCTTTAGAATTGCTTATGTCTTGCTGTGCTGTTTCTCTAGCAGATGTGGGGTAGTTGAAGTTCCCATGAGTTCCAACATTTGCGAAAATAAAGCTGTTCTTCTGTAGAAGACCTGATCCACTGCTCTTCCCTGCTCAGGTGGCCAATAGCAGACATCCACTTCATTGCCACCTTTACATTTTTGTTGGTGTTTTTTTTAATTCTAGCAAATAAGATCTTGGTTCCTCATCCATCCTGCCAAAGGTCTATGTACTCCAGACACTTCTAGAAAAAGCACAACACTCTCTCTTTAAGTTTCTCCCTCTGTACTTCCTAAAGAGCCCATATCCCCTCCTTCATTGCAACACTCCAGACACGAAGTAATCCCACCACATCTCCAAAAAGACCACAGTCCACAGCTGCACACAGATCTCTCCCTCATCATGTTAACTCCGCATGCTTCCTGCATTAGGATACAGGAACTTCAGAGACATGAACTGATGCATATATAATTTGTGTATGGTGAAATTTAACAGGTACACAGTGAACTTGCAGACAGTGCATTGCAACTAGCTCAAAATTGTAATCCTCCCACCTCTTCACAACATCTCAGAAGCTCTGACCTTATTCTGTATGCTTGTTGCATCCACTTGTTACAGAGTTTCTTTGAGACTGTCATCTCTTTGAGCAAAGGAATGCCATTTTTATATATTCCCCAAAGCCTGTTGCTCTCTAGACACCACTACATTATAAATGTATAATAGTAGGAAGAGTGGAAACAAAATACAAAAAAATCCCAGCATTATAAATGTAATCTGTGGCATCATTTATATGTGTTTCTAAACCTTTACCTGCCATTCTCTGCCCCTGTCCTATTCATGACTTGACTACCTCAGAGACAATGAAAATCTTTCCCTGAAAATGTACAGTGAGATTAAGGAATAAGATGAGTCATTCTGCAAATAATGAAGCTTTGACCTACTCAGAATAGTAAAATATGATTTCAGTAGTTTCACTTGTCTTGGGACTATACCAGGATAGTAGAGGAATGTAGTGACCCAAAGCCATTCCATGATGACTCATGAGGCATCAAATTTGATTCTGAAAATGTGAGTTCAAACTTTGAAGAAAACACAAATTTCAACAAAAATTCTCACATGAATGTGTGGATAGATACCAAAAGAGCAGCTGGTTCAAGCCAAAACAAGCTCTAATTTTTTACCAGGTTTGTTAGGTTAATAGCTGATGCTTTTAAAATGCTTTTTTAAAATAAATGGTAAAGAAGGTTGACCTGAACAATTCATTGTACACCTAAGGAATTCAGTAAGGAGCTTACTCAATTCTTATTCAGCTGAGAAGTAAATCCCTAACATCAAGAATATATGGCACAAACATAAATAAATCAAGCCACCAATACAGAATATGCAGGCTTCATTCCCATTCTTTCCTTTTCTAGGAGTTCAACATTTTCTACCAGCAATAAAGTCTTCAATGGCAGAATTCCTTATTTAGACAGCTTGCAAAACAATACTAAGATAAAAAGCCATTTAAGAAAAAAAATACACATTAAATACCTGTCAATCATTTTAAACACATTGTCAATTATAACAGTCTTGTATATCAACTACAGATTTAATTGCCTATTTGATGAGACAAAGAGATGGGTTCTGATGATGTGCCACCCCTTCTCACAGACAATGTATGAGAAAATTTCAGCTCTTTGTCTTTTCTCCAACCTGCAGAATCCAGTATTATGCTATTGAGAATAATTTTTACACTAATTTACATAATCCTGTCCTGGTTTGGAATGGGAGGGAATTCAGAGAAGCAATGCCAAGCTTTTTGTGTAACTGACAGTCTGTTGAACCACTGAGAAGCTGGACACACCTCTGTGAAGCACTCATGTTAAAGACTAAAAAGCCCGGGAACTCTCTCTTTTCTTTCTGGTCGGTGAGGAGTGGTGGGCTGGGCCCTCCCCCTTCCCCAGACCACCCCCAGCCCCTCACCATCAGCTCCGGCCTGGCCGGGCTGGGCCCCAGCAGCTGCCAGGCAGGAAGGCGGGGTAGGCTGCCAAGCCCTGGATGGAGCACAGCTGGTCACATCTGTGAAGATCTCCCATTCAGACCACCTCTCCCTAGCACATCTGAGACCAGAGACCCCTACAACCCATGCAGAAAAATAAAGACCATCCATGAGGCCTGTGAAAAATGTGTGTTTTATAATTGTTTTTTTGCAAATATTAAAGTGAATATTATATGTGTTATGTTAGAAAGTTATGCTGTATTAATTTTCTTAAGTGGTGTGTTAAATATAGTTTTAAGCTATAACAAAATGTTAGAAACTGTGCTATGTAAGATACTTTTTTAAAGAAAGGACTTTCACCCAGATAGCAGCCACGGGACTCCTAAATCTTTCAGAGAAAAACAATTTATTGCCCTCTTATCAGAAGAAACTAACTTCTTCCAGCGTTGCTCAGGCCTGAAGATGCTGTTAGAATTAAATGGAAGAAGTTGACAATGACCAGACAGAATACTGTGTTTGAATGGAATTTATGCATCATGTATGAGATGCATGAATATGCAACAGGTTATTGTTTTTAAGGGTTACTCCTCTATTAATGTGTGTCCTTTTTTGGGTTTATGTTGCCCAGAAAAAGGTACTTGGATGTCCGTAAATCTTTGTTTCTATTTTCTCATATAGTCCTAATCCAAATTGTCCAAATTATTATTACTCTAATTATATTGTTATTCTTACAACCATGTTATTATCATTAAACTTTTAAAATTTTAAAAAACAAGTGATTGGCATATTTCACAGGCCAGTTCTGACCCAGCCTAGCCACAGCTCCTCGCCACAAGTTACTGTGGATCAGGTAGGCCTCAAGTGTTATGTTAACCTTTTCAATGCTTCGGTCCTTCCTCCAGTGAGAGAAAGGAGCAAGATGCAAGCATGTAAAGGAGCAGCATGAAGACATGGAGGTCAGTGAGGAAGAAGTTAAGTCTCAGATGGGAGGGAGGAGGAGAGGCCTTGTTTTTGGAGCTGAAATCCCCTTGTAAACTATGGAGAAAGGACTCTTTTTCCTTATAATGCATGAAACTAAGGAGAGATAAAAGTATTCAAATTGATATTGAGCAAAAGCCTCCATGCTAAGATAAGCAGATATTGAAATAAATGTTATCCCATTAGAAGTTTTTAACAGAGAAAGAGAGTAGTCCTGTGCTTCCAGGAGAAGAAGAGGAAGATCTCTGTTCCCAGAGATGAAGAAGATTTTAGGAATAGATAACGAGAACTTTTGCCTTTGAAAAGCTCATCTTTAAAACGATACTCCATAAGTCGACATGGCCCATTGACAAGCTGTGGAAATGCCTGTGGAAATGGGAAGGATTTCACAATGGTAGGGTTCTCTGGGTGGCTGCTACTTGTGACAAAATTGAGAACCACAAGAGAACTGTTTTTTCTTCTGCTTGAGAAGTCTCCATAACCTTAAAAAGAGGGACTTCTCTCCCTCAGTGAACTGAAGAAAGAGTATTTTAGAGGCAGTAAACTGACTGGAAATCTTGGGTGTGGTTTCTTTACATCGTCAGTGGGAAAGAAAAGGTTGTGGGGGAAGGAGAAGTGTTCTGGAGGGTTTGCTTTGATTCTTACTACTTTTTTTCCTTCTAGTTATTTTAATAAAATTTTCTTTTAAAGTTTTGAGCCTGCTTTGCCTTTCTCCTAATCGTGTCTCACAGCAGGAAGTGAGTGTATTGGTGGTTGGCCAGCACCAAACCCGCCATATTCTTTGGTGCGTTGGCCGGGAGAATCTCAAAATTGGGGAAATCTTAAATTGGTGAACCAAAACCATTACACGAAATTGGTGTTTCTGCCCAGTTTTGAACTGAAACTGCCGCATTAATTAAATGAGTACAGGATTTAGCTATGACAGGTGTTATGTGTTTATAAGAATATCTCAAAACAGTTTATTTTCACCCATTTATGGTCCTTGTAGTGTTTTGTTTTAAAAACATAAAATAGCATCACCTTCTTTTTTACAGGACACCCCTGTGATTCATTCACTGGACTAGTTGCTCAGAAAAAGTTATTTATATTACATATTTTGAGCTCTCCTGCTAATGACCTTGATGAATTCCAATTTAGGCATTTGGTGGTAAAAGTACCTCTATACATTCATCATTGTACTATGGCAGAATGTGTTTAAATTTAGTTTTTGACTTGCGCAAGGAAGAAGAAAAATAAAGCCTACATTTATTTCTTTGATTAAAAAAAATGGTCAGAATTGGAATTAGATTATAAATGTAGGGTTTTTCTCATTTCACTAATACATTGTACTAGTCCTACTAGTCACATGTCAATTCTGCTCTACACGCATACCTCATTCTTTACATACAACACTCCATCTATTTCACATTTCCCTCTCATCTGCAGACAAAGCAAGTTTTAAAGAACACAATATTCTCCATGTCAGAAATTAGTACACCAAACTTACTAGACCAAAATACTCACTCCACAAAATATATTCTAGGAGTTTATGCAGAAATCTATTTTCAATCTCCAAACAGAAGCCAAGCTTTTGGTATTACCCTTTACATCCAAAAAGAGTCATCATGTAGAGAGTTACATACATACATGGCAGAAATATTCTTTTATTTAGTGTATTTAAAAATTATTTGGTCTTTGCATAGGTTGCTTCAATCTCTCAGTGATCTTAGGCAAGTATCAGAAATTTTTTTTCATATAACCACAGATATATATTTTCTGTCTCTCTTTCATACGTACATATGCATAAAAAACCCCCAATAAAGCTAAAAAAAAAAATAAATAAATCAGAAAATGTAGCTATTCTTCCTTTAAGTCAGGAATAGATTAAGAGAAAAGTGTGCAACATATCTTCAGTTTCTGGAAAATGGATAAAATGAGGCTTTCACTAATTTAAAGTTTAGGCCTTTAAAATCTATCCTTTGCAATGCATTTCCCCTCACGAACACACAGACCCACTCTATGAATAAACTATGAAGAAAAAATATGTTTTATTATTATTAGGATTGATTCATATGCCTAAATATGTTTTCCAGACCCATTTACAAGATTCAGGAGTGTCCAAGAATATTTTTGAGTTACCCACCTGCTGCTACCAGGCAGCTGACAATGGAAAATACCTCCGGAATATAGATGGATGTCTCATGCTTACCACATATCCCCCTGTACTCCTCTGGCCAGACTGATTCCCAGACCCAGGGAATCATCTGCTTTCATCTCATGTGCTTAAGAAATCGTAGTTTATATAGTGAATAAACTTTACATAAGCATATATTAGTTTAAATTATATATTTTTTATAATGCCACTTTGATTAAGTATATAATGAAATTAGACAAAATAAGGGTAGTGTCTTTTTGAAGGAATAATATATAAAAGCAATTTTTAAAACACTCGTAAGAGATCTTTATTAAAATACAGCAATATTGCATGGATTATTAGTTGTTATACAACTGTGGTTTTGTACCCAATATTCTGGATGAGATTGAAATTTTTTATTTATAAACATGTTTCTGTTTCATCTGCAAGCTACAATTTTAATGCATTTTAGTGTCAGAAAACCTAGCTTCGTTCTTGGAAGCATCTGAACACTATGACAGCCTAGTGCTTCTTTTGTTGAAATGTATAATTATGCCTTAGTTCTAAGACCATTCAATCAACTATTAGTTATAAAGACAGCTGAAATCGTAGCTGGACTTTAAAAGCAACCAAACCAAACTACAGAAAAAAAGCCCAAAAGACCAAAAAATAGTTATTTTAAAGACTATTGCTTGAACTAGAAATTATTTTTCTTCCCTTATTTAAAAAAAAGAATAAATCACAGTATATGTAACAGTGACTTCTGACTTGATATCTCAGTACTTGGATTGGAGATATACTTGGTCAATCAAAAGATGGAGACATTGTTTAAATTTAGTTTTCATCTTCTGTTTTTAGACATGAATCTACTATCCTTACCTTCAGGATCCTTGGTGTAATTTCACACAGTTTTATCAGGGCCTGATAACGACCATAAAGTACTACTTTTCAAAGAAAGACATTACTTATATTTCCCACTTAGGAAAATTTGGGGGGAAAAGAAATAAAAACACAAACAAAAAATACCAATACTGAGAGATCATGGCTTTCTCTTTGGCTATGAAAGAAGACAGAGAATAAGACCTTTTTTCCTCAAAGAATATCCATTCTTGAGTAGAGCATGGGCCTAAATAGGTGAATCTTCATTTTGTGCTTCTTTAAATAGCTTGACATATTCATCAATAATTTTTAAAGCAGCTGGAGGATACACAGAGGCAAATGCATACTTAACCCTGTCTTTATGAAATACTATGAAGAGCTTCTGACCTGTAAGAGAGGGTACTAATATAGGAAATGAAAGGATAGTGGTACACAGTAGATCATCTGTCTTATATACCTGACAGAGCATATTCTAGGAGCCAAAAAGATGAAATAATTTACTGATGCTCCTGAGATTTGTTTGCTGGATTTCTTGCTTGAGCCATTGCAAAAGCAGACATGAAGTAATTATGGCTAGAAACGCTTGTTAAACTTGATAAATAGAGAAACAAAGTGGATATTTGGTAATTCAAATTAAAGAAACTCTATTCACCATTCCACTTGCTATTTATACTCCTCAATCATTTAACTGCTGTTTGTATGACATAATTTTTCTTATCATGATGGCTTTGGGCAAAAGGCAAGGTAGAGGCTTGGATGGAAAAAATAATTTACAAAATACCCACATTAAATTTATGGAAATAGTTCAAATCCTCATTAAAACAATTACCTAAAAAAATCAGAAAAATTAAAAAATTAAATATTTCGCCTAGAAGGTTGAATGTCTTCCTTTAAACAGCAAAACAAGAGTGGGTAAAAAGTGATTTGTCAAGTGAACAATGAAAAGAGCTGATATTCTTTACAGCATTTTATGGGGAAATTCTGGGGAAAGCAGGGAATATGCAGGATTTATTTGAGCTGTGGGACACAAAGTCCTTTTCTTCCTCTAATTCATGGCAAAGGCTCTCTCTACAAGGTCCACTTATTAAAGCAATGAAAAATGTACTCCAAAGTGTAATTCTGAATTTTTAAATAACACATTTTTATCTAAGTGCATAAACAGACACGTGCACCTTTCCCAGTTGAAGCTCCAATGCTTTACTTTTTGCCTAATGATGATAGTTATGTTCCATTTATACTTCCCTCTTAGGAAAATTAGCTCTGAAAATTGAACATTATGATGATGGAGTAATATAGATGACCAAATAAAATGTATTACTTTTTCCAGCCAACATTTTCAATTCCTTCATTTTGTTTATTCAAATTCTAATTGAAAATTCTTGTCTTAATCTTCACCATTTATATAGTCTACATTTTTCCTTTGCTTCTTTTCATATCACTAAGTTAAATAGTGTTATATTAAAAGCCCTATAATTTCTCTGTGGGATTTTGTACTCCTACATGTTCTCTCTAACATTTTTCTGTGGCAATATAAGTACTTTATTTTAAAAGCAATGTAAGCACATTTCCTTAAAGGGCTCATTACAATCTACATTTTTGCTTGGTTATATAACAAAATGGCTTTGATTAATTATTCAGATCCAGTAGTATTTGTTTAATATGACAATCTATTTAATGGATATTTAGGGCAACACAAGCTTTGGACTCTTTTCTGTATCCTCAGGAAGATCTTGTGAGCTTTGTGTATATTTTTGTGTTTACTCACACATTAGAAAGCATTTGCAATTGAGTGTATGGGATGTTTAATATTAGGCTCATACAGCTGCTTTTTATTCTTTCTATCGCTCCATCTCAATACCTATTGCATCCTAGTGAAGCTATATTCCTTCTGAATAACTTCCTCTTGTACACCTAATTTGATTTTCTCTCCCAATAGTGCCTTCAGCAGCTTCATATAATTTCATCTGCTTGCAGATTAAGATAGAGTTTTATGTCACAGAAATGAAAATAATGCTGTATTTAGACATGCTGATTCCTTATACGTCAAATAAAATTTCTTGGTTTTTCAAAAGAAAGAAAAAATTAAGTAGACATTAGGAACATAAAGATTAAATTGTAGTGATACTTGAAATCATTATTCTAAATAAATAGGGAAAGAAAATTATTCATCACACTGTTCTACCATCTGCCTTTCAGACATGCCACTGAATCAGATCAAGCTGAAGTATCCAGTATGTCTACTGCATAATTTATCTAAGTAGGTTTGTCCAGAGTTTTATTTTTGTGGAAATAACAAAAATTTTTGTGGAAATAACAAAAATGTTTGATCACATTTAATTACCATCACAAGATTTTGGTCCCTGTCAAAGAAAATTTTATGTTGGTGCCATATACTAGCCAAGTTCAGAGACGCAAAATGTAACTGCAGTGAGGATGTATTTAACTGTAAGTGCAAGGTTTGTGTTGTATAGTTCCTAACCTCCCACTGACTCCTATGGGTATTTCTGTGCTCAGGATTGCTTTATAACTGTAACTTCACTTTGCTGATGAAAAGCAGATAGCATTCAGCATTTTTAGAGCTAGGAGATTACCACAGTCACTTCAGACCAATTTGGTTCTTATAGACCATCATGATTCTTGAGTTTAGACAACCTGTGTATGCCTGTTTCACAAGAAGACTTTCAAAGCAGACACATTGAAGAGTTCAGGTCAACACAGAGTCTTATCGTTACCATTACATTGAAGAAAGTATTCAAGAAGATGTTCTCACTACTGTACTTTCTCAGTCTGTTTTCAACTGCAAATTAAATATATTATGTCCTGTAAAAGCAAAGTGAATTATTTGCCTATTTACTGATTACTATCTCTCAGGTCATGGATTTTGATGACATAAATGTTTCAATCTAGCCAGGTCTGCAGAGCGTTTAATAGTGGATATTATCACAACCTCAGAATAGCTCTAGATTTTGTGGTAATATAAAACACGCAAGAGCCAAGCCTAAACTCTACATAAGTATTTTACATGATTCTCCAAATGCCTAAAGGAACAATGTATCTTGCCTTTAACTCCAGTGTGGAATAGTTGGAAAGGGAAGATTGGCAGCCTTACTCACTTATGAGGTAGAACACAAACAGTTAGTCTCTAGACTTGATAGTTTAGAGGACTGTTACTTTTTCGGTCACAATGATGCCAAGATGATTTTTTGCCTTTTATTATACATATGTTTTTTATACCTTTTATGCATCCTCAGTATTCTTAGCATGCATAGTTGTAATTTCTTAAGTCTGATAACTTATCACAGTCCTCCTATTCTATTAGGCCAGGAGACCAAACATCCAAAAGGCCTCACAGATGGAGGCTGGAATGCCCTACACGATCTTGAGAAACCCATGTCCTTTCTAGAACATATCCTGTAAACTAGAGATTTGGCCTGTCCAGGGCGGAATTCCTCGGTATGGGAGGATTTCACACTATTCATTCAAGCCTCTCATTGGGGCATCCTTGTTAGATAAGCTAATTTGTGAGGTCTAAAAATTGTGTATGTGATTTTATTGTGTGTGTGCATTGTGGCGCGTCCCACCTTGGCAAAACGCCGCACCAGAAGGATCCTTATTAAATACTGAGGTAAAAACTCCTTATCCCTTAGCCATGTCTGGCTCTCAATTTTTTAAGACCAGGAAAAAGCATCAACAATATTTCCAGTTTTGTTAATTGCGTCTCATTTCTCTTTATGTCTTTATTTTTCTTCTCAAGTGATATAGATTTCAATTCATTATGTATGCTGTCTACATCCAAAATTATAGGCAGGTTTTTATTAGCATAACTCAGAAAATTAAGAACATTGTGACAAAACCAACTCAAAGGTTCCTAAGCATCTGAAAAAACATATTGTAGCCTAACTCCTCTTTCTCTTTGTAGTGCATATTTTAAAGCCTAAGATCACAAGTAATATAAATTTAAGTCCTACACAAGAATACAAAATCACTCTCTGACTGCTAAAATATCTTAGATTCAATAATGCATCTGGTAAGATTAAGCAATAAACGTATTGCAAAAACATTTGCATAAATGCCAAAAAAAACCCCAAACCTAAAATACAAACTCAAACCTGTGTAAGAAAAGATTGAAAAGTGACTTAAGAATTTCCTATGAAATATTAGAATTTGTCAATAAAAATACTTTCAGTGACCTCTGTCTCTCCCATGGGTTTCTCCCCATCACCATATGCCTCACAGAAAAAAAAAAAAAAAAAGCAATCTTTAGTTTCTGTCAAAGTCACTGCACACAATGATATAATAGAAAAAATTTATTTCAATTGTTTCTGAACTGCACTATGTATAGCTTGGGAAAAAAAAATTATGACCCCTGTCTAATTTGCACCAGGAGGCTGATGCCCTCATTAAAAAAAATGGGGAAGCTCTTTGATTTGACTGTGTATTAATTTATTCGGGCAGCCAGAGATCACCAAGAGTTTAAGGTCAAAAAGAAGGGTGATACAGAAGGATTTCTGAAAGCTGTGGAGAAGCAGGAAACAAATCCAGCAGTAAAGCTGTTTGACACAGTGAGAGGGCTTTTGAAGTAATCTCTAAACCTACTTTTGGTGACTGCAAAATACGGTAGCAGATTTCTCCACCTGCAAGAATTGTTGCTTCTATAGGAAATGTCTCGGCTTGCTTTGTAATGCCTTCCTGTAAAATTCTGTGGAATATGATTACTATTTGTGAGACTCTGCACTTGTGTTTATTCACACACATTTAATCCACCAAAACTCTATTCACCCGTAGCATCAATTCTTATCCTTAAAAGTACAGACACAGTTTAGAATATATTTTTTTAACATCCTTATCTGTTTTAGGGCAATGTTCAAGAAATTTCCTGATCTTTAGCCTTAGTTCGGAGTGTATAATATTTAGATGAAGCAGACACACATTTACATTTTTCCAGCTGTCTTGTGTTTTAGAATCTTCTGCAAGTGTGTTTTACATTCTTACTTGTACTGAGGCTTCCTCAGTAACAGTGTGGGGAAATTCTAAGGTGCAGAGATTACAAAGGTTATCTTTGTCAAAGTCCAGCTTCAACTCATGAATCTACTCACTGTATTTCAAACAGACTCTTACTTATCAGTGATAAAAATATGAGCAAGAGAGCAAATGTATAATTAATCTACACAAGGGTATCAGCTGAGGAGAAATAGACACAGTCTACATTCTTTAAGGGTAGTCTGCATGGTTTTGTTTTCAATTGCTGCATGCATTTAATGGTACTTATTCAGTAAAGTAGGTTCACACAAAATCAACCAGCAAGTATTATCAAAACTCTAAATTATTTCAGATCTTTTTCTTTTACTGAGACCTTTAGTAACCTTACAAGATTAAATGGAACAATACAGATACTACTCATCTGTTATAGCTACGCAATATTCCGCCTTCCATCTATGTAGATTAAATTAACCAGTATCTAGCCTCTTATCTATGAGTTTTAGCTGATGTTCATCAAACAAAAAATGGGATTGCCTTCTCTGGTTGTTTATAAAATCTGCTGTGCTGGTTTGAGAGTCCAGTGACAGAAGTTGACTAATAGATGATTTTGAAGCTGAGGTTGCTGGATAACTCATTGGTATAAAAGTCTTCTGCCTTGAAACTAGAAGAATTTTGTGTCAGTGAATGGACAAGTGCTAAATTGGTAGCTTTGTCTTCAACTACTAGTCCTGTGATTAATTTATTTACTGGTCTTTCCCCCCTGCCATGCTTTCTAAGAGGAGTTACGTAATTACTTCTATATAAAGTCAGGAGTTATAAATTACATTTGGAGTAAGGGCTAGCTAAAAAAAACTGCTAATGTGAACAGCTCCATATGTGTCCACTCAAGACTGTGAGGACTATAGGTCAGGATAAAAAATCCCAAGTCGGTTTTAAGAAATTACTGAAAAACTGCACAATTTCAGGTTTTGTGAATATCATCAGCTTGTTTAAGTCAAGATCTTGGATAACATAAAGTGTAGAAGGGTTATTTTGGGTGTTTTTTAGGAAAAAACATAGTCCTATTTTTCTGTTACTTAAAAAAATAAATAGCCTTTTTTTCTAAATTATTTTGAGGAATCAAAATATAAGTGAGTTCAGAGAGGATGTACTGAAAATTAATCTGTGAAGAAATTTATTTTTGTCAGATGACAAAGATAGCTCTAACTGATCCTGAAGTGTAGCAATGAAGGATCAGTGTAACTGATCCTTTAAGTTGTAGCAATGCTTATAATTTCTGCTGGTTTGATTCAAAATCTGTCAAAGGAGGCTGAAAGACTCTGAAGCACTACAATGAGTTTTGATTCAGATAGGAGTACTTCAAAGAACTGACTTAGTGGTTAAACATTTGTTTAAGTTCTACATTTCTTTCTTATTGAAAAAAATTCAGAAAATTTCTGTGTGTTTAGAGAAAATTTTGATTTTCCTCAGAAGCTCCTGATCATTCAGACATAATAAATAAGATTTTTATATTTCGGTCATATTAACATCTTGGCTATAATAGCCTTAAGTAAAGTGAGTTTTGGTATGTCTGGCCCAAAAGTCAGGTCAGATCATGTCTGCTTAGTTAGTTGTATTGTAGCTGTCGCAAAACAGCCATTCTATATTCCAGAATCTTGCATCTGACAGAGACCAGATGGATTTTCTGGTGGGGACCTCTGGTGGTGTAAGAAAACATGTTTTAAATCAGAGATATCCTGCTGCTTCCTCCATCCAAGCATTTCCAGGCAGGCATGCCCAGAAAAGACCATCCATTCAGTACGAACAGATTACATGTCCTGCTTTTCCTTGACACACGACAAAAGCAGCGGCCTGGGAAAAGCAGAGTATATGATCTGGGAAAAGACAGTTATAATTTCTGGCACTGCAATGTAGAGGTATTTTCTGAGTACCTTCTCTTTTTGTTGTTGATTGGGTAGTTGGTTGGTTGGGACTTTTTGGTGTTGGTTTTGATGGATCTCCTTTCATATTTCTAATCCCTTTTGGAATCCATTTATATCTTGGGCCTCCACAGCATCCTGTGGCAATGAGTTCTACAATTTAATTATGCAGTGTGTGAAAAAGCACTTCCTTTGTTTGCTAAAAATTTTCTGGATAATAATTTCATTTAATGCCCCTTGTTCTTGTTTTACAAAAATAGCGTCTAATTGCTCCCTTGCCTCCTTATTCATGGCTTTTATTATTTTATACATCAAGAACATATCCCTTTGGGTCTTTTTTTCTCTAAGTTAAAGATGTCTAATCTAATATCCCCTTCTATATAAGTATTTCTATCTTTGATCATTCCCTGCCTCTGTCTCATTTTAGTTTTACTATGTTCTTTAGTGGATAGAGACACCAGAGTTGCAAGTAATAGTAGGCGCATGGTCAGCTTTCAGTACTCTGACCACCAAAAATGAGTTAAATATATAACTTGTTGCGCATTTGCAATAGGAGTGCATTAAAATGTTTTGCTATGGCTTTGGAACCTTTCTGTAAGTTTTCTTTTGAGATCCTTTGAAGCTCACTTCAACATGAATGCAAGGCTTTTCAAGATGGAAATCTACGGTCGGCCTGATTCCTTGCTCTAAACAATGTCCACAGTATGACCTGCTATGAAGAAAGGAAAGAAAACTATGAGATAAAGATAAAAGTATTTTCCCCTGATACCAGCATTATTCTAGTAAAATTTCCCAGGAAATTCACTGGTAAAGTCTTATCTTAATGGATAGGAAAAAACTGCAAAAATAAACCTTAAATAGTGGGTTGGTTTTGTGGAAGATGATGATTTTAGAATTTTCAGTTGCAATGGCAATAAATTACTTTAGTTTAGCTTAAATTTGGTCTTCAGAGTATTCCATCAGCATTTGTATGAGTTTTAGAAAAAATAGTTGGACTTTTCTCCTTGGAGAGTTTACTGTTTATCTGAACCCCTGCTATGTATTCCAGTCTGTGCTCTCTGCTTCAAGATGTTTGTTCCTTTGTCTCTTCATGATGGCTGAAAAAATATTTTTCCCAAAAGTTAGAGGGAAACCCATGCAGATGGCATGGCATAAAGAAAAATGATGAGATAAAAACTGAGGATCTTTGTGGTCTGTGGATTCACATATGCTTGTCAGCTTTTGTAATCTCTGAGTGACACTTGAGTGACACCACATAGAACATATTGAAGTGCCCAGAGGAAAAATTCTTTCCTAAAGACAGTTGTGTTGGATAACAATGCTACACAAGATTCAAGACAGACACTTGAAAGAAACACAACAAGGAATTGTTTCCAGGAAATTTTATATAATATTAAATATAAATTCACCTGATTTTTACCTGGAAGGAATATTAATAGGCTGTCCTCAATCTGATTGCTGTCTTTGCCAATATACCTGTAAAGCTAAAATACACTTCGGATGAAGGCAGGATATAGAACTCCATTATTTTCTAAAGTTAGAATAAAATTATCCCCCTATTTGCATCAGAGTCTTTACATGTTTATATAGGAATGGTGGAAAAGGTGCAATTTTGTGAAATGGTTGAGATTTTTGGAACAAATGGACAGTATTCATAGATCTTCTCTGACTTTTTTTTAAAGGAATTCCACTAAAAATCTGTGAATAGACAGACAATCTGTGAGGCTGTGAATAACTACAGAAATACTGAGCATTTTTTTAAACCTTTACATAGATTAAAAATGTCTGTTATTTAATGTTTAAGATCTAAAGCCTCTTTCATATTTTTGGAAATGTTTCTTGTAAATGCCATTAGGGCAGTTCAGCACAGTGGGGCAAGATCCTATAAGCTTAATAATTAACAGAAGAGACTTGTAACTTAATTTTAGGAAATGACATCATACATTTGACTGTAGTCAGTAGACTTTTGCTAGGAATTAAAATGCCAATTGCACTGTATTTAACTACGATCATTGTATCACAGACTTATTTTTAATGACTCCCTTTGTGGGAGTTCAAGTTCTTTCTTTTAATAAAGCTATTTCACATTTTGTCCTTGCCAATGTCAGTTTAAAAGAAATGAATACTTCCTATCTGTCTTGTTAAGGGAGATGACCTGTCCAACCTCTCAGTAGAAGGTTTGGATTCCCATTAAAAGTTTTCAGTTCTCTCCTTTCCTTTCAGCTCCTATGTGTGCTGTATCTTTTGTAGATACTTTTTCAAAATATAAATGACCGAGTCAGAAGTAAAGAAGATTTTGCCCCAAAACTTTAAATTTGCCATGGTCTGGTAGTGCTACATCAATATTTGCATTAGATAAGGTGAACTGGTTGGCAAAATGAGAAGATCAATGTGACAATTACTAACCCTTGAAAAAAGGTAGCCTTTAGGTCCCAAAAGATTTACTTAATGTGTAGAAATGGGTAGAAAAAAAGGGGTGTTTGGTGTTAATTTAAAAACTTTCAAGATGAGTGCTAGAATCAGCATGCTGATTAAAAAGAAAGACATATTTTTGTTAAGTAAGATATTTGAGCTCTTTGATAAAATTGATATTGGTTAGCAGTGCCATTCTGGGTTACATGACAATAATAATGAAAGTATGATAAAATGATAAATACCACAAATTTGTCAAAAGTGATTAGTCTGGTCTGTGAAAATTAAACTCTATTGTAAAAGCTACTATCCCTGAGAGATATTATGTAAATATAAATTAGAAAAATGCACAAAAAGGCACATTGATGATGAATCTTTCCCTTGAACATATTTTTTCTAGGTAGAATTGTAGTATGTACAATTCACAGGTAGTATGAACAATTCATGTGATATTGGCAACAGTAAACACTAATTAAGCTACTTGTGCTCCCTGCTTTCTGCTTAAACATTTTTTTTCTGCAAGACCTTCAGCTTAATGGAGCGAAAATTTAAAAAACACTGAAGTAATAATTGTTAAGTAACACGTCAAATGTGCTAAGTCTAATCTGGTGGAAAAAGAGAGTTACCACTTTCTTTTCTGAAAATAGCAGCTGGGGCCAGAGACAAACTACAAATCACCTTCAAATCTACGGCTTCACTCTACAGTGAGCAGATGGCTAACTGTTAAAAAAGAATAAAATTATCATAAGAAATAATCTAATAAAATAATTTTTATTTAAATTTTAAAATATAAGAGTGATGTCAAAATAAGAGAAAAATTATGACTGGAAGAGCAGCAGAAATTAAAAAATAATATCTAATCTTCCATTCAATTTATTGCACCGAGAGATTAAATATACATTTTTCTGTCAGCAAACACGTGGGGCTGTATTACAGTCCCACAAGTATGTCTGGAAAAGATACTTTTAGACAAATGTATCTTTTTATCTGCCTGAAAAAAATAATCCAACTTCAGTATATAATTTTCAACAGGTATCTGAGGCCTAAATGTGTGAGAAGAATACTGAATTTTCATAAGGAGAAATGTCAGTAACAGTAGCCAATTTTATACAATGTGTTGTGGGATACCTGCATTACTTTTGCATCAGCTGCCCATATATTTGAAGTTTATTATTCTCCAAACCATCCAGTTTCATATCACTTTCTGAAGTCTAGGACAAAGAAGAATCTTCTTCTAAGCAGAATATTGTTTTCTGAATTAAACCTCCTCAGAACTTTCCTGTGAAAGCTCAGCTTTGTGAAAGCTGAATGGAACATAGATGAATGGAAAATATTTTCCTGTTTTAGTAGTTAGGAGATTTTCACAGGACATGTAAATTGTGTCTGCTAATTCTTCCTGCAGAGGTACTTGAGAAAATGGTACTTGCCCTACTTGTCTTCCAGTTTCCTTCAGGACTCTTAATTTTGCTTTAGTTTATTTTATTTTCTTCTTTATGAAAATATTATTTTGCAAATTCTGAGAAAAAAAATAACATTATTGAAGTTAATCCTAAAAAAAGGCAGTTTACATTCAAAGAATGGTAACAGATTATTGAAGCCTGTCTTTCCCCTTGTGCAGAAAAGAATACATATATCAATACAATTACTTTCCACATTTCTCAATAATTTTTATCAAAGACATTTTCAAATAATTTAAATAGGTGTGTAAGTAGTGTTTTATATCTCTGGCTGCTGGGATCATGCTTAACAACATTTTAAAATACAGGTACAGCATTTAGTTACTCTTTTGTGATATTAATTGATTTTAACATGAAACTGAATCTTTTTAAGAGCTGAGCAGCCTCTTCCCTCAGCTTATGCAGAAGCTAAATGAAAAAAAAAGGTTAGCAAGATTTGATAATACATGTATCAATTTGTATCAAAGCCTTTTATTTTAACTCCTTGATATTATTATTATTAGAAAGGAAGTCCAGATAATCAATTCCTTAATCACAGCATGTGGTAAAGACAAAAAAAAAAAAAGTAGCTTCTCATTGATATTACCTTCTTCCTTAATGGCTTTTTTCCTTCCACTAGTTCTCTTACAGATTTGCTAACTTTCTGTCAGTACTCCTTCCTCTGATACAGATTAAGAATTTCTTGTTTGATGCTTGCTTTGTCTGTTTGATCTTTGGTTTTATCTTACCTTTATCATCTTCTGTCCTTCCTGCATGTCAAGTGCCAAGGGCATGGCTTGACTGTTCTTAGCATAATGGCCCCACAGGGCATTTACAAAGCAGCAGATTTTAGAGCATCCTTGAGGCTGTGCTAAACTTCGCCAGAGGCTGTAATGGACCCAATATTATCAAGAGATCTCGAAGATTTCTGAAAGATGTCTTTGTGTTCTTCTCTTCTTTGCTATACTGTGTAGATCGCTATTACACATAGTAGTTAGTATTATATATCATGTTGAAATTGTGTAACATAGATTCTTTTCCTATAAAATTCAAAATACTAAGACAGAATGAATAGAAATACTTAAACAGTAAATAGTTTAATAACTCTGTCAGAACAATTGGATCTCTTTCAAGGGTCTTGCCTCTCTAATTATTTATATTCTTGTAGATCTGAACTTAAAAAGGCATGGACTCTCTTCAGCAGCACCAAACTTTTTCTCAGTTTGTTGCAGACCATCAATATGCTTTAGTAGCAATATGTTCTGAAAAGTCATGAAGAGACATGAACTACAGAGGTGCATTTCACAGTGCCTGGGTACTCTGAGGTGTCAGGGAATCATGGAATGGTTGAGGTTGGAAGGGACTTCTGGTTGGACCTGGTACAACCCTGTACCTCAAGCAGGGTCACCAAGAGGCCTCTTACATAAAATCAGGTTTTGACAGCTTTTGAATATCTCCAAGGAGGGAGATTTCATGAAATCTGTTGGTAGTCTGTACCCAACTCTGTCAGTCCCACAGTGAAAAGTGTTTCCTGACACTTACAGGGAGTCTCCTGTGTTCTAGTCGGCGAACAGGGCCTTTTGTCCCTTTTCCAGGCAACACTAAAAAGAGCCTCGCTTCATGTTCAATATACACTCTAGATGTCAGGTATTTGTACATATTGTTGAGATCCCTGAGCTTTTGTTCTCTGGAGTCCCAGATGTCACAGCCTTTCCTCATTTGAAGGATGCTCCAATCCCTTACCTTTCTAACTGACCTATCTCTTGCCCTCATGAAGTTCTCTATGAAGAGTTTATGGGAGACAATATCAAAAACATTAGGGAAGTCCAGGTAGATAAAAATCACTGATCCTCTCTCATCTATCAGGCCAATTGTTTCATTGTAGAATGCTGTCTGGTTCATCAGGCATGGTTTCCTCTTGGTGAAGGCACACTCACTGCTCCTGATGCCTTTCTCATCCTTGTGCCTGCAAATGATTTCTGGTATTAACTTCTCCATCACTTTCCTAGGAATGAAGTCAGGTTGATTGGCCTGAAGTTCCTCTTGCTCTTCCTGAAGGTAGGAGTGTCATTTCCTCTCTTCCAATGTCCAGGAACTTTTTACAGTCATCATGACTCTTCAGATGTCATTCAATAATGAATTGACCCCACAATGACAATAGACCTATGGGCTGAAAAACCCCTCAACACTTGTGGGGGTGTGATGTTGGGACCTATTTTTATGTGGATTTATATTTGTCCAGTTTTAAAATGTCCTCTAACTTGATCCTCTTCCACCACAGGTTAAAATTTTCTGGCTCCACACTTTCCTCTTAGCCTCCATGTCCTGGCATTTCTGAAGGCTGATGTTTCAAGCAAAATCTGGGGCAAACAAGGCATTCAGGACTTCAGCTTTGTCCATGTCTTGTGTCATCAGGGCCTCATTTTCTCTTATCTTCCTCTTGTCACCTTTGTATTTCTTGAAGCCCTTCTATATACATTTCAATTGTATGCCCCTCACTGAATTCAAGCTAAGATTTAGCTTATCTAGCTTTGTCAATGGATACTCTGAGAGTGTTTCTGTACTCCTCCCAGGTTACCTATTTCTTCTTTTAACTCTTCTGCCTTCCATCAGTGTCCTTTTTTCTCTGAGACTGAGCTTTCATCCATGCAGATATCCTGCACTTTGGCATACTCCAATTTTGAGCTTGAAGAAAGTAATATTTGAATATTAACCATTTGTTAAATGTATCTGTTCCTGATATCAACTTGGACTGGAGATGGGACTATTTTTTTACTCTTTTATCTTTACTCCCTTTACTTTACAGAATAAATGTAGCAAAAAGTATGGATTTTTGTACCTTGCACAGAATACTTTATGAGAAATCAAAACCTAGTCATCATTGAAAGATACAAAAATCCTCATAGTATGAGAAGTAATGGTCTCAGCCTCAATTACATTTCCAGACAGAATTTTTGGGAATACAATGGCCCGTTTTCCTATAGATGAAGTATTGGCCTAGAAAACACTGAGAGTCATGCATGCAGATCAACAACATTACCTGCAGAATAGCTTAATTTCTTCTCAGAATTATTTTCAAACATGGTTTTCACTTAAAGAACTTGAGTCCCTTCTTATGTTTTCTGTATGTCATATTACGAATTAAAATATTTTTGCCATGTAATAATAGAAACATACTACAGAGGATTATATCTATAGAAATTGATGGATATTGAAGGTTAAAATGATATTCTGTAATACTTAAACTGCTATTTTTGGTTTTCAGGTGGTGAGAAAAAAAACTCCTCAGAGGAAAGAAAAGATCTTTTATTGTTTAGATCTCAGGTGTGAGAAGCACTCTGAATATATAAAGGCTTATGATGAGAAACTGTGACAGGAAATTTCTGTTGAATTCCAGTGACTGCAGTTTTCAACTTTGTACTTTATAAATATTTATCCAACTCTTTAAGTTCTTACAGCTTATGAAATTCTTCAGAATTTTCCTGTCATTATATTTCACTATTCAGTCTTTGTTAGCATGTCCACTGAATCTTTCAGACTTCAGATAAAAAATGTGACTTTATTGCTTCAATACTAACTGCATTCACATACTAAAGGATAAAAAAAAATAGTAATATTGTCACATATCTCTCCCTCTTATTAACATTCAAGAAAATCAACACATGAATAATCTTAAGGCTGTGGCAGAAGAAGCTAAAGTAGGATTTTCTAACAATTTTATATCACCAACTTCAGATTCACATTATCACAGGAGAATATTTGTGTCTTGTGAAGTTATGCTAAAAAGCTAAAAGAAATGTTACTTTTGAGTTTTTCACTGTTTTTAAAGCAAAACTTTATAAAATATTGTTATCCTGTCTTGATAATATGTTTGGCCTTGTTCAGAAAAATGAGAAATGGAAAAATGTTCTCAGCAAAGGAATAAGTACTTTTCAAAGTCATTGATACAACTAAATATTTAAGCCATGCTACTTTGGAGATGTGCAAGTGTTCCATAAACACTCTTGTCTCAATTACACTAAATACATTTTCTTGATAAAACAGTTTGTAAGCTCTGGGAGTGCAAAAGCAATCCATATTCACTTTTCTACACTTAGTTTTATGCATTTTCTGTATCTAATGTAGAATATTTCACATATTAAAAAACATGGAACAATAAAAGAAAGATTGTTTTGTGCCAAGGGAAAAACTTTAGTTTTTTTATTTTGGAATAAAATCAGCACAGCATATGAATTGGAAATTTTAATGCAAGTTTGACTGTATGTTAGGGTTTCTTCCTTTTCTCTCATAATTAGGTATCAAATGGGATATTGTATGCCTATGAAATAAAATTATGGTACAAATAAGTTAAAGTTTTCACTTTGTTTAAAAGCAGTGGAATTTGCTAGGCTACTGATTTCTCCCTAATATCATCACATTCATGCTCATCCGAAAGTCATTTAATCAATATGCAGGATGAGGGGATTTTTTCCCATATGTTATTAAAACCCCAGTGTGATCTTATCATTATTTTAGTCAAGTTTCTATACACAAGTAATGAAACATGCAGAAGTGCAGTGTAGCAACATGAAATAATTTCTAAGGAGCAAGCACTGGCAATTAGGAGAATAGGGAATAAATATTGAAAGGTTATATATTCTTTCATTTCCACCAGAAAAAAAGAGCTTCAGAAGATTCCAGATATTGCTTTGTCTGCCACTAAATACGGCTTAGAGCTATTAAGGAAATGATATTTAAAAGAATAAAATTAAAGTTATATGAAATGGTTTCTTTCTAAACAAAAGTTAAATTTGAAGTGCATATTCATGAAACTTTTTTTAAATCAAGAATATACAAATAAACATCCATCAAATATAAACACACTTTTCTAATCTTAGATTTTCATAGGGGATGCCTTGAGAAGAACTTGAATAAGTTGTTCTTTTAACACAGCTGAGCAAATACAGTGCAAGATTTTCAACCAACCTTTGAGTGAATTTGCTTTGACAATACGTGCAACCCTTTGGTGATCTTTCTGGAGGAATGTTTGAAGTATTGAGTTTTACTGGCAAGAGCATTAAAGGAAAGTAAATTTCAAAGATGCAAGCGAATATTTGCAAAGCCAGGGTTTTAGACAAATAGTTGCAAAAGCTTTTCTGGTCCTAGAAAATTCTTTCTGCCTTCGTGTAAGGAGGGAAAGAAATAATAATAAAAAAGTGATATAGCTGACACTTCAGAAATAAATAAGCAGTAAGTTAGTATTTTAGATGTTCATAGCAAATGGTTCATGAACATGCAAGCTGCAGAGAATGATACTAATTAAACAAAATAAAAAGAAAAGCCTTAGAATAGATCATTTGAATGGTTCTAAATTTATTCAAGGATATTATCATTAGCCTGTTTATTCCTTTGCTGGAAACTCTTGCATATGCAGAAAATAGGCTATTTTTTAAAAATAAATCCATCGCTGCAAATTATTTATTAAACCCTAATCAATAATGCATTTTGTGGTAGATTCTCTTTGACAGATATCACTGATGCTAAAAGTAATGTCTTGTAATAATGTAATACAATGTGAAACTTCATGAACAGTTTTTTGAACAAAGGTTTTAACTGGGAACATAAATTGACAGTGTTAGCTCCAAATCATGTTTACCATACATGAGAAAGAAAACTATACAATTTAATCAACATGTCTCTAAATACTCTTGAAATGAAGAATGAAAACAAAAAAAAAAGACTAATAATACATTGAATAATTAATAAAAATAAATAAATAAAAATATGTTGGAAAATCAATTGTCACATATTGAAGCATATTTGTGCATTTTTTTGAGATCTAGCAGTATTCTAAACTACAACTATATATTCAAATAACCTAAGTTATCTGAAACATGCAGGAAAAAATTAAATATCTGAATATATTCTTTATCGCCAGTTGGCCTTATACTTTATATATACATCTTCTAAGCAATACAGTTTTGGTGATATATTGTGTTGGTGCATCTTAAAACACGTTGGTTTGATAATTTACACCCATTAATGACAAGCCGGGTGGTGGCAAGGGAAATTATTTTGCAGTTGTAATTCTGTTACTTTGATTATGTATATAAAATTATTTATATAAATAAAATAAACTTGAACTTTAATTTTGAAAGTTATACCTATATTTTATGCATGCATATTGAGAGACATACCGATAGATATTTCTGAGAGGTTATGAAACATCTAAGTAACATCTAAGTAGCATGTATGTTTTGAAAAAATCTTCTCTCAGTCTTTTTAGACTGTGTGTTTAGGGCTATTTTCTATTCACTAATACCTTCTCATTAGGTTCTTTTGCCCTTCTGTACATTTGGACTACACATATATCAAACATACACAGTGTAATTTCTAGAATTACCTTTATACCTCTAAAACTGATCATAGCATTGATGAAGACAGAGAGTTAAGGAAGCTAGTATGGAAAAGGTCCACAGAGTGGATCCAATATCTGTGCTTTGTTATCAGTTTGTCTTCAGGTGGATCGGAAGTCTAACTTTAATGAAAGTAGTAGGTCTTTTATAATGTGATTCACTAAGGTTATACTTGATTGTTCTCAAAGTAGAAACATCTCACGCTATTGGTGACTATGAATAGCAAGCACACTGTGAAGAACCATAACTATAAACAATAGTTACAGAAAGAGAGATAGTAATTGTTTTAATTCTTTCTTCCAAGATTCCCAAGCTCAGCCTGGGAGAAATTATCTCTGTTTTTTCTTTGACTGAACTGAGAATCTCCACAGAGAGGGGCCTAAAACTAGACACAGGATTTTAAGCGGGGCTTTGTACCCGTGCCCATTACCGAGAGAGAATCACTACCATAGTTTTGCTGACCTCATTATTGGTGATCCAAGTCAGGAAGGCACTGGCTCTCTTGATCACCTGGGCACACTGGTAGACCATATCCAGCCATACGTGAATCAGCTGCTCCAGGTCCTTTTCCACCAGGCAGCTTTTTGACCACTCTTTCCCCATCTCATAGCACTGCCTGAGGTTGTTGCAACCCAACTGCAGGATCTGGTGCTTTACACTGTTGAACTTCCTACAAATGGCCTCAGTCCATTGATCCAGCCTGTCCAAATACCTCCACAGAGCCCTTCTGCCCTTCAGCACATCAACACTCCATCCAACTTGGTGTTATCTGTGAACTTACTGAGGTAAGTTCACACACATCATCAATAAAGATGTTAAACAGGAATGCTTCTGAGCGCTGGGGAGCACTGCTAGTGAATGAGCTCCAGATGAATTTACCTCCATTCACTGTCACTCTGGGTCTGGCTGTCCAGCCAGTTTTCTACCCGAAGAAGAGAGAGCCCACTCACACAACACTTAGCCAGTTTCTTCAGGAGAATGCTGTGGGAAGCAGCGTTGAAGGCTTTACTAAAGTTCACACAAGGCAACAACTTCAGCTTTCCCCCCATTGACTAAATGAGTCACTTTATCAAAGAGGTTTGTTATCAGGTTTGTTAAGCAAGACCCACCTTTCATAATCCCATGCTGGCTAGGCCTGATCCCCTGATTCTCCTGCACATGTGATCGTGCCCAGGAAGATTTTCTCCGTGACCTTTCCCAGGACTCAGTTCAGGCTGACAGGCCTGTAGTTCCCTGAATCCTTCTTCTGGCCCTTCTTGTAGATGGGTGCCGTATTGGCAAGCCTCCAGACCACTGGGACCACCCCAGTTAGCCAGGGCTGGTAATTCTCTGAAAAGGAATTTGAGGAGCTCTTCAAATCTACAAGAGTAAGAAAAATATCCCTTCATTTCTTTCCTAGTTACATCATGCCAGAGATACTAGAGAACATTCCCAGCCATATCAATATGTTCAGAGGGATTGTAGCTGTGACAATGAATCTCCTTCCTCATTTTCACTCTGTCAGGCCACAGGACTGACAGTCGTCTTTGTGATAACCTTTAATTTTAGATAGATTTTTCTGGACTTTATGGGTTATCTTTCACTTTGATCTCTTTCACAGATCTTCCATTTTCAATTTCATCTTTAGTTGAGATTCATTTTGTGGTAGCAAAAGAAATCTTTCTGATATTTTTCCATATATTTCTCTTCTGTCATGTACACATCAGCAGCTAAGGTATGGAAAAAGTTTTCAAATTTTCAAATATTTTTATAAATTTTTAATTTTCATTTTTATCTCATAAATTATTACCATAATCTGACAGAAACCTAAAAATTAAATATATTAGCAGGGTCCCCAAAATATAAAACAACATATCAATGCAGAACTCTGCAATTGTGTTTGTTATTAAATATTAAAGAAGAAAACAATTTTATTTGCAACAGTGCATTATTTTCTGTCAATGCTTTCATGTGTTTCATCTAATGAAATGTTGCTATTTCCCCTAGACAAATTTGCAAAAAAACCCTATATTTATATAAATCATAATCTCTTCTTTATTCATTCCTTTAATGTAAGTTTTGCACATCTGGAAAAAAAGAAGACTCTTCAAGGAAATACAAATCAAAAAAGGTTAAAATATTCAATATAGACTTGTAGGTCTTAGAGGTCATTTCCAACCTAAATAATTACATGATTTTATATTGTGGAAATATTTTAATAATATTGTTGATGTAATTTTATTGGTTAGATATTTTTCAGCTTCCCAGTCACAAACCTAGATAAACCAAAAATTACTATGTCTCCACATAACACAGAGTTAAAAATAAAACAATCTTTTAGAATTACCAGCAAAGAAAATGAATTTGTATTTCAAGCATTCTGTAAGGCCTTGGTTACTAAGGATTCTAGTGGCCTGTCTTGAATAATCCTTAAAAGTTCTTTTTCTAATTTATATTTAATTTTAATATACAACTTCATAATATATTTCATGTCTTAAACTCCCAAAGAAAATGAGAAGATTCAATCTCACTTTTAAAGGATAAATAATAAGTGACATAACTGGAAAAAAAGAACCATGATTTTGGGAATTTTTGTGTTTTAAAACTGTTAGGAAAGAGAACAAAATTTATTTGTTTTTAAGCTGCTGGGGTTTTGAAGATTCTTGGGTAACATTTATATAAAAGACCACTGATTTTTAATATCTGAGTTCAAACCTCAAGGGCTCCATTGCTAAGAATAGCTCCCTAGTGAAATCTGAATCACATCTGGGGAATGAACAATCTACCTGCTGGCATCCAGTTTCCAACAAAACATAGATCTGTAAATTCATTTCAGGACCTTATTTCTATTTTTTTTTCTTTTCCTTTTGTAATAAAAATCAGCAGTTAGTGTATAACCTTAATTTATAAATTACTGGAAACAAAATAAATGAAAGTGCAAAATCTAAGCTGAGCCTTTAAGACTGTGTAGTTGGAGTTTAGATTTAAGTTATTTTTCAAAAGCTGTGCCTGTCAAGTAATATTAATCAGGTTAAGTTACACTTCATGAATATGCAATTTATTTGTTCATTATCATGGGTTACACTTCCATTTATAAATAATGATCTGGTTTTATTGCTACCATAGATAAATATTAGAAATATAACTTTATTAGTTTTATTAGCAACATTGTACCTCAGATCTCCACAGAAATACCACCAATTTTTATCATGCATTTGCATTTGTACTTGTATTGAGATATGCCTGATAGCTATTAGCTATACATGTTAAACACTTAATATCTATATCAGAGAAAAAATTTAAATTTGGAAAGTAAATTTGGTTTTAGGTATAGTACAGTGTTTCTTTCTATTACTTTCAGATCTGAAGATAAATGCTGTAGTTCATGATTGCTCCTAATATCAAAATTTATGCTTCTACTATTACAAAAGGCTTATTATTTAGCTTTTGGATAAAAACATTGTTTAGTTTTTTTTGACTCCTGTGTATATTTTCAGGTCATTCATGTGAAGGAGTTAAAGTGAAAGCCCTTAAATAATTAACCTTTGATGATAAGTTAATATTATATTCAGGTCAAAAATCATGAAACCTAAGAATTAAAAGATTAAGCATATCTTTAGCATTTGAAGACAGGAGTCAAGATTCATGTGTCGTATATACTTTGCCAATACTTAAAGACTCAAAAATTACAGATAAAGAGCCAAATATTGAAGCTAATCTATGCTACATTTAATTTCGAAATTAAACTCTCAATGTCTCATATACTGATAATACTGACAAACAAAATCACTTTTCCACTCATGTCTGACAATCACGCACAGATGAACTGTGCGTGGAAACCTGCAGGGCCACTGGACATGTCGGTCTTCAGTCTTTGCCCAGATGTGCTTTAAATCTTGTGGAAACTGCCTGACAACTACTGCTGGAATAAGAGGAAGAGCCAAGCCCAGAAATGTTGTGCCCTGCTGCAGACTGGCCAGTAGGATTGGAGAGGTGACAAGTGGGAGGGCAGGAGCATCACACTCTTGTTAGGGAGCTCACAGTGCCTGGAGATCAGGCATGTGGCAATCTTTTGGAATTGTTTGTATTTCTTCAGTGTCTAAAGGCTCCTGCTGGGATCAATACACTATTGACTAATCTCTTACATTTTAAAAGATGGGCCCTATTCCAAAATGTTTAGGATCTGAAAAGGTAAAACAGAGATATAAAACAATTACTTTTCAAGAAGAGAAGACATAGTTGGTATGAATTATGCCCATCTTAGGTTAAATAAGTTAGACTATTTTTAGAAATAATTATTTTGGGGAATGCAAGACAGGGAGAGATGTGCAGGCAGAAATATCTAAATGGAAAGAACTAAAGAAAAGGAAAAAGACATTGTAACAGGATGCAAAGGAAGTGAGGGGAGAGGATAAAGGAAAAAGAGGAAATATAGACAAAAGCAATTAATTCACAGACGTTTAGAAAGTTAAGAAATTTTGTAGTACCCACTTGTTGTCCAATCTTTAATAAAGTAGCTAATATTAATCGCTGAATGTAGTAAATGTACAATAAATGTAGAGATGCCTAAATAAAGCTTTTGCTTCCATGTGGTTCATATTTTCTGATGACATTACTAAATAACTTAGTCCAACTCAATCATCTAAACCAGTGATGTTAATAGTGAAAAATTTTCAGAACTACAGTTTTCCTGGTTTTATACCACAATATACCATGCATATGAAGTTACACCCAACAAGCAAACAACCTGAGTATATCAGGGTATTATTTGCAATTTAAGTGGATTTCATATTAGAGAACAAAAAAGAAAAATATTCTATCATGAAAACAAGTTATAAAAAGTGCAATCTAAATGAAAGGCTCCTTAGGATCTGTATTCAGGAATACAGTCCAGTGAATTTCAAAGAAATGCAAAAAATAATTTTCAAAAAGCCTGGAAAACCTTTGCAAAATTAAAAGGTTCTATAGATCCCCATATGTAGTATGGTTTGCAACCCTGATTAATATTACAATATTAGTTAACTGCATTGTTAAGAGTCCTCAAGATCTGCAAATATCAAAGCAGTTAGCTAGGCTCTAGGCTCACTAAACATTTCCTGTTTAGTGAGGTTTTTTCCTTTTCATTTTGTCTCAAACTGTACTTGCAAAAATGAAAATTATGACATGCATAAAATGACCTGGAATATGTAAACCGGAAACAATAAAACAAATTTAGATTTTTAATTTGAAGTAGATTATTTTAGTCCCTTATTGTGTAATCATTAAATTAGCTAACTTAATTGTCTCTTCATCTTTTTATCTTCTATGTAAACTAATGAACTTGGAAAAAATTTGTTATTATTTATCCATTCCTTAACAAAAAGACCCTTGCATAAGTGCTTAATGCTCAAGGATTTTATTATCATTTCTTTAATTCTGGAGGAAAACAGAATACAGTCGTGTTTTGCTCTTTCTCAGGGAAACTTCTGAACGATAAAAAGCAAGCTTAGTGTCATAACTGAAAATAGTGATTTCTGTGAAATTGCAATAAGATGAGAAGTGATTACCAGACAGGATGCAAGAGAAGTAATAGTGCTCATTTACACCCATAAAGAGAGTACTTAATTCCTCAGTGCTTAAGAAGCAATTTGTGAGTCCCAAAAGCTTAGACACACATATAATTACCACATTGACTGTGATCTGACAGTAGGTACTATAATTCGTCTAAGGTATCTGATCCTCCACTCTCACTCAAACCCAAACAATACTAATGAGAGGAAATAGAAATACTTTTTGTTTTTGTAATTATTATTATAAGAAACAATAATTGATAAAAAGAAAATATGGTATTAAATGAGTTTTCTTCTTGAATGGGCCAACATTTGGAGTAGGCAACAATTATTTTCTGAAGAACAATTAAAAAATGTAGATTTTAGCTTCCAAAAACATGAGATTTTTTTTCTGGTAGGCATGGAAGGAACTTCCTCTGCCTCCACCTCCTGGAATTCTGAGTAAACTCATAATACAATTGAATTGAACGTCTGGGAAATGGAAGAAAACACTAATATAGGAAACAGGACAGTATGAAGGGGAATTTATTGCATAAAATATTCTTGTCATCTTGTTATAATGGGTGAAACATTACAATTTTAGATAAAGTATTATCAACAATTTGATCATTTGAAGGATATATTTTTATGACTTATTCAGAGAAGTTTTAAGGTACTAGTTACAATAGTGTTGTGTTGGTTTTTTTTTGTTTGTTTGTTTTTTTTAAAGCTTATTACCTTGTTATAAAAAAGGTTGAAGTACACAATAATCTTCTGGGTTTGCTGTTTATAGGCATTTTAAAAAATAACTAACTTAAGTTTATCCAGGAAATCAGTAAGCAATGCAGTTCCAGTTGTCTGTAGTAATTGACATATATCTTAACCACCCTGTTATTTGGACGTCATTTGACTTTACTATACGTGACACTATCCAAGATGCCAAAGAATTAGATTTTTTCCAGGAGTTAACTGGACAGATTCTTGTCTGACCCATTGCTCTTGCTCACTGCATAAACTGCTGCTGTGCACACCTTCCTGCAATGTGGACACCACTTAGTTAGGCCACAGAAAAATAAATTTTTCTCAGTAAACACATTGGAAACACTGGTACCAGATGTCTGACCTAAAGTTCTTTGTCCACAACAGTGTTTACATAGAGGGTAATACTTTCTGGTTTATGATGGTCTTACATATTCCATCAATTTTAACAAGTTATCAGAAGATGGTGTGGCATAGGAGGCAGTTAAGGGCAAATCCTGGAATCTGAATGCTGAATGTCTCTTGAAGTATGAATCTCTCATGTTATATCAGGTCAATTTTTCCTTCAAAGGAAAAATTTTATAGAGGAATAAATCCCCTCCTAGGATGGAGCCAGTGCTTCAAATAAAATTTGAAATCAGTGTGTTTCCATTTAAGATTATTTTTTTCAGTGAGATTATATTGGAGAGAGTGGTTGTTTAAATAGCATGTTGTAGTTTCTTGAACAGCATAGAAAATAAACAATTAATAGATAATAGTTTATTTAGGTGGATACTGCACATAAAGACAGGTCAAATTCCTTACAGAAAGAGAGCAAAAATTTCCTCTGAATACCTACTTTGAGTTAAAGAATATTTTTCTGGGCTTTCCACATCCATGTTTTTCTGGCATAGGAACAGAGGGTTAAATTTTCTTTGCTACAAAGCAGAGATAGGTTCAAAGGACTGGAATTTCAGCTGTATGGTCCCCAAAAGAACAAGAGAAAAAAAGCTGTACTGATCCACTATTTTAGTGATGTCTTTCTCACTGCAAAGTCCCTCTTTGAGTGCAGGGTAGGAATAACAATGGCATTCTGTGCTATCCTCTAGCAAATTGACTTATCTGTTCAACTTCAGGACAAAAAGCTGAGTTATGATATAAAAATATTATGCCTTCCTAATTAATTCAATTAAAATTTAACTACAAATTCTTACAAACCAGGGACTGGTATCTGTTTGCTTTTTAATTGGAGGCTATGAATTCTGAGTATAGAGTGAGTTTACTTTCTGGACAATGGAGAATGCCACACTTCATTATCATTAGTCATTATCAGAATTTTGGCTATAAATCAGTACATAGAGAACTCACTCCCTGACACTTTAACCAGAGTTCCCATGGTAAGCATAAACTCAGTTATATGTCATGTCATAGTTAACTAGCTTACAATATAGCAGTGAACCTATCTAAAACAAGCCCAGTCCATTGGCCAAAATTGGTTTGGCCTTTGAGCTGGCACCATTTGCTTCATTTTCAATCAGTGGTCGTGCTACCACTTTCCACCTTTATTACTACTCTGTAGTAATACAGACATGGTGAGCCCTCCCAGCCATTCAGAAATGCAGTAAACAGCCCAAAGCAGTCTTGGGATGCAAAAACTCCAAAGAATTTTATTGTTACACGATGAAATGTGATTTACTCCTAACCTTAGTTTAGAACTGATTAAGTACTTTATTTATTATTGTTTCTGTAACAGAGCTAAAATATCAACATTTGTCTATGTGTAATGTCACTAATATCCTCCTTGTTAAAATGCCTTCTGTGATAAGGTGCTTATTTTATTCAGATATGGCTTGCAGAAAAGAGAAAAATAACTTCTGATAAATTCAATTTTTTCTTTTTGCTAGCCTTATGGAAAGATATTGTTATTAAAGCAGTTTTTTATAGAAGGTCACAGAATAAATTTTCACTATCATTGGTGATGTCTTCTTAAAAAACATCTATACACTACCAACAAAGCAGAGAACACCTGAATTTGTTGTATGACTATGTCCTGTATTCCAAAACAAAGTAGGAAAATCAAGATATCTACTTTTGCAGATAAATGTGAACTGAATTTTGGATACAGTTCAGTTTTCGTACCGACTTTTTCCTTGTTTGAAACCAAACCATGTGGAGCAGTGAAAAAAGTGAAATTTGAAAGTAACACTCTTTTCCCTCTTTTTTTTTTTCCCCTAGGGAAGCAAAATAGCTTGAGAAAACCTACTGCATTCTGGTTTGTATTATTTATGTTAAATAATCACTTTATTTTTTTTCCCTTTAACACAATCTCCTTCTGTCCTACCCTAGCTGGAGAAGATGCAGAATTTGGTGCTGGCAAAGTAATTCAGTCTCAACAAGATTTAAATATCTGCAATGCTTGTGTTGATTCACTGTTTATTTCCTAACAATTGGGATTTTTTTTTTCCCTTGTGGGACAGTCAACAAAGAAGATAAGAAATAAATGAGCCAGGAAGTGTTGTTTTGTTTGTTTATAAGGAGTCTGTGTTTATTCACTGTAACTGTGTAGACTTGAATGTGAAAACACATTGGTTCAATGACCATGTGGCTTTAGGAAGATCTGCTTTGCTTTATTATCTTTGACCCTTTATTATCTCTGATCTGTACTGCTCCAACCTCTGATTCTTAATAAAAACATCTACAGAAACATGTGTGTGTGACCTAAATAAATTGCCTTCCTCTGTTAAGATCCATTTCATTTTCTGACCATTAATAATCTGGGGACATTTTCTGACATACTCCTATTCATAGTAAGAAAAAATTTTTTACCTTTCATAGATGTGTTATACTCACATATTTTTTGTTTTCTGGAAGGGAGTTATTTTGGGGGTTTTGTGGGATTTTCTGCCATGCTTTTTGGGGTTTTTTTTGTTGCTGTTTGTTTGGGGTTTTTTGTTGATGCTGTTGTATTTTTGGTTTTCTGGTGTTTTTTTTTTCTCTTTTTTATTCTTTTATAAATGGAATCAATTCTTCTGTAGAATTCAAGCAATCATTTCTAAAGGACATTATAAACTCATATCAGCTTTGCTCTAAATTTTTTTTCTCAACTCACATTATTTTACCTATTCAAGTTTCCCTTATATAACAATTCTGGAGTGCTTACATAGTTAAATATATTTTCTCAATCATACTGATTCTTGAGGAACTAAAATCTATTCAGTGGGAAGATTCTCATTCTTAAGGGACTAAGCATAATTGAGCTATATGAGCATATCATGAAGAAGGCTCATATGTAAAGAAAAGTATATGAACATCCAAGGAGAACTCAGCACATGAAGATGTTCATATATATAGATTTAGACAATTAGATACATACAGTTAATGTACACTATGTACATTTTATATGATTTATGGATTTTTTAAAAATGTATGTGCTTTAATTATGAAGAATTGATAACTTGACTATAATAACTATACTATATTTTATTATTATATATAAATACATAGCTTTACATTTGTTAATATTTGAAGCTTAAAGATTTCAAAATTGGTATCTCCTTTAAATAATCAAATGGAGCTGAAGCACGTAAAGCAAACTACATAAAATGGCATTCAAAGTTAGAGAAAGCCTAATTTCAGTACACTGTATTTTACTGGATAATTTTCTACAACTGAATGAATTCTTCTCAGCCTTTCCCTCACATTACCGTACTATATGTGCCTGAATGAGTCATTGTTTTTTATTGATCTAACAGCAGTGTAGAGGTAAAATCTCAAACCTGACAGCTGTAAAAGATGATGCTTTTAGTGATTAATTGTGATGAGACAGTGAGCATTATCTGTCTATTAAAGTGCATTATACTGGAGATTACAAATCACTGAAGAATTGTTCCTTTGCACTGAATTTTCTACAGGCTGCTTAAAGTAACAGATGTTAAATAGGTGAAATACTATAAAGAATATTAGAATTGGGGCATTATTTATTGGAATTGATAGTACTAAATGGCATCTTGAACAGCATCTGAATTGCTGAGTCTGAATCTGAAATACAGATTTACATTATAGATGTAAATTAAAGATGCAAGTAAAGTGCTATTGTAATTTCTTAAGGTTATCCTGGTTCAGCTTAAAATCTCATTTCTATATATTGTTCTTGACAATATTCTAAGATGAGGAAAACTCTAAGTCTTTTTGTTCTGTATTATTCCTCCTCTTTCTACTGCTTATTCCCACCTGAAGCCAGAATCTCAGATTGTGGTATCAGTCATAGCACAACAATGAAAAGTGAGGTCACAAAGGAAGGATTATTATTTTAGGTGGGAGAAGGAAGCTAAAGCATATTAATTTTTCAGAAACAACAAAAGGTCTTCATACAAATGTCTTTTGCAATACAGAATAGTGAAAATGAAATACAGTCAGTATGAAGTGTGACTACAGGTAGATTTTTTTATTTAAAAGATGTTTTCAGAGCTGTACTTGCAGAAGTGATCTTAAATGTGACTCAGAAAAAGACAAAGGGTAGAATTGCATTTCAGTGTCATGAAAAAAAAGAAGCTTGAAAGTTTTATTTCTTTGCCTGTTCCACTTTAATACTTTTATTCTTTCAATTTCCTTCTTTCTTTATCTTCTCTTAGTTTTTTTGTGTTTAAAAATTACCTTCACAATTTAGCATCATCAAGTCTTGCATCCAAATAATTTATGAATATGTAGAAGCGCACTGGCTCTAGATGGATTCCAGAAGAGCCCCACTGATGATAAGACACCAGACAGATGTAACACCATTTAAAACAACTCTTTGCACCCAACCAATGAAACAATTGCTCACATGTCTTAATGCCTAAAATGACTTTTAGTATGTTTAGAAAAATCTACAGTTAGATGTATAATAATACATGTCATATAAATATGATTTATAATTCCCCAAAATTAAAATATATCCTTCCAGAAATCTACTAGATTTTTTTTTCCGCTAAAAAATTAAAAAGTTTTAATTTTTTACTTACAGAATTAGCTGCCAAAAAGGGTTCTAAAAGTTCTAAAGAAATCTTGGGCCAGATAAAATTACCGACAATTCTTTCATTCATTTCTCTGAGGCAATTGTTCCCTGATTGTTGGCACCTACCCCATATTTTGGGTAGGATTTCTCAAAAAAAGTTCTATTTACTGAATGCAATACTCAGAACACTAAAAACATCTAACAAAATTATTTTACCAAAGTTCTTTAAAAATGCCATAAAATTTGTGTAAATTCAAAGTTTTACTGGATTCCCTTCACACACGGGAAGACCTAGATGACTCTGTATAAGGCTGAAGAATGATTGCATGTGAACCAAACACATGAATAATTCTCAACAAACATACCAAGAATTTGTTTGACATATAGACTGACAGTACTGCAGAATAACAGCCCACATTATCACTATAGAATTAGGTTTTAAAGTGGAGCTAATAAAAAATTGCATTGCAACTAAATGATAACAAAAACAATATTGGCTTAAAACCTTAGCATTCTCTTTTCTGAATCCCTCATTTAATTTGTTATAAAATTCTGCATTTTTAATAAGACCCTTATTTTTTTTCAAAAAATGACAGAATAGCCAGCTCAGTCTCGCATCAGCATTACACAGCAGGGCCTTAAATAACTTAATTAATTTGCAATTAGTAATGTCTCAGTTCAAGTTGAGGTCTCACTGAATTGGTTCCTGAAGCTATAGAGTTCCACGTACAGTAGCAGTAACCGTATGTTAAATGTAACAGTAATAAAATAGCATACCTGTTGGAATACAAATTACTCCTAAGAGTCCCATTCAGCACAAAACTCAGAATCAACAGTATTTTGGACTAAAATATGTCCTTGTAGCAGCATGCTGAGGAAAGAATAATAAAAGATTATTTTACTTTTTAACTTTATGCAATCTGAATGATAATGGACTTGAAAAGTAAGCTCTGTGCTTACTATTCCTTTGTGCTGAATAGATGAGAAGACTGAGAGAAATTAAAACATGAAGAAATCAGAATTCCTTCTCCTCTTTTCTCTGCTCACAGGTTAGCGTTACTGCCACTCATAAATTTTCAAGCAAGACAGGCTCCCACAGAATCCAAACAAATCAACTTAGAAAAAATCAAATGAAAATATAGTAGCAACACTTTTTGGTTTTTTGTAGACTGTTTGGGACCCACAAAATGTGTGCAATATGTATTGGATATTGCACGTATTTTTTGGGTCCCAAAATGGATTTCTGTAAGAGCCAGAAACCATTCTTGAATTTTCAAAGGGGTTCTAAATGGAGGCCTAGAACACAGGATGTAAAGCAGGATAAGCCATCTTTAAGCCATTTTTTTTGTATTATGGAAGACTTAATTAGAGAGGAAGTAATTTATCTAGAAAGTAATTTACTTTGAAAAAAGGCTTTACATATGCTATGTAATTCATTGTGGAATGAAAAAGTTCTGTTTTATGTTTATTAAGTCATAAATATTTTGTGACTTAGCTCTCTTAAGTGCAACCAGCAATCATGATACTAGTTTCAATGACTGGAGCAGAAAAGATTCTAAGAAATGTGAAAGAAAAAAAAAAAAAAAAAGCCAAGATTTCAGAATTTCTCTTAATTGTTATCATAAATTCAGCAGGGAGAGAAAAGAAGAAATCTTGAAACACAAGGAGGAAGAGAGGAGTGTGACCTTATCAAGAATGGATGCATCTTAATAAAAAATAGGTACCATTATTTTGTCTGGAACTACAAAGTTTCACATTTTTCTTTTTTGTTCAGAAGTCTTTAAACTAGCATTAAAGTCGATAATGAGAACAGGCAAGCTCAGACTGACTTTTTCTGCCCTTCTCTTACTTATTACTTAAGTTTTAGCTTATGCATTATGCATCTGCTTAGTCAGGTTGGTTTGTTCAGTCAGGCTACTTTGTTTAGAAATCTGCATCTTTTATTTCCTGGATTTTTGTTGTACCATGTCTTTTTTTCAAAGTGTATTTGCTTTGGATAATAGAATGCCTTGGCCTTTGCTGGCTCACTTAAGACATAGTTGTTTGTTTTCTTTGAAAAGAATGATATCTCGGGCCTCTTGAATACAGTAAATAAAATAAGCAGTAGATGACATATTGATTGATGCTGATGAATATGGAAACACATTGCAGCACGTCTCCTTAAAGATGTGGACACAACCCCCTCCCTAGCTGGCACAGGTTGCCTGGCCAAGATGTTTAGGACCCTCTGATGGGTGAATATCAAGGTAAAACCATGGAAATGCCCTTTGGCACAACAGTGACTGGACTCTTAGGAGCCTCATTTGGTGCAAGACAGGTATGAAGCGGTTCAGCTTAGGCCTATGTGAGATTCATGCTTCCATTTTTAACTCTGAAAGTCTCCCTAGGTGTATCTCAGCACAACAATAACAGTCTGCTGCAGGGGAGCTTTACTAGTGGTTGTTTTTTCTTGCTAAGGGTGACTTCACAAACTTATACTAGGGACTGAGAGTGATGGGTGTCAGGAAGCAGCAAGAACAGCGGCTCCCAGGGCACCAGTGGCAGCAAGAGCTTCCCATGACTCTGCCAGGGTAGGGACTGGCAGCCAGAGCCTGTCCCACAGTGCCAGCCAGGATCTGGCAGCAAGAGGCACCAGGGACAGACTCAGCCCCAGGAACCTCCCTGGGAGCTGGAATGGGCCAAGGCCAGGCTGGGAAAGCAGGGTGGGGGTGGCCCCATGGCCATGCCGGGCAGGACTGTGGGGAGCCAGAGACCAGCCCAGCTGGGATATTTCTGTGCCAGGAGGAGCTGCCATCCCAGGGGGCTGCAATAAGATGCAGGGTTGTAGGCAGGGTGGGAGGAGGATTGGGATGTGGGCGAGGCTGGGAAGACAAGGATTGCGAAAAACAAGCGCCTCAGGGCCATGATGGGGGGAACACGTATATTTAATGTTATATGGTAAAATAATGAGAAACAAACCCATAGCGATACTGAAATACCACCAAAAAAGGCAGTGCTAGAGAATGGGATAGATGCAATGATGCAATTTGACAGGCATTTGACATGAGCCTTCATCAGACTTTTTGGTTGAAGGCACTTGACGTCCCTTTTATTTTGCCTACAGCAGTCTCCCTCATACATCCTTGATGTTTCATTTTCCAGTCTTGCTCCCCAGATTTTGTTTTCAGATTTGAAATAGAAGGAAAACAAAGGTAAAAGAAAATCTAAAAATTCTTGGTAAAAGTTACAAGTCTTCTGCTGCAGAAGAAATTGACATTGGATAGATTTTCTGAGGCTGTAAGGATCTTTAAGTCTTATCTCCTGGTTTTGTAGGAACCCCTTCCCCAAACCAGACCAAGCACAGAAAATTCCTTTTACCATCCAATTTCTATAGAGGACATCCAGTAAATTGTAGAGACCCCAACTAACATAGAAACTCATGCAAACTAAGTTGCAGTCCCAGAGAAAGGAGGATGTTTCAAAAATGGGTGGAAAATACCTGAGCCAGCTGGAAAGCAGATGTATACCACACTTTGCCAAATTATCAGCACTATTTTTACCTGTTGTACACATATAAAACACACAGTGTTCCAAATGCACACACAAGGATATTAGAAGCACAAAAATGTTTTCATATCTAATTCTATGCCTGAAGTATTGCAAATAGATTGACAGAGTAAAGAAAATGTCCAGGAACAATCACTGATGGAAGTGTTAACATTTAAAGACAAAACTAAATGCTACACAATAACTATTGTCACCTTGTGTTTAGAAAAAAAGAGGTTGTCTGAACAAGCACAAAATCTGAGATTACCTTAGAGTTATTATGAATATATGGCATATGGGTTATTGTTTTATTCTGTCATTATATGGTTTTTGAATTCACAGGCATATTTTCCACAATTTCAGTCTCAATAATTAATCTTAGTTTTCAGTGATGTTAGAAAACTATAACTAATATTTGACCATTTTTCATGTATTGGTCTATTTAACTGAAAGAAAATAGTCACAAATATTGTTTAAAAAGCTGGGTCTAACTTGCTCTAGTTTGCAGAGGTTCAAGGGTTCAGAATGTTCAAACCCTGTCCCTAAAGATTTGTCTCTGTTTCAGATTAATGAAAATGCATAACAGATTAATGTAGTAATCTTTGCTGGAATTTGGAAAATGTCACTAAATAAGAGTACACTTCTTTCTTTGCATTTCAGATAGAACATTAACATTTTAATCTGGGATATTAATTTTTTGCTTAGGCTATCTCTGACCTTCACTTTGAAACAGTCTTATTTATATGTGGTCCTGTGTTTTAATCAACAATATGATATGAGTTTCTGCCTCTAGAAATAAACACCGTATTATCCATCCTAGTGTTCTTTTTCCCCCTCCAAATACCTGATATTCTATTTGTAAAGAGGGAAAAAATGAGTCACCTTCAATCTTGAGTTCAGCCATAATTTTTTAATGCATATGGAATTTACCAGATAAAAATGAATAGAAATCAGCTGCAGCTTGGCAAAGCAGTTGCTTCTGATTCAGTCCCTCTGAATGATCTCATTTCAGTATTTTTTAACTGAAAGGAGTTCTGACCTCACAGACTTTTTAACGTTATTTTCACTTTACATGATGCCTTTTATGTATTGAAGTAAGAGAAGTTACTTAACTTTCACTTCCAGAAGCAAAATACTTCATGAAATATGGAGAAGCTGGACTGCCAGAGAAACATAGAGTTGACTTATTTCTTTATGATTTAATTTTAAAAATAAATATATTTTACTTTCTCTGTGGACAGATATACCAAGCCTGAAAGAACTGGTGGCTCTAGCTGTATAAGAAATTTCAGGTGAAATTATTCCTGGTAGACACTACTTTTGTACAACTGATGTTTTCCAGTTGGAAACTTAAAACAATTGTTTCACGTTTGTTTTCTGGAGATCAGTTACCATATTAAACATACGACAGCAAGGGCTGGAGGTCAGTTTGTTAAGGTTGGAGGCCAAGGTCCCCAGGGATCATTCAGTACTTAGCTCTATCCTGATGCCAAACCCTAAAAAATACAGGGCCCTGAGGCACTCATCTCTTTAATTTACTATTCAGCATGAGGGGTAGTGAAAGAAGTGTGAATGGCTGAACACTTCAGCGTTCATCCCCCTGGTACCTACTTGGCTTTGCATGATAAAGCCAAACTGAAAGAAATTTTACTCATAAACAACTAACAGCTTCAAGAATTCTATTTCAGATGTTGAGGGCTTCCACATACAGGTTTTCCCTTGAAAGATTTTACAATATTTTATGCAGTTTTTAGTGGGAGGAAATTTCCATTATGTGGAAAGTATTAACTTTAGTTTTGTGAAAAGCAGACAAATCAGAGAAGTCAACCTACCTTGAAACTAAAGTAATTGACAATAGCTTCTGAAACTACTTCTTCACCTGATGCTTGCATGTTGTATTTGTAGATCTCTGCATTAACAAAGACTGATTTTTTCAAGAGCACCTAATGACACTTACTTGCAGCCCTATATACTTTCTTTTAATCTCAGAAATTTATTACATTGATTCTGAATTAGAATTATTTTATTTGTAACTCATAAAATTCAGTTTTAAAGTGTTCTCAGCTGCTGAAATTTAATAATTAAATAACCCTGCCTTCAGTTGCTGTGTGGTCAACTATATCCTGTTCACTTCCAGAAATACATTATTTCCATTTATTTTAATGGAAGTTTTGAATGAAGGAAAACCAAAGCATGCTCAAGGATACGAAATTTCCACTTAAATCTAGATATATTTTTAAGCTTCTCCCATGTATCTGAGATGCCACCAACCATCACATTTGCCTCTCCATTGAGACTTTCAATGCAAATCTGTACCTTATTTTCTTCCAATCCAATCAGAAAGACCTTCTGCCTGAAAAAAATCTTAAGAAATCTCTTTTTTATTGTATTTTGAGTATCTTTTCCTCATTTAAAATGTTTAATATTTGAATATTTAATGTTTAATATATGAAATGTATATGTATAATTATTATATTTAATATAATCATTAATATATGAAATGTTTAGTATATGAAAGTCAAAGTTCTTATTAATTTGAAACCATATATTTTATTTTCTACAGCTTACTTATTGTCAAATCAGTGGTGTTTACTCTCTAGTATTTTTGCCTTAATGAAGTTCAGTTTTCAAAAAGAAAAAGAAAAATCGTCTGAAGGAAAACTGGATGCTCACCTCTCAGATAAAATGAAAATAACAAAGTTACAACAATACTACTAAGACAAAGATGACATTCATTCAAGAATTGTAGTGCTTGGTGGATAAAAAATTTAGGCAGAAAGACGCTTAGAGGTACCCCAGAGAAAAGCATAACCATCATAAATGTGGTATGCATATTCATAGTGATTCATAGACCTATAGGAGAATCTTGCAGCTTTCTATGAATGCAGGATGCTCTTACTTTGATACTGACGAATATGGCATTTTGTTGGAACCTTTTTTTTTAGTAAAATTGATCTTCATTCTAATTTCTGTACAGTACTGATGGAGTTCTTTAAAAAGAAATAGCATTCAGAAAAATATAATGCATTATAAAGTGCATGAAATTATTTCTAAAAGTGTTGTGCCATAATGTCGTATCTAACAGCTAGAAAATTCTTTATGATTCTACTGAGTGTAGCACAACCAAACTACTGCCTTATTTCAGAATTATCAACCTTTCTGAAGTATAGCTATTTCTGAAGAACAACTATTCACACTCTGAGGTAATTGTCTATCCTCATTTTATCTTTTCAGCAGACAAAGAAATGTCTCTAGTCCGTAAGAATTTCCTTTTTGTCCATAGTATATAGGATTAAATTGAAAATTGTCACATCTTCTCTTTGCATGTAATGAAAATACACTGTGATGACAGCCTATGACAAAACAATCTTAGCTTTAAAAAAATACTATGAGAAATATTCTTTGATTTTTTCCTAACTGTAGAAGTCTTGGTTCTTCTGACAATGAATAAATTGACCTCCTCTTATCATTAGAAATCAAAATAAGTAGCTCAAGAAACAGTTTTTCTTTCCTCAGCTTTGCTTGACAACAACCATGTTAGCCAGCTTTCCCGTGCTAAGTCACTAAACTGTACACAGAGCAAGGTTATACATAGTGATGTTTCAAATATTTAAAAAAAATCACATTCTTTAGGTCATTAAAATATTAAGATATTAATATTAAATATTAAGTGTTTTAAATGTCATGCGATAAAATGCTAAATCATAATCGCACTCAGACACAAATAGACCTTTAAATAATATTTAATATCTTGACTAGCTCAGAAGGATGACCAAGCGAGCCCTTTGCCTAAGAGTGTTTCCAAGAATATGTGAAGATGTTGGAACTTTCAACAAAGCAAATCAAATGAGATACATCCCAAAATTCAATGGGCATTAGTGCCAGGAACACTGTTATTATTCAGTCTTATTAATGTTTTTTGTGACAATGATAAAACACCAAAAAATGGTGCCATCAATGCTTTGCAATGGTACATCTACCTTTTCAGGACTATGTGCTGCTGTTTTATATTCACTGATGACTGAAAATTAAGTCTGAGGTTTAGATATGAAACAAAGGAAAAGAGAGTTTCAAAATCACCAGAAAATATACAAGGGAAGCATTAAATATTATACTGCTGTAGACAGTGTAGTGGCTTACAGTTTCAATAATGCAGCTGGGAAAAATTAAACAGTGCAATGCTATATACAGCTGATATGATGTATCAATAAAGGAAACAGAGAATAATTCTGCTGGAGGGTAACATATTTCACAGAATATGACAGTACATGGAAAGCATGTCTTGCTCACCATTTGAGGATAGAATACAGTTGCAACTTAGCACATATTACATTTCAGAATCTGTCAAAATGGATTCAGGTGAAAATCAAAGCTATATCTGTAATTTGAAGTGTGGAAAGGGAGGGAAGGAGAAGGGATTGTTGATAATGCAGAAAACTATCAACTGCTAGAAACTCACTAATTGCTATAATTTGAGAAGAGCTTGTCTCTGCTTCTTCAAATATCGAGTTCTTTGCTTACTTGGGAAATTTTAAAATGGAATTAATTTCCAAAGGTTAGAAAAAAGTTCAAGCAAGACTTAAAGTCACACTCACACCAAAAGTAGCTTTGAATGGTGAATTTAAACAAAAAAAGTTTCACATTAGAATTGAAATACTATTCTTCTATGCTTCTAAAGTAGGCTGTATTAAAGCACTAAGCTATTTAGCATGATATAAGTTAAATGGCCAAACTACACAAAGTTGTCATTACCAGCTGTGGCATCACTTACACTTCCTACTAACATATTAAAATGTACTGCCATTTTGAAACATGCAATCAAGCTGTAGCCAGATGGAGAAGCTGCTTTAAAGTAGATAAATTCGCCTCTTTATGCTTTTGAAATAGCTATGTTAAATATTCTGAAAGATAGAACCTGATGTTCTCAGCTGGCACGTATCAATCAATTTGCCTGGTATAGTGCTTTGAAACAGCACTTCTAGCCCATCTCATTCAAATAGCAGTAAAGAATAGGGTTTATGTTTGCAGCCTGAACTAATGCCCTAATAAAATATTGTACTTTGGGATATTGTAAAAACTGTGTAAAATTATTTTGTCTGTATGTGTTGAGTACAGTGTAGTAATCATCTCAAATAATCTTAGGAAAAAAATAAAATCTGAAAAGGGTCAGATGGAAAACACGCAGACCATTCTAGAAGATGAAATTATGCAATAGTTGAAAGATTTCCTGAAACTTGGAAAAAAAACCACACCAAAATTTAATATGAATAAACCATTGTGTGTGAATAATCCAAGAATACACTTTTACTGGCAGTTCATATGGTACATTTTAAATTTTGAGCTTTGGTGGCTTTAATTTTCTCATGTATCACTAATGTGTGTATGTTTAGGCACCTAAATTTTCATTGCATATTTTTAAAAAATATATTGGCAAGTATTTGCTAGTGTGATGAGGAAGTAATGGGATATAATAATGAAGATTTAAGAAATGCCATGAAGTCTCCATAGTAACACTGCAGTCAGACTAGACATAATCTTTATTATGAACCTGTGACCGAAAGCTGCAAGGGAGAGGAAAGGAAACTGTTTTCAGATCATTAATTCACTGTGTTTGGGTACCATGGACAAAAAAACCAAACATTTTCTCCTGTTGTATATGGAATTCCTATGAGGTAGAAAGCTCTCTCATATCATTCTCATTCATGCATCTGCTGAGAAGTTTTCAAGTGATCATTCAGAAAACATAACTGTAACTAGTCTGCAAATAACAAGCAAAACAGAGATACTATAAAGAACAAGAATAGAAGCCATCAAGACACTAGAAGAAAAACTCAAAACAAAACATAGGTTTACTATCCAATGGAAAATGAGATTTGCCAATTTAAATATTAAATCAAATCTTCAGTTCCTGTGGTTCTTTTTTTATTTTCATCAAGAAAAAATTGACTTTTTCTTTAGCACAATGAAGAATCATTTTTTTCATGATTCCACTTCAGAACTGGGGTCAGGACATGAAACACTGAACACATCTGTCCACAGAGCGTTATACTTTGTTGACTGTTTACCTTTCCTTCTTTTAGTGCAGATTAATGATGAAAGACTGTGAGCTCTATGTGATAAACAAACATAACATTCAAAATTGATAGTTTGATTGATGTAACAGTCTACAAAACCAGCAAAAAGTCTGTGTTACTGATTAGGTTTTTTTTCCATGTGACTTCATTGCAGATATTTCTGGAAAGAAGTAAAGGTACTTTAATACAGATAGGTGTAATCTAAACTTAATGAGACCCATCAGTCTATCAACCACTGAGAGACAAAACTTGTGATGAAAAGAACTGAAATCCAGTGCCCTGATTATAGCCATAACGCGAGAAATGGAATTTAGTGTATCTCAGAGAAGTATACATAATTTACTGCTGGAGACAAGTTATTGAAGGACTTTCATTGCAGACATTAATACCTATGTGTGTGGAATAAAAGGCTACTACCCATTTTAGAATTTTACACACCATTTCCTGCATTTATCCCTCCTGCATTTCCAGGCTTCCAGCGACTTCCAGATGCAATTGAAACCAGCAGTTTGAAAATGATAGCGCCAATCTAAACTACATTTAAAATAACCTCACAACCAAAAAACAGGTGACTATCTAAGCCCATACTGGTAAGAAAATTAGACCAGTATTTTAGGTTTAAAATCAATCCTTCTCTTTGTAGTTACTTACAAAAAAAGTTAAATTTAATTCTCCAAAGTATTTTTTTCTTCCCTTTCATGGCAATTTAAAAATGGTGTTTATTTTTTAGATTTCTCTCATTAGACAGAGAAGATAAAAGTTACTGTTCTAAGTATATAATTTCTATACATCACAACTACCTTAAAAAACTAACTTGCATAAAATCTTCTCAGTATGGGAAACCCATTTAAATACCAAGGTTTTTTTAAAAAAGGTGTGTCCTTCGGAATATAAAATACTGAACTACTTCCTTTGCAAATCCCAATATTCAGCTGAATGAAAGAATCTGCATAAATGTACATAACATGTCTAAAAAAAATTATAACATGCATAAACAAACATAATCATGTGGTTGAGTGAGAGAAAGATTACCAGCAAAAAAGGTATGAGTAAGATGAATCAACTGTCCAAAGCAAGAAGAACTAAAAAAGGAACGAAAAGCATCTGCTAAGACTGAGTGGGTCATGAGACAACTAAGGGATTTGAATTTTTCAGTTTTAGCTAGTGTAATATTAAACAATAACCAATTACTATTAATTAGAAAATCATTAAAATTTAATGACCCTTAAAGATGATAAATAGGTATTCACTTCTAGTATACTTACTGGACTTAGAGTAAGAACAAATAGTCTTCAGATTAACATCATCCCCATAAGGTTTAATAAATAGATTTATGAGTCCATACATCTGAGTTTTGCTGCTCATCAGTAAATTAGTTCTTCTTGAATCACAGTCAGGAATATTGGAAAAGCAAAATGAAAGAAGTTAAATGGGAGATTTTTGTAGAAGGCAATTTTCTTGAGCTATTAGTCTAGAACTTTTCATTACCAGCAGATTCATTCAAAATGGGAGGATATGGTAATTATCAGAATTTTAACTCAGACCAGGGTTCATTTGAAGGCAGGAGGAAGAATTTCTCTATCTAAAAACATGTGTATGAGGTTTTCATCTATAAGAGTTAATATCAAAGGTGTAGTTGTTATTCAAAGCACTGAATGAAAGAGCATTAGTAAATCCTTACAAGTTCCAGAGATATTTTGGAAATAACAGAGCAGAGTGCTGAGGAGTTCTAGACTGGTTCTGCCCACTTTTGCATTTTTGGTCACTCCACATTTTGGTATACAAAGCAACACCACAAAATGTGTTTGTCACTCACTTTCTCTGGGTGGCTCTCTTTTAAGCAGCAATGACTAAAAAAAACAGACCTTGCTACAATGGGATCCTTTTGAACTGCTAGGCTGCAGGAGTTAAAAATCTTCATTCTTTGCCTCAGTTGCATGCTATCTCTAGCAGAGCTTTTCTAATTTGGTCACTTATGTCCTGGTCTGTCCTTGATTTAGTTAAACTGGAAAAAAAATAAGTGTTCCTAAGCCTTTATCAATCATAGCATTATTGCTCAATATTGCTTATTTATTGGGCTGTGGCTGATTCTGATCTTGAAATAGTGCTGTTTGAGGCAAATACTGTAAAATAGATGCAGCACTTACAGTTCTATGTATTGACACTCTATTCCCCTGACGTCTAGATCCGAACCCAGACAGCACATACTCTTAAGCCATTTGAAAAAGCTTTTGTGGCCTTTTGCCAGCAAATCACTCCTATTCCAGTCAAATCATGGAAATGCGTGTTGTTTTAAGTTCACATTTTCATTGTAAATTAGCTCCAAGAGTAGGATTAACAAATCACTCTCTGTAGCTCCGTATTCGCCTGCTACAAAGAAACAGATCACCCAAAAACTTCCTTTATCACCACTGTAACCAAATCATCTGTATCCCCCTTGGATTTCTGATAAGCTTGTTCAGATTTGAGAATTTTTTTTTCTTATTCTCTGGTCTCCTGAAGAGCAGAACAAAGCATAGTAGAAAGACTGCTATAGAAATCCTTGTCTGTTTTAGACAAAGATTGACTGAAAACTGGCTCCAAAACAGTTCTAAGATCCAGACCTCCCTTCTCTCCTTTTTAATATTACTATCTGATTTCCAGCACTTAAAAGAAACTAATGGAAAAAGGTCAAAATTTGTTTTCATTGTTAGAAAGAAGAATGGTGCAAATCAGATCTTTTCTTACGGACTTCAACAATACTAACTTTTAGGGTTGTGGATAGAAATATTATATAAGGAATCACGATTTTAAGTCATTTTGATAAAGATAGACCACATTACTTAACAACAAAAATAAATGAAGCAAAGGAATTGTTGGAATCAGTGCCAAAAACTGGAATCTAAAGCCTTGGGTTAGAGGAGATTCAGCGGATACATTGTACAATAGCTTTCATATCTACTCACTCTATACAGTTTCTTTAACACTGCCTTGATTGCTCCTTTATGTTGTGAGAATTAAAAATTAAGGTTATTTCAAAATGAACTGAAATATTTGACAGTTATATACAGCTGGGCTTGTGTGAGTAGCAGGGAGTTGGACTTGATGATTCCTGTAGTCCTTTCCAGCTTGGGATACTCTGGGATTCTATGAATCTATGAAGTTTCCTTCAGTGACTATAGAGTATATATAATAACTGAGGTCAACATATGCAACATTTTCCATGGAAACATTCAAAATACATCAACTTAAATGAATAAAATTGAATCAAGAATAGTTATATCTAGTTATATCTATTTTTAGTAACACTACCATTGTTTTGCAGACTGGTATAATGAAATGCAAAGGCAGTGATCTGACCACAAGTATCTTGAGATTGTGGAAGAGTTAGCAATAAAATATAGTTTGGAAAATCTTACACCACTAGTCCATGGAGAATGCAGAGGAGAAAGGTAAAAATGTGAATGATTTTGTGACCACACCCATTTCAGTGAAGAAATATAATTAGTAATAGTTCATAGGTTTTCCTCTGTGTAACCACTGAATACACCCAGACACTAATTCTTTTTCTTTTTATGTTTTTAAGCTGTTTTGGTTTTCAGTTTCCCCAGTAAATGCACATTGAAACTTTATAAATATCAGATTTACAGCAAAGTTTTATTTAAAATCTTTCTCTATGTGTATTAATTTCTAGCAATAACTTCCAAGAAATCTGCACAGGCAATAAACAAGTCATTATGTGCTTATTTATTTGTCTGAAACAAGAGTAAGAACTGTATGAGCTGAAACACAGAAAAATATATGAAAATTCCATTTTAATTCAGGAATAAAATCACAAATATAATTACAACAGAAACCTTCATTGCTATGAAATAGAGTTCTTCTATAGTATAAATTCATTGGTGACTCAGAAATTGTGCTGACACCAACTGAAGTCAACAGCAATTTTCTTATACATAGTTCAGTCTGTGCATGACAAACAGAATATCAAACTGTTTCAGGCTTCTGACCAAAATTTTCAATGTTCACACTTTAAAATGCTATCAAAACTAATAGAGAAGTTTCGTTAAGGTAATAGCTGTAGAATGCAGAAGCAAACTTTGAGAAAAGATAGTGAACTTCTCCAGCTATGTGTATTAATGATTTATCATCAACTGTGTTCCAGAATTTAGAAAGAAATTATCTTGGTAGTTTCTTACTTTTACCCCATGAAGCTTTGAAAATCAAGAAGATTGGATCTTCTTTTGTATCCTATTTCTATCCATTTTTGCTATTTTTACTCCTTCTTAATTACCTATTAAGAAATAAAGAAAATAAGGCAAATCCTTTCATATTCTTGGAATAACCTTTTCTGCTTGAAAGTCTCTCAAAAGACACAGCCTCTTCTGCAGCAGGTGTAGTTTTAATGATCCTTTGATGCCATATGTCAAATTTCATCACTTGCTGTGAGGAGTGACATTTCTTTTGATAGCTCCTAGCAACAGCAACACCAGTTATTAGTGGTCAACTCACACACTAGACTAATAATTCCTGCAGCAAAAACATTTCATTTCAGCTTCATTGTGTGCTTTATACTATCTCTCATACTGCTCTCGTCTGTTCATAATTACTTCTAAAGTAAAATAAATCTATATTATTCATTCACTGCCCACTGTATTTGTTTTCACATGCACACTCACAAGAATGCCACTACATTCTGCATTAGTGCGTTTCAAAGCTGCCTTCAGAACTGGATTTCCTGGCAGTATAGACAGTGAATATGGAAACGTGGTGCAAGGTGGAAATGGGGATGGCTTTCAAGGACATGTTTGCCCACAGGTACCAGGCAGTGGAAGTGCACCATTGTTGTAACAATTAGCATACTGAGACAACAGCAGACATCCAGGTATGGATCCCTTGCAGGTTTTCCAAGAGGCCTTTACATACACAGGTTGTGAAGGAATATGATATTTCCCTCTGCTACTGTCATAATTATTCTCTGGGCAGTCATACAGGTATTCTGATGCCACTGGAACCTTTAGATAAAGGAATTACTTGTCAAGTCACCTTGATTTTCAAATGGTACTTTACATTTCTTTCTCTTCTAATGTCACCTTTATATCAGAAATATGTAATGACTTGTACTGCAGCTTTGCAAATCCAACATTATGTTGCTTATGCCTAATTGATGACACCTTTAACATTTTCAAATATGTAAACAAATTCCAAACATTATTATAAGAGGAAGACCAGGATATGAAATGTCTTACTGCTGGGCAGAAAAATAAGGGAACTATGAAGGAAGAAGCAATGACTTTGGGAAGGGAATCAATTTGATACCTTTTTAGTTCAGTCTTCATTTAAAAAGTCACTGGCATATTTTGCAGAAGAATAGGAACTCCAATTACAACAAAGCATGGAAACATTAGACATATTTGCATATGTTACTTCCCTGAAAATTAGAAAGAGCTGATGAAGTACTTATTCTGAGATATGTTATTAATGAAATCCTTAAACTGCCAGAATTAGGTACTGCAGAAACTATGGAGGACTGGAAAAGCACAAAGACAACTTGTCTTTAGAAATAAGATAATTAAAAGACTCAGAAAAGTATAGACCAACCAAGTTAACATCAGTCACAGAAACACAGAATCACTGAATGTCTTCAGACCTTAAAGATCATTTAGTTCCAATTCCCCTGCCATAGGCAATCTCTCTTCTTGGGAGAGATTTCCCATCTCTCCAATCACCTTTCCAGATTTTCTCTAAACCTGCTCCAGCAAATCCATGTTATTAATGCTGAGAGCCTCAGCGGTGGATTCATTACTCCAAGTGGGATCTCATGGTAGCAAAGCAGAAGGGCAGAATCACTTCCCTCGACCTGCTGGCCACATTGCTTTTAGCACAGCCCATGATACAGCTGGCTTTCTGGGCTGCCAGTTGTCAGAGACTGAAAAAGTTCATGCCTCAAACTTTGATATAAAGTTTTGCTCATTATAACAAAAACTGTATAAAAAAGCTACAACCAGAGATGCCTCCCTGAAGATGCCTGACTGGGACTTTGGACTGTAAGTTAAAGCACTAAGATTAGATAAAGGAAAACCCATTTTTTAATCATCTCAGAACCAGGAAAAAACAAACAAAGCTGAAGAAGAGGAATTAATCCACAAGAAAGCCAAAGTCAGCAGAGATTCTTCCCCGGCTCAGTTTGGGGTGGGGGAGACCACAGCCCACAGAATGCAGATTTACACAGCCTCCCCCAAAACAGGGATGGGAGGAGGAGGTTTCAGGTGTAACCTCTGGTTAGAGACAGTGACCCATCCTCCCTTACACAAACTGGCTCAGCTCTGAATCCCCAGGTAGGCCACATCCACGGGACATTCACTTGAGAGGCAGCTGAGGGGGCGTCACGGTCCATCAAAGAGCCCCTGAAGTACCTTCCCCCCCTGCCCCAGGTCATTCCTGAAGCCTTGCACCACAGGACTGCACATGATGCAGCAAACTCAGACTCCGTTGGAAGAGAGAAGGGCAAACTCCTTCTGCTCAGGGAGATGCCTGGATTATCCTACCTAGCCTGAGTGTATATTAACCATTGGATTCTCTGTTTTCTGGGGGGATCTTCATCACCAAGAAGCCCAGATGGAGAGGGTCAACAGAACATTGTTAGGATCCAAGGAGTGGTGATATTCTCTTTATTCTGTTTCTGTCACTCTCTTTCTGTCTTTCCCCCACCCCCACACACCTATTTATTTTCTTTCTTTCTTTCTTTTTCTTTCTTTCTTTCTTTCTTTCTTTCTTTCTTTCTTTCTTTCTTTCTTTCTTTCTTTCTTTCTTTCTTTCTTTCTTTCTTTCTTTCTTTCTTTCTTTCTTTCTTTCTTTCTTTCTTTCTTTCTTTTCTTTCTTTCTCTCTTTCTCTCTCTCTCTCTCTCTCTCTCTCTCTCTCTCTCTCTCTCTCTCTCTCTCTCTCTCTCTCTCTCTCTCTTATTTACTGTCAAATAAAACCCATACTGTTGTCACCGGCACATGGTCTCATTTGCACCTTAATTCAGACAGAGGCATTTCTAAGAACTTCAGTAACCGTACCTGGTTCATGTCCAGAGTTTCACCAGATCCTGGAGAAGCAGTAGAATGCACAGACTAAAATAAATTTATCTACCTGGTGGATAAAAGGAAGAGTAACAGCCATTTTTGAAGACTAGATCATATTAAACCAAATTAATTCTATCTATGACAGAGTAATAGACTTTGTGAATAGAAAGGAAGTGTTAGATATCACATATCATCATTTCAGCTACCTTTTTCCACCTTTTCGGGATTCTCATAAGAAATCTAGAAAAATTAAACTGTTATGATATAAACACCTAACTGGCAACGGTATTTTCCAGAGAGCAACACTCTCAAGCTATAATATATCATACAGGGTTCTGTAAGTCCGGTATTCTAATAATTTAAATCATAAACAAAGTTGAATTTTGACAAAGTCCAAAAATACTGGAGGAAAAACATACATTTCCAAATAAACTTGGCAAATATGAGAAACTGTGGAAAATTAGGATGTAATCTAGTAATGAAACCCACAAAGTTTTACACACAATTACACAGAGTATAGAGAACCTGTCTGGGCAGTAGCACTGCAGAAAATGCTGAAAGGGTGTTGAACAGAATTACAATCACAACATATATTAATCAAAAATATCACACTAATGATGAAAACTCATTTAAGTTAATGAGATAAGAACTGCACTATTACCTGCAAAAAAACCCCTGAAGTCACAATTTCCTCTTCTAAGTGGTAGTAATATCTCAGCTGGAATATTAACTCCAGCTTTAAGCATCTTAACTTGATTCAATTCATGATAGCCCATGAAATAGTAACAAGTGTGGAAATAGGTCCTGGAAATACAACTATGTCTAAAGTTGAAGCAAATAGGCATATTAGGTTTAGAAACATGATGATGGTCTTTGACTATGCAAAAGGTATTGTGAAGGGGAAGGAATAATGACATTAAATAGCAAGGGAGAGAGGGATTTTTCTCAGGATAAAAAAATGGAGATCTAACAGAAAGAAAGGTTAAATAAACCACTGAAATATTTTAAAACATGGATAGCTTCATAAATGTCAGTTTCAGGAGTGACATAGATATAAATGATCCTGTTTTCAGAATCTGTATATATATTTGTTTACAAGACAATTACTATTACACCCTGAAGACTGACTGAAAAAATATAACTTAGAGTAATTCCTGTAAGAATTATCATGGGTTCATGGATAATCTTTTATCTGTTTAACTGTGTGAATTTCTCACATACTAAAATTCAAGATTACAAAGCAAATGAAACCAGTCTCGCTGAATTGAACTACCAGATTTAACATTTCCTTGTTGCATTATGCACATAGTGGATTCTTAGGATTGTGCTCTCTTCCTGAAGTGTGCTATAGTTTTTATTTCTGTTTAGAATAATAAAATATGCTGAGTTGGAAGGAAATCTGAAGAATCATGGGATCCAATTCCTGGCCCTGCACAGGTCAACCCAAGAGTCACACCATGTACCTGAGATCATCATCCAAAAGCTTCTTGAATTCTGTCAAGCTTGGAGCTGTGACCACTTCCCTGAAAAACACTCTTCCAGTGCCTGATCTCCTCCTGGGAGAAAAATCTTCTCCTGATATCTAACATAACCCTCCCTCAATTCACTTAATGTCATTTCCTCAAGTCCATTCACTAGTCATGAGATGAAGAGATCTGTACCTGCCCCATCTCTTCCCCTCACAAGATTGTTGGAGAGCGTCATGAGGTGTCCCCTCAGTCTCCTCTTCTCTTGGCTGAGCAGGCCAGGTGACCTCAGCAGCTCCTTGTATGGTTTCCTCTCCACAGCCCTCACCATCTTCATAGTTCTTTGGATGCTCTTTAATAGTTCCATGGTTTTTTTTTTTTTATATTGTGGTACCAAACATGCCCCCAGCACTGGAGGTGAGGCTGCCCCGGTGCAGAGCAGAGCAGGACAATCCCCTCCCTTGCCCGGCTGGTGATGCTGTTCCTGCTGCACCCCAGGACAGGCTTGGCCCTCCTGGCTGCCAGGGCACTGCTGACTCAGGTTCAACGTGCCATCGACCAGGATCCCCTGGTCCCTTTCCACTCTCCAGCCTCTCATCCCCCAGGCTATACACACAATCAGGATTGTCCAGTCCCAGGTGTAGAATTGGGAACTTTCCCCTGTTAAACTTCATATAGTTGGTGATTGCCCAGCCCTCTGATTTGCCAAGGTCTTCCTTCAGGGTCTCTCTGTCCTCTAGATTTAGTGTCACCAGCAAACTTACTTAGTGTCCCTTGCAGTCTTGCCTCCAAGTCATTTATGAAGATGTTGAAGAGCATGGGGCTGAGCATGGAGCCCTGTGGAACCCCTCTAACAACCAGTCCCCAGTCTGATGTCGCCCTGTTCACTTTAACTATCTCTGCATTTACAAATTCATTTCAAGTGTTTGAACATGCATTATCCAATTAAGTTCACAATGCTTCAGTATTATGTGCAGTATTGCAATAATATAGTATTCATTAATTACTATTTCTTCTGTCTTTCACAAAAGGAAGCTGAAGTATGGACAAGAAACCATGAAAGTCAGTGTCAAATTCAGGAATAAAAACTCACTTGATTCTTCTGAGGTTTCTTTTTCTTGATTACGGTCTCTTGATCTCCGTGGTCTCAGAGGGCTCACATGGTCAGTACATATCCATTCTGCAGGTTGAAAACGCCTTTAGGTACACTGTTGCACAGCCTGCAATGTACTGTAATGAAAGAAAAAACACTAAAAATGCATGTAAGAGAGCACTTGTGACAAAAACATTATATATTAGAAAATTTCCTTCTGTATCATACATATTTTGGTTTTAATTATAAAGCAGCACTGCTCCTGTTAATGCAGTTATGCTTTAAAACTTTTACTAATTAGTAAAATATTTGGAAAATATTTGAAACCATATATTTTATTATTAAAAAAAGCAAAATTCTTAAAGACGTTTCAATAGCCAACCATAATGGTTGTAGTATCAAAAGTGTTAATAATTTCATTTTAATTTCTTCAAATAGCCAACATTCAGAAAGAAAAAAGGTCAAATAATAAACCAATGTAGATGCAGGTCCTGGATGGTATTTCTGCATTCTAAAAATTAGCTAAAATTCTCTCATGAGCACTGTATCATAACAGATAGAAAAAACCTTAGTTCAATCACATGCAGCAACTTCTTTTATTTTGTAAAAATTAAAGGGATTTTTAGGAAATATTTAGTACTATATGCATTAGAGGCCTGTAATTCTCTATTACACCATTACATTGCAATAACAGATTCCATGTCTGTAATTTTGTTTTTACATCTGAAAAGACTCCATTTTACTTAAGAAAGGAATAGAAATTAAAGCAATTGTTCTTTCTGCTGCAAAGTCTTTCAACTGCAGCTAACTATAAAATATTTTTCTCTGGTTTAGTCTTTTTATTTTCCTTTTGATGATGCCAGTACAACATCCCTCTTTGTCCATCAAGGAAAATAATTTAAATGGCCTACAATGCTGAGTTTTCTCAGAATTTTCCGTTACTCCTGAACATTTTACAACAAACAGAGAAAAAAAATACCTGGGCTCTCTGTCAGGATCTAGGAAAGCAGGCAGGAGTTCTGCCTCAGTCATTCCTGGCAGAAAATTAAGAGGGGTAGCTACAGTCATTTCTGGTGAATATTTTCAAGGCAGCACAGATGCATAATTTGTACTTTATACATTTTTTAGCAAAACCTGTAGTAGAACATGTGTTATTTATTTTTTTATTCTTTAAATCCTTATGTTATTTGGTCAGGGTTGTCTGAATTTGTCTTACATTTGTTGTAATTTTAAAAATCAATTCACTTTTGAAGAATTGAAAAGAAACAATTTTTCATGGATATATTGTATATTTTACTAGAAAAATGATGGCTGTCTTCCATCTTTAGCTTTTTCTCTGTTACAAGCAGATTTTAACTAAATACAATTTACTGACCATCAGAGGGTTTAAAGGAGAAACATGATGTGCTTCTGAAATAAAAATATCAAGAAACACCAATGAGAGAAAAAATCAGCATACATTACTCCTAATCCTAAATTATTAGTACGTATTTCTCTGCAAAATAAGGGATTGCTTTAGGAAATCTTGAGACTGCAACTACAGTTACTTCAATTTATTCTGCAGTACTGGTAGAGCTGCCTTATCCCAGAGCACGAGAGGTCAGCCTAAAGCATCAGCACTGTTTTGCGGTCTTATTGCAAGAAATGGTGAATAGCTCAGGGAGTTGCTGATTGCCCTTTACTCCCACAGACTTCAGTTCTTCAGTACCTAATGGTTTTAATCTCTTCAGTCCTAATGTCTACAATTAAACTGCAAAATATTTTCCCCTTGAGTCCCATTGTTTTCCACCATTTGGCATTCATTGATTTCCTACCCTGCTACAATATCCCTGATTTCCAGCTGAAATAAAACAGAGGGAGAATCATGTTGTTTTTATTTCCGTGTTGGAGTTTTATGCCACCATCATTGGCAATGTCAGCACAGCTCTGGGAATAGTTAACAGCTTTTGCCAAAGACAGAAGGGAACACTGAGGAAACCGAACAAAAATGAAGAGACAGATATTTACAAAGCAAATGACATTTCTTACAGTCCTTAAGCTTATTAAAAACAAGTTCACATCAGAAACTAACTATAATTATTTATTAAAAAATTAAGAAAAACCTCAGATGAATAGTGAGCATCAGGCATGACTTCTGTGCAGCCTAATGACAAGCAGTATTGATAGCGAAATAATTAACATTACTGAGCAAAAATCAGATCAAAAGAAGTGAGTATTTCAGAACAGAAATTTTCCTTTTTCTGATATTTAGAAAGCAAGAAATTTTATATGATCATTCAGTAAGTTCATAGACATTAATAAGAACAGCAAGTTCAGGCCTGTTCACAAACTATTTCCTTTTACAAATCTCATTTAGCAGGTGTGATGTACAGAATGCCAAAACATCACACTACCTCACATTTGGACTGATAACGGTAAAATCAATAACAAGAAAATCAATATTTATTTTCATAGGACAGAAATCTTGGAAGGAGCTTGGAAATTAGAGGGACTGTGAACCAGAAGCCCTTGACATACAGGAACCATCAGTATCTGTGCATAGGCATGAAGCATGGTTTCATGATTCCTTATTAGTTAGTTATTTTGATAAACTTCATACAAGAGTACTCAGTTGGATGATGCTGACCTTTGCTAACTCCTGAATGCTCTTTCTGCCTATGCTCAGAGTGTATTTGCAAAGCAATAAGCTTCACTCAGGAGCAAACATTGATCAATGAACAAGAGTATTTCAAACCCCAAATAAGCCCTTTTGGCAGTATCTAGTGTATCACGATGCCAAAATTTACAGTTTTATCAATACATGAATGATCCATGCATTTACACATTTTGGAAGGGGGCAGTCATAAAGTTTAGCTAGGAGGTAGTTCAGTATGGCTGATGGAGCTGGGCTTTGTCTGAAATTCTATCACAAGTCGTTTTTTTCAGGCTTCACTGACATTGGTTTAGCCCAAGCACATTATCACTGCTGTGTGCCGTTCTGGGAGGGAGTGTACATGTCTCTCAACATGGTTTTCTTCCTTATTTTTTTTCTTTGTTCTGTCACAAGACATTTTTTTTCTCCTATAATGGTGAGCAGGGAAAATGTGTGCATTATGTCTATATAGACATAATATCATCCCTTCTGTATTCTGCTTTTCTCTCTCTTTAAGGTTTGAGGAGCTTCTTTCCTTTTCAGTTTGGCTGTTCTAAGCAGTCTCACATTAGCATTTCTCACTTCCTCTTTAAATTTTCCTTCAAACATTTAACTGAAAGGTGCTCATTATTTTTTTATTTCAAGGTCTAGCTCAGTGTCAGAAATAAAGGGGAAATATCTACCAGCTCTGCAGCAGCAAAGCCAATTTATTCCTACAAATATAATTCTCAATCTCTATTTTCTCCTTTCAAGGTATCGAGACACCTATGTCATATAAATCCATCTTACTTCCACCAAGATTTTCTTATTGGGACAATGTTGCTGACTGTATGAATAAAATAAGCAAGGGAAACTTGGTCCACTGTGCATGAATAATTAGATCATCATCTTGGGTTTTAAGATGTCAAAATTAGCAAAAGAATGTGGTAGAGAATAAAGTTGATCAAGAAGTACAAATTCTTACAATATTTTGAAATTTTGGAATAATGCAAATGTAAGGATTATTTTTTTTTCCTTGCAGCCCTCCCAAAAATTCTTTCAGTTTGTTAGCTTGCTTGCTTTTTATTATGTAAATAATTCTGATGGACTTGTTCAGAGAATTTGACTGCAAGGAGATGGCAAATGAAAATTATTCTCCCTGAGGTGAATGATGAGCTTCAAAAATGGGTACTCTGAAGCACATATTTCATGAACATTACTCCTCTTCCCTTTTCTGGAAACTGCATGATCTTTGCCTTGTATAAAAGCTGTGTGGTCTCATGACCTCAAGAGCAGTGACAGATATTTTTATGCTCTGTCTTTTAAGGAGAATGTCTTAAAAATTAAGTATTAAACCAGGTATCAGCCCATAAAAGAAACTGACACATAAAGAAAATCTAATGAGAAGCCAGAGAGACAGAAGCCAGGTACCTCTTGGAAAAAATGGAATAATAGCAGTGAAAAAGACTTACCAATTTGTACTCTGGAAGATCAACACACACACTTTGATGTAATTGAAATGTAAATGACAAAGACTATTACTGCCATCACTTTTATAAATTCAAAATAGATTCAGTTCTGTGGTTTCACAATTTAGGGATTGAAGTATTTTAAACAGAAGAACAGCTATTCAAATCTCTAACCATTTTAGTACTTAGTTTTGCCATTCATTCAGGGATACTTACATTTTACTTCTGTCTACTGTCCCTTGATTGCTTTGCTTTGGTTACCTGGCAATTTTCCTGCTTTGTTTAACTATTCCAGACTCCAGAAATTAAAACTAAATAAATCTCCAAATACAGTATTTTATTATAATAATTGATGGTGGTAACTGTAATAATTATGTCTATATTGATAATAATAATAGAATTAGGATTATAACCTGCTTTAATTTATATTGTTTTATACTTGTTTGTATTCAAGTGTAGAATTCAGTCTGCCTGAAGAAGGAATATTATTTGGCTGGTTTTCCTGTTGAACAGGTAAGTGGAGTAGGTGCTTAGTCAGAAATGTCTTTCTTCTAGTCTCTACAAAAAAAAAATCTTCTGACTTTTGACTTTAATGACTAAGATTCACTCCAGCTCTGCCTGTATCCCATGGCTGGTGACTGCTGATGATGCTGACAGCCATTCCTTTCCACTTCTGACAGTATCTTTGCCATAGAGGAGCTTCAGCTGAAGCTGCCACTGAGCTAGCTGAAGCCCATCATGGTCACACAAAGGTGCCACTTTTCTTTTGAGTTCAAGAAACTTAAATAATCTTTATTTACTCCCTGCAGCTTGCAATTTCCTGTTAAATATCAGACTGTCCTTTTTGTACAATCCATAAGATCTCAGGCAGTCACAAGCATATCTTTTATTTAGGTTTCTCAGTCACTTTGCATTAAGGATTGACAAACCACTATTGATGGTTAATACACCACAATTAGTGTGTATGGTTGATAACTGCCCTTCTCTTTATATTTTTATTTCCTGGGGCTTTTTTTCTTTAAAAGTTTTCTACGTATTGTTCCTTTTTTTCCCCTGTCTGCTTTCTAAATCTCCTTTAATACTGAAATATTTTTCACTAAGCTTCATTGGGAATACTCATCTTTCTAAAAACATTTCAGATGAATTAGCCTAATTTACTAAAAGTATAGCAACCTTCCCATTATTAACTATCAGCTTTTCTTTTTCTTCTAAAAAAGAAAAACAGATAAAACAGTCTTTTAAGACTTTACAGTGTTCTGTAAAGATAAAATGCACCTGGAGCAAACAGGCATTAAAACATACAGATTGTTTTGAAGCTATAAATGTCCATACACACCATATATCTGGCCTTCATTCTTTAAATATCAATGTCAATGTTGTATTATTGAATATTTTTATATAAATTGCACATTTATATACATTTATATTGCATAATTTTTATATACATAACATGAATAACAAAAAAAGCTGAGTAATTTCAAACATGCAGCTCTTTAGAATAGACTTTTTATTACTTTTTCTTACATTACACTTTTGTTAAGCTAACACTTATGGTCCCATAATGAGTCCCACACATATTATCACTATTATAAAATGAAGCTTACAGTTGGTTGTACAATTATACACACATCAAAGTGTTAACTATATTGTTCTTCACACAATGTTTCTTCAAAATCAACCTGCTTGAAAGTACACACATATATATTTCCCACCATATGCACACTTGAAAAAATATTTCTCTACTTCCAGAATTCAACTGCTAGGAAAGCTGTTGTCACTTTGAAAGCTTTACTTTTTTACTTTTACGGATGTTTTGCTTTCTTGTTGTCTTACATCACCTCTGACTGCTAAATTCTGCTGTAGCATACTGCATACAGACTGTATGTACTCTCTACATTCATCATGTCCACATGCTGTTAATGTGATTCAAAAGAACAATTTAATAGGTATCAGGGAGCAGCTTTTCACCTTGTGTTTAAAAATGAGATAACCTAGAACTGATTAACAGTATGACACTTTTTTTTCTTTTGTATGCTCCAGATGACGCAAATAAGGAAGCAATCCTTTAAAACATTTTTGGAAAAAAATATTTTTCTAAATATATTTTTTGAAACTAAAACCTACCCTATCTTCAGTGGGTTTTCAAATGTTGAATTTTCTGCCAAGTCTTCATGCCTGAAGTATAGCTACTCTGTTCTTAAAAGGAGGAACATCTGAGTTGTCATAAGGCATTTGTCATTCTTTGGCTTATTTGCTGAAGTTGAAGTTCTGTTAGTTTTTTCCTGATTTTTTATTTTGTTTTGTTTTCTTCAGGGCTGAGAATGACAGGAATGCAACAAAGGGGGAAAAAGTCATGTCTGTAGCCAAGATTCTCAGAAGAATGCCCAAGGATGGGTCAGCTGTGGGCGGTGCAGGAAAAAAAAACAAACCAAAAATAATTAAAAAAAACCAAAAACCAAAACTACCAAACCCAACAAAAAGCCAACTAAACTAAAGCAAACAAGAAACCCCAAACCTAAAACCAAAACACAACAAAACCAAAACCAATCAACCAAACAAACAAATCCCAAAAAACAGAGAAAATAAAGCAAATTCCCAATCCCTCCATTCCCCCCAGTTTTCATAATATGAAGCATGAAATCCTTGTTGCATACAGATTGCACACAGCAGCTGACATGTACAGCAGTATCAGGAAAGTACTCTATCACTATAATTTGTTTTGCTTAAATCTCTAGGTGTGTTGAAAACAGTCCAGCTGTATACAGGATCACATTTTGAACAGACAACTCTGAAAGTTACAGACAAGGGAGTATTTTAGAGCTTTTGGGACATGAGCTGCATTGCTTATGAAAAGCCTATCCTCTAGAGCACTGTTTATTGGCCTTTTAAATAATCATCAAGTATCATAAGCCACTCTAATTGGATTCTAGGAAACAATTCACAATAGAAAAATATTCCTCCATTTTTCTTTAATGAATGATTTGTAAAACAGACTGCAGCTTCTCTATATTTGCTTGTTATTCAGCAATCTACTTGGTCAATAATTCTTGGCCATGCTTTTTCCATGGTTAAAATTTGTGCAACTATATATTCCTTCAAATTCCAGGTGATTTGAGCAATCATACATGGCAAGTTTATGTGTTCTGAATGAATGTGTCCAACTCATGTAATTAGGTTTTCAGTATAAATTAACTTGAATTCAAATTAAAAATTATTTTCCCTTAGAATTGTGTACCATTTCTGTCATATTTTTTTTATTCACAGTGTTGGTCTGGATTAGGCTACAAGTTCTTTCCTGGCTTGTCGATGTTCAATTATAGTGACTTTCCTTCTCTTCAGGGCCCACTACTTCTAACACACACAGGGAAAAAATAAGCAGGCAGAACCGGGTTCTTGCCTTCTCTAGAACTTAAAAGTGCCTCCTCTCCTTCATTTAGTCCAAATTTACCTTCCTCAGACTTATTCAGTCATGTACTGTAGTCACAGTTAGCTCTGCAGAGAGATCATTATGTACTCATCCCTTTGAGTGTTTGAGGCAGTCCCAGTGAGTATCTCTTCTATGTCTGAAATTATTACTTTCTTAGATACATGCATATGTCAATTCCTGTGTAAAAACCCCAAAGATTTAACAGGATTTTAAATACTACTGGTATAGGGGGCCAGATGAAGATGGTTGAGCAGGCCAGTTTTCAGAAAAAATTACTGCTGTATTTGATCCCTTTCACAAGTCAGCAAATGTGTGTTTGAAAAGCCTACAAATATGTCCTAATAAGACATTGGATATAAAAGTAGAGCAGGAGATAGAATTGTCCAATGAAGAACTGAAAATATCAAGGCAGCATAGGGCAGAGAGAGAAAGGGTAGAGGTGTAAGAAGAGCACAGAGGCATTCAAGACTCAGCTACATGGCAGTAAAACATTGCCACAGAATTTCAACAAGAAAAGATGGAATTGAGAAAGAACCAAGGCAACAAGGTTGCTTTTACTACAGAGCACCTGACAGTGTATGGGATGTAATCCCAAGGAGCACTGCTAATCACACTGATGGGACGCGTGTGCGGCCAGCAGTGCCCTGCTTCATTATGTTCATATGGCATCTGTCAGTAGAGTTGTACGTGTGCAAGTGCTGACAAAATAAGAATACAGTTTGGCCATATGGCTTGCATTCCATCGCAATGCTGCCTTCAATCAGCCTGGGTGGAAGACAACTTGTCATTGCTTCCTCTTGTCCATCCATCTGACAATGCTAATCCCCTGCCATTCAAATCTGTCTTGTCCCCAGCCCGCCTTCCCAGCTGTGTACTGACACAGTACACGTCTTGCTTATGCTGCTGCTCTTCCCGGAGATGACTTGTTTCTTCTGGCCTTCCTTAGACTTTCTGCTTCTTCACCAGCAGCTGTAGATGTCTCTTTCTGTCCCCCTGTGCTTTATTCCCTTTAGTAATATTCCATTCATGCTGTTTGCATCTCTTTGGGGAGAGCAGGATTCATACAAAAATGATCCAGTCCTCTTTAGGCTGTCTCCCAAATTGCTTATTTACATATGCTTGAGAGAGTGCATCTTCCCCAGTTCAATCATTTCCTGACCTCAGCAATTCCATCACTCAGTCACACACATGGGAAGATGAGGGCTGGAGGGTTTTTTACTGCGTTGTTCAGGTCTGCTTGGCACAGAATCAGTTTTACTGTATTTTGTGAAACTGCCAGGCATCTTGCAACCCATTTTTAATTAAAGGAAGAGCTTTGATTAAAGACAAGCAAGTCTGGCAGCCAGTCCTTAAAAAAACAAAAAATAATACCCCAAAATCTCAGTCTTCCAACACTTTTTTTAGTGCTCTGGGAATATCATTCAAGCCTCCATCACAAGGATTATGTACAAACATGAAAGCAAGAGCCAATTTAAAATATCAACAAAAGTGGCATTTCTCACACTGTGACCAGTCAAACCACAAGCACTTCCTAGCTCACATCAAAGATAACTTTAAAAATTGCTCAGATAAGACCAATATTTTTGCTGCATTCCCTAGGACTAAACAAACCTACTTCCATCAGGATTAATCAGTATTAAAAAGTCTGCTTGGTTTAATCTATCTTGTGCGCTTCTGGCAAAGATAACCATACCCATAATCAGCCTAAAGGTCAGATCATGGAAAAGGCAGTATTTATTTACCTCTGGGCCACTGACAACATCACTTACTGCGTTTTTTCTATCTCCAGTATTGGCTTTGTCTTGTCAGTCACTAAATGGAAGCTATTAGCAGCAGTAGAAAACTATGCTTCATTTACAAAATTGAGGAAATGCATAAATAATGACAGATGGTGGCATATGTTAATTTCAAATGCTTTTATTAGGTACATTTCAATAGTATATTCTCTTCAGATATTTGGAGTTAATCTTAGAACTCACCTCACCGCAAAACTAGATCATAACATATAGCAACAGAGTACAGTTTTCAAAATATGTTGGCTCATGATCAGTTCAAAAGTTCTAATTTTCTTTTAAAACAGTGTTTCTGAAATTATGAGCCAACAAATATCAATGGAATACCTTCATTAAGGAAAAGACCCATATCCTTACCTTTGAATCTGACAACTAGAAGGTAGCACTCTTCTTCTTACCAGGCAGACTTCATATATAGATATATAGATAGATATAGATTATATAGACATTGGTACTTATTTCTATCCATTTGTCTATGTAATTTTGTCTATAGATAAGTTACGTAGGATAACTATTGGTAAAATAGATCTAGAAATACTGAAACAGGTCTAGGTCAGAAATAGATATAGATAAAATAACTAGGTGGATAAATAATTGGAATTTTATTTATAAATCTCTATAGTAAATTATTTAAAATTACAGAAGTCTGGGTCCTTTAACAGTCTAAGATTTGGATGTAGTTTAACATTTAGGAGAAGGCAGAGAGTACTGACCATAACACATTGATACCATCAGTTTTGTGACCTTGATTTTTCTAAGGTAATTGAGTTATATGTAGTAGATAATTTGTTTTTCTAAAGTGAAAAATTAATTAATCAGATCAGTCAAATCTTTCTCCCACTTAGATACATCAAGTTCTGTAAAGATTTCTGAGCAAAATTTCACATAAAAAAGCAACACTTGGTTTCACAAATGTTTATTACTCCTTACTTACAGCAAGAATTGTCTCTACAAAGAAGCCAAACTTCTTTATAAACAAAGATATATGTTTCCTTTTGATCTGACATCTCTAGAAGCAGTTAACCTGTTACAGCATGAACATTGATAATGTGATTCACTCTGGACTCATAACTAATTTAAACTAAATTTTGAGTGGAATCAAGGTCAAAAAAATAATTTGTCACATAACTTAGCAAGAATATTACTTATTTCTGAAATAAAATCTGTAAAGTAGTGGAGGAGGTGGTTAAAACACTCTCATTTTTTTTTTTCAAAGTCTGGAGCTAGTGAGGTATTGGAATTTATAAAGTCCTGCTTATCTTGGCAGATTCACAACCACTAGAAACCTATGTTATATTTCAGTGGGGGTAGGAAATTATATAATAAATTGTTACATCATACTTCAAAACTATTTCAAAAATAATTCAATTCATATGCCATTAGCAATAATATCTCCTCTTTAATGGACCCTGACTAACTAGAGAGATCAGCCTATTAATATTGTAAAACAAAATTTTGTAGTTTGAGCAGTTAACAGGTGGACTAAGATCAAATGTATTATAACAGATTTGTTAATAAGAAAATACATATAACTTTATAAAGCCAATAGACTGGTGAACTGCGCTTCCCAAAGGGATAAACAGGGAGGAAAGTTAATCATAAAATCATACAATGTTGAGGGGTTAGAATCTTAAGGGAATGGAATAGACCTTAAGCATCATCTAGTCCCAACCCCACCCTGTTATGGACAGAGACATCAACCACTAGAGTAGGTAGCTCAAGGCTTTTTCCAAGGTGGCTGTGAACATTTCCTGGGTTGGGACACACAAAACTTCCCTGGGCAGCCTGTTCCAGTATCTCACCACCTCCAAAATAAAGAATTTCTTCCTAATATCTAACCTAAATTTCCATCTTTCAATTTGTACCCATTACTCCTTGTTCTATCGCTACAATTCCTGATGAAGTCCATCTCTGGCATCTCTGTAGACCCCCTTCAGATACTGGAAGGTTGCTGTGAGGTTTCTACACAAGCTTCACAAGCTTCTCTTCTCTGGGTAGAACAGACCCAACTTTCTCAGCCTGTGTTTTTATGTAAGGTGCTCTAGCACTCTTATCTTTTTCCTGACCTCCTCTAGACTTGCTCCAGCCTTTCCGTGTCCTTCTTATGCTGAGGGAACCAGAACGGAACCCAGTACTCCAGGTGGGGTCTCATCAGAGCCCAACAGAGGGTGAGAATCCACTCTTTGAACTGCTGGCCTCATTCCTTTAAATGCAAGCAAGGATTTAATTGGCTTTCTGTGCTGTGAGCTCACACTGCTGGCTTATGTTAAGTTTTTAATCAGCCATCACCCTCAAGTCTTACGCTGCAGGGCTGCTCTCAGTCACTTTCCACCAAACATCTAAGTGTGCCCGGGATTGCCACGGCCCAAGTTTAGGACCTTGTACTTCACTTTGTTGAGCTTCACAAGGTTTGCACAGGTCCACATCTGAAGACTGTTCAGGTCTCTCTGGATGGCCTCCATTCCCTCCAGTATGTTATCTGTACCACACAGCTTGGTGCCATCAGCAAATCTGATGAGGCTGCACTCAAACCCACTGTCCATGTTGCCAACAAAGGCACTGAACAGCACTGGCTCCAGTACTGACCTCTGAGGAATGCCACTTGTCACCAGTCTCCACAGGGACAATGAGCCATTACCACAATGGGATGTGTACAATGAAGTGCACCCACCTGAAACTGCCTGCAGAGAAAATGCAAGTGTAAGCCAACAACAGAAATTACATTGTATGTACAAATCAGAGGGGTGATTCCTATACACTGGAAAAGTGTACAGAAGAAGAGAAGGGATCAAATTCATTTTTCAGCTTCAATTACCAGAGGTAAACAGGGTCACCTAAGGTTGACGATACTTGTGTGATGTTACATAGGTCAGCATTCCCTATATACTCTTATGCTCTGAATCTGCTACAGTGACTGGCAGTCATTTGCCCAAACCAGGGGAAAGGCACCTTGCTATAGTTTTCTGTCTGTCTATCATGAAGATGCCATGATTTCTAGTACTTGGAAGGCCTTCAGATTATCTGTAGTGGGGTAAGGGAAACAGCAGAATCCAAATGAGACAGAAAAACAATAAAGTAATAAGCTTATCCATAGAATTACTTGCCTTTTTCTTTTTCTTTTTCTTTTTCTTTTTCTTTTTCTTTTTCTTTCTTTTTCTTTTTCTTTTTCTTTTTCTTTCTCTTTTTCTTTTTCTTTCTCTTTCTTTTTCTTTCTTTCTCTTTTTTTCTTTTTCTCTCTTCTCCTTCTCTTTTTCTTTCTCTTTTTCTTTGTCTTTTTTCTCTTTTTCCTTTTCCTTTCCCTTTTCAATTTTCCTTTTCCTTTTTATTCTCACTTCTGAAACCTAACAACCTTTGAGAAAGGGTGGAAGTGTAGTAGGGATATGGAAGGGAGAAAATGGCCAGAATGTTGAGGCTGCTGGTCCTGCTGTTGGGGATTTGGAATCAGAGACCAAGGATGGGTGACTGAGGAGAGGAAATTAAGCTTTGGACTTTGGAGGGGCAGGCACTGAGCCAGGGCTCAGCTGCAGCAGCACACGACCTATAGCAGCACATCAGCAGTTGAAGACGCAGCTTAGAGCTCCTGAGAAGGAAGGTCTAGGCTTTATTCATGACTACTTAAGTCCCCGAAGGTTGGTTCTGCAAATTGTAATTTCACTGCTGTTCAATATTCATTAATGCTTAAAGCAATGACAAGGACTATGTACATATTATAAATATATAGATTAAGATAGAGAATCTTTTATGTCTATTAATTTCCTTCCCCAAGGACATAAAACCCAATTTTTAATGCCTAATGTTCCTGAATACACGGAAATCACATTAACAATTTCAGAACGGCTTCAACATTAAATAAGTTTAGAGAAGTTTTAGTTTCTCTGTATTGCCATAAGTCCTTGTTAAGGAAAAAAAAAAGGAAAAAAATATAAAAGTAAATTCATTTCATTTGGTTTTCCTGGCTAACATTTCTTTTCCTATGCAAGAATATATTTAGTCTTCTTTTACCATGCTGTATCTTCTGCACTGATTAGAAGTGCACAGTAATACAATATAATAAACTTTTATTTCAATAAATATATGTATAGATAATAACAATTTCATTATCTATATCTAAATAGTATATAATCTCTAATATTTCCAGCATATAGCACACAACAAAGACTGATAAATATGAAAACACAAAACTATTTTGTTCTAAGGTCTGCTTCACCCTTTTGGCTAAACATTGATTCCTCATTTGACTTCTAGTTGCTATTCCTACTAGTCAATAGGTTCTTGCACCCATTTCTGACCCTTTGCTAAATGCATAATGTGGTAGTACGTGAACTAGCTTTATACACCCCCGAGTAATCTGTGCTGTTTTCTGAGCACACTGCTCCTCTTCTGTTTCCTTTCTCTGGAGTATCCTTCTACTAGAAAAAAAAAAATTAAAGCAAAAATAAATTAATGAAAACCAAAAAGCCAGAACTGAATGCATTGGTTCTGCTTGGGATGGAGTTAATTGTTTTCATATTAGCCCATATGGTGCTGTGTTGTGGATTTGTGACTAAACCAGTGTTGATAAAACACCAATATTTCTGTACTGCTGAGCAGTGCTTACTAAACATCAATATTTTCTCTTTTTCACACCAAACCTTATAGTGAGGAAGCTGGGAAAACACAAGGTTTTGGGAAAGCTCACAATCAGGACAGCTTGTATGAACGGCAAAAGGGACATCCTGACATCCTATACCAAATGAAGCTGGGCTCAGCAAAAAAATCTCAGGGAAAAAATAAGGAAAGAGAGATATTTGTGGTTATGGTGTTTGTATTCCAAGTAATCTTTATACAAGCTCCTCTGGAAGTATCAATTCTTCAGGAATTTGTCAGCAACCATGTGTATCTTGACTTTTAGCTATATATTTCTAAGACTGCATCTGGATCTTGGCTAAAACTTGTCTAATATCTGTGGGTATGGGGATAAAATTGCCGGGTGATGAAAAACAATCAATAAATTCCTTGTTTTGCTTTGCTTCTATGGGCAGATTTAGGTCACTCTTATTTTTTATTTTTTTTTCACTATCTTTATCTATAACCAAAACTTTTCAGGTTTTGCTCTTCCAATTCTCTCCACCATCCTGCTGAAGGGCAAGTTAGTAAGTAGCGGTGGTAGTCAACCCACCACACAGGATAACATTAATACAGCTGATGGATATTTATGGTTTGGCATCTTACAGTTCAGTTATACTTGTCAAAGCCAGTCCAAAAAACAGTGCTGTAATTTGCACTGAAAATTACCACATGTGGTTATGCCACTATATCAAATATACTACTCCAGATTGTGCTATTGAAACTTTATTTAAAATGTGTGTTTCAGTCCATGTTTTGGAAATGGGGATAACCACCTGACAAACTGTTCAAGCTGTCTAATTTAGGCATTACCACCTATCATTGTGCAGGTCTTTCTTATTAAACTTATATCCTTGTTAAAATACTCCACGTAAAACTATTGAAACTCTGAGCTTACACAATGAGATGGTCCAAGAATATTACCTGGAAATCAGAAGCAAACTTCTGTTAGAAAAAGGAGATGTATGGGAGAACCACCAAATTAGGAGTTTCCAAACATAGGTGTTGGAATAAATTAGGTGAGACTTCTTTCTTCATGAGGGAAAAGCTGAATCTTTATTCACATAACTTATTTTGTACTGTTTCCACAGACCTCGTGCAACATTTGTTGACTGGTAGTTTTCTTGCTACTTCATTTAATGGCCAAAAGGTGATTTTTATGTGTTAAGGTTCAAGCTGTTTACATTTTTCTTTTGTGTGTTGTAGTGGAATAGATCTAATGTTTACCAGATTATGCACTTATTTTTCACCCAATAGGTTAGGTTATGTTAATGAACTATTTATACCAAGATTGTTTTCACATGGGAACTTGCAAAGTACTAGCTGCACTTGGAAGAAATGACAGGCTAGCTATTGATTTAAAAGAGCAGACCTGATTTTACCAGGCCTTTCTTTTATAATGTCTCTACCTGTCTGCAACACATGGGTTACCTGTATAATATTAAAGTATTAAACAATTTTCTCTCTCAGCTGAAGAAATACATAACTCTTCATTCTATCCTAACAGATCTCATGGTATGTAGCAGATTCTGAAATATTAATTTGTGAAGATGGTACAGCCACATAATTACAGGAACTTAGTGGGATAAGAAGCTTGACAAAGAAAATGTAAATTTATGTATGCAATTTTTTGTCATCATCACTTTCCAAAAAAAGTGCAGAAATAATAGTGCTCTGCTATTACAAGGCCCTTTTCAATGATCAGAACAGGTTTTTAGTTACTTTATAAATTGCATAATAATGATCTTAGCTTGATAGGGATGTCAGTTAATTATTCAATGATTAACTGAGTTATATTCAACATTTTGAGCAAAAATTGGCAATATTTGGAGCTCTTATGTGCTACATGTAGAGTAGCCACTAACTCAAAGCTCTCCATATCTGTCTAATAATTTCACACAGATGATCCTAAGATGCTTCTTTAAATGAAGAGCTGTTGACTACAGATGGTTAAACCAAACAGTGCAAACATGTCCAAGCAAGAAAAGGAAACAATGAAGGCTGCTTATCACACAGTGTTCAATTTGTGCTGAGGTTTATGTATCCTCTTGTCAAGTGTTTAAATAATATAACAGAGAATAAACGTGATATCTCTGTCCACAGACCTCCCAAGAGAAATAACTAACACCTATGGCTGAAAATATTATCTCAGCTATTCTGAGCTTCAACGTGGTTTAGACAGCTTTTTTTGCAATGTCTAGGGCAGTAAGGTAAACTACTTTTTATCCTTATGTACAGGAACTGAAAGACATTTTACCTGGCCACATAACCTCTGCTATAGTCAGAGAACTGGAATAAAAGTAGAGCACTCTTGGAAAAAGCATGCTGATATCTGTGGTCCTCAGTCCATAGAAGTTCATCCCAGTTTCTGACCCACCAAACCAGTAACATAAACTATATTGCAGTTGTTTACCAGTTGATTTGTTTATTTGCTTGTCAAGGAAAATGTTAACTAATAGAACTCAGGTACAAACTTGGTAGAGATAGAAAACCAGGCTAGACACCTAACCTCACACACTAATTGGTGTGAGTATCCTTATGGGGATAATGCTCAGGAGCATCATTGCTCCCAAGGGGAAAATTCTTCCTCTCAGGTTATTAATAAGGCAATAAACATATTGCTTCTTGATTCATTAACATTGATATGTTGTTTATATATTAGTTTTTGTTGATACATTCCAAAGCTTGCATGGTGACCTAGTCTTAAAATTTTTCCATGTGTGTGGGTACAGGTATGAGGTAGAATCAAATTTCAGAATGCTGAGAATTAAGTGGTAGAGAGGCTAAAGATCAGGGGTAAAGTAGCAACCAATACTAAATTATATAGATGCTATCTAATAAACAGAGATAATACTATATTTTTGTACATTATGACTCACTAAATTGACATTCTGCCTTGATACAAAAAAAAAAAAGTATTATCATTAGCAAAAAGTTCTATATTATATTTTTGTTCAGTGCTTGCAAGGATACCTGTTGTAAAAAAAAAAACTTCAAAAATTTTGAGATTGAATTTTATAGCAAAACTAGATTTTTTTCACACATACAAATAAAGAATCATGGGCACAGTTTGGTTTATTGCATTCTAATGCAGTAAAGATTTTGTCCAACTTTGTAATTTATTTTTTATTTAATGTCATATATGGTCGCCATCTTTTTTAATTTTCTGACTTACAGGTTCACAAGCAGCTCCTGAATCACTGACAGCAAAATAAGATCATGACTGCAGCATTCTACTAAGACATATTTACTTTCATTCAAATGGATATATAGCAATTGCACTCAAAGAAAATTAGTAAATATTAAATTTATCCTCCTGCAACATGCTTATGTATTCAAGATGAAAAAGGAAAGTATAAATATTCCAACAAATAAGTCTTTTCAAAAGATTTAAATTCGTTATAACATTTTCAGAATCTTTGAAAAATGGGGGGGAGACATGAAGTTTGTATTGACTCTTTGATTCAGAGTATCCAAAGTAATTTGGGATACTCTGGAGCAAAATCTTTCTAGTCTGTGATGAGCCCAAGTATTTTCTGCAAATTTCTATTAAATGTGTTTAAATTTATCATTGTTTTAAAAATATCCAACAAAATAATCTACACTGTAAATTGTTTTTTGGGTTTTTTTGTTCTATATGATATAGAGGAACTTCAACGTTTCAGACACATTGTTTTAAATTTGATAGAGTCAACAGGCAGCATCAGTTTGTTACTAATTACAATCTTGGACTAGTTCTAAAACTAATCTTATAGGAGAGTAATTTCAGAGCCAATAGCATCAAGAGGGTATCATGTCAGAAACATTCTTTGTGAGCTACTCTTCTCTATCAACTGTCATTAATGAAAGTATGCATTTGATCAAACTTTAAAATATCCAAGTGGCACTGAGTCTGTTCAAACAATGAACAGCTTCTCAAGAACTATCTGTAGAAATACACATATTAACTCATATTTTATTTTCTACTTTCTTTCAAAATATGATATCAAAAATCATATTTTGATAATCTTATCCTACATAAAGGTATTAAAACCAGAATATTCTATCTATGCATCTTTCAAATCAAAACAAAATTTCCAGTTATTGTTGTGAACATACGAATCCCTCCCTTTAATTTGAAAAGATTAAAGGAATTACTGCTGAAATAGAGAAACGTAATGACAGATAAGATTAAACAGATGTGTGTGAAACCCTTTCCCCTAACAACGTAGTGAAAATAAAAACCTGAGAAAAAAACTTCTTGTTTATTATTATTATTATTAGTAGTAGTAGTAGTAGTAGTATTTGGGGTGTTATTTTTTGTTTTATTGAATAACTAAATTACAATTGGAATGGGTGTCCCTTTACCTGAGGCACAGAATTTTACAGATTTCTTCCTAAATAACCCTCTACTGATATATCTGCAAGATTAAAAATCAATTTTTACCCATTCTCATAAAGCACTATCTTTAATTAAAGAATAAATCAGAGGCATTTGGGACATAAAAATATCAATAAACTCTGCTGAAGGTAAAAATATTTTCCATACTTTTTCAGTTCTCTAAAGAGACAAAAGCATTTCAATACTATATATTGTCATTAACATCTACTGCCTTTGGTCTTTATTAAAGTATTAGAAGACTATATTATAAGTATTTTTCATATGAGGATTACTTTCCCTTTAGAATGGTTGAGAGATGATGTTCGCTAAGTTCTAAATGGGCCAAATAATAGTATTTCTGCAAATCACTTGGGAATCACGTCTAGTTTGGGAATTCTCACTGCAAATACCTACTTTTTTTTTTTTTTTTTTCTCACTGCAAAATTTTAATTGGATGATTTATCCACTACCATGTGTGGAAAAAAAATTCTTTTCCATTTAACTAAGTATCAGGTAATAATTTTTTTTTTTTTTTTTTTTTAATGGCAGGGTGGATGATCACACTTTTAAAAAAGAAAAATCACCAAAGAAGTTGCATAAAGAAATAATCTATTGATAACCAAATATCAAAAGCAGTAACTATACTAGAATTACACAGTCTGTCCTATGTCTGATCCTTTAAAAGCCTTTAGTCAGGTAACCCAGTCTATCTCAAACTTCAGTATCTTCTTCAGGCTTCCTAAGGCCCATAAATTGCCTGCTTAAAGATCTCATTTCCACTCAGGTGAGCTTGGATACCTTGGATGAGATTAACAGTAGACCAAGGTCTATCAGAAAGGAAGTAAAATATTGAAAGTAAAATCACCAGGGACTCAACTAAATTATTTTCTTTTCATTCACAATATCCCTATGTTCATATTTTTCTTCCAGCTTCAAGGCAGCCTCCTAAGCTCCCTGCACACAGGAGGTCAAAGGCGATCTCTGGAAAAAACGTGATTGTACAGGAAGATGAGGAAGAGACCAGAAGGATGCTGGAGGATGAAGGCATGCTTCCTCTCCAGCTGTATGAATGTGCTTGCCTTTCACTACCTGTTCTATAATTGTTACAAGAATAGCCACTTTATACTTGTATTTTATTTTCTGTGCCCTAGAACAAACTTTATTTAGCAAACTTTCACAGCGCTCATGTGATGCTTTTATGTCTTTTGCTGACTTCTTGAAGCGAATCACTTGGACTGCATTTTATGCACCCTCTTTCTTATTACAAATGCATTATTTCTTCAAGTAATCACCTCTCATCCTTTCCTAAGCCTCTTAGGTTCCTGTTGATTTAATCCCTGATTTCTGTGGATTTCACTTTTCCATTCAGTAAAAAGTAAATTATTTTCTTAAAACAAATGCATTTATCACAGGTTTCTACAGGTTGACACAAGCAAAAGAGAAAAAGAAACTAAGAATATTAATTGTGAGAATTAGTTTGTTATAAAATAATTCCTTGTTTGAAAAGATGCAGTAAAATACAGATCCATAAGTACTGCCAGGAAAACTGTCAACATACCAAGAATACTTTGGGTGCAGGATTTTTCAGATCACTGTCTGCAGATGTAACCTAAAGGAGACAGTTTCTTCAAAAACAAAACGTTTTCCCTTCCTTATTACGAGGAAAGAGAACAGGGAGAAAGGACCTCTAGCATTTTCTACCTACCAGTGGGAGACATTTCATGTAAAACATCAAAGACAATAAAGTCTTCAGTACATTTGCAGAGTCTCTTGCTTTTTCCTCTGGGGAAAAAAAAAAAAAAAAAACCAACCCTACAATTCCAGAATTTTCATTTCATTTTGCATAAAACTCACTAAATTGTATTTCAAAGTCTTCCTTATATTTCAACCTTTTTGAATTATCCTCTTGGGATGCTATTATTTCCAACCAGAAACATGATTTTCATACATTCTGGTGTTTTCTCAGTAATATATTCCCTTCTTATTTTCCCTACCACAACATATGACTTTAATCCTGTCTGGGCTGTCTAGCTTTCCTTTTTTCTAGCATGATTCCAATCCATACTTTAACAGCAGATTTCCACAGCTGCTATAGCTTTGTTCTCATTCTGATTTTTTTTTTATTTATTTCTTTCTCTGTATTCTACAGAGATTTTTATGATATTTCAACATCTAGAAAAGGTTATATAAAGTAGCAACTACTTAACTCTGGGCAGAAAATGGGTATCATATGCAGAGATGTAGAGAATTTAGCTGTTAAGCAGTAATCAGATAGCTTACAGATGTTATGTATCATTTCATGCCATGCTGTAGAGGTAAGAAAAATAAATAGGAAAAATTAAATGCAAAAAGGATTTTTCATTTTGTATATTTCTGTATATAATAATGGACCTGAACAAATGAGGCCCATTATTTAGAGAAAATGCAATCTTCAGATCTTATGCAAAACTGTAAATAACTTCAAAACAAGATAACTCCTTTTTATGACAACATTGGTGTCATGAGCAAAGAAGACAGCAACTAGATCACCAGAAATACAAGTAAAAAAACAGCTTACACACTTCATGTTGGATCCAGTTTGTATGCATTTTGTCACTGATGCTTAGAGATATAAATGGCATAATTAATTTTATTCTTAAAAGAGACATGAGAACATCTGACAACATTAAGTCTACCTGTAGCACAAGCAGTTGTAAATGGCCATCAAAATAATACATGGAAAGATATTAAATAGCTGAATGAAATTTTATAGCCCATATTGGGCAGGAAGTCAGACTATATGATCATAATGGTTGCTCTAAGACCAAAATTTACCAATCTAAGAAAAAATAAAATTATTGGTTTGAGCACGTAAAAAACTCTCAAGACTGCTAAAAGGTAGAAAATGCAAAAGTAATTTCAAAATATATGGTTTCCTAAGTATTTCAAACTCATTTGGAAATCTAAACTAATCCTCAATATCACATCAAATCACCATAATTGATCTTGCCATCTTACCCTAAAGAAAACAGATATTTCTAAAGACAGGTCCAGAACCTTTTGTAGGGACCATTGCTTTGTATTCTTCCACCTCTGAAACTGTCCACTGATAAAAGGGAGGAATAGAAGAGCACAAAAAAACCTGTAGCCTGTGGAAGATACTGAAATATAAAAATGTTGACTTCCAGCATTACACTGCTAAAGGTGAATAATGTACATTCTTTTGGAAATAATTATTTTTGGTTTGCTGGTTTTGATGTCTTATATTCTCAGGTTCTTTTTAGAAATGTACCATGAAACATAGATAAGTTTTTGGGTTTTTTTTTTCCAGTTATTAACAATTCTGTCCTTGGAAGCTGAGGTTTGCCTGAAATACAAAGGAAAAAGAAATAGATTGATAGTTCTTCAAAGCTGTTCAGAGCTTTGTAATGCTAAAATAAGATCTAATTTTTATGATTTGAAGTATATTTCAATGCAACTACATTCATAGCCCAAAGCAATAAACCTTGGAGTGTTTTCTGCACTCTCCCAAAACATGCTTTCCTGCCCTGTAGTCACATATCAGGCTTATCACAAGCTTCTTTTATGCAGCCACCTAAGTTACAACAGCTTTGCAGCTCTAATTTCTGTTTACAAATTCACATTAGAGCTAAGTAATTCATTAAAGTTTGATTTTATTTTCATTTTATTAAACAGAAGGCAAAGGGGCCCATCTGCAGATGTTGAGACACTATCAAAGGAAATAGCCAGATCTGACAGTTCTTATTTGAAAAGCAGCAGTTGCTTTAGGAATTCATTTAATCTGGGAGTAATGTGGAATCCCTGATCTTGTTTCCCTAAAAATTCATTAGCATGTTAAGAAACCAAGTTAAGTTCTGATTGCCAAGTACGGGGAAAATTAGAGGTCTTTAGTTCAAAAACTGCGATTCACAGAAGTCTGTGACATCTGAGAAAAGAAGATGGCACATTCTTAAGGTAAGACATTTACACAAGTCTTTCAAACCCCACATTTTTGGAGTGTTGAGTGAATTTGCTTTAGGAAGATTATAAACATACTCCCAGTGTTTCAATTCATGGGCCACAGATCTCTGCCTTCTGCAATCCATAGAGATTTGTATTCTTGATAGCAAGTATACCCATCCTTTAAATTCAAAACCCCTTTTTTTAATTTTTTTTTCAGCATTCACACTTTTTCCATGGCAACAAGCATATCTGTGCCAAACCAGGAAAGTATCCTAGTATTCAAAATACCCTTCTTCCACTGAGTCTGTTTTTTGTCATCCTTTGGCATCCTATATTTTAGAATTTTTATGGATTCCAACAAGGAATTTCTTTAGATTTCTAAAGGTGGCAAATACATATCTAGTAGAAAACTCATCATTTTCCTGATGCCACTAGCTCAAGCTTACATAAACTGAAGAAACCAGAAAAAACAAAGAAAAAATAATACCTTTCAAATAGCATTCTATTTTCATATTATTCACATTCCATACTTCTTTCTGATAGGTCTTAAGCGAACAGAGAAGTATTTTAAATTAAACAGAAATTAGGGAGTTATACAGCACAGTTTATAAAGATATTTGACTTAGTTAAGAAATAAATGAAATGTCTTATTTATGCATCAAAACAGAATTTTGGAGGGGTAATTCAATTGTGTTCTGTTTCTCAATTGTTAATAAAATGATCTAAAGTATTAGTAAAATATTAATTTAATAAATATTTCACCATTAGAAAGCCTGTGCAAAAGTAATGCACTTCATATGAGTATGAAGATTGAGTTAAATATAGATAGTAAAGAACATTTTGGCTCTCCTCTTTGTTCTTCTTACTGCTTCAGTAGGTAGACAATTCCCTTGATGGATGTAAAAAGATTACTTGGAAAATAATGTAAATATTCACCTCCTTTCTAATAAATGAAATGTTATTTGGCAAGGGTAATCAATTTATGATTAATCAAATTTCAATTGTTCAATTTTGCACACCTAAATTTGATAACAAAAAAACCCAGAGCTTTGTCATGCATGGAAATGAACATGGAAATCTGAAAAAAATGAAATGCGAAGAAAATTTTGACTTTTTTCTCATGTATGCATTTCAGCTCAGTGCCCTAATTTTTATTTTATACTGCTCTCTATATTTCATAATAAAAATATGTTTTCTAGCAGGGTCAGTGAAAAAATAGTTCAAGGGAGAGATTTCAAATTTAGAAATCAGACTTTTGGTCAATTTTTTCCCTGGGCAAAAATTTTTGCATTCATTAGGGCTGCTTTATGGCAGAAATTATCTAAATATCTAAAGGATAGGAAGGAAAAAAAAATCTCATGGGAAAACAATGTAACAGACAAATTAACAGCTAGAATAAAACCATTTTTCTTATAGTTAATTCCATACTGAAGGAAAATTATGGGTTCTGTCTCCCACCCTTGGCAAGGAACTGCTCCTGACCCTGGAGAGTAGCAAATATTTGATGTCTATCCTCAGATTTTTGTCCCTGACTGGTCCCCATACAGACCACCTCTCCATTAGAGTATTATAACATAAGGAAAATGCAGAAAAAGTGGTTTAAGGAAAGATGAGATCAGTGTTTGATTGGATGCTAGCAGAACAAAAGAAGGAATAGAAAACACATTTTAAAATATTTGAAATCTTTATATGAAAACACATTTAAAAGTATATAAAATCTTTATATCAGAACTTTTTTTCTTTAATAGGACAAAATTACAGTAGTGGCGGAAAAAAAAAATCTAGTGCTACCAATTTTGTTCCAGAAAAAAAAAAAAACAGGAAGTGAACACAGTCATGGCATTCAAGCAGAAATGAGAAGTATTGAGAAAAAAGAAGTAGAAGCATGCACTGTCCTTGGTAGATATCTTAGCACAAAAATTATATTGGAGCAAGGTAAATTCATAAATGTTCCACAATATTTAATGAATTAATGCATTCAAGTGTGTTTGTACTATCACTTACTGAATATATTCAAACATTGAAGAAATACAGAAACCTCATACTTGGATTAGGAATGAGGTTCTGAAATAAATATACTTTCAGAATTTTTGCAGAAATATTTTAAATTCTTTTTCCTTTTGCCTAGACTTTACAACTTTGCTGTCAGGGCTGCAAAGACAAACCAGCCTGTGGCCTGAAAAAAGGGTCCTGACAAGGATGAAAGGGCTTCTTCTCTAGAGCTGTGTTAAATCAAAAGTGAGACACATAACTGCAAGGTGCAGGGTGGGAGGTGCAAGTGGGGAGGAGAGGAATGCTTTTATGTCTTAATATATCTTTTCTGGACAACAATACTTATATATGTGCTCAAACAAACAATTGTTTTTACCCAGGTACCTTTAATAAAATGGAAAAACACAATTTTAGCTATGACACTCAGCTTCTGTCCCAAAGGATGCTTCATTAATCTCACCTTGCCAGCTTTGCTGGAAATAAAACATCCCCATCACCCTTCATGTTTTGGAAAATGTAATGATCATGCTTGACATACTAAAAATTGTATTTTTTGTTAGGACTCAGTGATCTCATTTTTTCTTTCTGCTAAATCTAAGATTACTAAGTACTGCCATGGAAACTTTGATAACTAATTTTGAAATCTCTCAAAGATCTCTCAAGTAGTTCAGAAGCTTAGTATATGCATCTTAGACTTTCTTTAAGCATGAGCAAAAGGACTTCCAAAGCAAATTAAGCTTGCTGTGGGAAATATTTTGGGGAAAAAGACATTTTGATTCATTCAAGTTTATTTGAATTCTTTCGGAAAACTCTTTTCCTTGCAGTCAATGAATTAATTTTGACATAATTTTTTTTTTTTAATGGATTTATCAAAAACTTTATTCTTGCCCCTTCACTCTACAGTGAAAAAAGTCTTTTTTTAGAATGCGGCATGCATTACATTACTAAAATGGCATCCTTTTTTAAAGAGCACTTTGCATCTGTATCCCCATTTCCTTCCTAATAAATCCTAATTTCTTTCATTGTAAATATACTATAAATTCATCTGTCAATAATTCTGGAATTGTTGTGGATGTATTGAAAAATATTCTGTGAGATATCAGAAGTATTTAAAATTGCAGTAATGGAAATCCTTATGGATGTGCCAATTCTTATTAAGTGTGAGCACTAAAATTTGAGGTGAGTCATCACAAATTTTATGTAGTGATGATTGTCTCTATTCAGTCTGGATTCTTTTTATTTCAGTTCTCAATCAAATTGTTTTAATTTCTGTTAGTGACTAATGATGTATCACTATCAAGTAAGCATTCAAAGAATAGAAAACAATACAAACAAAAAAGACAGGAGAATAAAAGGTTCTCCAGTGATAGTGGAAATACAATGATAAACAGAATTATGAGTTTGTGTTTATCATCCATTCACCTACATTAAAAATCAGCTGTTCTTACTAAGAATTACTCATTGCCTCTGAACTCAGACACACAGGAAATGTACAAACTTTAACTCCTTCAGGACAGAAGTTATAATTTCATGGAATCATAATAAGATTACACAGAGGTAATGTTTCCACCACAACAGTGATGTCATGTAAAATGTCCATTCAATCTGCTGTAAGCAGTACAAGCAGTGTAAGTATATTCCATAAGGAATAGTCATGTCTAGACTTTGTAAGGAGAAACATTTGAGCTGCTTCTTCCTATTCTGAGAACTCCAAAATAGATAATAAGGATAGAGGACAGTATTAGCTAGGATGTAAAGACATTGGATTTGTCTACTGGCTGTCCACAGGCAAAATATGACAAAACCAGAACAGAAACATGGTTTTGAATCCAGGCAACATTATATGAACAAGCTGTCATAAGAAACAGGCCTTGCCTACTGTCAATATGTTAAAAAAATAACCATGTTGAATTCCAGTGCAAGACTTGAAAAACAATGTCAGATTCAACTTGCTGTCCTGTGTTTACAAAACTGAATTATTTTGGAGCCTGATAGTTACCTGCATAATTACCTTGCTACGAGGCCTTAATGCTACCCTAATTAAAATATTTTAATCAGTAAATGTAAAAATATGAAGACTAATTAACAGAGTTTTAAAAATTCATAACCAGTTTCTCAGACAAGACATTAAACTGATGAAATTTTTGAGATTTATGATCAGTCTTTCTTTGATTTTTTCCTGTATAAACTTCATTTAATCTCTTCCTGGCAATAATTTAAAAGTATGCAAGTTTTAATAGAAGTCCATATTTGCTACTGTCATTGTTAAGGAACAATTTCAAAACAATGTTCCTATTAGCTGAATAAGCTTAGATGCATTTAAAATACAGCAATATCCACCATTTATTGTCAACAAATATACATTTTGCAGGGATTTCTAACTTTTCAGATGATAAAGGGAAAACAATGTTTCTAATTCTGCACAATCTTGTACTTTGTTCTCTTATTTTAACAGATGATATTTTGGAAAGGAGAAAGGAGATTTTGTTTTATATTAAAATAGTTGATCACACAACGTGCAAATTTATGTACAATTAATATCAAGGAAACCGATTTTTAAACTCAACCTGAAAACATACTGTGCAATAATGAGAAAAGTGACCACTTAGTACCTCAGAAAAAAATTCAACTTGGCAAAAGTTCTCAATAACTCAAGAACAGTGGAGAAAGAGATGAAATAATTTCTTTGAGACTAAAGATTGAATATTTTACCTTAACTTTTAATATCTGAGTGTATTCTAAAACCCACAGTAACAATTTAAGAGTTAACATTTGACTGATCCTTGTGTAATTTGGAAATACCTTGATACCTGTCATTCTTCCATACCATAATGTACCTTATTGAAGTGATAATGATGTAAAAAAATATTTGCAATAGGCATAAACAGTGCAAAAGTTTCCCATATGAGTGCTCTCAAAATCCATTTTGTGTGTTTTCCTCAGCTTTAGCAATAATACTAGAAACAGATGTTAATTATTCCACTGAGTTACACAGGTTGCTGGACAGCCCCAGGGCCTTGCCATCTGACATTCATATTTTGGACAGAATTTATTTTTATATCCCACTCATAGGGCACCCTCTTTCTTCAGCAGGAAAATAAATGCTAAACTTTGCCTTAGGAAACATTACTTGAATATTTTCAGCATTACAAACTAAATCATTAGAAGAGTTTCAAGGAGGTGACTCTTTTTTTGGTCAATATTACACCAGGTTTTGTTCAAAATTTCTTGAGAACGAAGCTTTGTGCATTTACACCGAGATTAGTAAATGCAAATAAACAGAGGAGAAAGATGAAGAACAGTTCCCAATAATGTAGCACTTTGATGATTAGAGGGATGTGAAACTGTTAATTATGCAGTGTAAGTTTCCATGAAAAAACAGCTGCAAATGACAAATTCTGCTTGAGGTCAGAAATAAATAAATAGCTTAGGCAATGCTATGCACAACACAAAAGAAGCTATTATTCACTACACACTGAATAATAGAGAAATATGGAAAAACAAATACTGTTTTAATCCTTTGTTTTCCTCTGTCAAAATAGAGTACTGCAAGAATTCTTCCTTTAATACGTAACAAGGTTGGTCAAGGAGTGAGCAAAAATATAACATCTTGCATACAATTTAGAGACAAATATTTTAGCAACGTACTCACCAAAATTACTAAAGGTATCCAATTTAGTTTTGTTGATATTCTAGAAACAAAAAGACCTTATTCTTTTAAAAGTTGTGCCTGGACTTATTTTCAGCTCATTTTTACCAAAAAGAATCAATAAATAAACAAGCCAAGAACATCCACAGAATTAAACATAAAACAAAATAGATGCTTTAGAAATTTTATAATGTTGATTGAGAAATGAACTCTTCTACCCTTCAGACAGGTAGTTTGCCAAGTACTATAAGTACTGCAATTATTAATAAGAGTGTTTGAAAATTCCCTTAAAATGCTTTTCAGAGCCATTTGATCTAGAACATTTTCAGCAAAGGGAAAGCTGGGAACAATTGTCTCAATATTTCTAAAGCAGTCAATCATCTTGAAAATTTGTGAGCCCAAAAAAGATAAAGGCTCACTTTTAGGGAAACTGAGTGAATGATTTATGAAGTGAAGTCTAACTCTCTAAAAGATTTTACACATTTTAGACTCATTTCCAAACTCTGCCTTCTTGCTTCTTTTACCTTTTCTATTTCCTTCCTGTCTTTCCATGTAAATTTATAGTTGCAGAAACATCTTCATTTGTCTTTATGAGAGAAACCAGAATACTATCAAAAGTTTCTCAAAATATTCAAAATCTATGTATATGGGTATTTAGACGTGACCCAGCCAATTCCTACTCTACAAAATTGAAGCATTTACCTCTACTCAGAAATAACATAATTTACAATCAGCTTTTCTTTATTTTGTGTTTTTTGTTGTTTTCCTTTAGTATTTATGGTAAATTTTGGTGCAATTAGGTGATCATGTTGATCACTCAACTGAGCAAAATCTTCTCAACAGAACTGTTTAATGTCCCACATACTCTTCTACATCCTTTATATGCAACACTGAAACTATAATTTATCTCAATGTCTGAGAAAATGACAGATTTTTCATATTAATGTAATGAAGAACAGTGTTTTTATACACTGTTCCTTGAGAAAGGAATCAGTGAATTTAAAGAAATCTTGAAAAGAAATTGAAAAGAGGAATGACCAGTAAAACTGGTCATACTCTAGAAAAGGGGAGGTTCAAAAAAGAATGCATAAAAGATGAAGAAAAATAAGAGTAATGCAAGCAGCAGCACCATGAATGTATTCAATCAGTATAGCTACTCATGAAACGTTTTTGTTAACATACATTTCCTTTTCTCTCAGTAAAACTCAATCACTAAATCAAATCTAGACTTATTATGCTAGAATGCTCTGGAAACCACACCTTTGGGGTTTTTGTTGTTGAGGTTTCTTAGGGGATTTTTGTGAGTTTGGGTTTTTGTTTGTTTGTTTGAAGTAGCACTATAAAAATGTGGAAATCCATGTTCTATTACAGTTGAAATGTAAAGTTATTTTGAAACTAGTATTAGATTACAAGAGCATTCTCAATAAAGGATGAAATAAATGCTATGAATACCAAAACACAGCAAAACAGAGAACTACCTGCATGGATAAGCTTGTATGCAACTTTTAGCATCACTGAAAAATAAATCAGTTGCACTATGTTGTCTAGGAGAAAAATCCCAACAAATTTTCTGTCAAGAGCATATAGGTAATCTCTTTTATGTGATCTTTGGCTTTTCACCCTGTTAATGGAAACAAAAACCAGTCCTATAAGAAAACACTTCTAACTGCAAATTTCATTATCATGGACATGGGTCTGTTGTCTGATCAGGAAGGGACCATTGGGACATTCCAAGTGCCCCACCATGTGAAAACCACTGTTCTGGAGCCATCAAGTAAAACACAGACTCTAATGGAGATGTTCTCTGAGCTGGTGGCTGGAGACTAGATAGGATTTCCTGCAACAAGACAAATAACACCAGATGTTCTTGTGCTGGCTGGCAATCAAACCTCATGCTGACAGCAAAATATCTCCTTGTAAAAGTTTCCATCTTTCTTCAAAGCAACATTTTAAGTCCAATGTGCTGTTCAAACCATCCCTTTCTAGAATAAAATATGGGTGCAAAGATTTTTCTTTCATATAGATAAATGCCATTGGCCATCCTTTCCTTCCTTCCTTCCTTCCTTCCTTCCTTCCTTCCTTCCTTCCTTCCTTCCTTCCTTCCTTCCTTCCTTCCTTCCTTCCTTCCTTCCTTCCTTCCTTCCTTCCTTCCTTCCTTCCTTCCTTCCTTCCTTCCGCCACTTCCTTCCGCCACTTCCTTCCGCCACTTCCTTCCGCCACTTCCTTCCGCCACTTCCTTCCTTCCGCCACTTCCTTCCGCCACTTCCTTCCTTCCTTCCTTCCTTCCTTCCTTCCTTCCTTCCTTCCTTCCTTCCTTCCTTCCTTCCTTCCTTCCTTCCTTCCTTCCTTCCTTCCTTCCTTCCTTCCTTCCTTCCTTCCTTCCTTCCTTCCGCCACTTCCTTCCGCCCTTCCGCCACTTCCTTCCGCCACTTCCTTCCGCCACTTCCTTCCGCCACTTCCTTCCCCTTCCTTCCTTCTTCCTTCCTTCCTTCCTTCCTTCCTTCCTTCCTTCCTTCCTTCCTTCCTTCCTTCCTCTTCCTTCCTTCCTTCCTTCCTTTTCCTTCCTTCCTTCCTTCCTCCTTCCTTCCTTCCCCTTCCTTCCGCCCTTCCTTCCGCCACTTCCTTCCTTCCACCACTTCCTTCCTTCCTGCCCTTCCTTCCGCCACTTCCTTCCTTCCTTCCCCCTTCCTTCCTTCCGCCACTTCCTTCCTTCCGCCACTTCCTTCCTTCCCAATTATGAAGGAAGGTGCACAGTTATGAAGAAATATGCAGGTGCAACAAGAAATAGGCCACCATATCTTGAAATTTTGGAGTAACTAGCTGTAACAAATCACTGAAGGTTTTATGCAGATTTGTGCTTTTGTGCTGGTCTTAACTTCAAGCTGTTCTAACTTAAAAAGTAAGTCATAATTCTGTAGCATCTTTCTGTTCACATCAAGATGTCCTCTTCACCAGGGGCTACAGAAAAATGATGAAAGAATAACTTTTCTTCCTCTGGGAATACAGAGGTTGACATATAGCTCCAGAGTTCACCTAAAGACAAATCTTTGTCTCACTCAAATGTCATTCATTATTTTGTTAGCCTGAAGGAGCAGAACATCCTTTCTTGCACTGGCAGTTTGAAAAGCATACATAAAATAAGTAAACCTATTTGCTGTCAGCATTAGTGAGATGAAAAATAAATGAAAAATTTGAAAATAAGCAGACTATCAATAATGCTAAATGAGCAGTGAAAAAAAAGGATACATTTGGTTTTTACAATGAAAAATTGCAATACAGAACTCCAACAGTGAAAATTACTTTCCTGAGGTGTTTTCTTTGTGGGGACGGTGTGTCTCTTTTTTTTGGGGTGGTTGTGGATTTCTTTTTTGATTTCTAGTTAAAATTCTTAAGTCAGTAAAGAACACTAAATAGATTATATTAATTGCAATGAAATCTACTTGTGAGGAAAATGTTTAGTAAGACCTTACTCATCATGCAACTCAGACAGGCAGCTGTTCATTTTTCCAACAGATGTTCATTTTTCCAATCCTACTAATCTTGCAAGTCATTTTTCCCTAAAGTCCAGTGACAAAATCTGTAAGAGCCACAGATAAATCCCAAAGGCATATAAGCAAAGAAGGATTTGTTGACATTAGATTAGAAGGGAAGAGTAACAAACAGGAAATATGTTGTTTTAAAATGAAATATTTTCCTACCATATATTTCTATTTGAAGAATAATTCTAAGAGAGTTGCCTTTGCTTACATTTTGTTAAATACTAGATTATTGTGAAAAAATGTTAAAGCTTTCATCTCATGATGATTTTAAAAGAAAGAGGTTGAATTTAATAAAAAATTGATTCTAAAATGCTTATAAGCTATTTTTTAAATAATTTTCTTTTTATTTTATCTACTAAATTAATACAGGAATTTTCCAAGTCATTTGTCAATATTACACCAGGTTATGCTCATAATTTCTTGAGAATGAAGTTTTGTGCATTTACACCGCGATTAGTAAATGCAAATAAGTTCAAATATTTAAATAATAGAAAGGCAATCACATGGATACAGAAACAGCTTCACTGGCAAAGGCTTTTGATCCTATCTTTAGTCAGCAGACAAATCAAAGCACCTGTGCAAACCCTGATAATATCTGTCACACAGGGCTAATATGATAACCACCAGCATAGTTGATTATCAATATTTTACTAACTAAATATATTGCCAACAGAGATGCTGTTATGTAAAAAGTCTTCTTTGAACTGAACTTTTCAGAAAAAAATTTAATTTTAGAGATTATTTGTATTTCAATTTCTAAATAAATTAAACCATGATTTTTAAAACATTTAGTACATTAATTATTATGCCACCTATTCTTTTTCCTGGTAAAATTTTTTTAAACTTGTGCAGATAATTTCATTTTTTGGTTAATCTGCTGGCTCTTTCTGTCCTTTGCCATTATGCATCTTTTACGAATTTATTAAACCCCCATGTTTACTTGCAGTTTACTGATTACCACCACCTTCTAAATTATTTGCTTTCCATATGCTGTGTAGTCCTGAAATTAACGGAGTATGGTAAATGGTGCCGAATGTTGCCATGGCAGTTGGATGTTTCAATACTCAGGTTGAGCCCAAATCAGCACAGAGGAACTGTGTCATTTACAGCAACATGGTTCAATTACAGATCATATCCTCCTTTTCTATTGGCATCTCTTCCTCCTCTCCCCAAAGAAATGGATCATTCCACTTCTCAGGAATCTAAGGGAATATGGGTGGCTTTTGGCTTTGAGCTTCTGGGCACTGACAGTCAAATCATCATCCATATTGGCACAAGCTGGGTTAGTAGGAGACACATTAAGTACCATAGTGGGTAGCAGCATCAAAAGGGAAGAGATTCAGCCCAAACTGGTTTGGTTCCAGGGGCAGAAGGGGTTCATGCAGTGAAGGGCTGCTCAAGCCTCTCATCCTTCCAGCTCTATGGCACCTGTTGTGTAACTCGTGCTGCTCTCAGAAGCAGCACCTCACAGCTTCATGTCTCACCACGTGATGCTAGCCAGTCAACTGGCACAATTCAGGAACTTTTCAATGAAGATATTTTGTCAAAACAGATTTATTCATTAGAACGTTTTTCAAAAATATTCCACCATCAGCAAATCTTTACGTATTATGTAATGGTTCTGTATATAATGCCTCACAAATAAGAATGAGCCTCTCAAAAAAAACTAATTCAGCAATTTATGCTCCTGGTTAATTAAACTGCTTGTTCTGAGGAGAAGATAAAATAAAATATTTGGCCAGGGACTTATACCTATGATGTGGTCCTATTATACCTACCTATTATACTCTTTACAGTTTTATATATGGATTGATTTTTCTCATTTATTTCGGTCAAGTGGATAACATCTCTCTTTTCTGTTTAATGTTGAAATGTCATGGATTTAGAAAATCCTTTTCCACTCAGTTATAGCTGGAAAATTCTTGTGTTTGTTTAAAGAAGGTTAACATCTCTTTGACTCATCAGTCCAGAATCTGGGAAAATATTTTTATATTAGCATGTATTTCTATAATACTATACATTGTTAATTTGAGGGTTTATTTAATTCCCTGTTTAAAAATACCTATTTAGAAATTAAAAATTTCCTACTAAGTATTTGCAATTATAAGAATAGTTCTTAGAGTAATTTAAGAAAAAATACACACATTTAGATGTTATACCTGTTTTTTTTTTCAAATTGCAGCACACATTTGAGAATAATTCTTTGGAGATAGACTGAATTTTATTTTTTCCAATCTTTTGTTACAGCCAAAATTGGGAGAAAAGTCCTAGTTGCTTTAAATTGCTCGCTTTGCTCTGTCCAAACAACTTTCTCTGATATGATCTGAAATAGTGTGATCAGATAATCAGATTCTTAGCTGAGAGGTACTGTACATGCACAGAAAATTCTGAGATCTTACAATCCAAGTAATGATCCTGTATCCTAAAATCCAAGGAAAATGAAAAAGAAATCTGTCTCCAAAAGACTCATGATATGTCTATGCATACCATTTTCCAGTATGTCTAATCATCAAAAATGCATTGTACAGAGGCATAATCATGGTTTTTCTCAGTTGATTTGAATAGGCATGACTCCTCTGCACATTAGGGCAGAACTGACAGGAAAAATAAATTCAATTGCTATCCAGATAAACTATCCAGGTTTCCTGTTATAATGGGAAAAGTCTTACATTCAGAGCAATGGAGACAGACACAAATATATCTGCTTGTCAAACCTGTCAGGTCAGGAGCTTTTGAGAGAATAGAGAGGAAATTAATCATATTTGCTACATCTTTTTTTAATATCTTTTTTCAATAAATGGGCAATAGAGTCAAAATTAACCTGTGATTTGTAGATGGAGTTCTTCGGCTTTCCTAAAACAAATAAGGAAACAAAAGGGAAGTGATGCAAATGAACACATGGTGGTGGCTGGTTTTGACTTCTCATTCAATTAATCTTGGTACATATTTAAAAGAAACTTTATTTTCTCATACAGCTAGGCAAGTCACCAATTGGTTTATGGTTGAGATTTATCTGAAATATGCTGATTTTTACTTCCAGTCATTCTTCTGATCCACTCTTCCATTTTTCATCTAATTTCTTTTCACCAATAGTTACACTATACCTGTGATCATTGACATATGTAAAAAGATAATAACTTCATGTTTTTCTAGGTACATTCGAAATTTCATTTTCCCTCCCCCTAGCAGTACAGTAACCATCTGCTGGAGATTCTAGACTAGGATGTCTAGTACTGCTGCTTTTAAGGAAAGCAGAGTATATTGGTCCCTATGCTTAGAGCTTTTAAGTAAGTGCTTAACATTGCAATATCCATTTATCATACATAGGGGCTGGCAGCTGTGGAATGTGTTTCAAAGGCAGTAGCTGTAAATATTTTCTAAAAGACATTCAGAAAACATTATCAAAAGGTTTAAGAAAATAGATCTTGGTCTCAGCTCTGAAGTAGGCAGGATCCTGTGAAAATATGATGAAAATATATTATTGCAATTCAACCCAAATGAGAAATGTTGGAGAAAAATAGATTAAGAACTCTGACATGAGATTTTTAATATAGCATTAAAATGTACTGGACATACACCAAAGCTGTCCAGCAGAGCTTATTGGATCCATTTGTGTGTTTAGAGTTTTATAACAGACATAAAATATATGCACCATTATTCAGGACTCTATTTTTGCAACTCTTAAGCACAAGCTCTGCAGCACCTCCATGAATTAGGCGAAGAGTGTCAATGGAAAAAAAGCTCACTGACAGCAATGCAAATAAATGAGAATAAAGGGAAGTGTAAATAGCATAGTTGCAAACAGTTCCATGAAGAAATTTCCTTTTCTGAAAGCTAGCTTACTTTATACATCTAAATAAATCCTGTGCCTTTCCATAATTGCTTGAGGTTGCATTTTAAATCAGTTAACAGTATAAATTACTTCTACAAAGGGTTTACCAAGATGACAACAAAATCTACTCATCTCTTCTATGAATGTTAATAGTGAGAACTGAGTTGGATAAGAATTGTGGAAGTGACATGATTATATTAGAACTTTATTTAAAAATTTTAGAATAGCAAAGTTTGCAACTGAAAAAAAATTAGTCTAACAGCATGATGTACAACAACCCTTGCCTTTCCACTGCTCTTACCTTTACATTTCACAAGTAATTTTCCCCAAGAGAAAATAATTGTGTACAACAAATGTCTGGATTTGTATCTCTTTAAGGCTTTTATAAATTATAAGGCTTCCTTTAAAACTGACTGCATAATGAAGCATAATTATGTCACAATGATCACATTTGTATGACTGGATAAACTAAATATTTAAAGTAACAGGTTTTAGTTTATGTTTCTTTCATATATTTTTGAGTTGCAATGCTTCAATGTAGTTCAGAATAAATAAAGCCAGTAAAACTTTAAGGGGAAAAAATACAACCGTTCTGCCAAGCAATGACAGGGAGAAATAGTATGATATTAACAGTGTAGTGAGGAAATGGGAAACAATTTAAAATCAGCATGCAAATGGCATTAATTAAGTATATGTTAAGCTCCTGCATACTCTTCTTTTGAATAATTTTTCATCTACACATGCAAAAATATGTTTTTTATTTTAAATTTACCTTCTAAAGTAATAGGTAATGTATAATAAACTTAATATAGTGTAATGTCAAGAAAATCAGTCTGTATCTTCAGTAACTGTAGATTAATTGAGATCCAGCAATGATCAGATCTGGTACATACATAGAGCAGAAGGATGAACTGTCACTTCTAACTCTTGTAAATTCTGTTATCCTACTCTGTCATTTGGGGAATTTTCTTTTAAAAATTGGGCGCTTTTTTCCCCGCTATCTAAAGTTCCAATATTATTTTACATTAGCTGGCAAAAGAGAATTTGACAGGTTTGAGACTCAAGCTTAGATATTTCATAATGCATGCATGAAAGTCGTAATTTTGAGAAAATTCTGCTTTAAATGGTGACTTAGCAACAGAAGGATATAAAAGGCATGAACACAATCAACATAAGTAATAAAACCTTCTGGATCAGTTGCCAGTAGGGTTGTGTGAGTAATTTCACTATCATTATTGGATTTGCAGTGTTGGCTGCCTCCTGTGCAGCAGCCTTAAATGGAGAATAGAATCCCTTTTGGAATACTTCCCTTGCACTAAAAGAGACATCATTCTGGTCTAAATGTGCACATTTACTCTTACAAAATAAGACTACACTGTTATGACTAGATAAATTCACTTAACCATATGTGCATATAATTTTATCCTGCTTAAATACTACATGTTTCTCAATCCTTAAGCAGCAGAATAACCTCATGGAGGACTCTAAATTACCCCATTTTGAGAAAAGTACCCTGCTTTTATAGATTTTCTTTTATTTTTAAAACTTAATTACAAGAAAAATAAGGTCTGTAGAGGTTGTATTTTCTAAAGATAAACTCATAGACAGAACACTACCTATAATTTGTGTAGTTTTACCAAACTCTTATATGACCTCTCAAGCTATGGAACAGACAGGAAAGTGGTTAAGTCACCCTCCTTGAAGGTAGGTTTGCAGAAGTGGCACTTAGGGATACAGTTTAGTGGTGAATTTCGTGGTGTTGGGTCACTGGTTGGAAGTGATAATCTTAAAGATCTTTTCCAAGCTAATTTTCTATTGTATGAAATCCTACACACTCTCAACATTACTTGTTCTTGGAAATAAAAAAAATAAACCATATCCTCAGGTAACCATTTCAAAACTTGTGTCACAAAATTGTAATGAGGAGTGCAGGTTCTCCCTCCACCCCCTTCAAATCTATAGCCAGGCTTATGAATACAGCTCTTTGAATACGAGCTTCAGAGGAACTTAAGTTTGGAATTTTTAGGAACAGTTTGTATGTCACAAAGTGTAATATTTTGGGGGAGAGGTATTACTTTAGTTCCATTTCTGTTTGGAAAATCAGGAGAGAGGAGATGCGATATAACCATATTTCAAATCAATTTAAGATATGGAGCATTGTCTATATATCTCTGCTGGGTTAGGTGCCTGATGAAGTAAAATGAGTTGCTTAAGACTGTATGGTAAGACAACAATTGATTTGGGAAACAAAGGGTAACTTTTTGGCCACGTCTACATTCTAATACTGTCTGTAATTCCATTTCCATATCAACCCACTGTGAAGCAGAAAAAAGGATTACAATGTCTAATGCTGAAAGAGAGCAGTAGGGCTTTTAGAAACCAGAAGAGGTTTTGTTTACAGAAACATCTTTTGTATACTAGAAAAAATAGTAAAAAATGCAATATACACAGAAATCAGAGTAGGGAAAACAGCTGGACTATAATCAAGTGGCTGCATGATTCCATGGTTGGCAAGATTCACAAGTGGATTCCCTTCTCCTATTTAAACCTTTCTTCATTTAAAAATAAACAGACTTTACTTCATGAAGCCTGAATGGTCTTGAGGCCACCTGAGAACTCACAAGCTCTCAGACAGGCTCTCTCCCCACATTCTAGCTGGAGATCTGTGCTGGGGTACAAAGATGTAGCTGACTGGGAGCTCCATCCTGAGCATTCATGGTTGTATCTCTCACCATGCCACATTCTTTGTCTGTTGCCAGCTGCGAAAGAACTGCTCCAAATACTGCAACTTGTCTAGAAGACAGATGTAGAACACAACCTAATGCAACCTTAACTGTGGCCAGGTAAGTTATTTGGACATGCCCTCTACCATGGACTTTTGTTCTGACAGAACATTTAAAACAGAAATTTTCACATCTCTTTTGCTTTGCTGCCTTTTTTTTTGAATGGGAGGACAGTGGGTTTGTTTCAGCACAAAACTTTTTGTAGGTCTCTGCACTGCACACATTCAAAAAAATCTGAAACACTCCATTGGACACTTTCTAACATAGTAGAAGGATAGTAGAAGGTGAACATTGATAAATAATGCTTCTAACTTGATATTTCCTCCCTAATAAATCAGTTGCAATAATCAACATCTTTTATAGATCTTTATGAAAAGAATAAATTCCACAGTAAGTGAAATTTGTATTTTTATTTATTTATTTATTTATTTATTTATTTATTTATTTATCTGATTATAAAAATATGCTGGAGCTAGAAACCAAGCAAAACATGGCTTCAAGTTTTGTAGTCTGACCTCAATTTCTATTGCTGAAATTGCCATCTTTGCATGTCATGTTTCAAAGTCTAAAAGAAAGTGCACATTTCTGGAAGAGATGGAGGTAGAAAGCCTTTTTATGAGATTGGTTGCTGCAGCTCATTGTAGTCATTATCAGAAAGGATTTTATAGACATATAGTATTTTTATATATAGCCATCTCTATACACTATAACATTCTGTCCACTTCTCTGACCCTACCCATTATTTTTATATCTTCTCCTTCTAATTTAGATTCACCCAGTCAATCAACTTGCATACCTGTCTAGACTGCTTTAACCACATACATTCAAAACTAACATTTGGAGGAGGCAGAACATCAGAAGGGAATGAGAAGGGAATGCTCTCTCTCCCTGTGTAATTGCACGATGGGATTCTGGCCAAGTTGAACACAAATAATAGAGGAGATACCATTTTGCAGTGTCAGCCCACTAATAAATTGGAACAATGAAAGAGTCTATTAAATCCATTTTTGAAAGTATGCAGTTTCAGAGGCCTTGTGCAAGTACATCCTCTAAACACAATAGTACAAGTTTGCAATCTCCATTGCCCTTCAAAGTTTCTTTTAAATGAATGATGATTCGTCTTCCATTTTCTAGGACACACATTATATGGTCACTTATTTATTTTAACTGAAACACAGAATAAGGGGCTTATCTACTGGTTGTTCATGAATAAATGAATTATTAAATGTAAGCGTGTAGTTCATACAGAGTAAATGTTAGACTGAGCCCGTGGAGTAGAGTCTCATCCTGCTCTTGATAAAGTTAAATGTCATCATTTTATTGTGGTCAATTACAGTATGACTCCCTGAAAATGTATGTGTACAGTGTTCCTGGATAGATCGATAGATATAGAGATATAGGTAAAGATATAGATCTATACACATTGTACAAAATTGATGGGAAAAACAAACAATACTGACTCCATAAATAGAAACCATATGTTTTCAACAACTAAAAGGGCCAAGTACTAAGTTCCTATAGCACTTATATACCTAGGATTAGATTTCCATTTAGCTAGTAGGCAGCAATTAACAGTTTTCTCGGTTTAGTTCCCAAATGGATAGATTGTTTTCATTTAAATCTGTGTCTGATCTGCTCCTGTACTGCTGGAAAGGAACAAGCAATCAGTTTCAGATTTACCTGAACTCTACCTGGCACTGTCTACTGACAGTGCCAGGCGGAACTATATCAGCCACTGTCAGTGTGGGTCAGGACATGTGCCTCATTTCTACTTAGCTGTACCATAGCTATGTTCAAGCCATTGCTGACATTTATATGTTGTTTAATCTGATATCACAATAACCTTCTATGGGTAGATACTATAGTTTGTTAGTTACCTCTAATTCTGACATTGCTGTACTCTTCTGTGTAAAGTTGCATTCGTCTTTAACTATATCCTTCCGCTACTATGTGCTAGCAGAAGAATAACCGTACTGATCCTAAGGTTTCTTTCTGACAATATTCTGCCATCATTGAGAGACATTATCTCTTAAGAATTGATATAGAAGTCAGAAATCACCACAGGTTTATAGGTCTTAGTATGCAGAGTAAGGTGAAATATACAGAGATCATCATAGCCAGACAGTACTTACTGCTTCCAAGACTATTTACAGAACATCTTATAGTATCCATCTGTGGTAGCTCATCCTCTATGATTGGTGTCTTTTACCAAGCTTGAGTATAATCAACATTTAGCAATATGATGGCATAGGCACTATGTGCTATCATTAACCTGGCTCAGTTCTGTTTGCAGTAACAGGTCTGCTAAGTGCAATCAGAAGCATTTGTGAACTGGTGTTTATTGCATTTGTTGTAAGCACTCCTGAGATGTGTTTTCAAATTTTGAAATAAACAAGAAATAGAAAGGCATGAGATCAAAGAGGAGGAATCTGGCTAGTTTGAAATGTCATCATATTTGATATAGCCCTCAAGTACAGAAGAAGTGCTTCATTGTCAGCGTAATGATGGTCCCAGCTGCCATTTTTGTCATTCAGACATCAATTTTTTTTTTTGCCACCAAATGAATAACATACTGTATAATAATGAACTCAGACTCATTCAATGTCTTGCATAATCTTACTGTCATTGTAAGATGTAACCAAAGGCATGTGTTCTAGTACCATCTTCAGAGGTTGTTAAAAACAGGTGGGTCAGTGTTCTTTATCTCTTCCATGACTCATTCCTGATAGGTCCCTCTGGGGATTTCTTCTGCTAATGGGCCATCAAGTCTCGCTGCATGACTCATAAAGCTACATTATCCCATTTTGAGATGCTCTGCCCAGGGGGAAGAACCAAGCATTCCTACCTGGACATAATCTGAGATTTGGAAGAGCATGGGCAGTCTTTCTCTGCTGGATTTTCAGAGGGCAAGAGCTCCATAACCACTGGACCACTCACTGGACCTTCAGAGGAAGACCCAACCCTACCCAACACACAGCTTCAACAGAACCACATCTGTCACTTCAAAAGGGCTGCATCCAACACTTAATCAGACTGCTACCACCACCCTCACCAACAGGGTGTCATGTTGTATCCTGATTCTGTCAGTTAAATCCAGTGTTTTCTGCCTTTCTTTTAATTTTCCTAAAAATTGTATTTCTGACTTGGAATCTCCCGCCAGTTTGCTTTCAAGCTAGTACAATCATCAGCTCCAATTTTTTGTAGTCCATACATGTAGCAGCATTTTTTGGGAGCCAAAGATGCTCCACCCATGGCTGAGGAGATCAGCTGTGCCCTGCGGTGGGAGGGTTGGATGGCTGGAAGTGGCTGTGCACAGTGCAGAGCTGTCCTGCCCTCTCCTCACAGAAGCTGCCCTGCACTTTCTGCTGCCTGCACCTTGCTGTGCAAACCCTGCATATGTGCTTAGATACGATCTGTCATTTCCTCTCTTGTGTATGCTTTGATCTCCGTGTATTAATCAGACCTTTCGCAATTTTATAAGCATTAACTTTATATTACAGTTTTTCATGAAGTTACTGCAAATAGGTTTCAGTATAAAATGGATTCGAAGTTATTATTGAAAAAACAATTCAGTAGAAAAAAAATTAAAATAACATTTAGCTGCAAATTTGAAGTATACGATCAAATACTAAGTATATCCCAACACAAATGCCAATAATGTGGTATATTTGGAGAAAAAACAGTATATGAAGGGTGAAATAGGAGTAACTAAATGAGCTCAAGTGCTTTTACTGCCCTGATGAAACACAAGGCAGCTTGGAAATTAAATAAAATAAAAGAATCTTTTAAGGGGTCATAGAATTAATTAGATAATAGGCATACTGTTCTTTAAGTTGATATTTCAGGCATCTATTTCCAGTTTTAATGTAAAATAATGCTATCCATTACACTTAAGCCTGTAGGTAACCAAACAATATATGGTTACATCATCAAATTAGCAAATTTCAAATCTTAGTTTATTCCCTGTATAGAGAAAATCATTGAAGTTTTGACCATGATGAATAATTGTTATTTCCCTGTATTAACAATACATAAAACAGTGAGCAATCAAACATGCAGTCATAGTCCTATATGTCAGAAAGTAATCCCATATTCATAATGGAGGAAATACATTTAGTATGAGCTTTAGGAAATTTTGAATTAGGAGAAATTAAAATCTTGAGATTTGCAGCTATCGGTTCTTCAACTATACCTAGCCAGCCAAACACATTAAAAAATCCAACTTTAAAAAAGCACAATAATTTTGTTTCTCTGGGGTTTGTTTTCTGTTTTCTTTCTGCTTGTTTCTTTTTCACCAGTCCAGTTAAAAAAAAACATAGCATGTAGGATAAAACCCCATAGACAGATAGGATTCTGCTGATACAGTTAAGAAAAGTGCATAATAAAGTCTCTCATCAAATGTGTTTTAAAGAGAAGAAATTTCTTTGGGGTCAGGAAAAGGATATGCACATGGATTAAAAAATTATGGAAAGGAATAACAGAGAACAGAGAATGGGCAGATGCAGATAAGTGTTGAAATGATCAGTAGAGACTCACAGGGATTGTAGTGCAATCAACTAGATGCAAGATATTGAAAAATGATCAGAGTGAGAGAAAGGGAGTGAAATGATGATGTTTCTGTTTAATACTGAATTTCTCAGGGTAGTAAAGACAAGGACTAGCTGTTAAGTACTGCAGAAGACCATCACAATACTGGCTGGCTAAAAGGTGAAATAAATTCTACATGCATATGTGTGTATTTGTCAAAAAAGGAAATAAAATATTCAAAATTATTAGAGAGAATAAAAATAAGGGAACAATACTGGAAGCATCATGCTTCTACTTAATAAATTAAAAGTGCATTATATTTAGAATACACCTAGCATATTCGTTCCAGACAAATACCTTCTCAAGAAAGCATGTTGTAAAACTGGAAAAGGACAATTGCATCCATAGAAGAATGCAGAGTAGGTTCTTCAGCCTGGAAAAGAAATGACTGAACAGATAGATATGTTATAGATGTCTATAAAATAAATGAGACATACAGAAATTGAATGGTAAATTACAATTCACTCCTTCTTTTAATGCAATAAGTAAAGCTTGGAGGTGTCAGGCGCAAAATAAAATAACTTTATGTCTTCACTGAGTATTATGGACTCATGAAATTTCCTGCTGCATGTTCCCAGGCCTATAGGACTGTTCCAGCTTGAAGTGAGCTCAGGAAGTCTCTGAGTCTGTTCCAAATTCCTTCCTCAAAGAGAGTCACCTCCAAGGTCAAACCCTTCCAGGTGAGGTCAGGTTCGTTAGAAGGAAATGATATCATGGACTCTTATATCCATCAACACCCTTTTCTACTCTCCTCTCCCATCCTGAAACCTCTGTGGAAGCTCAGAATTGGTGGTAGCTACAAAAGCCTTCTTGAGATGCATTGCTATGGGCTTGCTTTTCTATTTCCTAGCCACATGATTTTGATGGAGACACAAGGTCTGCTGTATGGACCTTTTTCTGACCCCATATAACTTATTTCATGTTCTCATGGATAGACTAGTGAAGAGTTTGATTCAACAGAGAAATTGTTAAACAAAAATGAACATTGCATTTCCCAAATGAGAACCTAAAAAGCTGTAATGAAATACTAATGGAAAAGGGTTATATTTTAAAGTTTAAAGAGTGTCTATGAGGACCAGGATGACATTGCCAGTTTTGACACCAAGCTCGTTAGAGTTGGGTCTTAATTGCCACTGAGACAGCATGCTGAAATAATTGACTGTAACTGTAGATTCACTTTTTTGCCATTTGAACTGCCTTTCTTCATTCTGGCACACTGCTTAGATCTGTTTCTCTTCAGTATAATGTGAGGGTTGTAAGCAATTGAAAAAGTCACTCTGCTGCCAGAGTTTAAATAACTATTAGCTTTTACGGTGGTTTTTGCTCAGTGTGGCTATGAATGAAGAAATGGTGACTCTCTAACTAATTCCATTTTTCAAGTAGATAAAGATTGCAATGAACACAATCCTGTATCTGTAGAGTTTCAATTTTAATTTCTTTTGGAGCTCAACTGTTCTCAAAAAGGGATCAGTGGGTCAGCATACATGTATCTAATGATTATGCCCATCTATGTCCCCAAACCCAGGATGTGGGTGAGTGAGGTAGTACCTCTCTGCTGGGATTGCCTCATTACAAGCCTTAGCCTGAAGGCAATCAGCAGTATGTGTGAGCAGCCCAAGGAACAAATGTCTACTGTCAGATATATTGTAATTTAAATGCTGGGCATTAACAGCAACTAGTGTTCAAAGTTACGCAATTTTTAAAATTTAGAAATGTAGCATTCACAAGTTTGTGCTAAGAATTCTACAGTGCAAAACCAAACACTCCAAAGGCAGAAGTTACCACAAATAATATTTAATTTTTCCTAATCAGCACTTCTCTACACATACAATGTCTAATTGTGTTTTATTTTCATACTATTTTCTGAGTATCCTTGTCTCATTCAGGATACCTTTCATACTCTACATTGTTCCTGCACAACATTTTTATCTTCATTACTCAATGTGTGGTCATATGTCTTGTTTGCTGAATATTATTCAAACATTTCCTTGAAGGCAGAACTTATTTCTTTGTAGGCTTCTAAACTATTTATCACTGATATTACACCATGACATGAACAAATCACTTGCTTTTTACAGTACACCTGGAAAACAATTTTTTCCTTTTTACAGGAAAGCAGAGTAGGTCAGATGCACCTATTAATTTGGAGTTACCATTGTGACATATATTTTTATACCATGTAACATTATATGGCATTTTATTTATTAAAACAAAAAAGAAAGAAAAATTTAAAAAAAAAACACAAAAAAACCAAACCAAAGTAAAACAATACAGAAAATTCCCCATAAAACCAAAAAAAACCCCACTCAAATCCAAACAGACATCTGATTGCATTTTTCCATTACCGCCCAGACTTTTGACGTGTCCAATCCTCAGACTCTCGGGGAGGACAGATAGATTGGTGACCTATAAGAAATTTTACCAGCATGACCTTCCCATAACCACTGGATTTGATGACATTTAGAAGGACAGTGTATTTCCACATAGCACCATTTAAATGTTTAGGTGTAAGAGTTTCTATATCCCTTCCAACTCTGCCTTTCGAAATATTTTAACAAACTTCTGAACAAACAGAGCAGTATTCTTTGCACTAAATATGGATTCCATATTGCAAAATAAACTAGAAAAGAAGCTGAAAATTTGAAATAAGTTGAATTGTATCAGAAATCTCAGATCCAACAGTTTTTGAGACTGAAAGGGGGTGTTATAACAATTCTTGCAAAGTAGTGTGCAAAGATGGATTGAGAAACCACAGAATCACAGAAGCATTGAGTCCATAAAGAACCTCTTGACATCACTGTCCAACTCCCTTGTTCAAGAAGGGTCAGCTAGACCAGGTTGCTCATGTCTGTGTCCTGAACCCAGTAGAGTTTTAAATATCTCACAATATAATGCAAAGGTTTAAGAAAGGAATGTGAAGCATTTCAGTATTAATAACTGCTAATAAAGAAGAACAAAACCTGATATTCTGGAAGAGAACCACTTTAGGTTCTATACCATCTGCTGTTCTTCCTTGCCAAAATCGGGGTGTTGTCCTTGCTTTCTCCATCAGCTGATTGTAATACTATGTAGCTGAGGACTGTGCCGCAGAACAAAGTTCATTTCAGTAATTGCAGACTGATTCAGGCTTAGAACAGTTTAGGTTGACTAGAACTATCATGGTAAATAGGAATCAGCTTCTCAGACACAGTTTGATACTCTTGGTCTTTTGTGCTGCCATCATGGTCTTTATTTTAATACATATTTGCAGGTATTCAAACTAGAGGATCTGAAATAGCCATGCAGCTGTGATGCTGTGTGCCAGAGTTCCTTTTATTAGCATGGCTCCAGGTGTTCTTTTTATGTCCTCAGGCATAACCTGGGCATTCATGGATGTCTGCTATGGTGCAGAACAAGATGGGTTATGTTGGAAGACTAAGCTTGTCAGAAAATCATTCTGACATGTAGTGATTAGAGTAGATCCTAGAAGAGGGATCTACTAGGTATTCCCTAGGTATTCCCCCTATGTCTGGGAAGAAACTACTGAATTTACTTGAGAAGTGAACAATTAGTATGGATTCATGCAATATGACCAAGAGGAAACCAGGACAAAGAGCAAAACAGAGATTAAAAAATGACTGTTGGGTAAACTTTCTGCTTCCTTGACAAATGATTTCCAATTTCCTCATAACATCCAGCTCCACATTCCCTTTACTTGCTATGTTTTTCAGGCTCAAACCAACTTTCTAATCTACATTTTGTTGGGTTCTTTCCCAGATAATTCCAAAAGTTTTGTCAAATTCCTTGTGCTGTGCAGACACAAGTTTATGAGACCCCATTGCATTTTCAAAATCTTTAATTGAAGAGTTTTTATTTCACTGTTTGTGGCCCACAATAGTTAAGGACAAACATGCCCACCTCTTGAACTTGGCCCTGGTAGCTTTATCTTTCCATATTTCTTATACCAAGTAGAGAAACAGTATTCCTTCTGGTAACTGGATCCAGCTCAGATGGGAAACTGGAGCACATGAGGTGCAGGCAGGGTTTTAAGGGACTACAAGAGAGTAAGAAACTGCTGCTGAAGTGTGCAGAGGAGAATTGTTCAAAAGGTGGAACCTGGCACCATATGGTCAGATGTTTCTATTGATGTCAGCAAACCAAACCTGTCACAAAGGATAGTTTCATGCCCCAAAGGATGTACGTGTTCACACTATCCAGTGAAACCTTCTGGAACTTCATAGCATCAGCTAAAGGCATCTTTTCTCAGATTTTCTTTTACATATGGCAGAAGTCTATCCAGAAAGAGCAGATACTATATAAGATAAAAAGATTTCTCTAAGACAAATATCCAGTCACTTAAATATAGATGATGACTGAAGAAGCTCTAAGAAACTGAGCCTTTTTTCTTTATGCAATGTCTCTTGTCTTTGTCACTGTCATTAGATACACTTCATTTAGCTACCATGTAACCAGCTTCAACTGAGTTTTTACTTCTGTTAAAATGGCAAAGCAACTCAAGTACAGTATCATAGTTAATAATCATTTGATATTGCTAAAAGAATTAAAGCAAACTGTGACTGTGTCAAGATAGGTTTTGTGTTCTACAAGAGCTCCTACAAAACATTTTCTGGTAGATTTTAGTCATCAACACTGCTGTTAGAGATATAAGTCTCTTCCCTTTGAATAGAACTGCATAGCAGGATTAAATGATGTAAATTCTACAAAACACATTTTTGGAACTTATAGTAGCATGAGTTACTACACTCATACCATGCATTTTATTTAATAAAGATAGCCTTTTACAGTTAGAAAGAATTAAATCACTGAGTTTTGCTTTTGCTTCTTCCTACTCTGATTATATATCGAATCTGCTTCCTAAAGATGATTTTTTCTCTTCATTTAACCTATGCCTTTGGTGTAAGCAGATGACAAAGTGTAGTTTTGCTTTGCAACGGAAGTAATTTCTCTTTAGTTGCTTATAGTGAATAGCAGTGTAGTATTAGATATGTTGGATAAATTAGGATGATCGATAGCACTGTTGAAGGGAGTTGTCTTTGTTAATAAATAAGGTATCATTTTAAGGCATTTGCTGATAATGAAGCTGAGCAGCCAAACTAGAGACATTTTTCCAGCTTGTCATAACCACAGGTCAGAAGATTCTTAATCACTGCTAGCACCAGCTGTCCATGCTGCCTGGAAGAAGAATCTGAGGCTTGAATCTAATAGTATTCATTTTCAATCAAGCAGAAAAAACTTTCTGAGAGGCAGGGATGGAGCCAGTATCTTAACTCATTACAGATTGCCTTCCACTATACCATATTGCCAGTGCTTTTGCTAAGGACCTGGGGGCATGAGGAAGCATGACTCATTGACAAAATTCTAGCAACATCTGCCTTGGCTTACATATTGTGTATAAAACCAGTGTTACTTTAACAGATTGGAATTGATCAACTGAAAAAGTAAAGTCTGCATTAATAGGCCATTTGTGCTACAATATAATGAATTGCAACAGTTTTCTGAGTCACATATATTTTAATAATTAGTACAGCATCTATTAACAATAGGAAACTATAAATTATTACTTGGAAAATGAATTTTTATTAGTGTAATGATGTACAGTGAATTGTTTCACAAACAGTTTATTCACTTCCTTTAATATTAAATCAAAATCATATTTTGATATTAAATCAAGATTGATGAAGACACTATTTCTTCCTCTGATGAGATCAGTCCTCTATGTGGGTGAAAACATTGCTTTCCTGCATTGTCCCAGTGTAGTTTTGTTTCCAGGGACACATTTTTGCACAGCCTTTCTGAGTTCTACACAGTTTCTTGATTCTACTTTCTTTTCTCCTGCTAAGAAATTACCTTATCTTTTAATTCTTCTCATTGGCAGGAAATAAATAATCTAATTCCTTAGCCAAGTTTTCCAAGGTATCCCACATTGTTAAGTTGTTAACATGAACGCCCACATGCCTGGGGTTCATGTTTACTGTTAATATTTTTTCATTAACAACTAATGGCAATTTTATAACATTGCGGAATCCTGAAATATGAATGGGGAGCAGAAAATAACTCCAGAAAACAGAAGATAAAATCATAATACAATGCTGTCCTTTTGGAAGGGGTAAATGATATTTGTGAGCAGTTAGATTATAGAAGTATTATGCAGATCCTTAGCTGAGAACTGAAGGAGGATGCAATTAATGCTATTTAACCAAGTCAACACTCGTTAGACTAATTTCATTTGAGAAGACTAATAAAAAACCCAACAAATTGGATAATGAGAATGGTAAAATCAATAGCACTTGGGTTTCCATCTTCCCAGACAATGCTTTTCAGACACCATCATTGTACTGCATGATTTACCACACGTCAAGAGAATTAAAAAAACCCCAGTGATTAATACAACTTGAAATCAATTAGTGGGCCTCATTAAAATCCTTTCAGCACATATATTTCACAGAATCAGTGAAGTTTCTTTACTTTTGTTAGCAATTTTGGTTACATAAAAATTAATAATAGAGATTTATTCTTACAACATTTTTGATATAGATAACAAAGGACTACGCTAGAATTACTTTGCATATTTTATGTAGGCAAACAGGCTTAAAGAACACAGCATCAAAGTAAAAAAGTATATGGGAATTATAAAGGTTAGGATACTTATGACACACTTACTAGAATTTACTTTGGAATTTATAAGGGATTATGCCAAGTTGACATTTTTAAAATCAAGACTGGATATTTTTGAATATTTGCTTGACTGAAATTACAGAAGATTATGCAGAATCTCATAGTATGTGTTTTGCAGATCAGTGAGATCACAGTAGTTCTGCCTGGTGTTATTTTAAAGGAATTTCCATAAGGAAATATTACCACACCTCCAGCTTACAAATATGAAACCAGAAAAAGAAAAACAAAACCAGTCTTTATATGTCAATAGAAAGTCCAGCCCCCATTCCCTGTTTCTTCAGAAATTAACTCAGCAGACTGTTCACTTTCTTTGCTACCTGTCTGCAACTGTCTATACTTGTCCAGTGAGACTTGTTTCTGTCCTTCTATAGACGGAGCAGAATATGAAGAATTATTTACACAACACTGGTAAACACAGAAAGCTATAACAGAATTTTGCCTGGATTTATAAATACCTTAAATTTTTATATTAGGATTTCTGGAGTATGGATTTTAAAACTGAGCATTTTTATCACTGGTTATAAAAAAGAATCCCAAAGTGTTCAACTCTTTGTTTAAGAGAAGATCAACAACATTATCTGCACAATGAAGAAAGTTCAGCCATTGTACAAAAATATTTATTATGCAATATCTATGTTTTATTAGCCCATGGAAAATAACTAAACTTTGTCATCTCAACTGGGCTAGAGATAAAAACATTTTTAGTTTTCTCATATAGTGCCTAAACATTAAATTTATAAAACTTCTTAAAGTAATACTAATGTCATAAAAGCATTTCAGATTAGTTACCACTTTAAACTTTGAATATAGCATTGCAATAGAAACTTAAGAATGTCTTTATGATATTTATAGCATGGTAATATAAAATTACATAATGCTTCACCAAGGGCACAAAATGCCTGAACTACAAATTGCTACTAACAAATAGTGGTGAGCTGTTATTTATCATTCTTTGAAATTCTCCTTTTATCTTCTCAGTAAGATGACCTAAACATGCTAGTGTTCATTTAGTTAGCAAATTCTTAGTATTTCTTTTTTTAAGTTACATATCTAGCAAGTTATTGAAATCCTAATGTGAAACTATTAGCTCTCAAATATTATTTCTGACATTCCATAGAAGGCCTTTATGTTGCATCTTTCTTCCCTTAGTATGAAATGCCACATCCATCTGAAATGCCACATCCATCTGAATAATAACACTACATATGAACATTCAAAAAAGCATATTAAATATTTATTGCTATTAAAATATGTGCTTTTTAGAATGAGTTTAGTGTATATGTAAAACAAGGACAATTCCTCTAATTTCTTGTAAAAGAAATTGACTTTTAGTCCTCTCCAAGGAATTATTAGCTGTCATGAGTGGCCTCAGCACTGAGACTTTAATCAGCCCTTCTTCATAATGGTCTAGTAGAAGACAACATTTTATATTGAAGAATGCTTAGTTGTCACTAAAACTGTATGGGCAAGAGCTTAACACTTTACAGCCAGGAGTTCTTTACTACACAATTATGTAGAGATCATCCTCAGTGTAAAAAAAAAAAAAAAAAAAGACCTTTATATAGCTATAGAGGGAAAATTACTTTCCCACAAAGTAAATTAGTAGGCAGTGTCTTACCAAGGGAAGGACTAGAATGAACATCTGGGCAAAAGATTAAACTCCAGCTTTGTGGGCAGTGGAGACTGACTCCAAAGAGCCAACACATACTGTTGTGTGAGATGAAGCATATTGCAAATAAAAAACCCTGTCTATCACACAGTCTGAGAGGAACAGAGAATCAGTTAAAGAAAGAAAAGAGATGATACAAAAGAGGCATCAAATTTTCCATTCTCTCACCCATTTCATACCATTGAAGTGCAAATGGAAGAGTACAGCTGGAGGAAGCTGGTACTACTTATCTGTTTTTAGTATTTTTTACTGTCTCATATGTAATTAAGAGCTGCCATTTTCTTTTTATATCATTCAAGCTGTACATTTCACACTTGCTGTTCTATCTATCCTATCTGCTTCTCAAGGATATGACATCATCTAGATCCCATCTACTTTTAATTTTTTTTTTTTTTGCTACAATTTGCCCATTAGGTGATAGTTCTTCTGTTTTTTTCTGTTTTCAAATAAATACCATGTCTACCATCGTCCTAGACCTTTTCTGCAGAGGAAAGATGAAAGTAAGAAGATAGTCCTGCTCCTGGGAATGATGTTGCATTCACGGTTAACTCAGACTTCACTTATTGGGTGATTTTACAAAATGTCAAAGTGTAGACAGCAAAAAAATACTGCATCCCAGGGAGTGCTTACCAATCCATTCTTTTAGTCTTTTGCCAAGGTGGGGTGCATCAAATTAGTTTTCACCAGAAAAGGGAAGACATCAGGACTATAAAAGATGCAGAAGATTAACCAGTTCCTGAAAACACATGTATGACAAAAGGTGGGATTAAGAGATATGGCACTCATAGGTTAAGAACAATGTACACTGCGGAGGGGAAAGTATGTGGCCCGAAGTTTAGAATCCGACTAGCTGAGGGCGAAAGGCCGACGCCCCTCTGCAATTCCTGGCCAGCACCCTTCCGGCGTCTGATGGCCTCGGGCTGTGCTGGCTGCGGACTGGCTTACACCGCTGGTATTGGAGAGGAACGGAACTGACCATTTCCCGGGGGTTAAACATCGGTTTATTGACGGTGATGCCGCATCCAAACACCGGGAAACCATCCGGGAAAAAAGTTTTTTCATAGGGGGTGAAAACAGGATTATAAAGCAAGAGGGTGGGTACAGACAGAGCCAATCAGGAAAGGTGAGGGGATGAACTTCACAGAACTGACACTCCATGGAGACCAATAATCAAAAGGTAAAGGAGGTGTCCTGGGACCCCAGCCAGCCACCATCTCCAGAGAGGAGAAGGTTCTCGAAACCTGGGAGGAGGAAGGGAGTGATTGACTGGACAGGGAGGAAACAACTTTCACTTATAAGGGAAACCAGGGGAGGAGCAAATACATATCGGCAACTATGAATAGCAGTTGCTATAGCAACTTAGCTGACAGGCTAGCAGTGGCGGGAAAAACTGGGAGAACGAAACCATTTTACACATAATAGGGGAGAACAATACATAAATTGGGGGAATAACACAAGAAACTTAACAACACACTACCACAGTACACTTACACTGGAATTTAAGTGCTAAAATTATGGTTAACATGGAGGGAGTGTTAGAGTTAGCGGTTAATACAGCACCCTGTGTCCTTCAGCTTCCTGAAGACAATTATTGCAAGAAGATATAATCGATAGAAAAACAATCGACCTAGGAGAAAAAAAGAGCTGTTTGTTAGTATACTTCCTTTCTTGTTGATTTACTAGCTATAGTAAAGTGCCATAGTACTAGCTTTTATACTCTTTAATCCCTTCCTTAAGGAACAAACAAGTCAGATTTTCCATTTTTTTTTGTTTATATCATCCTCATATCCCCTAGTTTCATATCTATATTTCTAAGGCACTTACTCTCCAAAATTAGTTATTTTTCTCCTGGGTCACAAGTTACAGAATTCTCTAATCAGGTATAAATGGATTTTAATAGAGGAACATATCAAGTTTAGTGGCTAATTATAATGAAGAAACAAAAAAATCTGATAGCAAAGGTGAAAAAAATCAAGTTCAGTGCACACATCAATAGTTTGAATTCTGCCTACATTTTGTTGCTAAATACTTTGTCATTAATGTTTCTTGCTTTTTTCAGTTAAGTAACCCAGTCTATATGTTTATTCTGCCTGACTAATGCACATATCTAAGGAAAAAGGGAGTGGTTTCTCTAGCAAGTAGTGGAAATTTAACGGACTAAAGACAATTATATAAAGAGATGTTGTCTTTGTTAGAGCAATTTGTTGTCAATAAATATATTATTATAAAGCCATATCTGAAAAATTTGGTTCTGTTTAAATTTTCAGTGATCAAAGCTAGTTTTTACTTATTTTTTTTAGTTCATCCCTATAGAGGCTTAAATAAAAGAGTATATAAACCAAAAGAAAAATTTCTGAACTACTTTTGTTGCTAAAATTCAAAGTCATGATGAACAGTAGAACAAATAAGTACTGTCATGTTTTTGTTTCCTGCATGACGAACATGACATATGTTGGGAATTAATATGTCAGTTAAAATATTTGTTGAAAAACAAATCTCAAGAACAATGTTTTACTGATTGAGCACAACCCCATTTGTATTTAGATCATAGAGTGAGAATGGATTTAAGGCTAACATAGCCCTACAAATATACATGAGAGATTTTAAAGTCAAAATGACTTATACTTATAAAGTACCTTATCAAAAATAGGTGTCAAAGCAATTTTATTAACCTAGCCTAAGTTACTAATTTTTCACATCACAAAGTTTAATATCTCATTAGAAATCCAGTCACCTCCCACCCCGGTATCAAATCATCCACACATCTTTCTATCTATATCAATCACCAAAGCTGCTAACTCACCATATCTAACTATGCCTGACTCTTCTTTTACTAAATTAATAAAAAAAGTTAATGAAATCTCAAGTTATAACCTCATCCTGAGCTGTGGGAAATGTGAATATCATATTTTAGACATACATCATCTAAATCTAAATTTTTTCCCCATTTTCTCTCCATCATAAATATTTCAGTTGAAGAGCAAGTGGGCCTCCTCTGCCACTGTTTAAAATGTGCTGTATCCAAGCCTGTGTCAGACGCTTTACCTTCCAGTCTCCAGCCCACACCAGCTGAAAAGGCAATGCCAGTCCAGGTAGAGTTCTATCAGCATACAATTTCTTATAACATGCAGGAACAGAGGTGTTGATAGCTGGATGTAATCACACTCCCCTTTAATTAACTTTGTTATAAGTGTTTTGAGGTCTTAATCACCTTAAGTCTTAGGGGAAGATAGCAAAAGGAGAAGACAGACATCTGGATTTCTTTGCATCTATCCTTTTAATTCCTGTTAGGTTTCAATCAATCCTTGATATATAGTAGATCAATGAGAAATTTATGGATTTCTCAGCTTGGGGAAGATGCAAATATAAAGATTGGATGTGGCACCAGGTGCCATGGTTTAATTGAGTTATTAGGGCATGGGTTGGACTCAATGATCTTGAAGGTCTCTTCTAGTCTTGTGATTCTGTAATTTCTTTTTTCTCCTAAAAGTTTGCTTGCAGGACTTCATCCTCTGTTTAAACATGAAAATTTTATGGTCCTTCTTTATTTACTGTACTTTTTTGCTCTAGTGTTACCCTGTGTTTGATGGTCTATTTTGCATTGGTATAACTTTGTTCAGATAATTCAGCAGAATTATCTATGATCTAAGAAATTTTTCCAGCTGTGTCCTTAGCATCATTTTTGAAGGACAAAAAATATTTTATTGTCTGAGAAGAACCTTGTTTTTCTTACTTAAATTTGACAGAAGATAATTTAAATCCCAAATTTTTAAGATGACTCCAGTCTATTTTGTTTTATTTCAGTTCTGATACTAGACCAGAAAATTTTCCAAGCATAGATCAGTTTAAAGGGGAACTAGAAAATGAGCATTTCTTATGAAGGATTTCTTTTTTGCCATGTTTATTGGTGAAAGAATATAATCTTCCTAGCTTAATTTAAAGGAATGAATAGTTGAATATATGGTGTATACTTTTTCTCATGTACATGACACCAATAATTCTCTTCTTAATACTTTCAAGTAATTTCAAAGTATTACTTTAGTGTGATAGTATTCTGCCAATAAACATCCTCAAAAAAACCCTAAAATCCCCAAAATCTAAGGGAAAAAAAAGGAAAAAAATAATCTGCAATGATTTATACATCATATTTCTTATCACAGAATCTATGTATTGTAGAAATGAGGTCCCTTTTTCCTGATTAACCACAGTTTATAAAAGAGACTGTATATTTCTCTGTGTCTGCAGTGTAATTCGTTAAGTGTCAAGCAAATATTTTCCCACTTTGTTAAGTCCTTTGCCCTCTGAGATTGTTTTATTACAGAAGTATCAAATTGCATTTTGCACATCTGAAGTCATTTCAAGCAGAGAAGAAATTTAGCCCTTTCCATAACTTCCTTTACATAATTTGCTATAACTATCTTCAGCTTAATCAGAAAGAGGAAACATTTCCTAATGCAAAGAAAAATGAAATATATGTCTTATGTGGTTTCTTTGAGCCTATTTTTTTATTATTAAAGTTATGAAAGTGATTATTTTAGGTTCTAGCCAATTATTGCAATGAAGTAATAGAAACTTGAAAAGGAGAGAAGGTACAAATTCTCTGCAGAATTTTTTTTCCTGGTTGAGCTCTTTTTATTTTCTGAAAAGATTTTTTAATATCTCTTCAATACAGATATAACTATTAGAATTGTTATATTTCATTTATAGCAACTATCCATTAACTATCCATCTTTCCAGTATTCCCACTATAAATACTTTTTTTGGGTTCAGAGTCCTCAAGACAGGTCTTTATTACAACATTTCTTTTCAAATCATTCCTATCATTATCGATTTTACGCTGTCTTTTTTTAAGCCTTCAGTCTTCAAGTGAATTGTTTGCAATGTAACTTTAAAAGAAAGAGTTTTCTCTTGGAATTTCTTCCTTCCTTCCTTTCCTTACAATTTTACCTTCAAGACACCTTGGAAATTCAATTAATTATAAGAAATCAGATTAAACTTGAACACCATGATGTGCATAAACTACAAATGGCATTTCTACATTTCTCTACCTTTAGAGTTTGTTTAAAACCATGTCCAAAGATCTGAGCTCATTTGCTTGGATGTACTCACAATCACTTGAAAATTCATCCTCTTTTTTTTTTTCCCTTCAAAATCTTATAAATTTCTAACTTACTCTTAATTACAAGAGTGTAAAGAAGTTTAAATTTAAATGCAAGGGATAAGGTAATAAAGGGAAATGTGAAGGTTTTCAACTCATTCCAAACTTACTGTAAAGTAGTGATATGTTAAGGTAATGAAATATTTCCTCTTCTACTGGCTTTTGAAAAGCAAGTCTGCAGAAGAAGGAATAACTAGGCAAATTTTGTGGAATTTCATCTCTTGGATGCAGCATAAGACACCAGATTTTCAGACAACATTACCTGTAACACAATGTTTTTGCAGTCAATAAATGTGAGCTGGTATGCTTGCAAAGACATAGCAGGGAGAATACTTGGATAGTACTAAATATAACTATGAATGCTGTGACCATGGCCAAATTTGCAATGAGGTTTAATAGAATTTATGGACATTCAGGGCATGTCTTCTTGGGCACATACATAGGAGCAAAAATCAGAATGGTTTGGGTTGAAGGAGACCTTCAGATACCATTCACTCCAACCCCTTTGCCATCTTTCACTAGATCAGGTTGCTCAAAGCCCCACCCAAGCTCAATTTGAACATTTCCAATAAAAGGACATCCACAACTTTTCTGGTGAGTCTGTTACAGTGTCTCATTACACTCATCCTAAAAAATGTCTCTCTTTTAGAGAATTGTCCTGTGCATATTCATATCTCTGCTATGGACGGCATACTGATCTCAAAGCACAAATAAAAGCTGAGAGTAAACAATGTTACACTAAAAAAATTAAAATACACAGAAGGGTACAATGGAATAATTGAATAGTCTAATGCAACATTAGGTTTTCAGCAAAAAAAATGTAAATATCAACAATGGACAAATAAAACACTCCATTAAAACACTATAAATCTTCATGAAAAATTTTCCTATACTGCTGCCTATGATATTATGCATATGAAATGTTTCAGTTCTTATGAAATATTCTTCTTTTCATAAGAAGTCATGTATCAAGAAAAATTTTTTTAAAAGTGCAATATTTCTATGAATGAAAATAAAATATTTGCCAGAAAGATAGTGTATTCCAGAGTTTTCAAACAGTATCATTTACTATTTGCAGGCAGATGTTTTATGCACTTGCATCAAATAATGAAGTTCATAGTAAACCATATCCTGAAAAGACTGCATCTAAAGCTGCATTAAAATCAATATACAATTCTAACATCTAAAGGAAGGCTTTATGTAGCTACTGAATGACTACTATTGATTTGATTTTAATTCAAATATAAATGTCCTTATTTAAACCTTATATATAGATTATTTACATTAGTATTTTTCAAATGTTTATTGCCTGTTTAATTTTGATTTTAGGTTTTATGGATTGTGCAAAGGCTGCAATTATTTGCTTCATGGCAGCCCTAATGGCTTTAAGTGAAGTCAAGTATTCCATTGTCTTACAAGCTGTAGGAACATTTGCTAAGAAGCAATTACTACACTGAATATGGGTGTAAAACTCTCTATGACAGGTGAAGACAATTAAAGTGAGCCTGTGTCATAGTTTAATTTTATCTTACAAGGCTGTTGAGATCAGGAAATAAAAATCTCCCAGAAAAAGGAAAAAATGCAGCTTAACAAAAAGTCAAAAATTGATCACCTTCATAAAAAATATCCAGTGACAGTAGACTTTCACTTAGGTATCACAGACCATGAAAATGAAATTCCTAGCCAGCAATTATCAAGGGTATTGCACTTAATATAGTGCAGTGCTGAAATGGAACACAATGTTCAAGGCACCCATAAACTTGCTTTCTTTGATCAGAGAGCACCACTACTTTCTCTACAGTTCATGGACTTTCCTCACCATCCCATATCAAAACCTTAAACAGTCAGCTCAGTTCCAGCCAGTCGCTCTATCCTTCTTTGTTCTCTACCTATCATGGTTAAAATAAAAATAAACTTGAAACTCAATCACATGTAAATTCCAGGAGAGCAGAATTCAGAAAAGGATTTGTACTGCAATTTAGCTCTTGAAATCCCAGTGTTCAGAATTTTGACTTTAGGTGGGACAGAGAGCTCTGAAAGCAGAGAGGCATTACCTGGTTAAAAAAAAGCCCAACAGTTAGATAGCTACTTTGATCAATTAAATAGCTCTTTCTACATTGATATATAATTCAGTTTCTTTGGAAAAGAAAAGGCTGTTATATGATTTCTCTCTGCCATATTTCGTTGCAAGAGTAGTTCATGTTTAAAGAAGTGTGGGATAGAGTCACACACAGATTTGGGTTGGAAGTAAACTTTGAATATTGTCTTGTCCACTTCCTTCTGTAATGAGCAAGGACATTTTGAGCTAGATCAAGTTACTCAGAGTCCCATCCAACCTGATCTTGAATGTTTCCAGGTATACCACCACCTCTCTAAACAACCTATTTCAATGTTTTAACACCTTCATTGTGAAAGGTTTCTTCTGTGGATTTCACCATAGTATGGATATTCCATCCCTCTGATAATTTTTGTGGGCCTCCTTCACATCCACTCAAGGTCAATGCATTTCTTGTATTGAGACTGCAGAGATAAGTACAATACTCCAGGTGGAATCCTAACAGAGCAATGTAGAGGGGGAGGATCATTTCCCTCGACCTGCTGGGTCATTTCTCTCAACTTCTTTTGATGCTAGCCAGGACATTGTTGACTTCCTGAGCTATGAATGTGCCTTTGCAGCTCACATGAAATGGGGATTGCACCATCCCAGGTGCAGCACTTTGTATCTGACCTTGTTGAACCCCATAAGGTTCCCATCTGGGTGTCTCTGACTGGCACCCCATCCTTCACGTGTGTCCACTCAGTTTGCTGTCATTCATAAACTTGCTGAGAATGTTCTTGTTTCCCCTGGACACATAAGGGATAAGAAAGTAAATCAACATGAACCGATAAGAGATAAATGATGTCTGACCTGCTTGGTTGACCTCTCTGATTTGGGAAAAAGCAGAGGGAAAGATATAATTTATGTGAATTTTAGCAGGACTTTCATGACTGCTTTTCACAGTATTCTCATTTCAAAAGAACAGTTCAGATAATAGATAACCAGAAAGATAATAAACTGACTGGGCAGTTGAGGTCAAAAGTTCATGGTTAATAGGTCATGTTCTACCTGGAGACTTTGTAACAAATGAAGTACTTAAGAGATCTGTTAAGGGACATGAGCTGCTCATGGTCTTTAAACCTGATGAGAGTATACCCTTGGAAATCTCCTTCAGCTCATTGCTCACAAAACATCAGTTTTGGGATGGGGTATCACATTCAAGGATGAGGACAACATCCAGAGGGACCTAACAGTATTGTGTTAGGAGAGTTATGAAATTCAACAGAGAGAAACAACTCCTGTCCTCAGGGCAGAGGAGCCTTGGTAAAAACACAGTCTGGGAATGGTTGTGCTGGGATCAGCTCTTTGGAAAAGGCTTTGAAGCCCGGTAGACAGCAAAATAAGCCTGAGCCAGAAGTATAACCTGGCAGAAAAATCAGCCAACAACATTACATGCTGAATGAACAGGAGCATGGCAACCAGATTGTAAGTGATTATCACCCTCTATTTAGCACTTGTTAGACCATGTCTGCAAAAGTCTGCACAGTTTGGGGCACCCCAAAACAAGAAGCACATTCATAAACCCGAGTTTAGCAGAGTGACACAAAAACAATGGAGACTGGAGAATTTGCCCAGTGAAGAAAGGCTAAAAATTCAGGCTGGAGCAAGGACAGCTTTGGAGGCACAGACCTGCAGTCTGTGGGTACCTACAAGGAGATTATGGAGGAGAGAAACCAGGCTCTTCACAAGATGTATGAAAAGTACATGGGGGAGTATGAAGGACAATTGGCATAAATTAAACAAAAAAAAAGTTCCATGTGGATATAAGGAGAAACCTTTTCCCCACAGGAACCTGTTCTCAACAATGGATAAAGTGGCCCAGAGAATCTGTGTGATCTGTATCTTTGGAGCTTTCCAAGACCTGCTAAGCTGAACCCTAAACACTAAGGTCTTACTCCATAGCTGATCCTGCTTTAAGCGGCAAGTTGAACTAGAGAACTCCTGACAGCCCTTCACACCAGTTCTTCCATGACCAGAAACTTTTGTGTCATAAGTCCTGATCAACAAGTAAGTGACAAGAGATTTTGGTCTTTTTTTTTTTTTTTTAAACTAATCCATGACCTTAAATTTAAAAATTACTTTGTAGAGCCAGACTCGAATTTCCCACATGAATCCTGAGACCTCCAAGCAATCAAGGTTTGAGGACACAGGTGTAAAAAGTTCTCTTAGAGGTTTGAATCTGTTAAAAAAAAGTCTTAAAGCAGGAGGATTATTTTGGAAGGAAACTTGAATGAGTAGCAAGGCCCTCTTTTAATATTCAGTAGGTAAGCTTTTCTTGTTTATTAGTTTCATTACTTGTTTGACCTTTCAGTTTGAAACTGGAAGAGTTAGCAAATCTGTGCAGCTTGCTTCAGCTGAAGGTTGCCAAGCCTTTCACTGAAAATGTGAATGATTTTTACTTCTGCTCTGCAGGACATTGCAATGTATTATATGGCAAAGAAGAGCCTAAATGCTTTAGTGGTTGCCTGCTGATAAGTAATTACCTTCGTATCCTCTCCTCTGTTTAGCTCAATGTAAGGATATTTATTTGCTTATGAAGGAATGCTGACAATTTGCCTGACTCCCCACCTATTTTTACCAAAGCCACCAGAAAGAGCATTTTTCTTCCTGATGTGCAGATATTGGCCGGAGACACAATCATTATACAAACATCTGCCACTCTACATTCACTAATACTTCAACCTTTTTTTTTTTTAATCTGAATAATGCGTTTCTCTCTCTTATATGTTTTTATCAAGATGTGAAATCCTGGACAGGATGAGAAGGACTTACACAGTCAAAGAGAATTGGACAAAAAAAAAAAGTTCTGTTAATTTTCTAACCTGTCTCATGCTTTAAATGTGAATTCTTACAATGTGAGTTGATGAGTAATTATCAATTACTCATCAACTCACATTACTCATCTTCCAATACTGCCTGATGTACTGAGCTTTTGTCTTTTCCTCTTAGGCTGACAGGACAGAAACAAGCATACAAGACCACATTTTTAATCCAGTTGGTGCCAAATAATACAGCTAGTGTAACACAGCTGGGCGATACAGCTAGTGTATCTGGAAAGTATAAACTTTGAATATATATCTATACACAGATCTGTACATGTCCAGTATACCATACATCCCAAGAGGAGGTCTGGACAGAAAAGGACACGTGTCAAGGCAGATAATTGGATATTTGGTAACCTTATTCACATAGAATTATTTGCAAATATCTCTGCAGATTACTCTCTTTCTTCAAATGAAGCCTCAATTTTCTCAGAGTTGTTAGTGCTGAAAAACTAAATTGAAAACTAATAGAATGTTGCAGATATGAGAACATGTCAAATTTCTTGAATCTTTTTAAAAGACTTTTCTTTTCCCAGGAGAATTATCTTTCTCTTATCTTAAACCAGTGTGAGTCAGCTATTTCATTGGTAAGAGAGAGTGATAAAGTGTTCTATATTGAGGAAACATATGAATCTCTTACAGTCCACTTGAGTATATTCATTTTCCAAAAGACAACCTCATACAGTGTTTTCTGTGTCCAATAAGGACCTTCTTTCTCTTTAGACTTTTCTTGCAATTAATATCATCCATTATGTGTTATATAAGGTTTTCCTGAGTGTTCTCATAAATAAAATCTCACAATAAACTGGAAACTAATCTTATGAAGATATTAGATATATAATTCATACCCAGTGCTCTTAATTAAGAAACAATTGTAAGAACTAAGATATAGTGAAAATGCAATATATTTTCTTTTTTTTTCTTTTTTGAATGCTATAAATTCACTCATAAATTATAAATGAAAGATAAACTGCATTTTAAATAGGATTTTGAAACAGTTCAAGTAAAACTGTCCACAGATAGCTGGAAGATGACTACACACCACATATTAACGGACAAATAAATTGATCTAAATGAGAAGATGTCTGGAATAGAAATGTTTTTAAATGGCTCTGCTTGGAGATAAATCAAACAGTTTATGTGATCAAATTAGAAAGAAGTGTAAGTGCACAGCATCTATCTAATTAATAAATATGCAAGACTTTATACAATTATTTATTTCACATTAATGTCTCTTCATAAGAAGAAGAGGCACCATAAAATATTCACAAGAAAGAAACTTAGCACAGAAAATCTGATTTGCTTTCAAAGATTATAATCTTTAAGGTAGCTGTTTGAGGAAGGAATGGTTTGAGGTTTTGTTTCCTCTTTTTTGCATATGTGTGGTACAAGCCCCGCTTCAAGATATAATTCCTTGCATTACTTTGCCTCAGCTATTGAGACAAGTTTCTTCCTGCTGAATTAAATTTATTGGGATTTGTCTCTCTCTGTGGTGAATTTCATATAAAATATTAATCTTAGCAAAGCAAAAAATCTCTCGCATGCATTATCAGTATTTCGTTCTTATAGTACTGTTCATTGTTTTATAATTTATTTCTTTCCTTCTACAGATATGTGGTCTGTGACCACCAATAGAACAGATTCAGACTGAGTCTTTCAGAACAGTTTGCAAGGAGTTTATATTGCATTACCATCTGTTTATACTGTCCTTTTTTTTCTGCCCCTTTTCTATATTCAGTTGTTGCTAAGACTGAAAATATTCAGTTTGAATATTTTCAATGTAAAGGCTTTTCAATAGAAAAATCAAAGTTCCCCTTTCCCCTTACTGTTGTGATTTAACCTCAGCCAGCAACCAAGCCCAGCACAGCTGCTTGCTCATTCACCCAGCTAGCATTTTGTGAGGGAGAATCAAAAGGTAAAAGCTGGAAAACTTCTGGGTTGAGATAAAGATGGTTTGATAAGGAAAGCAAAAGCTGTGTCTGCAAGCAAAAGAAAACAAGGATCTGATTCACGGCTTCCCATAGGTGGGCAAATGTTCGGCCACCTCCAGAAGAGCAGGACCCCATCATGTGCAACTGTGACTTGGGAAGACAAATTCCATCATTCCAAACATCCACCCTTCCTCCTTCTTCCCTCCACTTTATATATTGAGCATGATGCCATCTGGTTTGGAGTATCCTTTTGGTCAGTTTGGGTCACCCAGCTGTGTCCCACCCCCACTTCTGATGCACACCCAGTGTCCTCCCCACCCTGGCAATACAAAAAGCAGAAAAGGCCCTGACTCTGTGCAATCCCTGCTCAGCAGTAACAAAAGCATCTCTGTGTTATCAACCCTGACTTCAGCACAAATCTAAAACACAGCCCCATACCAGCCACTCTGATGAAAATTATTCCAGCCAAAACCAGCATCCTTGCATACATTCCTGGTCTAGGTTGTTCAGCAGGTCATTTCATAGCTAGCCATGTGAGCTGCTTAGTACTAACATTTAAATTGCACTTGCTAAAAGAATTTTGAATATTACTAGACACGCTACAAAATTATTTATGTGGTAGTCCAGGCCAGATACTATTATAAAAGTAATTTTTAGCAAAATATTCTGTGATAGTATACAAAAAAATATCTGGTTGAAATGTTTGTGTCCTGTTTCAAGGAAAAAGAAACAGACTATGTCCCGAACCACAACAAAATTAATGGAAAATCTATAGAAAAAATTTAGAATTCGGTTGGTCAAAGGAAGACCTTTAGTCATCTCTGCCTTTTGGCATGGAGTCATATAATTGGCCATGTCTTGACCTCTGGAGATTCTGGAAATTGAACTTGCCCGTGTATACACGTACAGCAGATGCATGTACAGATATGCAGATGTTTTATCCAATTTATTGTATTTCACATATTCAGTGAAGAAAACGTATAGAACTACCTTGCATACAGGAAAAAATCCATTTTATCCTTTCAACAACAGGTGAAGAGATCACACTCTAGTTATTATATGCTCCTCAAGGCAAATATATAGAAGTGAGAAAATGCATTTCTTAGTATAACTTTAAAAAAAGTAATGCAAATGTACATCAAAATCATTGTCTCTGAGCTGAGCAAATCAGATTCAAAGAAGCATTTCACACCTCATGATGAAATTTAATTAAGTGCTCCTAAACTTAACATCAACTTACTTCCTGAGAGAAATTACAGTGAAGACTTTCATTTTTTAACAAAAATGTTAAGTTGTCCAGGTAACATATTCAGACACTTAACATAGGTTTTAGTAACCCAACACTTCTATAAAAATAATGCAAAAAAGAACTCAAATAAAAACAAAAATCATCTCTAAAAGATGTTGACTTTGAGGAACTGAACTGCTTCTTCCTAACACTTCAGACAACTGCTTCAAGCAAAGTAAAATTTAATATGTAATGATATTTTCTAAGAATAATTAGCAGTTTTCTAGAGTGTCTAGCAAAAATACTAGGGCCTACTTAGTAAAATAAGTCAAAATAGACTTAAAATAGAATGCCATAGAAACTAAAGCAATGGGCAGGATGGTGGGAAGCAAAATATTCAAAACTTTGCAGAAGGAAGTTATGGCAATAAGGTGTATGTTTATTTAATTTCAGGGCTTTCTACTGACCAAAACTTTGGGATTAAACCAATATATTTCAAAACCGGTATGGATTTGCCTGTTTAACTGAAAAGCTAAAATAAGCGGGTGCTTGCCCACCTGCCATCTGTGCTGTCCACTGTCCAAGAAAGCACAGTTCAAAACAGCTGTGTCTGAGGTATTTCTGGGCAGCAAATATTGGCAACTGGAAGCAATATCTCTGATAATGTCTATTACACAGTTTAGGAAATACACAGTAATCCTCACTCTGACAGTAGATGTAATAAGTTGATTACCAAAATATTTCACTGCATTCCTTTTTATACATGTCATCTTTTTCAACTCTTCCATGCTGTTTCTTCAAACAACAATAAATATCTTTTGTTATTGGTTTTAAGCTGATGAAACAAGGGAATGATGGGCATCAAATTCTAACACAAATCCTTGTTTATAGAAAGCAACAAAATATCATTTCAAAGAGCAATAGGTAGGCTGTCACCAAGTAGAAATATTATTCAAATAATTAGAATTTGAAAAATTAATGGCTTATTTTTATGCAGAAGCATGTCAAAAACATCTGAAATATAATGGACATAGGAAAAAGAAGACCAAAAGGATAAAAAAGACAAACACACTAACTTGACATGTGATTTGCTCTTGGATTTTAATTTATCTTTTCCAAGAGAAGAAAAAAAAAAGGACAGGGAGCGGAAGAATAAGAGAAAGAAGAAGATGAAAAGAAGAGGAAGAAGAAGGGGAAGGGGAAGAGGAAGGGAAGAGGAAGAGGAAGAGGAAGAGGAAGAGGAAGAGGAAAGGGAAGGGGAAGGGGAAGGGGAAGGGGAAGGGGAATATAAGAAAATAATGTTATTATGCAATCAAGTCTAAAAATCTTGACCATAATCAAATTAGTGTCAAACCTATTAAGGGATTTTTTCCTCCATATTTCACTAAGTGCAAAATTTTGTTTGGAGAACAAAGTTAACAAAGTTACAAAGTTTCTACTGTAATCTAGAATTTCTCTAGAACTTTCCAGAGTTAAATGTATATTCATTGTTGTTTATTGGTAAGATCTAAAATTGTTGTAGCATGTTCATAGGTTTTTTAACTTTCAGAAACTTTGATTTTCACCTCTCTTGAGGCAGATATTTTCTCTTTCTAAAGTGTCATTATCAAGATTATTAGATTTTTTTCCTACCTACTGTGAACAAGAAATAAAAGTCATGCTAATAGTGGCTTTCAGTGTTTCAGTATTGAAGGAGCTTTCCAAAACCAGATAGTGGCATACTCTTAAGACATGTTTTCATACTGACCATATGTACGTGCCTAACATATAAAAAACCACATCAATTCCTAGATAAAGAAAGACCATATAGTGTCATGAGAAAAACGTATCAACAAGTTTCTCAGTATAAAATAACTTACATGTACCATATAAGTTAAAGTAATCTGCTATAAAGGTTTTCAATTTCCTCTCAGAAACTGTGCTTTGGAGGGCATAGTCAGTTTAAAGTGGTTCTTGCAGGGACAATCAGGATGGCTAACAAGGAAGCTTAAAAAAGGAAATGTCCTTTATGAAGAGCAACAGAACAACGACCAGAAGCTGCAGGGCTAGAACTGGAGAAACTGCTTCCATATTAAGGGAGTAGTTCAACATTCTCCTACTGTGTTTGCCTTCCTATCTCTGTGAGAGCTTAGAAATTATGAAAAGATACTGATGTAGTAGCATGCGTGTAGTACTGATGCAGTAGCATGACTTCTCTTTTTTTTCTTCAAGTAACTGAGGATGTAAGTCTCATGCAGTCCATATGTCCAAGACAATTTATGTGACCTTTTTTAAGGAAAGATAAAAGCTTTACACGTTTTTATCGTGGCCAGAGTAGTCTTCTTTTTTAATATGTGTTTGACATCTTTTATAAACCACAAAAGCTATTTCAGCTCCATGCAAACTATTTAAGACCAGATGTTAATTTAGCAATGTAGCATGTTTCACAATGTAATCTTTCCCATTAAAGAGTACAAGCATGTGAATTAGGTAAATTTTCCAACTGAACATGGATGATGCAAACATTTTATACTGAAAGAGGATTCTTGCCCAAAACACAGTCTTAAATGTTTTAAAAATAGTGTCATGGTAAAAGCTATCTGTTATAACCAATTGTTTTTCATCAACAAAATCATGTCGAATGCTGCCCAAAAAGCTTGTGCCATTAAAAAATAAACCAAAACAAAACCCTGCAACAAAAAAAAATGCCAAATTGGAACCACCAAAACCCTGCCAAACAGCCCCAAAAATTAACAGCAATGAATCAATTACTCTTCTTAGTGTTGATAGACTCTAAACCACAGTTAGCTGATTATTTCTGCCAAAAAGGATAGTAAGCTTCTGCCTTCATTTGTCTTATTTCCTTCCTATCATTAAAGATAACATTTAATGTGAATATCTTCTCTTACTTTTGTTATTACCTTTTAACTAACAGGTTATGAAATATTGAATATCAAAGCTCACTCTTCTACCCAGCTGCCTAGCCTTTAGCCTTTCTGATAAGGTAGACACTTGTCTCACTCAAGCTGTAACTATAAGCATGACAATAATAAAATGTACAGTAGTTACAATCGTAGTTTTAAAATCAACTATATGAAATCATCTAATATTATGAGATACAAAACCATATCATTTATTAAAATAAGACATAGATAAAACAACTACTTAGTAAAAAATCATTCCCTAATTCATATGCCATGGGTCCTGATTATTCTGGTAATTAAGTCATTAGAAGCACTATGTCCTTTCAGTAGTACAGATTCTAATCTCACAATTTGGATAGTTCTCCTTTGAGTTTTAGATGGACCCATTGCTTCTCCCTCCCCCCTTGACTCCATTTTCTTTATGCAAAATAAATTATCCTATGGTGCCTAAAGAAAAGACACAAGATATGAACACAGTAAATACAGAAGAAAAGATGGTTAAAGGACTCAAGGAAGGCTTATTTTTATCTCTACATCAATAATAATGTTTTTGGCACTATATAGGCACTTAAGCACAATTTACTGACTCTTTCATAAAAGTGGGAATTGTTGCATTAATGTTCGTAACTTGACCAGAACTGAACAAATAATATTGTCATTCACTGATAATAGGCATTTCTCTTTGTAGAAAAAGAAGAATCTCACCAATATAGAATATAATTCATACTCTTTTCAGTTTTGTCGCATCACCTCCAGATAGTGCTCACAAGTATACATTACTGTCCGTGTTTAATGTACTAAAAATGAACACAAAAAAGACTCCAAAAAACCCAACAACAAAAACTTCACCCATGCAAAACCCCCACAAAACCCTCCAATGGGAACTTACCCTGTCCCTCCTGGGAATACCGGCATTGAAGGAATGTTGGCTGGTCTGGAATCCCTCTTTCATTAGTTTCATGTGAGCCTTTCCTGAGCTCTATGTGTCTGCATTGCCAAAGAGTCCCATTGGAAGGAGTGGTCTGGAAGGTACTGTCAGTACTGACAACTCAGTTAACATATTGAAATTATTGTTATGAGGAATAGGATCACACTGTCATTTTTGGAAGAGTTTTCTTGAATGATAGGGCTTAGGAATTATGGAAATGGGATATTTTTGAATGATCAATTAATAAATATAATACTGAGAACAATTCACAGCACAGCTAAATGTATTGCCACACAGTTGTGATGTCATAGTTATTCTTCAGTTATAAACATGTTTTTTTTCATCTACATGTAATGCACAAAAGAGCATAAATATTGAATATGTGTAAGAAGAAGAAAGGTAACAAAATCACTGCTGTTTGCCTCTCCAATCTTAGATAACAGGATTCACAAGAAAAGGCTGCTGAAGCCACATCTCTCATCTGCTCAGTATCATCTTTCTTTACATCTTCCTACGTGAGAGGGAAAGGGAGGAAATTTTGCAAGGGGAGTCACATGTTCTTACAAAGGTCTTTGGCTGTAGTTTAATACTCAATGCTTTCATCACCTTTCAGTTCCAACTTTTATCTTTCCTTTTCAGGTCCGTGCCCCAATCTTATAAAGCCTCTGCTGAATGTTTTGATCTTTCTCCTTCCACACCAAGTGCTCCTTCCCAGGGGGTTAAAGGGAAGTGCAGCAATATTGCTGCTTTTACTCAGGTTTTGAAGCAAAGATTTAATCATGCATACACACACAGTCTACAGAAGACTCTCCCAAGTGCCTTCAAACAGCGGAGATTTTTCACTAAACTTCTAGATAGTCTTCCTTGCTATCTAACCAAGATTAGGCAGTGCTTTAGATTGTCTGTAATGATGAAAGTCAGATCAGAATGAAGTTTCTACAGACAAAATATGGACATTTTTTGGGACATATTTTTAAGATATCCTTTTGGTATCCTTGAACTGCAGATCCAGTTTTGGCCTCTCAACTGCCAGCTGTGAATTTGGGTGTGTGTGTCCTTAATACACTTAATATGTGAATGCAATAGTGCTCTTAAAGGCCTACAGTTCTATTAGTTGCAGTCAAAAGCACTCCAGGGTGCAAAATGAAAGTAATGTTTTTGTACACATGCAGAAATAAAGCACCCCAGGACAAGTCTCAAATGAAGAATTGTAATTAAAGAACTGAAGGAATTTAAAGCTAGTGAAGTAGCTTTAAATTTGGTCAGTGAAAACTGACCAAATTAATTAGAAGCAAGTATGAAAGCATCCCAAGGCACCAAGCAGTGATATTAAAGCAAAGATCAAATCCACAAAATTGAGTAGAAAATACAGACTATTTTATTGTGGATTCACTGTAGAGACATCTAGATTTTTAAATTTAAAATATCTGGAGAAGTTTGGATAGCTCATTTTTTGTCCCCAGGGAGGGACAAAAATAATTTGCAAAAGCACAAGAGAGTAAGTAATCTGGAGCCTTCTTAGAAAGTAGATTGCATCAAGGGACAGGACTTTAAAATATTTAGGTAAGGAAAGGACAGCAGTGGCATTTGGTCTCTTCTGTAAATATACAGAAAAAAAATCAGTTGACATTAGAATGGAAATAAACCCACATTGCTCTATGCCATTAGAAATCAAACCCACTAGGAAAAGAGATATTATATCTTCTAATATTTAAAATAGAAGGCAAAATACAAAAATATGTCTGAAAAGATGATCATTCCTCATTGTTTAAGGATAGTGTATTTAGAAGGAGGCATTATGGGGATTTATTTCTGCATCAGACTCTGGTGTTCATTTCTGACTTAAAAATATGTTTTTTCCATATTTCAAGAAATACAGAATGAATGGGTTTTGAGAATGAAGAAGTTGGTTGGTAATTTTCACTTTAGTAAGTGCTATAGGAGAAAAAAATAGAAAAGTTGGAGTACAGGATCATGATTAGTTTTTGGTTTTCAACCAAGTTACCTTTAATGAATCAATAGACAGCCACTATGACTGTAAATTGTGCATATATGTATTTATTTCTATAATGTTTCAGTGCAATATTCAGTAAATGATAAATACACAGAGAATTTCTTTTAATGATGTGACAGACACAGGTTTAATGATGTTAATGTTATCCTGAATATACAAACCTCTTAAATAGGAAAGACCAAAACCCCCATAAATAAAGATAAATGTAAGAAAGAAATTGGAATTGTTTACTCATAGGGAAATTTAAAAGGATGGTTTGCAAGTGAAATTCTATACAACTAGTGCATTAAGATATTTGTTTGTTTTCCTCTTCACAATAAATCATAGCAAAAAAAACCAACCAACCAAACAAACAAACGAAAAAACCCCAAAAAACCAACAAAACCAACCAACCAAAAAACCCTAATTTTACTTCCCCATGATTTTAGCAAAGATGGCACAAACAAGTAGCTGTAACACACTTGATAGCTTATTCTGACTTTTGGAGAAAATCTGCCAAAGGAAGTAAAAAAATGAAAAGGACAAGGTAAAATATTATTGTATATAAATAAATAAATTAATAAGTGAGATACTCAAAAGTGAGTTCAAAGTTATCTCTAAATAAAACTAGAAAGAGGCCATGGGAGGGAATATTTGGTAAGAAGAAACTGTACTTATTTTTCAAACCCTATTCAGGAAGAAATAATTCCTAAATACAATAGAACACAGAAAGTTATTGTTTATTATTATTGCTATAATAATACATACTAGGTTATTATCTGTGGAGATATCTGCAGTGCATTAGATTAAGGAAAAAAATTATAAAAATAAGTAATGATTGCAAGAGTTAATGCCAAATTTAACAAGTGGTGGGGGGGAAGGAATGTAACTTCACAGTGTCTGAAGGAAAATAATGTCTATTATTTGAATGTGAATTCTTTTGTCAATTTTCTATCTGCACCATATCTCATGTGAAATTAAAGCAGCACTGTTTCTATAAAAAACCTTAGATAAAATTATTCCTAGTCTTAGAAGGTAATATCGTGTTTTGTAATTATGTTGTGCTGTGAAATCTATCAAATATCAGGACCAGATATCAAGCCTATGTTATAATTTTCTTTATTAAAGTATGCTATTTGTTAGGGACTGAACTGGAAGCTTAACTAAAAATCACTTGATAGAAATTTAGTTGCCCCACACCCAGACAAATGGCATACTAAGCAATGTAAACAGCTGCACACATAGGGAAACATTTACAAGTGCATATGGAAATAATGGGTTCCTTAGGGAGTACTGCACATATTTGCACATCAGTTACACAGAGTTAAAATTTCATACTTAGATCCTCAAGAACTGTCTCAGGCATGATCAATCTTAGGTTCACTTTCCTCCACAACACTGCCCATGTAGTGATGTCTCACTCACTTCAGTTACATGCAGTTTCTCCTCAGACTACAGGGCATGCCAAAAAGGACATCAACAGTTAGACCACGCTTTTGTGTTGCATGCCAATTATTCCAGAAAATCTGCTTACATACAAATTAGCACAAAACTGTCCCTTCTGATTTATTTTATTCAGGGAGCAAGTGTATTCAATGGTCTAAATACATAGGAGGAGAGGGTGTCACTCAGCTTGCAGAGGATAGAGCAAAAAAAAGAAAGGAAAAGTGACATACTAAAAATGCAACTACACCTGAACCACGCTTTCGAGTATTTCCACTTTTTCTCTCTAGTGCACTTACCACTTTCTCTCTACTGCACTTAGCTTGGGTGTCCCCTGGGTACCCACCTGGTTGGTGAGGTGGGAGGGGAGGGGATTGCAGCGCCTGGAGTGGGAGGAAGCCCAGCCTCCTGCACAGGTGAGTGCCTCACTCTGGTGAGTGCCACTGGGACCAGCATCTCCATGCACTGCCTGACATTCTTGTTCCTCCAGCCTAGGTCTGACATCTGGATTAAGTTCTGCATCTGGGTGACTGTTCTTTATCGCAATCAAACAGAGGGGATTGTTGTACTGCTGAATCAGTTATGTCTTTTTTAAGCACCAAGATATTTCTAGGAAGTGTAAGTTATGCTAGGTTTATATTAACCTTTCTAGTTTTATTTTAATCCCTTAGTAATGCTGAGCACTTGGAATTCCTAATTTGAATCCAATGCTGGTAAAAGTCATGCAGTCTGGATGCTTTAAACTACTACTACATGCTTTTCCTCCCATGTTGCTATGCTTCATATTGAAAAAATATTTAGTCACTCTCAAAGGAGCATCATTTAGATAAAAATAATTTTCTTCCTGGGTGGTTTTTGTGGAAGATTTTAATAAGCAGTCTTAACACACAAATGTGGTTCTACTACTGCTATTGTGGAGGCATTAAATTTTATTGATTTCTTCATGAAAATAAAGCTAAGTGCCTTGTTTGGCAAGTTTTGCTTCTAGTTTATATTTCTGAACTGCCTTTTCCTGAGGTAGAGGAAAGCCATTACAAAGTAAGTTACATTTCTGTATTTTTGGAGATACAGAAATATGCTATTAAACTACTTAATTATAAATACTCTAAACAGTTATGTATATTTGCAAAGATATTAAAGTGTATAAACATTAATTGATCAGTAATTCACATGTGGGAAGCATTACCCCATTATATTATTCAGATAATTTACATAAAAAGAGGAAATTGAGATAGAAAAATTTAAATCACAGGAAACAAAACTATACAAGGATCGGAAGGTTTGTAATTTACTACATACATGTTGACATAAGTAGACTTAGAAGTAGAATCTTCTCATCTATAAAAATCCAAAAATTTTAATGGGCATAAGCAGTGAGAAGATTATGAAGTACACAGCAATAGTTGATCAGATAACAAACTGGTCAGGTGATAATTACCAACCTGGTTTTGGATTATAAATAAATAAATTTTTCCCTTTTTCAATGGAGGAGTATTTCCTGAAATTATTGCTCCTACTTCTGCCCCTTTCTTCTCCAAGCTCTGCTGGAAGTGCAGTAAATTCTATTTCATCCATGGACACGGCTTTCAAAAGCATCCAAGTGAAATCAGAGTCAAAAACCTGCACTATTGTTTGACCATCCTCAGAGTAAAAAACTCTTAGAATATGGATTTTTTGATTTGTGCACACTGCCTTTTGTCCTTCCAGTAGGCACTAATGTGGAGTGTCTGGCTGTGTTACTTCTTATTGCCCTGAGACTGCCCAGGCTGAACAATCCCAGGTCTCTCAGCCTCTTATCACATGTTCTCATTAGCTTCTCAATGCTTTAGCAAAGCAAAGGGAGTTTCTAATGAATTTTTTGTATTTATTGTCTAAAGGCTTGGCTTTGTATTTGTTCTCAACATGGCAAAATAATTTTCATTTTCAAAAGACAGATGAATGACTCTATATTTTGAAATTAAGATGTATCCCTAGCTCATTTGTTAGATTATTGTTGTCTTTATCCTTATTCTCCTTTGAAAAGTATTATAAATATTATGCTCATCTACCTCAGTACTAATATCTCTACTAATTTTTTCTTTGAGGGATTCTAGAAGCTGTTACAAAATAAAGTATTAATATTTTTGTCCATAAAATTTCATAAAACTGTAAAATTTTCATTATTATTCTTATTCTGCATTTTCTCTTGTTCTTATTTCAAATATGAAATTCCTGAGTTTGGAATAATATGACTGTTGTCTTTATGTTGAAGTGACTTATACAAAGTTCTAAGTATATCTATGATAACAGTTTTAAATTCTCTCATTTCCAGAAGTCAAGATTAAGGAAAGCAGTTTAGGAAAAACTCACCAGTCTATGATGTATTTTTAACAGGATGGTTGGTGCTCTTCAAGTTAGTACCTTAAAACTGGAACACTAACAATTCAAGACTCGCTGATTTCCCATTGACCCAAAGTGTCTTAAGTCCATTTCCTTCATGGTAGAAGAAAACACTTCCACTCTGGGGTGTTTTTGTTTTTTTTTTGTTATTAGGAAATTCTGGACAATGAAATCTGATGATAATTCACCCTCGATTTTGTCAATTATTAATTGGGAAGAATAAGACAATATTCGGTAATGAGCCTGCCTCAGAATGTGAACTCACCAGCCGCTGGTCACAGTAGAAGAGTGTGACAACAGGAAATCCTTTGGGAAGAGCTCAGACAGATGCAGCATGGAGTTAATGAAAAGAGGTATGAGAAGGGAATGTGTACGCTGGGCAGATTATTAAATATTTCATCTTCTCCCCAAAGAACTGGTTTGGTTATTATTCATTTGCACTTCTTAATAGTAGCCAATTAGCCTCCTCCTCACAGTTTTCTACTCTCACTGTACAATAATTAACTTTTGCACGAGAGAAGTTTCTGTGCTGAATGCATGCCCAGTGAATGTACGTACCCTTGCTAATTATTTTCTCACTGTTTATTTCAAAGTAAGGTAAAAGTAAAAAAAAAAACAGAAAAAAATAAACAATCACAACCAAAAAAAGAAAAAAAAAACAAACAAAAATTTTAATGAGGAAGAGCAGAAGACAAAATTACAAACAGCCTTTAATATGCAGAAAAATTCAGGCTACTATCTGCCAGAGAAATAGAAACCATTGAAGAGCTGAATGATGGTGCATTCCATAGGTGTTTTATGTGGTTGATGATTCAGTTGGTCCTTGTCCCTAAAAAGCCATTTCTCTTTTTATACTGATTAAAAAAATTCATTTTCCAAGATCAATTGCAGGCTCTTTAACTACTTACCGCTTTTGGCAAATTTAGGTACTTCTTTCTGTGATCAAAATTTTTGTGGATATGGTTTATTTGAAACTCATTACTTACAGCTCTAGGGCATGATCTGAGTAAATTTACAAGAAAAATAAGTGATTATAATGAAGAATTTTGTATTATTATGAAATGTAACATTAAAAAAAGGGTTCTTTCAATGCTTGATTAACAAAATATGTTTCCTTCTCTAACTTTTGGGACAAAACAATGTCAATTTACCAATACTCTTGTGGAAAAAAAAAAAAAAAAAGATAATCAGACAATATGTCTTCACTGTCCCATATTATTGAATAAAGATGAATTTGAGAGCAGGAAATGTTTCCCATCCCCCTCTAGATCCTATCATGCTAACAAAAAAGTAAAATTAAATAACTAATATTACAGATGAACTAAGCCTCCCCTACCAGACCAACTTCACTAAAGTTATTTGCAACTTCTATATTTACAAATGTGAAGTACATCCATATTCAAAATACAACATCTATATGGGGAATACAATACTCTTCAGGCAATATCCAAGTTATTTTCTATGTACTTGAATTTCCATACTGTGTATCACAAATGGGTAGGCTCCACTGCCTAAGTTACTAGTGTGGACTCTCTTATTATGTCAAGATAATTTAGGAACACTTGTCCAACAGCCTCTTAGGATGAATATTAATTGGGATTTCCAGAAATGTATTATGCTCTACAAATGATTCTAGAATATAATCTACTAAATATTCTATTACAGATACTCTTTTCCCCTCTAGTAGTACTGATATAAGGATGACAAAGAAGCACTAATGACTTAATAGTTAAAATTTACACAATAAATTTTCCAGTTCCTTACTTAAAGTTATCTTCAATGTGGCTGGAAACTGCATAAGGAAGAAAAAAAACAAACCACAAACTGAAATTGAGTAGTTGGGGTTTTTTTAATGTATTGATGTTGAGATTGCAATGGATATTAGCCAGTCAGTCTCCATTTACAATTTATATTTGTGTTGCAGACAAGTTCAGTGAAGTTGCTGCTAAAATTTGTAGTAACACAGCCTTTTTTGGTATCAGTCTCCAGCATTTCTATGCTCCCCTAAGGAGAATCAGGAATATAGCTACAATTATATGCAGTTGTATGTGCAGGAAAAGAGACAAGACACACTTAAAACCTTTCCTTCCCTGCTGATATCCCCTCCAGATGGAAGAACATGCTCTGTTTTCTGGTAGAGACTTAATGTAGAAAGCAGCCCTCCTCTTTATAAATTGCCATCCTTTCAGTGCTTGCTCTAGTTTACTGTTCCCTGGGCTTTTTGTTTCCATCTTCATTCACACAATTTTGGCTTTCACTGGTCTTCTGACTGCTCTGCTAGAGTTAGCAGAACCTGCAGCTAGTTAGCTCTATTTCTTACTCTAAATGGACAACCAAGTCAATGTGAGAAAATAAAAGAAAACAGAGAAAAGTGGCAAGGATGAAAACAATTAGAGCTAAAAGCAGATGAAAAAAAAAGACAAAAAGGAAAATGAAGACACAAAAGAAGAGGCAGCAAATTTGTTTCAGATGAAAGAGTAAAAGGGCATGCTATTTTGGAAATATTTGCCAGTATTTCTGAGTATTTTAAAAACTAAAAATTTCAGATGGACAAGATTGACATATGGAATGAAAGAAAAACCCAAGAGATATCCCTTTGCTCTTAATTTGCACCTGGTGAAGCATAGGATGAAATCTAAACTGTATCAGGAAAAAGAAATAGCTTGCTTGTTCCTGAAAAACACTTGCCTTCTTGTACATAGGCTTTTCCTATAAGTCTTTTCTCCCCCAAAATAGCAGGAGGTTTGATTTTAGTTTTTTTCAGGAGAGGTGTTTTTTTGTTGTGTCTGCTGCTTACTTCCCAAAAGGACTCTCCCATTGAAGCTTCTAAGTAAATTCTGGGGAAAGTAAGTTAATAATCATGAAACTTTTGCTAGCAAACTTCTCTGATAGTTCATTATCTGTTTTCATCTATCAGTCACAATATGGATATCCCCTTGTGTTCTTTACACACATGACTCAGTGAATTTAAAACAATAATATGATAGAAGAGTAAGATTTATACACTAAAGGCTAGAATTTTCTTTTTCTGCCCTCAGGTTTTAAATTGGTGAATAAGTTCCCATGAAAGTATTCTTTTTCCAGAGCTGTGAAACCAAGAAAAATCTCTTTCCCATTGAAAGTAAAGCCACAGGTGCCAAATATGCATTCTAGAAATTAAATTTGAATTTTAAATACCTTGTTTTACAAGCCTTTTATTTTTAAATAAATGGTATTATCTTGGGCATTGTAACACCCCTAATATTTTGGTTTATGAATGTTTTTCAATTATCTAATTATTTCCTTCAAAGAAATATGGAAGCTCTCTATAAAACACTCTGTAGGACTAGTTCACAAACAGAAGTATTCTTTTTTCTCAAAACTGAAAGTTTGCCTGTTTTCCCCTATAATCAGAGAGGCTGTAATCCTCAAACTCAGAGTAATTCCCTTAACAGCTCTGCCACTTGGTTGGTGATATCACCATGGTATATGCCACAAAAGTGCTGTTGCTAGTGCTTCAGCATTCTTTGCCTGAAATATAACAACAAAATCTAATTTTGTGCATTTATTGTTCCAGGCCAATGTCAACAGTCTAATGGTTGCATACAGCACATACAAGCCTAGGTGACAGTGCTCAAACAAAGTTGAATGTTTTTTATTTTGACATCTCAGAGTCATAAAAATCTTTCTAAATCCAAAGCAGCTGTGAAATTATCAGCAAAATAAAACCAAGAACAAAAATTATATATGCTAAAGACTGACCTGTGGATTTAATCCCAAGGTGATAATTTCTGTTCCCTAAGGTTCCCGACTCTCTGAAATACTGATTCTAGCTGCAGCCAGGGGAGTTTAGAAATAAAATATGATTTTAACAGCTTGTTCCACTGAATTAAATTAAATCATTACCAATTCAGACCTTCTTTGGGCCATGTTCATAGTGTTTTATAACCCAATAGGACAGTTTCTGTCAGCATCGATTTAAAGACTGAGTAGTAATCTGACTTTCATATCTCATTTCTAGGGCAAAGGGGCCTGAAAAATGTGTAAGGCCATAATAAGAGCTACTCAGAGTCCTAATTTTTTTTTTTTAATTTCTTTGTATACGAGGTAGCACATAACAATTTCCCTTTTAAATTCTGTAGAAGATTTTTTATGTAATATTACCTTTCACACAAGATAGGCATAAACGTAGCAAAATTCTAGAAGAATTATGGGCATAGCTTTTAAATTTAAATTATGAAAAACGCCATGTGGATCAGGTTTTGAAATGGTGTCCCTGCTGTTCACCAGTTATTTACTGTGGTGTCCAGATTATAAATGCTTTGGTTAAATCCCATCTCAGCCCCATCTAGCCACGAACTCACTGCTCATGTTGGGATGGGGGAGAGAACTGGGAAAATACAAGGGAGAGAACTCAAAGGTTGAAATAAAGACAGTTTAATAGGGAAAGCAAAAGCAACAAATGCAAGCAAAGCAGAACAAGGGATTTTTTCACCACTTCCCACAAGCAGGGAAGTGTTCAGCCCTTCCCAGCAAAGCAGGGCTCCATCCCACTCGGTGACTTGGGAACACAAACTCCATCACTTGGGTTTGTTCAGAGCCCAGTCTCACAAGCATGCTGAGAAAAACTAATTGCAAAATCTGTTGGTATGCCTAGCTGGCACCAACAGAGGATGCTGCAATGAGTATAGGCAGAAGACCCATATTCAGAAGATCTTATTACTGTGATATTTTAGATTTTCTTCATTTTTCATGAAGAACTGTGATATCAATTTCTCTAGTTGAAAACTTTTCAAGAACTTTCTGAATGAAACTTTTTTGCACAATTTTGACCCAATGTGGTCCCTTCCAACATTAACCACGCTGTGATTCTGTGATCACAGCATCCATAAGAAAATATTCACCTTTTCCTTTGACTCTCTTTAGATTATACACAAGGAAAGATTACTACCTCCCTGCTTCTGTAATCAATTAATGCATTCCTCTTGGGTTTATCCAGCTGATGAATGAACCAAGGAGCAATCTGCCTTCACAACTAAGAATGAATTTAGGAAAATCTTCTCAAGGACTTGAAATGGAACAGGATATCACAGCCGTGTTCCAATGTCCATTGAGACTTTCTCTACTCCATGAAGGGTATTTCTATATGAATCTAGTCTTTTCCTAGTTAGTAAGTCCAATTTAAGATTAACCAATTAATTTTGATTAATCTTAAAGTATGATAGGATTATTTCATATGCAGGGCTCTCTTGCCTGGGACTGTTATGAATTTTATCCTTTGCAGTCTGCTATTTATCTGCCTAGTTGCAGTTTTTCTGGGGATATACTTACCCTGTAAACCCCTCTAAACACCTCTTTAACACTTTCAGCATATTATTACTGTTTATGGCAACATGTTATTGTACACACTAGATTACAGCTGAAAACAAATATGCCACTTTGGCTTTGGACTAACAGATCATTTCTCTTATACTACCACAGTGTCTAATTTTCCTGGCAGGAATTAGTATGAGAATACATGAAGAGGCAAAGAATGATAAGTCGTTTCTATCTGTAGTATTTAGCTTCAGAGCTGAATCTACTGCATTTCTTGCAACTTTCCAAACCACATTCTGTTTGTTCTGGTCATTCCATTATATTTACACCCTGTGTTACTTTTGCTATATTTTAAAATTAAATTTCATTGTATAAGGTCACTTTTTATTATTGATATTTTGTTTTTCCAATCATATCGGTAAAGTTATCCATCCTTGCTAAGGAGCTAAGGATGCCATTGAACCCTATTTTTATTTATTTTGAATTTACGTAATTGTTGGTTTTTTTTTGTCAAAGACCTGGTTATTCATCTGAAATAGCAACACTGACATTTCAGCCATGGATCAGAAGACTCCTAATTTTTTTTTCAACAAGTCTCAGAGGCTTTGAATTTCACCCAAAGAACAGGCATCATCAATATATAATATATATTTTCTTAATCAGGCTTTTAGGCCCAAAAATTTTAATCATCATGGCAGAACAAGCTGTTTGAAAGAAATCCTTAATGTTTAATGAATTTATGTCAACTGTCCCTGCATAAACATGGTACTTGCTGCTGCTGCAGAAACTCTGCCTACAATGCTGTCAGTTAAATACTGACAATATCTGACAAGGTAGCTGAAGTGTTAAAATGATTTCATAAATCAGAGGTTTTTATCTAGGTCTGCAAACTGGGTGGGAAAGAAGACCAAGCTCAAAATCAAATTGAGGAGGACAATAACTTTCAATCTCCATAGTTTTCAAACTCTCTGCTACTTGTCACCAAGACTCTCCCTCATATTTTCCTCTCCTTTCAGTCCTGTGTTATCACCCTTTGTTTGTTTTGGTTTGGTTTCTTTTCTTATTCTTTTGACTTCTCTTTTAAGATGTTTTTTGGTGGTCCCTATCCTTTGTCACATCTCTTTCTTTCTGTTTTCAAACAAAACCCTTGCTGTCACAGTGAAGGGCAGCCTCAAGGAAAACAAAAGACTTAACTAGCAAACTTTGGTTTTTTGACTTGTTTTTCCTCATCTCTCATCTAATCTTTTATGTCTCTTTTCCATTGTTTAAGGAAATGTATATTGTTTAATTATATAGGAAAATGGCTACACTAAAGCCAAGTTTTATTAAATACCAAATAAATGTTGTTTGTGATTGATATGGGGAATTCTCATTGGAATGCTAATATGCCCTGGAAAAAATATGGCCTTAAATTATAACCTCATGTGTAAAACAACAATAATCTGTTGAGAAAGAAAGAAGATGCTTATTTCCTCTTAGCTAGCTGGTGATAAGATTACTTAATTGTTTTGGAGTTTTTTGTAAGTAACATTCCAACTTCCAAAAAGACTTTTCTAAGACAGACATGATTATGCACAGAGACCAGGAATTTCTGTAGGAAATAAAAAAAAAAATCTTATCTATAGTCAGAATTGAAGAGATTAAATAGAAGATACTGCATAAACCTGTGAAATTGTATTTCCCTCTTTAGTTTGTTGGATTTGACTTTCTTTAATTCCTCAGGCTGCCATTTCTATCAATAAAAGTGCTAGAAGTTGTCAATTTTAAACAATTTATACACTGTTCAGCTACATTTAAAATAAATTTTCTGGTGTACTGCAATGGAAATTTGTGAGTTTGCCTTGTTAAAACTCGTATAGTGGCTATTAAGGGCACATTAGAGAGCTATATTGTACAGTCTGCAAAATCTAAATGCTGTATCCTGTCACTGCAAGAAGGCTTAGGCCAGATTTTTAATAGCCCAGTGGTGACAGTGCATATGCATCTAAGGACAATGCACATGCAAAAGAAGCTAATTAACATCAAACACTAATTAGTCCCTCAGTATTTAGCAATGAAGTATCAGCAGCTGTCGTAGATGCCATATGCTAATTAGCATTAATAAACTTCAGAAATAATTGTCTCCATTGTTCTGTGTCATAATACTCCCTCTAATTATACTTTGGAGAGCTTTGCCTATAAATGGTAGCAAGCATTGCATTGCAATGCTTGAAGTTTAATGAGCAATTTATGGCAACTTGTGGCAATAAAAAAAAAAAAGGATCTATATTAGAAAAGAAAAGATTAATTTCAAATTTATAAGTCTATAATTAATGTGTTGGCTTGTACCTGTGTTCAGAAATTCTGTGAGATGGGAGTGAGATTATTTTTTTGTTCTGTATGCTGCAATGTATACAGCAAAATCATAAAAAATGTGATGTCTTAGTGTAATAGAATTGATTCACTGTCTCTGCATGCAAATTCTCCAAAACAACAGTTTTATATCTCACACAAAAGTGTGTGAGCTATTATACTGGAGTGTTTATATTCAACTCTTGGTCTTTATGGTTGTTCAGAATTCCATTTTGTCTAATGGTGAGGAAAAAACAAGAATTGTTTTTGGTTTACTCTTATCAATAATGCATTATCCACTATGGATGTTTTTCCACATTTTTTTTTTCATCACCGAAAAGCTGCATGATTGTTAGTTTTGTTTTAGTTGGTTGGTTTGGGTTTTTTGTTTGTTTGTTAATTTGTTTTCATCAGAATACCAGCAAAATTAATAGGAGACACATGTTTAATAACCTGTGACTCTGGAGATCCATTTAGACTTGCTTGAATACTTGTGGTGGCCCTTGCTAAAGACATCCAGCACTGCATTATAAGAAGTGCAATTTTCCATGAAATGATCCCTCTACACACACACTGCTCAATGTCTATATCTTTTGGTTTAAGGGATGTCAATAAATCTAAGCCATTCAAATATAGCAGGCATACCTAATATTTGATCATGTCTCCCACCAGGAAGTCCAAATGGGATGAAAATGGAAAAGCATGAAAGGGCACATGACAGACTACTGAAGCAGGCAAACCAACACCCCACTGCCAAAGGGGCTGAACACTTGCACTATTTCATAACTAAGCTCAGTCTAACCCAGCTCAGTTTGACAGGAGATAGAAGCATCTGTTTGCAAACAGAGAATGTTGCTGTTCCACTGTTTACTGATTTGGTTTAAAAACTACCCACCTTCCTTCAGCAGCTGGTTAGAAATATCCAAGATGAAAAGATGATAGAGGAGTTGTAGAAGCAATTAAAAGGAAAATAAAAAAAGCAATTGATAAATCCATTAGTGTCTAACAGCCCGATCTGAGGTTGCAATCGTTTGAGACCGTGACAGGCTTTGTAAAAGATGATTTCCTCCAAGGAGAGGGATCATTAGCTCACAGAAATGACTAATGTTAGGAGGGGTTATTAGTCTATTATTTCTGTCAGTGCAGAACCTAAGTACGAAGATTTCACCCATTTCATTAATGCCTATAAAACAAGTGAATTGTGGATGAAAGAGTGCATATGCTTAGGATGAGTACATGTTCATGTGAAAGCATGCAATCTAGGTTTTGCAGCTGGCATGGGTTTGAGGCAAAAAATTCAATTATAGGTTATGTTTGGACCTGAAATTTATGATTAAGAGCATCTTCAAACTCTATAAAAAAGCAAAAGCACCTTCCTCACAGAAATAATAAGATTTTTAATAATGCAGAGAGAGGTCAAAGCTCAGGAACTTGAGGTTTGACCCTGTAAACGAGTTTCTCTCCTATAATTTAAAGAACTTTGTTTTCCAGTTTACATTGGTAATTGATTGCATATTTTCTCTGATTTAAAAACCATTTATTTGTTTCTGTATAGATGTGAGAAAAAAAACAGAGGAAACCTATCAATTTCAAAGCAAGATAAGGCCATAATTATTTCACATGCCAACTTTGTTACAATATGTTAAGAGTATGTCCATCAAATTAAGAATATTGTGTATATTTATTCATGCTCACCTGCAGAAACAAATCAATAAGAAAGAGATCTTAATAAACATTTTTGTGCATCTAAATAAGAAGTAGCTTCCTACATATCTTAAGAGATTTTCTTTAGAAATTACTGTTTTGCTGCTGTGGCTTTGAAATGTCAAAAATAAAAACTATCTTTCAGAAAATGTCTTATTTATTCAGACCTGAAGGGATTTTTCGAGTAGTTTATACTTCAGTTTGTACTAACAAGGTGATTTATGCATTTGTACTGTATTTTATCATTTATCAAAAGTTTAATGCAATCAGTTTGGGGTTTTGTTTCCATAAAAAGCCCCAGGGCTTTTGATAAAGCTTTTAACTGGAAACATTTCTACCTTTACTGTTTATCAAGGTTTTATGGCAGAAGTTAATATATTATGTAGGTAGTTGATTTAGAAGTAACATAATTTTCCTCATTTTTTATTGATTAGATTATCTTCTCCTCAAAAGTTGATGTTTCCTCTTACTGTAAGATGTATCACAATCCAACATTTTTCTTGATTGTAAACATATTAAAAATATGAATGAATAATTCAGTGCTTCAATTTTCCCATCACAAATATATATAAAATCTTGACAATGCCTAATTTCTACATCTTAGTACATGGACTGCTTAGCTTCTCATTTCTGCTATGTATCAGAAACCTAAGACATCTCATAAATGGGGACAAGTGCACTACTCCCAAAAGAAAAGGGAGTATTGAACCACTTTAGGGAAGGATCATAATATACTTCAAGTTCTGTAGATTTTTTGGGAGGGAGAGGTATGAAAATAAAAATACTTTAAAAAATCTTTAAACATTTTGTGGGCCCCAGTACAGTGAGAAACATGCTTGAAAGTATCTAAAATTGCCCTGTTTGACCTTTCTGTTTTTCTTCTTCAGACTACTTACATGCAGGTGACAGTCTGATCCAAGGTACATTCTGGCTGACTGAACTCCTAAGCAGTAATGCCACCTTTTTCTTCACTATTCACTGGACAAATGAGGTCCACCCAATTTTTCCCTCTAGTTGTTACTTCAAGTGGCCAAGAAAATTTTCTAGTCTTGTCTTCATGGAATTTAGGGCTTTGTCTCCATTAGAAAAGAGTGGTCTGGGAACATTTTGTCCTGGTTTAGGGCAAATTTGTTAAAGAATCTGTAAAGGAGGGCCCCTCCAGAAAGCGAAACCCACACGGCCCCTTCCCCCAACCGGTTCGGGAAAAAATTCCTCGGAGAGAGGTGAAAAGAACCTGTTTATTTGACTGGCCCCGCACCCCCCAGCACACAAAATGAACAATACCCGATGACACCGCTCTGAGAAAGATGGCAAAATCAGAAAGTCTCTTTCGGGGGTGGTTGCTCTGTTCTCAGTCCCTCCGGCGCTGGGCCAGCCGCTGCAGCCGAACCCTTGGTGTTCCCGGGTCCCAGTCAGGAGCAGGTTCGAGATGGTCACAGAAACAGGAGAGGGGAAACAGTCCAGGAAGCAATGTGGACTGTTTAGCTAAACTAGCTAATAAGCAGAGGCCAAAGCAGAGCAGAAGCAAGAGCCGAAAAAGAGAGCAAGCAAAAGCAGCAAGCTGAAACCAGAAGTGAAAAAACAGCCCTATGTACTGCTCGTCTCTGTGTCTCTGATAAGAGAAACCCAAACAAAACTTCCACTCTTCAGAGCCGGTCTTAAAGGTACAGAACAGATGAATGGGGATACAAGCATCATAATGTCACCCCAGGACACATTTGTATAATAAAATAATGGTTATTTCCTCTCCTGTAATTATATCCACACTTTGAACCTTGCAGGAAGCTCAGCATCAGACAGGGTGAGGGGTGGCACAGCCCTGTGCCTACTTGTGGCCTCTGTGAGTGTGGTTCTGCAGCATGTGTTCTACTCTGGTTAGAGAAAGAAAGCAGCTTGTGCAAACCAAAGTGATCCATGGTGTAAACCAAAGCAGAAGGACACTTGAGAAGTTTGTTTGGAGAAGACATCTCAATCAAAACGAGAAATGCAGTGCAACTACATTCTAAAAGTCTGCAAGTTTAACCTGTTTTCTATTGTTCTCTACTGAATTAACACCGTCTGTGCCTAGAAGTCAGAGCACTTCTCACATATGAAAATTATGAACTATTCATTCTTCTGTTAATTTCAGATAATCTTTATCATATTTCTTCCTAACCACTGGAAACTTAGGACAGAGATTCTTCACCTTTCTGGACTCCACTGTGAAGTCAGTTTCATATTGTGACAATTTCATCTCTAGGAATTGACAGCCTCAGTTAATTCTGAACACGGTCACAGTGACATAAGTAGTTTTGTTTTCATTCTTTTGGAGAATATTTTGGCAGTTTAGGCCATCCTTGCAATCTAATTGTTTCTCCACAATTATCAAATATTACCATTTACGGTAATAAGACTCTGGATCTGATACTGCTGGGTCACTATCAAAAGTTCCTTCAACACTCTGTGAAGTTAAAAATTAAAATGTGAAATATGGATAATGTCAAAGCTAAACCCCTGATGACAAGGACAGCAAGACAGATCCTTGGAACAAGAACAGAACCTCCAAAGTCCAAGGCCATAGACAGTCTTAGAACAGATGAGAGGCATATGAACGAAGATATTTCTTGTATTCAATACTACCGATAAAAAACTTAACATTAAGGGCCAAGACCTTCAGGTTTGTACAGTTATTTTCACAATAGTTCTTTTTTTTTTTTTTAGAACAAGACTCACGTGCATTTTATTTGCATTTTAGCTAAAACCAATATATTTAATACATATGTTGTCACACCTCAATTATTATATCCAATGCAGTAAATCTTTGTTTTGTTTATTTTACCTATAAAATGAAATATAAACACTTAAATTGAGTAAAAGAAATAGCAGATGCTTTTCACATATGGAAGAGATGATTAATATCCACGACACATTTAGCATGTTCATTTTTGTTAATTGCAGTGGATGGTCTCAGAAGCAAAATATCTCTCCTACCAGGCATTGTAGGAATGTAACAGGCTTGAACTAATGCTGATGTAATTCTATGTACTCAGAAAATGATTGCTCAATTTGTATTGATTCAGAGTCATTGACCTGCTTAGATCTTAGGTAAAGAGAAATTTTATTGGAGTGGTAAGTCCCAACACCTATTTCTACTGCTGTTCAACTACTCACCTCTGAATTCAGATTCAGATTCAGAAAGCATTCCTTTTGCAATTTCACAAAATTTATTTTGGATAGATTTCATCATTAGCCTCCTAAGGTGAGGCGAAAGTCACTGACAGTTTCTTGCTTATGTCATACGCCAGTCTGGCTTCAGATCAACCCACCACCTCACCTTTGCATCACTTGTGTTGGGTGCTCCATTCAGAAGAGTTCAGTTGCTGAAATATTGTGACCATCCAGAACTACACAAGTTACCTCTCTTACAGTTTTAAGGTTTCTTCCCAAGCTCTGCTTTTTCAGAATTCAAAAAATTGGTATTTACTCACCTCCAAGGGTTGCAGGATCTTACAACTGCAATTTTCTGTTGTCCTTGTTCTTTTAGGTATCACCGTATCATTTGGTTAGACACAATTCTTTATGAAGACCAAACTAAATTTATTTTATAAAATGCCCAAATTCAGAACAGTGAATGAACTCTGGGCTAGTTGTCTGTCATTTCCTAGCCCAATGCATCTGTTTTCTGTGGATTAACGGGATTATTGAAGAACTGCCTATGACCTATAATCCTCAGGTTTTTCTCTTGCTATCTGGTCTTACAATTCAGTATAGATACTCTTCCTAATTATAACAATCAATGGCCCACAAATGTAACATAATTTGTTCCAATTTTCAGAGGAGCTCCTCTGTTATTCTTAGACCATGATGCTATGAATCTTTCTTTCTTCTCTCTTTCTGAGAAGGGGGATGATTCAGCTTCTTCAAGGAACAGGTTCCCTGCAACTCAGGAAAACTATTGTCTGGATGAATATAACATAACATAACATAACATAACATAACATAACATAACATAACATAACATAACATAACATAACATAACATATACAACATAATATAACATAACATATAACATAATGGATATATAACTAAAATAGTCTTATTTGAAAGACAAAATAAATTTCTGGCTTAAAATCATAGGATAATGATGACAGCTATTAGACAGCTTATCATGAGTAAAGAACATTATTAGGAAACCATTTATGCCTCTTTAAAAACTCTTTTGTTTCCTCCAGTTACACAGATTATCAGAGCAAAACTGTCAAATTCCCTTTTCTTCATAAAAGGTCACAGAGGAAATTACTAGTGCCTGAAGAAATTCTCAGAGCAATTTAGATAGATAGATAGATAGATAGATAGATAGACAGACAGACAGATAAATGATAGGAAAGAAAAAGAAGGAAGGAAGGGCGGAAGGAAGTGGCGGAAGGAAGTGGCGGAAGGAAGGAAGGAAGTGGCGGAAGGAAGGAAGTGGCGGAAGGAAGGAAGGAAGTGGCGGAAGGAAGGAAGTGGCGGAAGGAAGGAAGTGGCGGAAGGAAGGAAGTGGCGGAAGGAAGTGGCGGAAGGAAGTGGCGGAAGGAAGTGGCGGAAGGAAGTGGGGGAAGGAAGTGGCGGAAGGAAGTGGCGGAAGGAAGGAAGGAAGGAAGGGAGGAAGGAAGGAAGGAAGGAAGGAAGGAAGGAAGGAAGGAAGGAAGGAAGGAAGGAAGGAAGGAAGGAAGGAAGGAAGGAAGGAAGGAAGGAAGGAAGGAAGGAAGGAAGGAAGGAAGTGGCGGAAGGAAGGAAGTGGCGGAAGGAAGTGGCGGAAGGAAGTGGCGGAAGTGGCGGAAGTGGCGGAAGTGGCGGAAGGAAGGAAGTGGCGGAAGGAAGTGGCGGAAGGAAGTGGCGGAAGGAAGTGGCGGAAGGAAGGAAGTGGCGGAAGGAAGGAAGGAAGGAAGGAAGGAAGGAAGGAAGGAAGGAAGGAAGGAAGAAAGAAAGAAAGAAAGAAAGAAAGAAAGAAAGAAAGAAAGAAAGAAAGAAAGAAAGAAAGAAAGAAAGAAAGAAAGAAAGAAAGAAAGAGAAAGAAAGAAAAAGAAAGAACTATTTATTATCTGAAATGTGGCACTGATTAGCAACAGACATTCTCAAGAATTGTCTACAAGTACTTTCTTCTGAGGGTTTAGTGGCAGGATAGTTACACTTCTGTAGAAACATGTGTTTGTAAGGGGAAAATAAAGAAAAGTCCTATTGTTATTTAATTAAAGAAGAAAAAGTCCAGAGTAAGCAGATGCATTTTATTTATGAGAATCCATTCCTAGGGCAAATTTTCTTTTATAATTCACACCTACTGAGCCAGTCTCGGATCAGGAGTGATATTGCCCCTAAAATATATTATTATAACTAGCTTTGCAGTTGGGAGTACTTGGGTATTTTGTATATGTGGCATGCTCTGGCAAGAACTACTTTTTAAGGGGTTGATTGATGTTTTTTGCTTAATTTTATTTGGTTGTTTGGTCAGTTTTGGGCTGGGGTTCTTTAGTGTAAAGAAGTAGTAAGTTTTGAAAGAAGTATTAACAACTGTGTATTTCTCATGCTAAGTGAACAAAGCAGTGGTAAATAGATGTGTGACAAATATACTAAAGGTATTTATAAAGTAAAATAGGGATAGTAAAAATTTATTCCTACAGATAATTCACTAAATAAGTGAATATGTAAAGAATCTCCCTCCAGCCTTTCTGGAAGGGTGTCACTATAGCAAGACATTACCTAGACTGACATGACACACTTTCACATCCACCTACTTGACTGCCAATATAACAGCCAACAGAAGCAGAAAAACTTATGCTTAGGACATTCCTTGTAAATCACTAGCTTTTTTTTTTATGCAAAAGAGAAAGCTTTTTACCTTTTTACTTCAGACTTGATGACACGGCATATATTAGTGCTAGCTACCATAACAGATGTTCTTTTCATTCTGCTAGGATAAAGCAATTGTTGCAAGCAGTAAGCACTTTGGCCCTTTATAAATGTTGTGGGACATACTATTTTTGAAGTAGAGCAAAAAAAAAACCTCAAAGGACTGAGTGGTTTACAGCTTTTTTACATGACTTTGTTTCTACAAAGTCTCAAACAGTGGTTGAGGTATAGCTGACAAACAGATCTGTGATCTAACAATTGAAAAGAAAAAAAAAATTTAATACAAGATGAGGAAAATTTACCCCTTTGCAACTCTTCTGAGTTTATCAAAAACAATGAAAGAAATTGAAAAATTACCTCCTCTAGTTAGACTTCAGAGAGTGTTCAAATCAGTGCAGTAAACCAAACTAGTGTGAAGGGAAATAAAAGACCACTTCGGGCTAAAATATGAAAGCCAAGCTACTGCTTTAGATGTGGATATGTAAGTCATCTGGTTGATTTTCTGGGATGCCCTGCAAGATATGTAGATTGAAAACAATGTCAAATGTAAAAGGATCATCAAAGTAGATGTTCTACATTTGAAGACAGATGGAAGCAAAACACCTCCAGCTTTATACTAATACATTCAAAACTGCTTGTGTCTAAAAATAATGATCAGATTGTTCAGCTGGTATTAATTAATGATAAAACATAACTTTCCATATATTCATACTTAAAAGTATTGTCTTTGAAGTCAATACTTCAAAGTACTTCAAGACAAAGTGCTTAAACATGGAAATGAAACTGGTAAAAATTTGTGTACACATTAAATCCAAAAGGTTGAAACAGTCTGCTTACTTTACTCATTTTAATCTTTCCTTTTGCTTTCCAAGATATTGGACTTATTTATTTTAGTGTTTTTCAATGAGCAAAGAATTATTTTACTTCAACAAGGTGGTAAAATCCTGATGTAAGAGTAATCAGAAAGTGTATTTTTTTCTGGCTAAGTTCATCCTAAGATTGTCAGAAACATAATGAAGAAAAATAGAATATATGTCTATTAATCGGAACACAAAAATTCATCCTTATTGGAAATGGATTAGGATGAGGAGAGATGGTCATGATCAGCTTTGTATTTTCTGTAATGTCATATTCTACCAAACTTGATTCTCTGCTTTAGTTGGGGCGTTATTGTTATGGCCCTGGAAGAAAAAAAAATTAAGAAGAGCCTAATATTCACTTCAGCTTAAAATATGTTTCCCTTTTATTGTTATTATTGTTGCTACTGATTTTTTCCTTTCTTTTGTTAAATCTATTTACAGTCAAAGACAATTATCATTATAGTTAGCTCAGTGCCAGGAATCCAGTTTTGTTACTCCTTTATCCAATTCCATAAATATCACATCCCATGACTGATTAAACGAAAATTATTTTTCTGGTAACTTCTATGGTCTTGGGAGTTGACAGTGCTTCTGCCCATGATGCTGCAGTTTCATATTAATTCCGTCAAGCAAGGCAAGTGAATCAGTTTATACAATCCTCAATTTTTTTAAAATCTTTTCCTCACTCAGATATCTCTCATCTTTACATCACAATAAGGTCAATTATTTACTCTGTTATCTTAAAAATGAAGAAAATGTTTCCTAAGAAAATACTGAAATATACACACCATTCAAGTTAGTACTGCCACACAGTGCCACTGTGTGACTCAGGAATTGGTGAATTTTTCTTCTGGATTATCAGAGAAATTACAGTTTTATCTTAAAATGGAATAGACATTGTGGCCAAAATGCATTTTACACATTTCATTTTGGGAGGGAGACAGTAAGAAAAATTATTTATTCATATGTAAGAATGATACATGCTGAGCATGATTAATTGCTAAATCGTATAAAGGCTAATGACAATTTTGACAATTCTTTGTAACTGAATTTACTTTGGTATCCATGGGATTTAGGGGATTAGCTGCATTTTAGACTTCTAAATACCTTGCAAATCTGACTTGTAATGTCTTCCTTATAAGAATCTTCTTTTTGTGAAGCTAAAGAGGACTACTCTGATGTTAAGACCATTTCATTATGTCAATGTCATAATAACAAGTTTGCTGTGAAATTTATAACAAGAGAATGACAAAAAATATTTTAGTGGTTCTCAAGTAATATCTTGTAAGGCTAAATTACAGGCTAAATACAGGCTAAATTACTCTGAAAAGATGATGGAAGAATTAAGAAGCTTGAGTTGAATCATTGAACAAACTGGAAGAGTATCACAGTCTCAGTCAGCTGTGTTTATTATTGTGTATTTGGAAACACCTTGACAGTAAAAGATATGTTGAAAAGATATTGCTTTAGTTGCCTCTAAAACTTCTGACAAAATTATTCTTCTGCAAATGAAGACTACATCTCATTTTGCCTGCATAATTACTTATCAAATCAGTCACAACTGACCACTTACTATTTTCTTATTGCTTACTGATGTCACTGTTGCCTGGAAACTCTGACTTCTATGACTGTAGTGAAGAACTAGAAGCTGGCAGAGCTGCAAGGAGACAGCTCTTTGCTAAGGGATGCTTATCAGAGACAAACAAACTCCTGACCTTTGATGAAATTTCACAGAAGCAGACATGCCTGAAGCTTATGTCAGAGTTTGTGAAAGATCAACACAAATAAAAGGCTTTTGTAGTGATTTTGACACTCTCATTTGAGCCTGAAGGGATTAAAGAGATGGGCCACCTTCATAATGGAATATTATGGACCTGTTGAATAGCTTGGGCAGTTCACTGCATAGCAGTGAAAAGCAAAGAAAAATTTACATCCATTTCATCAATAATGCATGAGCAAGTGATGGGGGGAAGAAAAAGAGGAAAAGTTTCAACGTTACCTGGACAGATACGCTGAGGGAAAAAATGTGACTTTGTTCAGCAGGAGTAAAAAAGATTTATAATGCAAGAGACAATTTCAAAGTTGGAAAGAGCAGATGTAGGAAAGAGATATTAGGTGATTGCTAGACAGAGCTGTATAAAGTTCCTTTAGATTCTCATGTCATAATGCAGGCAGGTTAATTCAGCATGGGCTGCTCCATACAGGACGATCCATGAGACTATCAGAGAGAAACTGTATTAGGATCCAGTTTAGGTACTTAACACAAATATCTGGCATTACCTTTCCATACCTCGTCTATGAACTTCGAAAATGATATCTTAGTATTTTTATTACTTTTGCCTGTATTTAGTATTTGGTCAAAATATACAATAGCCCTATTGGTAGTGGTAGTTTTATTTTTGATATGCATTATAAATGGAGAGTGGAAAGATGAGACAACTGATAAGCCTAAAAAATTATTTACAACTGCTTCGGTAGAACAAACAGTGGATTAAAGCTTTAAAATGATAAACTACTATAACTAAAAACATCAATGAGATATATCTGCATAGCCAAGAGCTGTCCAGTAATGACAATACTTCTTCAGTCTAGGCTTTTATTGTGTAAAACACAAGGGTGAATATTAGTTCAAAAGAAAATTCCCTTATTTTCTCCAATTCAGAAGACAATACTGATATTGCTGTCGTTGGAAGTTATGTCCAATTCTCTTTTTGAATATCATTTGCATTCTTAAAACACAAAGTTCTCATTCTTAAAATACAACTTTAGTCTTTGCCTATAATTAACATTAATTTGTTTCTTGCTGGGAGGTTATCTAAAGAGTCATAAATTTTTCATCTGTATCAACTCACCTTTCAGAATACAGGGGGTTCAGTGTAAAAAGTAAAATTCAGTAACTGTGTTTCTCTTATACAATTCCTTCTAGTATAGTTATTATTTTTTCAGATTTTTTTTGAGGTATAACACCTTAGGCATCTGTGCAACTTATGATTTGATATTGAGATGAAACATTTGTCTAGAGCAAACTTTCAGAAGTAAAAATAACAAACATTACTTCTTTCCATTTTTGAAATATTGGTATCATCAAATTTGACTACAGTGCTGCATTGCATTAAAATATTTACCTAATATGCCTTCATAACAGTAAAGGTTTATTTTATTTTCTTTTCCTCATGTATTAAGAATAAATTCTAATTTGCTTTCTGAGAATTACCACAGTAAGCCAGACTCAATTTACAAAATGAAACCCTGGGGCCTGGAGGACACTGACAGTGATACGATAAACAGTTCTGCTCTGCTGCAGAGCTCGAAGCAATATAATACTTTCAAGTTCAGAAATTTCAGACTAAGAACTAACAAGAAAACACAGAATATAAAAGTGTTTAGTAATGATTTCTTTTTCTTCTTCTTAGAAGCCATTGCAACTAAAGGGGAGACTAAAAATAAAAATTACTACCTATAAAATGGCAGATAAATTATGATTAAAAACATAAATAATTTAAAACAAAGTATCCAAAAGTATTTTATTACCTTTTTTTGCTTTGTTCCTTTCAAGCTCTGTGATGATTACATTAATTTTTCCTATGTGCTCCACAGCCCATTGCATGGCACAGATTCCTCACTCACAGTTCATACATTTCCTACACTTGACTTACTCATCTACATAACTTCAGATGGGTGTTAGGACCACAATTAGGTTTTTCACTAATATGGCAACTATTCAAACTATTAGACAGACCAAATTCCTAAATGTTAGTGAAATTTTGATCTCTGTATTCAATTACGGCAAGATAAACCAGGCATTTTCTCTATGCCTCATTTTCTTCTAGGTACTGCATCAGAACTTTTCTAACTGGCTGAGCAAAACCAATCTGGAGCCAACAGTGAAGCTGTCTCTATGTTTTGCACTGATATGGCCTTGTGTCATTAAAACTTAAGTCTTGAAGAAATTAAAACTCTGTAAAAGGGTTTGTTTCTTCCCCAGCCAGAGGAAACGACAAAGATGTCATTAGAAAGAAGCAAACTTTTTTCAGATAAATCAGATTGGTTCTGAGTTAATGGTAAAGCAAGAGGAGATCAACAACAGTTATCCTTTTCACTTTTCTCTCTTTCTGCTTTATTTCCTTCTCTGTTCCAACAATTCTTTGAAAATGAATGAAATATCCCTTAATTTAACAACATTCCATAGTTTAAACACTAAATTTGTTGATATCTATAGTGAATAGATACGCTACAACAGCAATTTTAGCAAAAAAAATTTAAACAAAAGTTCCCCAGAGGTTATACAAAAGAGATATAAAGGGAGGCTACAAAATAAATACTAACACTACAGTTCAATAATGCATTAGCTTTATCTTTTCCATTAAAAAATACCAGATCATAGGGAGATGACTTCTTTCAAATAAAAATCATTACAGAATTTCTCTATTGAGTTATATTTATCTGCTGATCTTCATGCCTCTTCTGGCAGAAGTGGCTGTCTTATCTGTTCATACTAATATTTCTAAAGTTTTCCACTTGTTATCATTGAAATAATAAACTGTTATTGAAACAGCATCAGCTAGCTTGGTAAAGGGACTTGCTGATAAGTAATTTGTTAATGACGAACCCCCTCTGCTAGATGTGCTGAGAGAAGGAAGCAGCTCCTGCTGTGAAAGCAAATCTACCCATGTATATTCCCAGATCTTAAGTATCATTTATCTATAATTAGAGGGTGTATGTGTGAGTGATTGTGTGTGAGTGGGTGTGTGAGTGGGTGTGTGTGTGGCTGCCACATTTGTTGTCAGTCTTGAGGCCTTGAATTTAGGCCGCAGCGGTATGGTAGGGTAGTGTAGTTTGAAATAATATTATTCATGGTCATTATTCATAGTCATTGACTCTGCAACCAGTTGCTGGTCAGCCTCAGCTCTGTGCCCAGTAAAACCTCAGAACAGATCGCCTTGGAAGATATGTTAAAACATTTGGAGACAGGAAGGGGATTAGAGACGTTCAACATGGCTTCACCAGGGACAAATCTTACCTGATTAATCTAGCGGCCTGAAGAGTGACTGCATCAGTGGATAAGGGAAAAGCTATAAACCTCATCTGCTTGGACTTCTTTAAGGCTTTTAATGTGGTCCCTCACAATATTCTTGCCTAAACTGGAAAGACATGAGTGTGATGAATGCACTTTTAGGTGGATATGGAATGAATTGGATGGCCATATATGAAAACTTACAGTCAGTGGCTCAGTGGCAAAGTGGAAAACCGTGCCGAGTGCTCTCTTTCAGGGGTCTATAGAGGAACCACTATTATTTAATGTCTCAATCAGTGGCATAGGCAGTGCGACTGAAGCAAGTCTTGCAGGTGATGCCAAACTGAGTGGTGCAGTTCATGGTGCTGGAGGAACGCGAGGAACTTTCACAGGCTTGAGGACTGGGCCCATGTAAAAGTCCATGAAGTTCAGTAAGGCCAAGTAAAAGGTCCTAAACCTGAGGCAGGGCAGACCCAGGTATCACTATTCACAGCACGATGAATGGATTGAAAGCAGCACTGAGAAGAAGGATTTGGACATCCTAGTGGACAAAACAATGGGAATGAGATGGCAATGTACGCTCACAGCCCAGAAAGAGAATCATATCCTGGTTTGCATAAAAAGAAATGTGCCCAGTATGTTCGAGGGAGGTGACTCCCACCCTCTACTCTGCTCTTATGAGACCCCACCTGGAGTCACTGCATCTGACACTGCATCTGGTTATGCTGTGTTTCTTCTCAGAAGGAAGAATGAGAATGCAGCAACAACAACCAAATTCACTGCATGTTCCTAGTAAGCACAGTTATGTTTATATCTTTCAACTGCAGCTATTTTTATCTCTAAACTGGAAAGGGAGGCTATAGAGACCATTTCTACCTCCAGAAATGAGATCAGCAAAGTTTACTTTTGACTTATCTTGGTCAGTCTCAGGAAGGACTAATATTGTATTTACACAAACCTCATTTCTTCCCCTTTTCTTCTTTATACTCTAGGTACAAATTCAATCATTGGCTCAATAAACTGACTCCTATTTTTCTCTAAAAGTCACCTTAGACACAGTTTCTGGTATGAACTTCCAACGCAATTTTAACTCTAAAGTAATCTGTTTGTGCGGTTGTAAACTAAAGGCATAAATGAGTTAAGTACATTTAAGAAAGGCTTCATGTGTCTTTTAGAATTATAGTTAGAAGTTAGAACCTGTACTATTTAAAATAAGTGATCACATATAACAAAAGTGTATTGCATCTAACAGCATAAAACTCAAGTCTTTCCATCCCCACTTTAACTGCCTGCATAACATGAGCAGTGCAGTCCCAAGTTTTTCTGCATCTGCCAGTATATACATGTCATTGGATTGCAGTGGGAGCAAATCATTGTGTGTGTGTGTCTGTGTGTTGCAGTCACTATGAAAAATACACACGGCAAGAAAACCAGCAGGCAAGTAACTCCTATGTTACTTTATCAGCTGATCAGCAGGAAGTACCCTTACCTTCAGCAGCTGTCATTTCCCCAGCTCCTCCACTTATATCCCTGATCATGCAGAGGAGCCAAGGTCAGGCCACAAAATTGTATCACCTTCACAATATCAGCAGGGCTGAGCCTTCCCAGCCAAGTGAATGGGTGAGAGAAAGATAGATGAGGTTGCTTTCAAACCAACCTCCCCGTTCCACAATACTCTGAACAGCTGCTAAGCCACCTGGCCGGCCACAGGATTATACCTTATTTAATTCTCATCCACAAGAACCCAAACTCTGTATAGTATTGCCATTTCTGACTGGAGGAAAAAATCTCTTTTTTTCCTCACATTGTTAGTTTGAATAAAACCTGTTTTCAGTGAACAGACCTACTAAAGAAAGTTACAAGAGATGAATAAACTCCAATAACTGATTGGATAAAGGGGAAATACACTCAGTGTACAAAAACATGGTCAAGTTTGTGCAGAAGTTGAATACCAAGAGAATTCACTTGGGTCTTCAGAACACAGAGCCCTGGGTGCTACCAAAATCGTCTGTGCTCTGATTAAATAGCAATTTGTCAGAGAGATAACTGTATTGTGTATGCATGGCAGCGTGGTGGCTACAAGGGTGGATTCTGTGAGAAGCTGCCAGAAGATTCTTTCATCAACAACAGAACAAATATTGACCCCAAGACAGACCCACTGCTGGCCAGGGCAAAGCTCATTAGTGATGGCAGCGCACCTCTAGGAAAAGGAAAAAAAAATCTTGCACCGTGACCACTGCAGCCAGAGAGGATAGGAGAAAATGAGAACCCCCATTCCTCACACCCCTGCACCACTAAAGGCGAGGAGGTAAAGAACAGCAGGAGCACAGTTGAGCCCTTGAAGAAGGGCCAGAAGGGAAAGGTTTTCTCAAGATTTAGGAGTTCTTTTCTCATTATAATACTCTGCTTTGATTTGTAATACATTAAACTAATTTCTCTGAGTTCTCTGAGTCTCTGAGTTTGTTTTGACTGTAACTGGTGATTATCACTTCCTGTTCTTATCTTGACCATTTTTATATTTTCTCTCCACTGCTTAGCTGAGGAGGACAGCAACAAAATAGCTTTGGTGTGTACCTGGGGTCCAGCCAAAATAAACCACAGAGAAAAAACTGAATGAATTGGAAATCAAGTGGAGAGAAGGTATCATACCCAGCCATAGAAACACTGCAGTTATTAGGAAAAAAAATAGTAAAAAAACTAGTGACAGGATTTAGCAAACACACCTGGAAGTCTTAGAAATATAACTTGCACAATTCTTTCAACTAGCAAATCTTTCTGCAACTGCATCACTACAGAGAAGGTTGTGATAAGCTCAGTGATCTAAAATTATAGAAAGAGCATTTGAGGTAAGACAGCAATGCCAATGCCAAATGTATTTTTTGCAGCTGCATCCACCAAGAGTGACTTTCAGGAGGTTCCAACAACCACATGTGGTCTGTCCCTTTTGAATAGGTCATGAGAAAGAATAAGGGATCACCTGACAAAATAAAGAATTACATGGCATTCAGAAAGGGGGAGTGGCAGCATTGCCAGGTTGCTAATTGTACCACAGAGATGTTTGATGTTTTTTCAGGTACCAGGTCCAGCTGGTTAGATAATAGGCAATGTGGTGCCTGTTAAAAAAAAAAAACAAACTGGGGAAAGATCCACAGAACTGAGAATTTAAAAGCCTAATTTCTATATTGGACTTCTATAGAGACTGGATTGAAAACAGAATTGCTGGGTATGGGAATAAATATGCTTTATTCAGGAGAGACAAGGTTTTCTAAGGAAAATTATTTCCCACAAAATTAATGGACCTATTCTAAAAAAAAATATTAAGAATTCTGTGGATAAGAGGAAGATAATAGAGTCCACATAAGTTTTCAAAGAGATCCTTGAGGAAACTAAGATGCAGCAAAGGTATAAACTCATTGTTAATTGGCTAAAACACAGAAGAGAGATAATGAAGGGGAATGGTCAGCTCTAATTATATCAGCAAGAGGAATTCAATACAGATGTAGAATACATAGGAAAAACACTGTCTTAATCAGTCTAAACAGCAATATGATCTTTATTATGTCTCGTACCACTGAAGAATAAATAGATGCACAAAAACAATAGGACAGATATCAATGTTGGTCAAGAAAACAGTATGGAAAAGGAAGGGGAGAAACAAAATAAAACCATAACATGAACTCATGTTTTCAATGTTGTGTGCAGAAACTGTCCTTATCACAAAAATATAATACTTGACTTGGAAGTCAGAGAGGATGGTGAAGAACAACAAAAATGACAAAACAGGTTGCACCATAAGTGTAAGGAATGAACAGACAGTGTAAACTTTTATTCAGGTAATGATTAAATGAACTAAAGCTTCTGAAGTTTTAGAAGAGACATGAAAAAATAGCATAAAACCCCATGACCAACAGAGAAAGAGCAAATAGGTAAGAAATGTTAGTATTTTCTAATATCAGAAATAGGGGATAGATAAAATTCCCACCTATCATGTCTCAGTTGAAAACAAACCAGTATTATTACTACTTGCAATTTGAACGCATATAGCTTTCAACTTAATGATCACAATAAAAACCAAAAAACAACTTTAACAGAAGTCTAATACTCAGAGGAAATTGCATTTCAAAAGTGAAAGGACCATAGCAATATTCTAAGAGTACAAAAGTTAAATGATAAAATACAGACTATTGTTCACTAGATTTTGCAGATAATGATAAATAGAAAGAAAATAGAAAGCTTTAGTTCTTCAGCTCTTATGCCTTATAAATTATTATAAAATAATTGATTTAATTTTGTTTCTGTTGATCAATTTTTGACTACCTCCATACCTCAGTTAACTGAATCTATTAATTATTTTGGATTTTATTTTAAGCCATGCCCTGATAAATCAAGAGAAACTTCAAGCTGTAGCATTTCTCATGAAAATGTGACAGAAATATGGAGATGTTCCTTTTTTGTTGCTATATTTATTCTGCCTATCCCTAATAAACAAGTTTATCATAAGAGTCCCTGAAAACACAATTCTGTTTATTATTCACTTTGAAGAAGAGAATGTAATTTATTGTATGCTTGCAAAAGGTCTTATAAAATATTCCATACTACATACATTAATAATGATTTGGCATTGTTGATAAATAATGATATTTTTATCATTATTATTACTGCTATCTTTTAATATTTTTTATTAAGGAAGGTCAAGTTTGGTATTGTAGTTCCAGATATTTATGCCAGCAAGTAGGACTTTAATTACTATGTTCACTGAATTAAGGAAAAAGGAACTGTTGTTAACATTTTCCTCTCCAAACCTAGAATTCCCTATCAGTTGCTTGTAATTCAAACAGCTACTAGGTATTAGGCATATAAAATGTTAGAAAAAATGCCAGAAATTAGCCTTAAAGAAAGAGACTTTGGGCTAAACCCCAGCTTTATGCCTATGTAGAAACCTTTGATAAAGAGACAAACATATCTAATAGTCTTCAATTCTGTAGCCAGTATGTTCAGTGGAAAAACTTGTGGTGCTGTCCGAAGGAGCAGATTTTAGTATGGCTGAAATTACTAGTTCAATATACAGTTTATTACCCATGCTTTATTTTATTAATCGGTGGATGAAAATATTGTCATGGGTTTACCTTGGTGGGTTGCCAGACATCCATGCACGTGCATCCAGGGAGGGATGAGTGAGAAAATAACATGGAAAAGCTCAATGGTTGACAGAAAAACATGGATATGTCTCCTGGATTTTTGAAAATTAGACTGGGAGTTAAGCAACCTGCATTGAGATAAGATAAAGGTGACACTAGTGTCCAGTTATGTCAGGTCTAGGGAGAAGTAAACAAGGCTGGGGGAGAAGAATGTGTCCTCAAGGAGAGTCAGGCCCAGCAGCTGTCCTGATATACAGCATGGCAACATCCAGAGTCTGTTGCAGGTGACAGTTTAAACCATTCCCCTCTCCAGAGGAGCTGCTTGGCATTCCCATGTGTACCAGAATTTAATTAATGCATTGCTCTCAGTGTTTGGTGGGACCCACCATCAACCAAGAAGTCCAGGGTGAAGAGGTCCAGGAGGATGCTGCTGGATCCCTTGGGGTGGTGACTGTCTTTCTACTTAATCCATCTCTCACTGTCTTTCTCACTTGACTCCTCCTCTCCCCTTGTCTACTCCTTTCTATCTTTTTCTGCTTCATATTTACCTTTAAATAACATCTGTATTATTGATTTTGGCATATGGTCTCATTTGCATCTTAATTCAGGCAGAGACATCTCTCTAACTATCATAATAATCAAATGTTAACACTGCCCTCTGTCTTCCCTCCCCATGCTCTCAGGAGGCTCCAGGTTACAGTAAATGATTAAACACCGTGGCACAGGTAAACAAGCATTTTATCTTTTATGGCTTCACCAAACCTCTTCTACATCTGACCCTGATTACTGAGCAGTATCAAATAAGGAAAAGAGAGAATTTTCACTCCTTTTAGAGTTCACAAAATTGGCAGAATTTATACCCATATTAGAGGTTGAAGCAACAGTTTAAATGCCTTGGTTGATTTTGAGATAGTCTTGTAGAAGACACAAACTCAACAAAAAAGGAATGTTACACGTGAAGTCACAACTGAATAGGAGGTATTCTTTTCAGTTAAGGTAATTAAACAAAGTGGTCTGAGATGTATTTCTACTTTGTGATTGAGTCACCATTTGTGTGTAGCTGATTCTGGATCCTATGGCACACCGGGTTACTGAACAGACAGATGCATGCTACATCTCATATTCCTGTGCAGGCATCAGGTGCATCACATGCAAAACCAGAAATTATACTGTGCTTGTTCACTGTTCCTGCATCTGCCTCCTTTCAGCTCTCTCTCTGTGCCCTAACTCCAGCATTCTGGAAGAAATGCTTGGGCTACAGATGGTCCACAAGGTTAACCTTCATGAGAAACATTTGTACAATCAGAGAATAAAAATTTATCTGTCATGTCAAGGAAAAAAAAAATATGTGAAAGCTGAAATTAATCAAGTTGAACAGGTCACCTGTATAATGAAGTTATGACAGGAGCAAATTTCTTGCAGGAGTAAAAATGTAGAATGCAGGATGCATTACTTAGGCTAGAAGAACAAAGGTGTAGAAAAGGAGACGTGAAATAGTATTAAACAAGCATGGCTTTCCAACTGGGAAAAGTGGGAGTCTTGCTAGTGGTTGTCAGACATATGTACCATGTGATAATGATTTTCTCTGTGCATATAAACATAGACACAGGGCTGCTGTAGGATTCCAGTGCTTAGCCTATCTCCCCCTTGATAAGTAGAAAAAAAAAAAGAGCGGAGGCTGCAACAATACTCAGATAAAGCATTACAATTTCTTCTTTGACAGCAGGATAGAGTGCTTGATTTGATCCTGAATGTCAGAAATGTCACAAGCAAATGTTGTTTCTAAGAATGTACAGTTCCAATTTTAGGCATCTTGAGATCATTTCTTAGACCAAGTTTTAATGAATATTTGGCTAGGAAAGATGGCAAAGATCAAGACAGTAATTATATTGAAAAATGTTGGATGCACTTTTTAGGGTATTCCAGGAATCAACTACTTCTGGGTTTTAGTTTTAATATACAGGGAAGATATTGATCTTCTATTTCAACCTTAGAGTCCCAAAAATATTGAAGATAAATAATTAAAGTGCAGGGACAAATCATCCTGGGAGATTAAGCAGCTCAGTTATGAAAAGGTCAGCTCCATACTGATAATAAACTTTTGATTACTTTTCTAAAACCTATATGTAGAATTACACTCAAACATGAACATCTTGAAAAAGAAAAATCTAATTGTTTATCTGCAAAAACATTACAGAATATGAAACTTGACTTCCTCATCAACTAACTAAAATGCTTTTTTCCATTTTTCCCCATAAAATTAAATGTTTAGGTGGAAATAATGAAGAATTTTAGTACATAAATAAAGAAAATTTTAAATACATACTTTATGTGTAGGCTTCCATACAGGAAGACAAAGGTGCCTACAGATTTGTGACACAGATTTGTATATCCAAATCCCTAAAATTCAGAGGCATTTTACTGTCTTTATTTGGAATTATGAAAGTCGCCATCAATTATGTACACAATGAAATTTACTAACAAGGCTTAGCATCTAAGAGCAAACAATGGAAAAGCTGGATTTACTAATCAAGAGTCTAATGGTCAGTGGGATCTTCCACAGCTGGCTGACTGCAGCCTGAGAAGACTGAGGAATCGAATATGTTGGGATCCATTTATAGACTCATAATCGAGTGGCTGAAATAACAACACTCCTTTCCTTCAATCCCTCACCTCTCAGTAGGAACTACTAAGGAAAATATTTCATAAAATCTTTCCCCAAAAGAGAATGAAAAGACTTTTCATTTTTAAATGGTTTCCACAGAAGACATAGAGGTCTGAAGGACACTGTAGACCAAATAAATTGGTAATCTGCAGAACTGTAAATGCCATATTCTTTTTCCACATTGAAGAAATAGGTATCTTTTCTGCTTTTATATGTTAGACTGAGCAAATACTCCCTCCTCAGAGGGAAACAAAGGCTTTTTTTATCTCCATCCATAGACACAAAAGGGTCATGAAAGCAGAGCAAAAAAGCCACACTATTTTATATCTCCATTTCCAAGTTTTCTGTAACCTAATGTTGATCCCTACCAATGTTTCCTAGGCACAATAATTCACTGAAGTGGCTGATCTTTATCTCAGTTCCTAGGATCTTTTGCTGGGATTGAAGGCCTAGTAAAAACCTGGTAGATGATATCTAGAATGAGCCTACCTTAGTTCATGCCCTGAAGCTCATTATATATTTGGGTGATGTGCACTGTGAGATATCAGAGGAAAATATTCAAAAAAGTCTGAAGATTTCTTGGACAAGGATAATGCTGGCTCTTTACCAATTACCTCTCTCTTCCTTAAATTTCAGCATTGCAAACAGTGTCAGAAAGATAATGTCCTACTGAAAACTGTTTTGCTGTTGGCCTTATTACTCTCAATCTTCCAGCGTCTATGTGTATCTTATTTTGCTTTATTTCCTTTCATATTTTCCTTGGGGTTTTTGTCACATCATTCATTATGTTTTGTGGCTATTTTCCTACTTATTTTTGGTAGTTCTAGAAATATCCTACAAAGAGTCTACCTCCAATTATATGTGCCTCTTTCTCAAACCTTCAGAAGCACAGGAATGCACATAAACAAGAACATGCTTACTCTGAGTCAACAAAAAATAGACTAGTCAATAAAATGTTGCCTTCTTGGCAATATATCTTCTCAGTCTTACAGAGAAAGTTTCATATTCCCAAGTCAGCTTTAATTTTTTTAAAGATTTTCAGTTTTGTTTTCAAACAGAGCTCATTTTCAAACATTCAGCTAAATTATAATATTTTTTAATTGTCTATATAGATGTGGTTTGGGTTTTGTACACATAAATCAGTACAATCATGTCCCTTTAAGTCTGAAATCCAAAAAATTTAAAACTATCCAAAAATTTAAAAAAGCAATATCACAACAGGAAAGTAAGTAAATACAGAAAATCAGCCAATATTCTTTTTTTAAAAAGTTGAATTTATCTTTATTCTTTTATAATTGAAACTTTCATATTTTATGTTGCTATTAATTTGTAAGTTAGACGTTGAAGAAATTAGTATCATTGTAATATACACATCCCTATTTTCTTCATCACAAACATAAAATAAAAATACATCTCTCCAGAGTTTGTAGGTACTATCACTATTGCCTAAACATTTTCTCACGTTCATGATACATCCTGAACTCATTGAATGTACTGGTTTGGGGATTTTTGAAAAGCTACAACAATAATTTTTGGATTAAAAGGTATTTTTTTAGGTGCATACCACAGACTAATTACCAGCCTGCCTTCTCAATGCACTAGTTGGTGTGTTATGAAAGTATATGATCTCAGCGAGTTAATTCTCTTTTACTATCATAATATTTGATGTTAGAGACAGCAAAAAGAAGAAGCAGAGAAAGAATTCCTGATGATGGTGAGGAAATTTGGCTGCATATTAAATAAATAGTTCAAATATTTTAAATACCAAATTAAGGTTCTAAAATTATGTATGAGAATTTAATGAGATAATGAGAAGACTTGACTTGTTCAACAAAAAAATTAGTTCAGTGCCATTAATGTAAGTTTTGTTCCACTGTTTGCTTCTGAGGACAGTGAATCTTAATAGATTTGGAACAGTTCTCTTTCCCCTAAAATTGTGACTGATAAATATTTTTACTGTCTCTACTCCCAAGGGCTCATCATCCACTTTTTCTGTAGTAGTAGATGGATTATGTTGGTCTTATTGGAACATATTTGGCACATGAATGTGTCAGCATTACATGACTGTGCCAACATTACATGACTGGCTGGTAAATGCATGTTTCATTCTCCTCTTTTTTTGATCTTCTCATTTACTTTCAAAGTACAAGAACCAATAGCTTAAGGGGAAGCAGAGACACAAGAGAGAGTATGTGTCTGGAAATGCAGTATTAATGGACATTAAAAACCTATATAACTGCTGTTCCTGTAGTTCAGTAAAAGTTAGATAGACAGATTTGCTTCCATTGTCAGATTTTCAAATAGAAAATCTGAGTTTTTCTACTTCTATATAGTGATGTAAAATTCTGGTAAAAGTCCTCTTGCTCCAAATCATGTTTAAAATATTATTTTCTTCACTGTCCTCTTCAAAACCAAAATTCCTTCTTAACTAGTTCTTCTCTATAGCAGTGGTGTCCACTATCTAACCTCTCGTATTACACTGAATAAATAAATCTATTGTTTTATGTTTCAGCCTATTATGTATTAAATCTAATAGGTATTTTTCAGAAGTTAATGAAACTGTTTCACATAGTTATTCACTGAAACTATAAACATTTAGGACCATATAAATAATGCAATAGTTAGTTAAAAAAAATCTCAAAATTTCTTTAACTCTGTGAAAGAATGGGCAGACTGGACAGAACTTTGTTAAAGTTTCCTATGTTCATAGAACTGCTTTTCTTTGTTAAAGAAATATAGCTCTTTGGAATCTATAAGCAAATGCAAGGCAAAAGATAAGACATTGGTCTAAGTCTTTGAATAAATTTGTTTAAAGGTGGGACAATGGTATCACTTTGAAAAAAAGATAATATATATTTTACCCTAGAGAAACTCTTAGTCTTTTCAAGCCATTCACGCTGGCAGACTCCTAGAGTGATGTCACGTAAATTTCAGTATTTCTAGCATTAGTAGCTATACCTGAATTAATTGCCTACTTTTCCTTTTAAAATTAAAAAAAAAGAAGTTAAGCATCTCTCTCAAATATCTACCTCATAATGACATAAATCATATATTTGAAGTCACTCCTGTGATTTTAAAAGGAGACTAAGTGACTAGCTCGTATGCTAACATCTTGAGTCCAATGACATATAACCAGCTCCAAAATCTAGATGGTCGTCACTATGAATGTCACAAAAAAAATTAAAATGTACGGATCTACATGTTTATAAAAGGCTGGAACTTATCAGATTCTAAGAATAATATATGTAGGTTTGTTCAAATCAGTGTGGCACTCTTTAGACTGTTAGTACCTCTCTTAAGTATTTGAAAATATTTGCAAGACTTTTTCTCCACAGTGGAATTTGTAAATTTCCTGCATCCACTCCTAGACTGAGAAAGCAGGGGTAAAAATCTTTCTTTTCACAGTAATACCATTCAGTCACTTCACCAACTTATTTATGAGACAAATGAACTTAAAGTGAAATTCAACCTTATAAAATTAAATCCATGTTATTAACCCATGTGATTGAAGCACGTGTGTTGCACCAGGCAGTGCTAATAAGGATGTTTACTCATAATAATTCTGGCTTCTTTTTGTGCTCCATGGTGACAGCTGAGCTGGCTGTGGATAAAGTCGGCTGGACACTGCAATCTCCTTAGTACTAAATAAATTAGAGACCTACATGGAGTAAAACTTATTAAAGGAAAGCCAATTCACCCTATGAGCTGAATGAGAGGCTGACGTGGCTGTACTGTTCTGGTACCTGCCCTTTCAGAGTAGCAGTGCACCTTTCTGCATTTCATTATACACATCCACAGAAGCCTAGGAAAAAACAGGCTGCTCCAGTTTCTGTTGAAGTCAAGGGAAATGATGTAATAAATCCCAGCAGGAAGACTTTTGGAATACTCTATGAGCATAAAATGCATATACCATATAACAAATGGCTTTGCAAACACGTTACCTACTACAAATATATCTTACTATGATTAGAAAGGAAAACATATAGAAAGGGGAGCAAAGATATATATGTGTAGCAGACAGTCACTAGAGAATATGTGTCATAGTAGTTCTGAAAGTTAGAACCAGCAGCTTCTGTCAAAAATACACATTTATGTAATTATTTAAAAGGGCTGACTTCTGCATTATTGTAGACATTGCCAAGACAAGATAAGCTTATGAAAGGCATATTGAAGCCATTATGTAGAGTATTGTTGAATTTATGACAGGCCATAATTCTTGTTCAACTCTCCTTGCATATTAATACGGAATTCAGCAGACAGTTTTGAAGAAATTAAATGCTTTGACAGAATAAATTTGGCCCTTGAGAAAAAGACAAAACATGGTTTTCAAAGCTTCCTGCTCTCTCTTGTAGTGAAAAAATTAAATTACAATGCAACAGTGTTTGTTTTCTCTGACAGAGAATACAGCTCATGTGATGCATTGCAAATATGTATCCTAGATAGCATTCTAGACATTTCCATTTTAACTGGTATCACAGGATTGTTGTTTTTTGGCTGTTTTTTTGGAAGCCAATGTTGTGTACAGGTTTTTTGTTTTTGGGGTTTTTTTGTATTTTCAAATAGAAAAACTTAAGCAATTATGTGTAAAGCCCTAAAATAAGTATCCAAGCATTTTGTAGACTAGTTAAGGAACTAAGATTTGCCTTATGGAATTATCATATGATGATTCAATCTGACCACAATCAACATTTTCTAGTGGATAAACAGTAATATCAGTCTCAGAATCCAACAGGTACTACTCAGTATTCAACCTGGATGCAAGTCAAATACCTTTTGCAAAGAATTTGTAAATTCATCCAGAATTCATCACCAAAAGGAAAGAATATTTTCCATTTTGATGATGTTCAGTAATATGAGCCAATGAACAATCACTCTGAGTTTAGAATTTGGATGAACTTGGAGCTCAGAAACACCATGTCATCCAGACCAAGACAGATGAAAAAATCCTGATTAATTTTATATTACAGAAATACACACTGAAACCTTTAAATTTACACAGAATAAGTTGTATCTATATTTCCTCAGAAGCAGTAGTTTTCATCATCAAAGACTTATTTAACATAGGATTAAATTTCATGGGTACATAGTGTAACTCCTAATTTTTTATGTAAACCCAACCCCTTTATAAACCCCTGTAGAAGAAGAAGCAGGGAAGCAGAGTGCTGACAGATTAGAAACCAAGTGAAATACTTGGGGAAAAAAAGTTTTTAAAGAACATGCAAGGATTAATTTCAAAACCCTGATTTGAAACAACTAGATAATTTTACCAGATATTAGAGAAAAGATCTACCATCTATAAAGTCTTTTGAAGTGCTTTTCAGGACTTTGGTCATGTACTGTCCCAGTTCATATTACATCTTCTTGAATAATTTGAGGTAGATTTTCTTCAAATTAATATTTAAAACCCTATTTTATCTCAGAATCATTTAGAAAAAATGCTCAGGTTTGACATTTCAACACTACATACACCTTGACTTGAATAAGTCTAAGGATCTATAATTTTGTGCATGACAATAAACACAAAATGTCTTTGGCCAGTAGCCTGATTCACAGAGGCTATATTTTTTAAGAGATATAAAAATATATTAACACAATTCCACTGTACATTTTTTCTTTTGTTTTTTCCTTTTGACATATCAATAAGGCTCATTCTGTATAAATTACTCATATATTCTGTATAAATACTCATATTCTCATAATACTCATATATTCTGTATAAATTACTCATAAGAGATCAAAAGCTCTTCAATTAATGCAAGTTTGTGTGACTTTAAAGAAACACTACAGGAGCTCAGACTGAAGATAAGTGGGAAGAGGTAACCATAAGAACCAGGACCCAAGCACCATAATGCTTCTTTGGGTATTTTTTTGTTTTCAATTGTGTGTGTCTCTCTGTATGTATGTGAGTGTGACAAATTTTTCATGTCTATCACAATGTTGACCTGATTCCTTTAGCCTTTCTGATTTACAGAAGCCCTGGATCTCTACATATCTTACAATACTTCTACTCTAAGAAGCAAAATTAAGTCACTGAAGCATGAGGAAGATCTAACAATATTTTGCAATGTTCAACTTGTATGTGTGCTGCTTTCCTCTTCACAGAGGGGCCTGGAAAATGCTTGTGACCACGGTTCCTCTGCTTTAGAAAAAAATATTCCATGGAATAACAAACAAGTCTTTGCTTTTTGGAGTTTTTAATTTTTTGTCTATAGTTTAGGAAACAAATCCCAGAAACGAAGACTGGCAAGCTTTCCTTGGGCTACAGGCTGCAGTGAGTTGGTCTTCATCTCTTGAATGAAGGATCTATTCCCCTACGTTGCTTTGAATGGAGTTTAAACCAAGCAAATTTCAAAGTCCCAATCTCGGCCTTATAATTTACTTTGGTAAAACAGAGGTACTATGTAACTAAAACATTTCTACAAAATAAAGAAATTAAAAAGACAACTTCTTTAGTATGTAGAAGTGGAGTTCCTCTTTAGGCAAGTCATCTCTCTCCTTCAAGTCTCACCCACAATGGAGGGTTGTCTGAATTATCTTACACTATTTCAAAATGCCCCTTCTTGTCTCTCACCTGTCTTCCTTATCAGTATTTTTCATGTTTTTTTCGTGCAGAAAACTTTCAGGCAATTTTAGAGGGTGACAAGGTCACCCCTGAGCTGCCTCTTCTCCAGGCTAAACGCCCCCAGTTCCCTCAGCCACTCCTCCCAGTGCTTGTGCTCCAGACCCTTCACCAGCCGTGTTGCCCTCCTGTGGATGTGTTCAAGCATCTCAATATCCTGCCTAGGTCAGGGGGCCCAGAACTGGACACAGATGTGGCCTAGCCAGTGCAAAATCATCCTCGAAACCATCCTCCTTGTCCAGTGTGCTGATTCCTCCCCTGTTTGTCAAGTAAGCCCTACAAAAGAGAATCTTATCATCATTTAAGTTCAGCTATTTCCTTTGCTGATATAGGTCTTTGTGAAGTTTAAGTCCCTTACTTTCATCAGAGGAATTTTCATCAAGTATAGCCTGGCAGGAGGTAGATTCTGATAACACAATAAGGAAGCAAGATTAGACTTGAAATAAAATTGAAGGTATCATTTATCTAAGAGTGTTACCAGGCTTGCAAGGGTTGCAGGTTGAGAGAGAGACGAGAACGTTGACCTCGTGTTCAGAAGGCTTGATTTATTATTTTATGATATATATTACATTATTACAATGCTAAAAAGATGAGAAAGAAAGTTCTCAGAAGCTAGCTAAGCTAAGAATAGAAAAAGAATCAATAACAAAGTTCTGTGTCTCAGCAGAAAGTGATAGCAGCTCTGCCGTGAGTGGTCAGTAAATCTAAACATCCACAGGAGACCAATCACAGATCCACCTGTTGCATTCCACAGCAGCAGATAACCATTGTTTACATTTTGTTGCTGAGGCCACAGCTTCTAAGAAAGGGGAAAAATCTTAAAGAAAAGATTTTTCACAAAAGATGTCTGTGACATAAGTGATAACAGATTTTTTTGTCTCTTATGTTATAAAGGACTCATATGGCACTCTATCACTGAACTCTGCCTGGATGAAGTGTCACAGGTACAAAACAATTGTGGGTGTCTTCTAATCAAACAGGAGTGATTACAGGCAGTAAATTGAGACAACTTACACAATCCTCAGGTATTTTCATATCTTTCCCCTGCCCCTCCCAAAAAAAAATCAAAATCTGCTGGAGTTGTTTTCAACAGTCTGGAACTTCTGTCCCAAAATTACTTTGTTCCCATAAAGTAAGCCTGAGAGCAGCACTGCAAGGTGACTGCATATTTAAAATCAGAATTTTGTTTGATTATTTTCATTTGATTTCTCTCTGAGAATGGATGCTGAAGTGAGAATCCTTGCCCTTTTAGGATGGGCATGAAAGTTACATTCTTTATGAATATTTGACCATATATTGCTTTGAGAAACATTCAGGACATGTGATGAAAGATGTCATAGGAGAAAAACTCCTACTACACCAGAAAAGAGGTAAGGACCCTAAAACTGCATTATAGTAGACTGACACAGACTCAGGGTCCTGAAATTCCCTTCCCTAGGCTTATCCATTATTTCTGTCAGCTTGAAGCAATGGGAAAGAAACATTTCAAACTAACAAAGTGACTTGTGTCATTAAATTTGAAATCTTTGTATTAGGTCAGGACATATCTGGCAAAGCTAAAAACAGACAAAAAAGTGTCCAGCAGTAGTGCAGTCAAGATAGTAACCATAAATTAGCATTTTCAATTAGGTCAAGTAGGGGAAAGCCTGCTCACAAGATTTTAGTGAACTAATCTGAATATAATTCAGCACTATTTCCTGTAGGACAGTGAATGAGCTAAACCACAACTGATTTTTCACTGGACTACATTTCTGGCCATACCTACATACTTATTTCCTCAGCTTGAAATTTAGCACAGCTGTTCAAGCACAAAATTTAAGTCTTCAGACTTCAGAAAAGTAAAATGTACTCACAAAATAGGGAAAGTTTCTGGGTCTAGTAAAACAGTAAGAACATTTCTCTGTGCACAAGAGATCAAGAGAAAGCAAAAGCTCTGTCTAGTTCCTGCCCTATACACATTTCTGGCACTAGTAGTGTCTCTGTACAGCTGAACTCTTCTTTAGACACTTGTAATGGCCAAAGAAAATAACAGAAGATGAGGGGGAACCGGAACACTGTGAACAGTCAAATGTTAATAAAATGAAATCTGTACAAGGAACAAGAAGAAAAGGAATAATGGAAAGCAAAATGAACACTTTAAAAAAGAACACTGAAACATATATTAAAAACTGGGAGGGAAAACTTAGGTCACCAGTAAAAGTTTCACTGACGCAAGAAAGATGAAAAAATACCATTTTTTCCTAACAGAGTCAAAGCAAATATTCTTCAGAAAGTTTTGTGTTGTATTTTTCAAAGTGAACATTGTGTAAAATAGAAATATTTTATTTAAAAACTAAAACCCCGATGGATGTTTGAGTGCATAATACTGCCCTTACAGTTTTTTGAAGGTTGCTGCTTCTGCTATTCCAGACCTTTGATTATCCTTTGCCCTTCTTTTCTCTAGATAAAACTTCCAGTTTCCACCGATGCAGTCCTTCAGTGACAAAAATGGAGACAATTTATTTTAAAATTAGTCTTGTAAGGATTTGTTTTGTAATAAAGAATGAGCAAAGTAATTTTTTTTTCTCTCTCTCATTTACTCTTTATTCATGCTCTTTATTATTTTTTTTCTTCTGGTGTTAATTTTTATTCACATCTCTCCACTTCTTCAGGACTGCAGTATGGTCACTTTTTCTGAGCTCCTGATCATAATTTCTATCAATTTTAAGCATAATTCATACCCATAGAGTACACATGACAGATTGCTTGGAAAGGACATGTTTACTACCTGTGTATTTTTTGATACTACCAAAAAATAATGTCTGCAATTCTAGCATAAAGACTCAGTCATGTAAGTCCTTATCTAGGCTCTTTTCAACTAAGATTTGATTATTAAAGTGCTGATAGTTGAATTTACTCATATGGGTAATTTCACCAGATTCAGTAAAATTCTTCATTAATACAAATTGATCACAGGCAATATTCAGAAACACTTTTTTTATACTGTATAGATTAATAATGTATTTAAAGAAACAAAATCTCAATTCTTAAATTGTACCAATGGACATTCTAAATTTAAATGCATGAATAGTTATATTTTACTGGCTGTACTCCAGCATGAAGGGTTTCTTTTCAAAGAAATAGCATCTTGAAGTTTCTTTCTATGGAGCCCTGACTTCTGACCCAACAGTTATCACATGTTTTATACTGAATATGTTTTATATAAGTTTATGGACATATTTTATATGTTTTATATGTTTTATGGTTTTTTTTCATTGTACCTTGGTGAATTTATAAAAAATTTTATTGCATATGGACATTTTTGTGCATGACTTCTCATTCTTCAACAGCTCTCTTAAACCAGTCTTAAACCAGACATTTGTTGATTTCAAAAGTGACAATATGATTTGAAGTTTTCCTGTGAGTTCATTTCCTAGTTAATCTGAGTATACTGAGCTAATGGTGATCAAAATACAAAATACCACCATCGGGTTATGCAGCATTGGAGAACATTAGTTTTTCTGAGATCATATTCGCCTCTCCTCTCCCCTTCTTTCCACTTCCATTTTCTGTTTTCCCTTTCTGCATGTCTTTCCCCTTTCCCCTTTTACCTTTTTCTCTTGTAGTTGCCCAAGTCCTTCCACCATTCAACTAATTTTAAACTATTGTCCTTGCTTTGTGAAACTATTAATGGCCCACAAATATATGTGTTCTCATCATGCTTTAAATTTCTCAGCCCTTTTTTTCTTATGCAACATGGTGGAGTTTATCATAATTCCCAATTTAGACCAGTGATATTATAAATTTTAAATTAGTTGCTTAGCTCTAATGAGCCCAAAAATTCAGTAGCTCACATTTATTTCCTGGATGGAAGAATTTAGACATTTCTAGTGAACGTAACTTAAAACTCATTTAAAAATCCAAATGCAAACGGGATCTGTTTTTCTTGTAGTACACACAATTACTCAACTGTAAAATGTTTGTGAAACTACATAAATTGCTTTCTGTATAAAATGCTCCCACCAGCTTTACAATAGATTTTGAGTCGATTTCAGTCAAGTCTATCAATCACATTAACAAACAGTTTGGGAGTTTAATTCTTTGCTTGAAACTCCAATAAAACCCTACTAAGTTATTAGGAATCTCCTTTAGCACCTGGATTTGCCTCCTACAGTAAGTCCCTTAGAGAGCTGCTATCAGGTTATATTAATGACTCATGTCCTGCAATTAAGCCTGAATCAACAGGAGAACATGATGACATAATTCTAGGCTGCATCCTTCTAAAGTAAAAAGATACAGTGCTAGATCTGTTGGGGTGTTGTCCACCTCCTTATATATTTTCATGTCTTCATTAACAAAAATGGCCTCACTTTCCATTGGAATTGAAGCACATTTCCCACTGTAAGTATCAATTTTTTCATCTCCACATAATTCAAATCATTTTACTGTATTTCAGATTCAGTGTCTGCCAGAGAAATCTTTAAAAAAATGTATGAAAATAAAACCCTTAAATTTCTGGACTATTTCCAGAAATATGAAGCGAAAATGCAGACTGTTTTTCCATTGCAGCACTCTGGAAGCCTTATCTGGGACCAATTTTGGTGCCTTTGCTTGTTCAAGGAACTAGAATTCAAGAACTCACATCAGTGTCACGTCACTTTTTTGTTCAAAACCAGTAAAAATACGGAATATGGACAACTACAGAGATAGTAAGGTCATGCTTTGATAATTTACCTTCACAGTTTCTGTGAACGGGTGGTTTGTAGATGTATTCACACAGAGCAATACACCCCCATGGAGAATTTGCTATCTTCCCACATCTCCAGCATGTTTCTCCTGGCTGCACTGGCCCTCCTCTGAGACAGCTGAGTGTAATGGTGAACTTTCACTTTTGTACACTTGCCTACAAGTGAAGGGAATTAGTGCAAAATAGCTTTTGTGCTCTGAATCCCCAGGGTTTATTTCCTCTTGTAGTTGTGTCCCAAACTGAGTTATAGGTTTCTTACTATGATTGCCTGTTTTTTAAGATTTTCTAACTTTAAATTACATGACCTCCTGAACTTGATGATGTTTCTTTTCCATGCAAGAAAAGAAAAATTGCCTAGATTTTTCAAGATGAGATTAGGAGATGGGTGTGATACTGTTAGAATGTAGCCATGATTTATTTTCAGACTTTGGCAAAAATTAGACTCTATAGTCTACAATGCATTTATTTTTTATGATATACCAGAAGATACACTTGCTAAAGACTTTTAAAAAAGCACCTAAAAATAATCCTCCAGGAAATAGCTATTCAAAGTCCTGTATTTTACGTTTTCTAAGCAATGCTTTAAAGAAATTCAAGTAGAGAGAAACATGTAGTCCTGCTTTTTTAGCTAAGTACACTTCCAAAACCTAGTATCTGAGTCATCATTCTCTACTGCTTAGAGATTTGCATAGCATCTAGCAAATTTTCTGCGGAACTGAGAGATGCTTCTTTTTTTATTTATTAGCATTATGAATTTTCTATGAAAGGGGAAGCTGAGAAAAGCCATGTTTTAACAGCCCCATTGAAGATACTCCTCCAAAAATTTTGGTTGAACACACAGTTTCATGTAGATCTCAGAGGAGTATACTATGACAGGGAACACACACTGTCCCTCCACAGCAGTCTGGTTTAGGTCAAAATGCAATTTCACCATTATACATCCAGGGCACAATTCTTTTAGGCTGTCATGCATTGTCCTGTCCTAAAAGACATCCTAGGTTTTCCATAGCCAACAGACAGAGAGTTACATCATTCCTGGACACTTGCCTTAGGTAGACAATGTTCCTTTCTTTACAAGAACATGTTTCTATTTATTCTGTAGGAGCTATAGGTTATTAAATATTTAGGCAGCTAACCTTTGGATTATTAAACTGTGGAGAGAGAGAGGGAGGAGGGCAGGATGTGTGTGAATTGCATTCATTCCTTTATTATTTATGGATCCCCTTTCTGGATAAAGAAAAATTGAAGCAAAATGTCATGAGTTACTCTATTGTATAGTAAATTTCCTTCTGTGAAGATATTTTCAATTTTTGAATTAAAGAATTAAAAAAATATATTTTAAAGGTAGCAAGGAAAAAGAAACCACCCTGTTTTCAATGCTGAAGTTTTAAAAATTAATATTCTGGAGACCAAGTCTGTTTTGGTGTTATATAGACATTCCTCATTATCTTGCACACAAATGGAATTGCCTCTCTTACTTGCAAAATTGCGTACTAAAAATAATTCAAGAAATTATTTCCTATGAACAAGCTGAAAGTTGAAAAAAGGCAGAAACAGAAACTTACAAGTGACTTAATCTCAATTAATTTTGAGAGAGAAAGGCAGAGAGACACGCCTTCCATTGCTGTATTTCTCCCAGGGTTTTGAAAATCCATTCTCCTTGAGGAGATCAGAAGTACTGAAAGGAGAATCATGTGCTATGGGGTTCCCCAAATCCATATTCAAGATCGCAATGTTTGTTCTAAATGCTGGAAAGGACAGAGAAATGAAAATTAAGTGTTCAAGCAGTGTTCTCAGATTTTTGTTGTTGTGTGGCATTTGTCATCTCAACATTCAGTCTTGTACTAAAAAAGGGGGAAACATAGTCCCCAGCATAGACTTTGGGGTCAAAGTCAGACAGAAAATATTTGCTCAAAGTAGTTGTTTTAATGAAAGTAAAAAAGAGACCTACAGCATGTTTTTAGGAAAGGCACTGTCCTAAGTCCTTGAATAGAACTCCTAGAAGAATGTGTTAAGACAAACAACAAATTTTTTGTCTCAATGATTAAGACATCCAAGGCAGAAAACCCCAAAAATTGGTGACAGCTGAAACAGAGTTTTTTTGAGTTTTTTTAAAGTTTTTTTAGAGTTTTTTGTTTGCACATTCATGTGCAGTGTTTGCAATCTATATTGGATTCATAATGGAAAATGTAGTGGTCCTGCTGAGGAGAGAGAGGACTGCAACAAGCAGTGCTTCTCTGGGGCTGTGCTTTTTGTTATCACTCTTCAAGTACGTTTGATTTAGGGTTCATACTCAGCTCAAGTAAATCTCTACAGAACACATACCAGAAATATAGGCTAAGCCTGGGAAAGATTATGACCCCATATAAATTGCTTTCTGAATGAGAATGTTTTATATTCAAGCCTTGCTCCAGGATGAAAATCCTTCCTAGCAGTTGGAAATTTAAACTGAAAAAGAAAACACAAAATATGACACCAGTCTGAGTGGTGCCCACAGAGCTGCACAGAAATGTTGGTTTGACTCTTCTGTTTATAAAACCCATTATTTGCTATAAATCAAACTTGTTTGCTTTATTAGTATAATTGGCAAGAAATACAAACATTGCCTATCATTTTTCTCTTCCCAGTAAATATAGCATGCTTTTATGACTGTGTGATAGACCACAAAGGAAACTCTTTACTAGATACAGTCTAGGATGCAAATTATAGTTCTGATCCCTGACTGTCATGTCTGCTGTCAGCAGCAGTAAAACCAGAGTACAAAACCGGAATGAAAGGTAATGATAAACCAGAGATATCAGGTTTCCTGCAGGAGGCTGCACTGTGGTTGTTGGTTATTCACAGGAAGACTTCATAAGGGTCTTTATTAATACACTTTACAGATAGTCTGTTAAAGGCATATCTCCATTTAAGATAAAGATGCAAACACTATCAAAGATAAGGGTATAGAAGCAGGTATGATCAGCATATGTAAAAAAAAAAAAAAAATCTTTCAGATATTTTCACTTCATAAAAAATCAATTTACTGAATTACTCTCCAAAATGCTTCTAGAACAAAATTCTCGACCCAGTGGCAAAACTCCATGTAACACCAGTGTCTGAAATTCTTATATTGTCATATTATCACTTCTGAATTATTCTTCTTCGCCTTTTTTTCCCCCCATATTAGCAATCATAATAAATTCACAGGTACATTCTCAGGTTTCTTAACTTTAATAGTCCCTCATAACACTCAAGAATTTCTTTAAACTTCATTGTAAATATTAATCCTTCAATAACTGTTTTATTGTCTCTGATGAATTTTTAAAGATCTGTGGTATTAAAATAATTAAAACTTGTGAAGCAACTGCTTAACCATTGCACTGAAGCTCAAGGGATGTGTGTTCACATGGATGTTTTGTATTTGGTTGTTTGAATACTGTGCAGAAAGTTGTTTACAGCAACATAACATATTTTCTCCTTTCCTTAGTTCACTCTTATTTGCTCTAAATTTAACTAATAACAATTTTTAAAAAATACAGACAGAAAGAGAGCAAAGAAGAGATGAATATCAGAAAACCTTTCCTTGGCTGTCAAAGGTGGATGGATGTGATGCCAATCCTGCCTCTAGCTACAAAACCTGTCTTGACATAAACATCGTATAACCAATTTGCCAATAAATCTGTTTTACAGATTCATTGTAGAGTGATATTTTACAAGATATTCATTCACAGAAGTGTTGTCACCAATTAAAAAAAATTAATTTTATGATGTAATTTAACCCTAGGTAGGTAAATAAATATTTTGTAAGGTTTTAAATATAAGGTTACAAATATAAATTTATTAAAGTTTAATGAAATTATTTTTTTGTCAGTAAAAGCATTCTGATTAATTTTTTTAAACCACTATCTAAGTGGCATTATATAACATCTTCACAATTCTTATCTTCATTGGTTAAGTGTCTTAGCCCCCTCAGGCAGGAAGTTTTGGTTCCATATCTGTATGTATGTAAGACATACATTCTTCTTATCCAAGTCAGCTGAACAGGTCAGGATGCCACAACTCCAATCATAGGCCTGCTGCCACACAAGATGATGGGAAATTTGAATATGTCTGATAATTCTGAACAGGTGACTTATGGGATCCTTCACCATTTACAGTTTCTCAGGAAAACAGGCAGTAGCTCTATGCAGATCGCAGATTAAAGGAATGTCAGAAGAACTAGAAAGATGTTGAAAGGCATCTAGGGCTTCCTTCTGAGTAATTTTATGTTTAAAAAATAAAATCTATTCAATTTTTTTCCATGCTCGTGGACAGTATGGAAAAAGGTTGAAGGTAAGAAATAGAAATTCCAGAGCAGAGCTGGGCACTGGAACAGGCCCTCCAGAGAAGTGGTCGCAGCACCAAGCCTGACAGAGCTCAGGAAGTGTTTGGACAGTCCTCTCAGGGACATGGTTTGATTCTGGATGTGTCCTGCAAAGTGCCAGGAGTTGGAGTCCATAATCCTGATGGGGCCCTGCCAACTCAGCATATTCTGTGATTCCATTAAATACTTCAGGTCTGCTGAGAACATGGAACACAAAAATTCTACTTGTCTTTATGGGATTATAAAGGCATGGGACATCTGGAAAACAGCAAGATTAAGAGAAAGAATTGAATATTGTAAAGCACTAAATATATTGCAAAGTGAACTTTACCTCTTACACAAAGGAGATGGAGCTACACTAAAACTCTAAAAACTTTCATCAATTTTTGAGTTCTACTGAAGAGCAGTTTAACTAGAGTGGAAAAGCTATATGCATCAGGTGCACTGTTACATTCAGTGACCAAAATCAAACATTTAGGAGATGATGGAATCTCATCATATATGTCTTTTCACATAGGTTTCCAAATAGTTTAAAACATACATCATAAAATATTATTATAATAATATTTTTCTTATTTGTAGTTCTTTTAAGCAATATACCTGTATATATCTGCATAGGTTTCCATAGATTTCAGATATATCTGTAGAGGTTTCTAACACCTGCTTTAAATGGAACCAAAAACATTCTCAACAAAGAGTCTCAAGTCCAGCTACATATCAAATGAAAAATGTTTGATTTGGGCTCTCTGCCATTTTGAGAAAATTCACACTGTGCAACTAGAGCAACAGAGCCACTTTGTCTTCATGAAAAGTGTATCTTTCTTCCCTCTTCAAGTGCTTCGCACTGCTAAAATGGTTGCACTGTTTGTGATACACTCCACAGGCCTAAATTTTTTAACTAGAAATATCTTTTCAGGACTACCTGTCATATTATATAAGAAAAAAAAATCAATCTTTCAGAAATTTTTTTCTATCCATAAAGTCCAGTTATAAATGATTAAATATCAATAGAATTATTCACATAAGTAAGTATTGCAGAATTCTTTTAGTCTATAATTATTTATCTATGTAATGAGAATAAATATTTTATATTTTGGCATATCACACTCACCAATCAAAAATTGTCAGACATTATATCAAATATTGCATTTCTTTTTCTCTTGTAAGAAAAGTAGAAGGAGAGGAAGAATAATATCATGAATGGATACTAGGAGAAATACTCTCTTTTTCCACTAGGAAAAAATCAACCAAAAAATCCCAACAACTAATGCTGAAATATTTTGTATTTCAATTGGAAAGAAACACCTGAAAACTTAAATATCATATAATTTCAGATAATTTTCTTCCCCTTAGACCATCATCACACTTTAGTCAAGAGAAGAGACAAAACTGCATCACAGGAAGGATATGACTTCATACAGTGAAGGAGAAAGGAACTGCATATCCTGCTGTGGAAGACAAGAACATCTGAGAACAAAAAAAAGATGTAATTTGGAAAAGTCAGATGGCAGCTGAGTGTCTCTATAGTGTATTTGACAGAGTTCAATAAGTGTTTGCACAATGCTCTGAGGCACATGCTGTGACTCTTGGGGTATCCTGTGCAAGGCCAGGAGTTGGAATCCATGATCCTTTTGGGTCCCTTCTAACTTAGGGTATTCTGTGACTCTGTGATCTTTTTTAAGCAAAGAGTTTCAACATTCATTTCCTTTATCCAAATTTAAGACAAGATAAATGCTTAAATCTTGGGATTTCTTAGAGAAGAAGAAACCCAAGTACAAAAATAAAAATTAAAACAAAAACAATACAGACAAAAGGAATGGATAAAATAAGTATAGAGAGTGTTCGTACAAAAGGAAAATTTATCATTCATATAAAAACCAGCTTTAACAATTGAATGACTTCTAATTGGGAGTTTTTTAAATAGACATAAGTGTTCAGTTGTGCTTAATTGCAACAACAAAATGCCAACCCAACTTTTTAAATGTTCTCACAGTGCTACCCTAGGACACTGGAATTTCTATAATTTCTGCAATAGACCTAGAATTTCTCCAATTGAGTTGTATAGATTTTGCAGTTTGAATAAATAGGACATTTCTTTAAATTAAAAAGATATTCCCATTCTGAATTCTTATTTCTTTCCAGATAACTACTTAATATCTGATTTCAATGAAAGCTTCATGACAGCTACTGTGAGTCATCCACATTAATGTGGCCTAAATAGAGCCTGACTTCCCTTTAGACGCTGGGCATACATAAATGTAAATCCAGTATATTCTAGAGTTGCTTCTGACTTACTTTTAGTAATCAGACCTAGTGAATATGAATGCCTTCACAAAATATTTGTCTTAACACTGAGTTATCATATGAATTATGTGCATTAGGTAAGATCTGATTAGAGGAATTATTTTGAACGATCCTTTCAGTTGTTCAAAATAATTTTTTAGTCACATGAAAAGATTGAGTTACTGACCTAAATGGCATCTCACATAATGCAAAGAGTTCTAAAAACCCTTAGTCAATTCTGAAGTCAAATATTTCCATAAAATTCTGCATAACATTTCCTAGCTTTGTTTTCTGTACCCTTACCAAAACTTAATGTAGAATTTAAAACAGACAGTATAAACAGAGTAAGACTAATCCACACATTTTACAAATATATCCAAAGGCAAAAGCAAAATCCTATCTATCTTAACTTACCTTTTAAATGTATCTGACCATTCAGATTTATATGAAATTAAAAGTCATTTTGAGAATAGGAAAAAAAAACCAGGGGAAAATCCTTAATTCTAATTATGATTATTAGAGTCCTAATTATGATTATTAGAGATATACAGATTTATAAAAATAGTTTTAACCATTCAAAATTTTACAATTATATTTGAACTAGAATTTAAAATTACCTCCCATATATATTTTTGCTATTACTTGACAAAAAAAATACTAATTGAGAAATGATTGCTCAAAAACAATTTTCATTTGTCTAAAAGTAGTCTTGCCAAATGTTGCTTCATTGTAGTTTCACAGGTTTTAGGTTTGTACTCATCTCCATGCTGTAAAGAAAGGCAAAATCAGTTGCAAGCTAGATAAACCTGCATGCCTGCCACTTGTAACATGCTTCCTACTTTATCATCTATTCTAGTAACACTTTCAATGACAGAAATGTAAAATATTCCAGTGTGACAGTGAGAGAACCGGGTACTCTAATTAAAAAACCCAAGTGTTTGCCTTTCCCTTCCATGTCAAACAGACCTGTGAATGTGAGGACATTGTTTTGACACCTTCTGTCACAGAAGCATAGTGTGGCATAGGAGTTGTAGTTTGTTGTCTTGCAAAAGAGAGAAACCAAACTGATGCAGATGTGTGTAGTAATCATCCTGGTTACTTCAGCAGTAGAAGTTTGCAGATGGCAATTACAGGTTTTATTGGATCATCTGATGGGGAAGGGATTGTTATGGACAGCTTTGAAGTCTTTAAAGCAAAACAAAACGAAGCAAAAATAGTTAATTAGTATTTTTTTGTGTAATCATTGTTGCTTTGGTAGAATGAATTGATGCACATGCTGACAATTGTAATAGTCTTCTAAATAAGAGCTTTGCTCCTCTATGGATCATTTGGTTCCCACTCCCAAAATTTTAGTCCTTTTGTTTTTCTTGAGCTGACAAGTTCCAAGCTTATTAAGCCTGATAAAGTCATAGTAAAAATAATCCAAAAGTATTCAAAAGGTCTCTTGATTAGTGAGTAACTGTTGTTTGTTCTTTTTAAACACCTAGAACTTCCTAAAATCTCAAGTGATTCTTTATGTTATTTCTGAGCAAATCAAGTTCATGTTATAGAGCCTAGAACTCCCAGGTAAGACAAAAAATGCCTTAAATGCCATCAAGACATTTCTAAGTAATTAGAAAAATATTGCTTTCATTATGTATCACCTATCCTTTTTCCTTGGTCCACTACATGCTTTGACAAAGTACAACGTTAGTATTTTTAATTATCTAAGCTGCAACTAACAAGTTGGTTTCAACTCTATTGTGTAAGACAATTTCATTGAAACTTTGAGAAAGTCATATATGGGGTTTTTTTTAAATCTCTAGCATTATTCTGTAGAAAGTAAAAATAATTTAAAATGTATTAAAATTTAATATTTGTTCTACAAAGTTTCTGTGTTTAACCCCAAATGGCAACTAAGTAACACCCTGCTTCTCAGTTACACTTCTCCCTGCCCATACTGGGAAGGAGAATCAGAAAGAAAAGCAAAATGTTTGTGTAAACATAAAATATTTTAAGAATTGAAACAAATATGAAATAATAATAATATATTAATAATGACTGTAATAAGTTATTATTAAGGAGAGAGGGAGAGAGGAATAAAATCCAAGGGAAACAAGTAATAAACAATAGAACTGCTCTCCACCCTCAGCCCTTGGCAGCTGATTTCCCCTAGTCTATAGACTGAACACGATGTTCTATGGTATGGAATATCCCTTTGGCCAGTTTGGATCAGCTGTCCTGGCCATGCTCCCTCTCAGCTTTTCGTGCATCACCTCATTGGCAAAGCATGGGACACTGAAGGTCCTTAATTTAAAGTAGGCACTACTTAGCCACATCTGAAACATTATTTTCCTACTCAATCTCAATCACTTCACTGTACCAGCTGCTAAGAAGGAAATCACCCCAGCTGAAACCAGAACAAAGGGAAATTAACTAATGCTCATTAATTCTTTCAAGAAATTTGCGCAATATATTTTTGGATGACTGCAAAAAAAAAAGCCCAAAAACAACTAAGAGCAAAATTACCTGAGTGCACAGAATCGCAGAATCAATTGGGTTCCTATAGTAAAAGACAATGTTACTGGGGCTCACTTTATTTCAAGTGGAGTTTATTTCAGGCTTGAAAAGTTAGTTTGCAGTGCATAGTCATGCTTCATCACTTTATAGTTCTGTATAATCTAAGCTGTAGTATACATTGTTGTGGTAGGTGGCAATCAAAAACCTAAACACACCCCACAGTACTGTGTGGCTGGTACATGGTGCTCTGTGCGTGATTACACATTCATATATACACCAAATATTGTTATCCTGCCCACACAACCTATATTTTATCAAGTGCTTATGAGCTGTTTGTATGAAAGCTTCTAGAACATGCAAAACATCCAAATTAGTATAGAATGAGATCTGTAAATACTCAGAAAAAAGGTACAATTATAACTGTGTCTTGTAAGTATGCGTAAATGAAGCATAAAAAATAGAGTAGGTTTTTTGTTTGGTGGAGTTTTTTGTCTTGAGTAAAAAAATCATTTTTCATGAACTGCTTAAAGACAACAATATACAGCAGCATAGTCAGAGCACTCATGTCTTTCAGAAAGAGCCTGCATTAACTTCTTACAATTGATGTTTTGTTGCTGCTTCTCCTCTTGAAAGCAGTACTGGGTCTAAATGTCCTTTTGCACAGGAGGTCAATGGAGTTAGAAGACACTGGCCCTCTTGCAGGAAATAAATCAAAGTCATTCACAATAATACCTCTCCCAGCCACTATTGGGACAATAACAATAAAGTTTGACCAGGCAGCAGGCAGCAGTTGTACTGTAGAATAAGAAAATAATATAGTTGTTCCTTCTTACTTTATACTCTTTATACTATTTGGTTAAATACAGCTCAACATCCAGACAATTTGGTATCACTAGGAGTGAAGATTTATTAAAAAAAAACAAAATAAAAAAAAATGAAAAACCAGTATCATTTGCTTTTCCTTTATTTTAGTAGTCTTGGGTGTACTAAGTTCTTGCCTCTGTATTTGGTCTCTAAGACACAAGACTTGAGAGGAGAAAACAAATAGTAAGCATGAAGGCAATAAGTGGGAGAAAAAACAGGGAACTCCAAAAGTATGTATAGCTAGAATTCCTCATGAGGAAGATCCTTCCAAGTGCAATTTCAACTCAGGACTCCTTCATTCACAGCTGAAAACCATAGCTCACAGATCTGCTAAGTTGTATACATATCATGAAATAAAAACAACTAAAGACTTTTTTTTACACTCTGTTCTGATACTTCTATATGTCGCAAGGAAGCAGAGTGCCATCACTGCTTCTTCTGCTCCTGCAGAGTTTGTGCTGCCTGCTGCTGCCGTGTTAAATGTCCTCTGGTGATGGTGGCTTTGCCAGTGTAAGGAAACAGTGGTGCTGTCTCCTGTGGTTTGGTGCTCGTGGAAACATTGCCCTTTCCTACCATGTGCCTATGCTCATTTGAGGTTTTTGTATATTGTGTACTTTACCATGTGCAGTCTTATCATATAACCCAATAGCCTACACCTTTAATGACAGTTTATGGATAAATGTCCCTAATGTCACTCAACAAATTGGTCTTTTGTAGCAAAAATGGACAAAATGGAAGAATTGATGCAAACTTAACTGTCAGCATAGTCCTTTTTCCAAAAAAATGAGAAGACATTTTGAAGTTGCAGTGTCTCTCAGTGCATAAAACAAGCACATTTTCCTGAATGCAGTTATTTAAACAAGCAGAGGGAATGCTTTCAAGTCGTAAACATGTATTTAACTATTGATAATCATTAGTAAATTCACATCAAAAAGAAGAAAAAAGAAATTAGCATCCCTACCAGTTCTAGTAACTCTTAGGTCTTTGAAAACTGGTAAACACTCTTACAGATGTAATGGATTTTTAAGCCAGTAAATTGAAGTGAGAATGTCATAGATCTGTAGTGGGCTTTCAGATACTTCAATTATAGGAAAGAGAGACCAGGACTGCAGCCATGGGAAGGATGCTGAACAATAGCAATTGTGTTTTTGAGTTTACAGTAAGTGCAATTAGACCATATAAATTTACTGGTCAAGCAGTTCTGGGTCAATCATAAAAAATGAATTTTTAAATGAAGTGTATTATGAATGTACAAGACCTGAGCGGGTATTATTACCAGTGCTTTATTTATTGGTTTATGCAAGGCCTTGTTTAATGGAATGCCAGCACTGCAGTGGAGGACAGTTGGTTTTGCCTAGTGCTGCACATTGAGGTCAGTAGGAATCTTCTGATTAACTTCAGTGAATATTAGACTAAGCTTATAGTGCTTTCTACTCCAGCTTTGTTGTTGCAGTCACTGGGAATGATACATGAGAACAGATAGAGTACAGATTGAAATACTGGACTATAAAGTGAGCGCTGACAGCAGTACATCCCTAGATATTTTCAAAATGAAAATAGTATTGTAGAGATTCTGAGATACCACAAGTACCTTATTCCCTTGAGAACTGAAACATGTTTTGCAAGATATCTGTCTGGATGGAAGAAACTGCATATCTCCTGTTTTTTAGAATGATGAAATATCTAGATTTCTCAGATTGAGGTCTACTGATCAGATCAAGTAGCCAGCCATCTCTTTCTCCTCCCACTCTCTTGGAATGATGAGGAGAAGAAAGGAAGAAAAGTGAGAGATGCATGAAAAGTCATGGAAAATGGCAGACTAAAAATCTGAAGCACCCTAGAAACAAAGTGACTACATATTTTTTGCAAGGTTTTGGTCATTTAAAGTACTAAAAGCAGAAAGAAAAACTTTTTTTTTTCATGGACAGCTTTGGATTGTTAATCAGTCAAGAAACAAAAGACAATCAAACAAAAGAATTTAAGTTATAATGAGAACTAGCTGAATATGCCACTGCTAAGTCTGTTTGGAGTTGTTTATCTTTAAACACATATCCTAATACTTAAGATAACCTTACTGATGTAGAAATTTAAAGACTATCCTATCCAATATTGTCATTTAGAATAGAGATTTAAAGGATGATACAGATGTTAAAAAGAAAGTTTAGGGATTTACCCACATTTTTTTTTATTTAGAATTCCATTCAGTGATTGACATAACTGGTGTCACTAACACCTATTGCAGAGGAACTCATTATTGGCATTGTGGAAATCCAGGAGGGAGAAAGGGAGAGAGAGAAACATATATTGCTTTGTTTTGTTTTAATTTTTATTTGTTTTGCTTTAAGGGAAAAAAATCCCTCATACTGCTATATTACACTGACAATCCAAGATGCATTTTACCATTAAAGACAGGCTACAAATCAAATTAGTGTCTTCTGAGCAAACTCAAATTCAGGATTAGACTGTTAAAAGATTTTGCTCAGTTTCCCTAAGGAATGGTAGGACACAAGCATGATGATTCTTTCTGAAAGCTAGAAGGTAAAATTTACTGCTCCTATTTTAGACCAGACCTCTACCAAGCATTTCAATGTTTATTGCCAATGCAGAGGAGGTGCTGCAGTTCCAGGCAAACCAAACCAAGACATAGAAGAATTAATGATAGAATATTCAAATTAACTAATTTTTTTTTTTCTGGAAGTAATTTCTCGTCATCTTAAATAAAGGCCTCGAACCCATGCAACAGACAAGGAAGTGTGACAAAAAATCAAATTCATAATATTCACTTAAGGAATTTATTGAAAAGATGCCTAGATCCAATTGGAAGCACTGGGGAAAGGAGCAGTTACATTTTGACAGCTAAAATTCTTCCCAGGTACTGCGGTCACAGATAACATTAGCCTAAATCACATAAATTTCTATTTTGAAATCATGAATGTCATATTCCTCATTTAACTTCTAAAGAGCTCTGGAAAGGTGAACAAAAAGCAGGTCTTTTCTGTCTGATCTGAAAGACTAGAGACAATTAAGATTTTTTAAGTGGTCACTAAGAAAAAAAAAAAAACTACATTGTTCTCCACTCTCGCAGTCACCAAGAAAAACCATCCTCTGCCTGGTGAGAAGTTATGAATCTGAATCTATTCTGGACAGGCAGCGTTTGAACGTGGCCCATCTGTGCCCTTGGTGGGTGTTAAGAGTCACAGAGATATTGGCTAAATTGCTGAAACTCCCACTATCTTTGTTGTGAAAGAAAATTACTTAGAAACCCTCAGGAAGGGGTTCATGTCAGATAATAGATATCTCAGTGAAGCTGAAAAGATACCAGGCAGTGCTTGCCTTAGACAACCAACTGGTTATAACAGCAGTTATCATTTTTCAGCTGTATAAATAAGGTGTCTAATCCTTCCCTATCATCAGAAAAAAAAAATTATTTTATTGTGGATCTGGGCCCACATTCTGGTGGTGAACATGGTACAAACACCTGAATGTACTCAAGTTTACACTGAGTTAGTTTAAAAAGAATCTGGACTACAAATGTATTATCTTAAATACCTAGTTCATTGGAACAGAATGTCTTTATGACATTTAATTGGATCAGGAAAATAATTAGCAGATACTGATCTTATCCTTGACCAATGAACAAAGTTCTTTTCTAAAAGTAAATACAATTTCAATTTAAAGAAATCCACTAGATATCATTACAAGACTCCTAGGTGAAGCTTTAAAGGAAGAGACACTATGAGAAAGGGAATAGTAGGATTCAAGACATAAGTGGTAGAAGTTTTCCCTCTTAAATATCTTAATTTCTTCTTTGTCTCCTGATCCAATATTTAATTGCTATATCTTCATTTCATCCCTATTTCTTGACCATACCTAAACCCAGTTTGTAATGGAAGGGTAAAATAAAGTTAGAAAATTACAAGAGCATGCTATGACACAATTAAATGCCATATTAAGGAAAAAAATGTATTAGTGATCGGAGAAAAGGTCACTGCTGTACACAAATGCATTAGCATAAGTACAAAAAGTGATACATTTTTTTCTGTTTTTGTATTCTTTCTGTCTGAAGGGTATCCAATTGAGAATTGTAAGTTCACTGAGAATGACCTCTAAGAGAAATACTTGTTACTAAAAGTTATATCATTAGCATCTCATTGGCACAACCTAATGAATTAAATGGCAGACCAATAAATTCTTCTCATCTTTGTTTTGTGCTCTTACACTACTAATTGTTCAGATTATTCACCTTTGCTTGCTCATTTACACAAAAGTGAAGCAGCATGACCCATACCACAAAAGTGGGGATAAATTCTCTCTTTGAATCTGAAGCATGAACGCTCAAGAAAACTTCTCTAGAGCATTTTATCATCATGCTCTGAGCCTTCCCTTAACTCAGCACATAGTAAGCTTAGACCGTTTGCTTCCTCAGCTTCTATGTTAGAAAATAGATATAAGAATTGTCTCTTTCCTGCAGAGTCTTCTCTGCAAGACACCACACGAATTTCCTCTCAGTCTCCCTGCAGACATCCTGCCTTTGTGAGGCAGCACAAAGTGTTTCTAAGACCCCATCATTAATGACCTAGAAAAGGAGTGCGCCAACCTTCATTTAAACTTGGCAATAAGATGTTTTCTGATGCACTTGTCCCTGCCTAGGCTAAAAGAAGAGCCCAGCTACTAAACTCAGTGGGCGGAGGGCTGGCAGGTGACAGAAGCTCAGAGGCACCACTGGAGGCAGGCAGGCGCTCTGCAGGGCTGTGCTGAGGTCTCAGGGACCTTTGCTGCCCATGGGAAGCAGCACTGACACGCTTCAAACGGGGCTGGTGAGCACCTGCACTGTCAGAGGGCTTGGGCAGAGATACTGTGGCAAAAATACCTGCAGGTCTCACGAAAACTTTGCCAGTGTCTTCTAAGCACAAAAGCACGCAATGACAGGAGCTCACACTATGCCACCCCGCACTGCAGCACTACAGTCTGGTCTTGGAGGGAAGGGGAAAAAATGTTTTGAAAGATTATTGAAGACTGTGCCATCACAACTCTGCTGGAGACCAGGCACAGAAGTATAGTCTGCTTTCGAGCTGGACTAAGGCTAAAATTGTAAGTCAGCTTGAAGAGAATCAAGTTATTGGATAAACAGATCCAGCTTTCAGAATCAACACCTTACCTGACCTTGTGTGATATAATATCTCCAGCTGTTCACCCCATCCCTGTAAGAACACCTATATTTTATTGAACATTTTCTTAATAAAATCTATTTGGAAGGGTTTTTACTCCACCTTCCTCACTTAGGCTTTAGAAGCCTGAACTAAACACATAATTGTTTAATTTCATGTCTAAGTAGACTTAAATTTCAGAAAACACTTTACAAAAACCATAATTTTTACTTTCTGGAAAGCTTTGTCCTTTTACTGTGAATACAGAAAAAGTGGGACAGATGTTGATTGTTTTCCCCCAAGATAAAACAAAAATCAGAAAAATAATAAAAAACTTGTTGAACTGTGGCATAGGAAAAAACTGCCTATAGGAAATTAAATGTCTCCTTCACATTCTCTAATTTTTTCTGAATGCTTTTAATAGCACCTTTTTTATAACAATTATTCTTATGGGTTATTTAGAATTTTGAGGCATTCAGAGTTAATAGTTTCAAAATGAATAAAGGAACAAAGCAACACCTTTCTCATGTCTTGCAACAGAGACTAAATTGGAGTGGAGTAAGGGGGAGGAAATGGTTGAAGAAAAATACTGAAATAAAATACCTGTATTTTCACTTACAAAACATTATTCTTCTAAGGACAAGAAAATTCAGTTCCTCCACCTCCTTTTTTTTCTTTTTTAATAAGACAGCTAAATTTAACAAAAGTGAATTCTCATGTAATTTTATGAGATTCCACTCATATTGAGATAATCATAACCAATATAAATGAAATAATCTTAGACTATTACCATAACAATTCTGAATTTGCTTCTCTCAATAACTTCGGTTTATTAAAGTCCTAGAAATATATCAAAAGCTGGTAATCATAAGGAAAAGGTGCATTTTTCAGAAAGAATATGCTGCCTTTGTCATCTCACATTATAAACTACATTGAAGATAAAAGGCATCTGCTTTAATTATTTAAATAAGGACTTTTTTTTTTTTTCAGAAGGTTTACTGCCAGTAAAACTTTCCTACTGCTATATGAAATATATTAAGCTGATTTGTGCACCAAATCCATCTTTCACCCAAATTTTCTGTACCCTCCCATTAAAAGCAATATAGTAGGGCACACAACTCACAATTTAAAGACCACTGTATGAAAGAAAGAAACTCTTTCTACATATGGAGAGGCTACTTTGATAAATACTTTAAATCTTGATAATATTTGTTCCATTTTCCTTTCTCCACAGATTTTTTTAAATTCAGGCTACAAACTGGTTGTCACACCACAAGTTCTACCTACCAGAACTGACAGAAGAAATTAAATTATTGTTTGAAGTGTTGTCTTCAGATTGTTCATCTCTCTCCATAGTTTTATTTTTTTATCAGTAGATTACTGAGAGAGCAGAACCCCATTCATATGTGTACATCCACATTTGGAAAAAGAAAGAGGGGAAAAAAACAAAGTCAAATAATTCCTTGGAAAGACAATAAAGTGAAAGTGAATCAAATAGAAGCAAGATTTGGAACAGTTCACCTTTAATTTTTCTCCCTGAATGCAGCCAAAAATATTACAAGGCAAAATTTCCTAAAGTACTAAAGGCTTTGACAATGTCAGTTTTCAAACAGTGAAAAAGGACAAATATTGCGTCTGCATGTTTAAGGTCAGCATATGTAATGGACCATATAGAAAATTGTTTAATGTAAGTACACAGGTACTGAACACATTCTAAAAGCAATTTCTTTGCATTTGCCTACACAGAAGTCACTGTTGGGACTCTCTGTTTCTTAACAACAGATTCAGATATAACTATAATAGCAGCTGTATGTGTAACCTGCTTGTGGAGCATCTGTACCCTATGGAGTTTATAGGACTTTTTTGGGGTTGTTTGGGGCTTTTGTATATAGAGAAATTAACATCTCAAAATGCCACAAGCTAGAACAAATTCTCTATTTTAGCAAATTCTGCCCATTTATTTCCACAAACACTAAATATGTCTGAGTGCTGTTGTGCAGTCGGAAATACAAAATATGTAGAGTGCTGAAATTGCCCTTTCTTAATAAGAGCTCTAACAGGAAACCCCAAACTCAGGATTTATACCTCACCACCTCCCATTTTGGAAGCCTTCAGCTTCACTTATTTCTTTGCTACAGGTTTGCCTTTCTTTCTGTGTGGTTGAAGCCTGTGTTTGTCCAATTTCTTTTTCCAGTGAGCAAACCCATGTCTGGTACAGTTTGAAAATGGCCCTTAACAGAGCTCGTGTTTGCCAGAACGTTCTGAAAGAAAAGTTAAGAATGGGAACAGGGGCATCTCTTTTCTCCAGTGAAGCTTTTCCCTATCCTTTTGCAGTTGCAAACAGGTCTTTGAATGGTGTTAAGGTCAGCAGCTGAAGAAGAAGACAAGTGTCACCCCAAGCTCCCTCGCTCACCTCCATGTGGTCATTTACACACACCGGTAAAAAGACAGCAGTAACTGTGCACATTTTGCTCATTCAGATTTTCTTTTTTTTTTTTTTTAATCAAGGGCACCAGCATACCCCAGGCTGATGTGCAGCAAAAGGGAACATTTTTACACAAAAATGTACTACAGCTGATGTGCTGCTTTTGTGAAATATGTTACTATCTGGAAAATGTCAAAATGTGGTTCAAAAAAGACACATTTTCAAAGGGAGATAACTCCTATTTTAATTATTCTAGATATTTTTGATATCACCAATGCATGAAAAAAATAAAGAAAAACAATACTTCAGAAAAGGAGGACTTCAAAAAGAAATTATCTGTTAAAGCTATCTGCTCTGCTGTAAAACATTTTCCTCTAAGACCTGCTTCCTGAGGTAGATTTGCATTCAAAATTACAAAAGCTATTACTAGTGTGGGTCAGGATATCAGGTGGATAACATAAAATAAACATTTATGATTTTAAATTAATTAAAGTAGATTAATAATCTGATTCCCTTTAATTATCATTTTACTCTGTCTTTCATAAACATTTTACCTTACCCAGCCTTGAGTGAAGAGTGACTTCAAGGGATTAGGATGAAAGTCTGCTGACTTCTTAACTGAAATGTTAGTGATTCTTCCCTAGACGCCTACTGTATTCAAGAACAAAGTGTGCCTTCAGAGTACTTTGCATAGGAAAAGTGGAATGCAGTAGTATAATAATCAGAAATGCATCAGGGCATTGAGAAGCATGACTAAATTCTGAGGTGATAAAAATTTTTTTTCACATTCTGACATGAAAGAAGAAATAAACTCATCCTCTAGGTAAACAGACAGCTGAGCTGTCAAAGTCAATTCTTTTCCAAATGCTTCTATTTGCCTTCAGTAAAATGAGAGGAGTGGGTGTGGCTATAAGGTGAAACATTGCTCTGAATTCTCATCAGGATTTCTTAGGAAGAAATACTGAAAACAGAAAAGAAATAAATCTTTCTAAGCAAAATGTAAAATACCAAACTGCTATGCGGGGGGGGCGTACGTGGCCCGATGTTCTAAGTCCGGCTAGCTGAGGGCGAAAGGCCGACGCCCCTCTGCAATTCCTGGCCAGCACCCCTCGGCGTCTGATGGCCTCGGGCTGTGCTGGCTGCGGACTGGCTCACACCGTTGGTATTGGCGAGGAACGGAGCTGACCACCGGGGGTCAACGTTGGTTTATTGAAGGTGTAGCGGGACCCAACGGGGGGAAACTAACCGGGAAAGTGGCCCCGAATAGGGGGTGAAACAGGATTATAAAGGAGGGGGGGTGGGTACAGGTGGAACCAATCGGGAAAGGTGAGGGGATGAAGTTCACAGAACTGACACTCCATGGAAACCAATAATCAAAAGGTAAGGGAGGTGTCCCGGGACCCCAGCCAACCAACACCTCCAGAGAAACGAAAAGTTCTGGAAAACCAGGAGGAGTGGGGGGCTGATTGACTGAGCGCAGGGAGGAGAAAAGATTTACTAAAAAGGGAAAAAGGGGTAGGAGAAATTATATAACTTGGGTGACAGACACAGGGGTAACCATGGTAACCTAACGGACATCAGGGCTGTGGCGGGAAAAACTGGGGGGACAAAACCATTTTACACATAATAGGGGGAAACAATACATAAATTGGGGGAATAACACAAGAAACTTAACAACACACTATAACATCGCTACATCAAAATCTGCTTCTTTTCAAGACTGAAGGAGTTTTAGAATTTGTCACAATGCCTAAATTTAAAATTCAGTTACAGGATCGGGTTTTTTTGCTAAATATTATTCTTTGCAAAGAATTATGTCAATTTACAGGAGATCAAACCTGCCTTCTCTTATAAACCTTCATCAAGAGCTCTCTTCAGAACCACTATAAAATTCTTGAAGATTGCTTTTGCACAAATTTCATATTTTAAGAAGTTTTTCTATTCATGAGCTTCAGTTTTAATAGTTAATACAGTGACATGCAAGTTGAGGTTATAGTAAATTAATATCTTAGCCTTCAACCCCTGACTTGCTGAGCAGTGCGTATCCTGGGAAAAGTCATGTTTTACCACGTACCCTTTCTTACACTGGATGTTTCTCTCTCTGCATTCCTGCTCAGCTTCATACCTGATCCAATCACTCTCCTCATATGAGGAATGAGCAAGACCTGCTCACACAAAAAAATTGTGTTATGTAGATCTAGACTTCCATAAAATTCAGTGGAAACTCTGGAAAAATTACTCTTCAGTAACAATAAGGTTCTCATAAGGATCAATCACAGCAGCATTCCATATGTGCTCTATTTATATCAGATAACCTAATAAGATATAATATGAGCTATTTTGCAAATGAGTACGTGCATTAATAACTGTCCATATTAATCTGAAAAAGGTAATATTTAATTTCTATTTCCTGAGGTTTTATGAACAGTATATATTGATTTGTGGAGTTAGTGGCCACAGTATTTTTCTCATTTCTCGGTTTACTTACTGCTATCTACCAAAAGCAAAAATAAACTCATCAAATGTTCCATTGAGATCACTTCAGAAATTTTATTTAACATTCCTTTCTTATACCTCTGTACTTTGCTTATTTAATTAAAAGCTTATTAAAAAAAAAAAAAAAAACAACAACATCCCCTTAAAAATCCAAACAAACAGCCACACACACACACACACACACACAGAGACACAGAAAAAGACAACTGCTGACAAGGTATTACTAACTTGTTCAACAAGGTCCAAAAAGTTTCCATAACATTTTAATTATCACACCTAATTCAAATAAATATTAAAGTAAGAATCAATAAATTAAACAACAAGCATCTAATAAACTGGGCTTAGGTATACTAGATCAAGTACAAATATCACTGAGGAAAGGAGCTTTAAAATAATCTTCCCAGAGAGAAAAATTCTTACTAAATACTTGTTTTGGGGGCCTTAATGACAGCAAATAAGGTAGTGTGATTACACAACCCTCTGCCTAGGTAAATTCTAAGTCAAAGATATACATGCAATTAAAAATACATAGTTACCTTCTATAATAAAAAATAATAAATATTCTTAATTAATTGAAATTGCTTGACCTTGTGCCCTGATTTTATGTTGCTTCCAACTAACGAGTCACATCCTTAGAAGGAAGCACACTCCAAGACGAGTGCCTTGCTGAAGCATAAGTTGTTCTCTGGGAGACCTGTCTTGCTTCACTGTACCACAAATGATTGATGGCTTTGCCCAGTTGCAGTGACTTTGTGGCTAAAAGTGCATGTGATCGTCATAAGTCATTGTACCAAATGTTCCTTGTAGAGTCAAACAGGAATCTGGTTCTCCAGTGGGTGCACTTTGAAAGAGCTCACAGACCTCTGAGAGAACTAAGCATCCATCAAAAACAAGCAAGCAAATAGACATAAAAACAGAGGCTTTGTTTTGGATATCAGAAATGTAATTTTTTCACTAGACATATGAATATTTCAGCAGTGCAAATGCACATTTAATGCACTTATATATCTATATGCAGGGAGATAGGTGTGCAAGCATGTCATACCTCTGATTTACTATTTGATGTGCATTTAACTTTTGGCATAGAAATAGCCTCTAGTCAGCTAGTCATTTTTACTACTTCCTATGGGAAGATAGGAGTATTGTTATTTTCTCTATTTGACAGCATTTAGGTTTTGCTCAAAGATATCAGATATAATTTGAATTTTGGACAAGTTAGTTTTTATTTTACAGCCTAAAAGATAAAATCTGAAAGAATTATTCTTTTTCTTTTTTCTTCTTCCTCCATCCAGAAGAGATATACCATGAGCTTAGTAAAGAATTAAGCATTTGGGATTTCTGACACTGATTTATTTCCCCTTTGGCTGCATTCTGTAAAAAAGCTATATACATTTACTGAAGATTTAGAACAGATGAACCATTTAACTCCAGTGTAATCAAAATGAATGATAACTCTGGAGAGTAGAGTTATATGTATTCAGAATAGGAGTGTGAGTTTTTAAAGACATCTGCAGTTTTCTTGTAGCTTATTAATCTAATGTCACTAAAGGCAAGGCCTCATAAAATAGAAAATATTATCACTCAGTTTTAGTATATATATATTATACTAAATATATATATTTAGTATAATATATCATATTTCTATATGTCATAGAATTTACTGGTCAATTGTAAATACATTTAATAAGTGTTTGGCAAATTAGAAAATTTTACATTACATTATCATCTATTTAAAGTCATGAATCCATTCAACTGGGCATATAATATCACATTAGTTTTAACAAGAAAAATAAATTTACTATTGCAAGATAGTTTACTGGAATTTATAAACAAATGAGCATGCCATTTAACAGTGCTGTAGCAAAATATTTTGTTTTCAGCTCCAAATCATAATTTCCATTGTTTTCATGGTATTGCTTTTCTCATCATTACTACCCACTACTACTACAGTGCTTAACATAATACAGCTAAACCAGCAATTTAGCAGCTTGGACTTGAGAATGCAGTAGACATCACTACTGCAGGAAACAAATGTATCACTACTACCCCAAATCTATGGCAAAAATATTGGGACTAAAAACATGAAAAATGTGGTTGCTCTGTTTGAAGCATAGAGGTTAGTGCAGCTTTGAAAGCACTACAATAAAATATGATATGACCAAAACAAGTTTTTTCCTTTGTTTAACAAAACATTTGTTTCCATCATATCTCCTTCCTCAGCCTGTTTTGGCAGCACCTATTCTTATTGCTCTAAATGTTCATGTAGAGCTCGCTGCAACACACTTGTTAAAAAACCAAAGACATTTCCACAAAACAATGAAAATGCTGTCAGCTATCTATAAAATTCTAGCAAACATGCACTTATCCACCAAGCTGGAGAATACATATTAATAGAAGTAAAGCATCCAATAAAGTCTTCAGGATACCCTCAATAACCGAACAGGATCATGGCACTAAGCACTAATACTTTGTGTTTTGTTTTTTTGCTAATTTTAAGCGAACAGGATTATATGCCTAATGAAGACGACAGAACCATAGACAGTTAATTAAGATTGTGAGGGAAAAAAAAGAAAAGCAGCAAAAGAGGAAATTTAAATTTTGATTTTAAAATGCAAGTTACTTTTCTTCCTTATCTGCACAAAGTATGCAAAATTTAGTGAGAACACAACCAAACAAACTGGGTTATTGGAGATGTTACTTAGTTTCTGTAGGTGAGTTTAATTTAGAATTTCCTAGAAAGTAATCAGAAAGATTTCCCACAAAAGATTTTACACCAGTGCAGCCTAGAAGACTTTTAAACTGCTGATACCTCCAGTATGGAGGATGTGTTTCTCTCAAATCAGCAGTAGTGACAGAAGAAATTATCTGATTTTAGTGTAAAGTGGGACTTGGGGTTTCTCTGTTTAAACCACAAGGGTATTACCCTCTGTATTTCTAGAAGGGATGTTGTACCTGGGCTCCCTGCCTATCTCTAAGAAAGTCAAAACTCACAACACATTTATTGACATAAATTTAAAGTCTACTGCATAGTGACATGTAAACATACTTTGATAGACATTCTTGTCAATGTTAATGGTGATTTTATCAACCATATCCAGTATGGATCTTACAATAGCAAAAGAAAGTCTTTTTGGATGTAGAGAGAGTAAAGAAAATCCTTACAGTATATTAAATTTCACCTAGAAGTCTTGAGTTGCCAAATTGCTTTGTCAGTAAGGATTTAATGGTTAAGTCAAAGGAGATCATTAAGAAAACATGAATTGTCACCATGGATAAAAGAAAAAAGAATCTGCCTTGAGGTGAAAAAAAGATCCTTTGGAATTAGTCTGAGTTTTGTCAACTTTTATTTGAAAATATTAGTCTACCACATTGATATATTAAGGGCATACTTGTTCAACAGAATAATTTCTGTGGTGTTCTCTAGAGGGTCAAATCTTATACAAAGAAAAAAAGAAAGAAAATATTAAGCAACGGGTGTTTCTTTTGGCTGTCAAAATTGACATGGGAAGAGAAAAAAGAAAATTGGGGTTTTTTTGGCCAATGCTCACACACACACACACACACACAAATCTGATCCCCCAAACCCAAACCATTACTACCTAAAGAAATCCACCTCAATTCACACTCAAATTTGCATGAATTTATCATCCTAAAGTAAAATTTACAGAAACTTACTGATTTACTTGGTGCAGAGGGGGGAAATCAATCACTTCTAAGCACTATCATCCAGAATAAAATTACTAGCAAGACAATACAGTGGCAATACATAAAGTCAATTAAAAGACATTGTCATTACAGACTCAGTAGAAGTTTAATGCATTACTTCAACTTCTCACTTATTTCAGGTTCTACAATCCTGCTAAAGAGGATGTAGATACATTTTCTCAAAGTTAGAGAAAGATGAAAAAGGCCAAGATAAGAGGAGTTTTAAATTTCATACAAATTCATAATTAAAAAAATACCTGTGGAAAACAAAATGAGATATTTGTCACTTCTTTCATCCAGTTTACATTTGTATGAAACTAGGGTCCCATCTTTTACAGCCTTATCAAGACCAGAGAAGCACAGAATGGTTAAGGTTTAAAGGACTCACCAGTGGAGTTATCTGGTCCAAGAATCCTTCTCAAGCATGGTCATCCTAGAGCATTTTGCACAGGATTGATTCCACATGGTTTTTGAATATCTCCAGTGATGGGAGAATCTCTGAGCTATCTCTTCCAGTCCATGGTCATTCATGGAGTAAACAATTTCTTCCCAATGTCCAGGTGAAATTTTCTGTGTATCTCTTTCTATCCATTGCTTCTTTTTCTATTGCTTGGTACTACCAAGAAGAGCCTGGATCCATCGCCTAAACATCCTCCCTTCAGATTCTGATAGACATTGACGAGGGTCCCCTCTCAGTTGTCTCTTCTCAAGGCTGAACAGGCCTGACTCTCTCAACTATTTTCATAAGAGAAGTGCTCCAGGCCCTTAATCATCTTTGTTGCCCTTCACTGGAGTCACTCCAGAACTTTTCTGTCTCTCTTGGACTGAGAAGCCCAGAACTGGACACAGCACTCCAGATACGACTAATCAAAATAGATAAAATGATGCTATTATTCACTTGTTAAAGCTTAGGTCCTGAGACTTAATTTCTACAATTTCATGGCAATAACTTTGATAATAGGTAAAGCCAAAATTTTGGAGTCCCCTGGTTTAACTTAGGAGTCAATTAATTCTCCAATACAATTTTCTTAAGATGTAAATATTTCTGGTTTATGCTATTGAAACCTGATCGGTTATTTAATTTGTTCCTACCTTAACTTTCTCTTTCTTTACAGATCTTTATCAAGCTTAGGAAAAAAATGTGCTAGATGTGAGTCTGAACTAACCTTATAAGTTTTTATTTACTTTAAAGAAATAAAACCAGAAATTCTGACTCATCTGCAAAACTGAAATAGACAAACAAGATGTCCCTCCCAAATGTCTTTCTTTTTTTTCCTGTAATCTTTCCAAAGTTACAGTGCAATAATTTTTTCTAGAAATTGTCCCATTTTTATCTGAGCAGGAAAACTAGGAAATGTGCAGTTTCTTTTCTTTCTTTCTTTTTTCTTTCTTTTTTTACTGAATACTGTCATTATTCGCTTTAAGAGTTCATAAAAAGTGTTTGGGTCACATATTCACAGTTAATATATATGAACATAAGTCCCTTGAAAGGATGTGGTTTGTAAACAAGGCCCTATTTTCCTTGCCCTTCATGCTGCACTGCAGATAAGGTGGACTTCAGCAATGAGAGAAAATATAATATTTTGCAAGGGCTGAGAATATCAAGCAGGGAAGAGAGGCTAAAAGGAAAAATGAGAATAATATATTGTGTGAAGACAGGCTAGAAGAACAATGAGAATAACAGATATTGTGTGGAGTTTTCTGAATCTCATCATTCAAATGCCTATCAGGGAAAGGGGACGTGATCACAAGTACATTGTTTCTATTCTTTCTTCTCATTCCCTCTTTTTTTTTCTTTTCTTTTTAATTCCTGAAAGCTCCTTGTTTCAATTCCTGTTCTAATGAGATGCTAGCATTGTAGAGATGTACAGAATTTAAAGACACAGTGGAATCAGTGCTGTCACAAGTGTATAGAGACCACATCACTCTCACTGAAGAAGAAGAAAAATTAATGTCTTGCCTTTAGTGTGGACCTCTCTTCCTGTCTAATGATAGAGGAGGGAAAATAATAATTAAGAAAACTCCTACTTTCCACCATGGAATCCTGATTCTGTCTGGGAAGACCTCGTCTCAATCTCACTCCTTCTTTTGCAGCCCATACAATCCACTCCAATTCACCTTTTCCTTCTGTCTCTCTACCTGAGATGATGAGCTTCTAGCCAAGCACATTCTGCATCTAAAGCATACTATGGAAGTGTTTTCATCTGTGCTGGGTTTATCTCTGCCCAGAGCCCAGCCCCACACTCTTACTCAGCTTCCTTCAGTGGGATGGGGGAGAGAATCAGAAGCACAAGAGCCGGAAAACTCATAGATTGAGATAAAAATGGTTTAACAAGGAAGGCAAAAGCCACACATAGAAGCATAGCAAAACAAGGGATTAAGTCATTACTTCCCATGGACAGGCATTGCTTTTCCAGGACAGCAGGGCTGCATTGGGTACAGTAGCTTCTTGGGACGACAAATGCCATTGCTCTAAATATCTCCTTTTCTCCTATAGTTTTATTGTGAAGCACAACTATATATGGCAGGGGATGTAAAGTAAAAGTAGATATATAAAATTATATCATCCTTTTAAACATGTAAAGTTGGTTTTTGTGGGTTTTTTGTTTGTTTTTTGTTTTTTCGTTTCAACTCAAATTCCAGCATTCTACCTGGATATTTGAAAAAAATCTGCTTCTCTGGGACTGTATGTATAGATCCTTACAAGAATCTGGTATTACAGAATATCCAGATAAATTTAATTCCTCTGAAATACAGTCTTGAGCTTCTTGAAGGCCATGCTAAGAAAACACAGATGTGAAGAAACAAATTCAGCATAGCAGCAGCTGGGCTTTTGAAGTTGGGCATTGTCCATTTTTTTTCAGAGATGAATGGGGAAAATTAAAAATTATAATTTAAAAATTGATTTAGTGGCTGATGCTCACAAAACTAATTCTGTTGATGATACTTCCGACCTTTTCTTTATTCAACAGTAAATAATGAAGTGCATTATTAGTGACTTGATTAGTGACAGTTTTACTTGCAGGAATTAGGTAGTTTTAGCAAATGTGCATCATGATGTAGCAAGGTATAGTTTAATCTGCTTTTTTCAGTTAAAGACGCATGTGGGAGAGAAACATTTTGTTGTTTTTCTTTCTGTAAACATTTAAGAAATTTCAACTGGCAAATTCCTTGCTATTCAATGACCTGAAAGGGCTGCCCACATCTGTGATTTCTACTGTCCACTTCTTATGCGTCTCTTCATAACGGTTTACTCAGGTTTTGTTTGGATTTTTAAACACTACAAAGCATTAGGGGTGATTCTGAAGCATGACATGATTGTGGGGAAGATTGTAAAGTGGAAGATAATTATATGGACTTTCATTAGCTGCCGATAAAAAGTTGCAGATCACTTAGTCAATTTTCTAGGCATTCTTGTCTTGCTGACTCTGCTGATGTGGCTTTACTTGCACAGAGCAGCACTGAAGAAAGACACAGTCTCCAAGTGACCATCTCCATTTTCTGACCATCTAGGTCTAAACAGAACAGCCACTTCACATTGAGCAAGCTGGTCCAACTACACTGAGCAAGCTGCCCCACTCTAGAGAGACCCAACAGTGAATGCCATCAGAGGAGGAACAAGTAGCCTTTGGCACCTGCTGCAAGTAACACAGCAGAAGAAATTGGATTACAGAGATTGATAACTTTTTGTCTCATTTCTGATTTTGAGCAGCTTTGCTGAGCTCTTTTGTTGGTCAGTTGTTTGTTTTTCTCCTTGCTGAGCACTTGTAGGGTCCTATATTTAGGAGCACAAGATGTGATAAATGTATGTAGCTGTTTTCATGGGACTGTCCTACTGATACAACATAAATATGTGACAGAGATATAGGATAAATACATGTGCCCTACAGTTAGTTGTCAATTGCTTAGGAACAGCTTTTTTGTTTTTCTGGAATTTTGCTGTCCCTCTCAACTTTGCCAGTTGAGTTGGCTAATATCCCTGAAGTACTTAAAGAGAAGAAATTCTGTTACAGATGGAAAATTTCTTACACAGTTGTAATGAAAAGCTATTACACTAATAGAAATGAAACTCAAAAAACATATCTGTAAGTTGTAGACTGGTAATGGGCCTAACTTTTGTCATCATTTTTGCATCACAGAAAAACCAAAAATATTATAAAAATCATAAAAATATTTATCTGGTACTTAATTTCTTTTGTGTAAAATAACAGACAATTAGTGACAAATTGATAAGGTTTTTGGGGGTTTTCATCCCATTAGTTTCTCTTTTTCCTGATGTGATTTAGCTTTCTAAGAATTAGACTTGAGGCACAGACATGTGTTGGGAAACTGGTCTTTAACCACATAAACCTTTACATATATATTAGATTTCAATACCAGAAAAAAACCCAAGTTCTGTAAACTTCTACAAGTTAATAGAAAGCATAGGAAAATCTATGCTTTTTAGGAGAAAAGACATTTATGTTTCTCTCAAACAAGTAATAAAAGCATATAGTCACCATTTTCCTCATTTATTTTGCAGTGTCATAACTACATTAAGGAATAACCAAAAAATGATGGAAAAAATATCTTTAGCACAGCTAGGGCTGAATTGAGCCAAATCATTAAAATTCTATACAGCAGGGAAAAAACCTACAGGAAAAATCCTACAATGTTCAAGTACTTTCCTTCTCTCTGGTATTCTATGGGAGCAGGTAGTTTAAGCTTTGTACCATCATCTGAAGTTTGAAATTCTAACTGATTTAATAAAATTCATGGGTATCTCATCTCACTGCTTTGTTTCCTTATATCCAAGAGTTTATAGTGAGAATGGTCATTTAAATGACTACTTTAAATTCTCAGTTGTCATAAAAATGTATTTTGAAACATGTAACTGAAATATTTGGTGAAGGCAAAAAGAAGAAAGTTTTTTTAAAGTTTCACTGTGTTAAGTAGGTCTGTACAAACCAGCTAGAGAAGGTGAATTATTTTTGAGGGGTTTTCAGCATTTTTTCAGATAAAGTGCTCAGAAAAAACTTTGCAATAACTAAGTGTTATAGAATCATTTTACACTGACCTGTGCTGGCAGCCCTGAGAGTCTTTTTGATTCATTTTTAAAAGAAATTTATTTCCTGCTGCAAATAGATGAGAGACGGCTCCAGAGAGAAACTTCCTTTAACCTGGTAAATAGAAATGAGATGAGATATTGTTTCAATCACCACTTAAACTCTTTGTGTGGGTGGACACAATGCAGTTATGTACAGCTTGACCTGGAACTGTTGCTCCTGAAGATTGAAAACAAGTGCACCACTTAAAGTCATATATTGTACCAGACAGCAGCAGCAGCAGCCAGATCAGGAGGGTCTCTTCAAACAGCTCTATATGGTGACAACAGACCTGCTCCTTCTCTCTTATCCAGCAGGACTCATCTGAACCATCTCAGATGGAATCATGGAAGTTATGATGGAGTGAATTCAGAGAGGTCAAGCCTGGGGTATATAACAAGGGATAGAATTTTTGTAGATACCACTTTTCTTCTGATTTACAGAGCTTTACATTTTGATGCTGTAGAGCTGTGAACCCACAAAGGCTGCTGCTCACCTCTGTATGGCTGCCAGGTGTATCTTCTCAGAAGTATAGCTACACCAGGCTTTCTTATTCTTCTCACTGTTCCCTTCACAGTGTGAAGGCAATACTGAACAAAGACCACCAAGGCTTATACCCCAAGCTTGTAATATATCGTGTTTTCCTACTGTCACAGCCCAGAATGCTAGGTGTAGCATGGGAATCACTCATGAAGAAATTTGTTGCATTTGCTGAGAGATGGAGAGAAAGGATCCCAGATCTTCATATGGAAACAGCTTCCTCTTTGCACAACATGAGACGAGCCAATACAACCGGGATAAAATCCTCAAATCTATTAATGCACATTGAAAAATGCTCTTCATAGTTTGATTTTCAAATAAAAATTAGATAGAAATCCAAAATTACCTGGCCAGTGGGTTGAAGCCCACTGATAGAGCCATAGAATCATTACAGTTCTAAAAAATATCTAAGATTATTATCAAGCACTTTCAAGTCTTCCATTAAACCTTGTCCCAAAGTACCACATCTACAGGTTTTTAAATACCTCCAGGGCTGGTGACTCAACCACTTCCTTGAGCAGTCTATTCCAGTGCTTGACTACCCTTTTAGTGAATAAATTTTTCAATCAAAATATCCCCTGGAGCAACTTCAGGCCATTTTCTCTCACCTTGTCATTTGTTACCTGGGAGCTGACTCCCACCCTACTGTGACCTGTTTTCATCTGGTTGTAGTGCACAGTAAGATGTCTTCTCCTTTTTCCCAGGCTAAAAAATCCCCAGCTCCCTCAGCTGCTTCTCATTAGCCTGTGCTCCAGACCCCTCACCAGCTTTACTGCCTGTCTCTGGACACCTTCCAGCACTTCAATGTCTTTCTTGTGGTGAATGGCCCAAAGCTGGACACTGGATTCAAACTGTGGCCTCGCCAGTGCTGAGTACAGTAGGGGTAACCACTGCCCTGGTCCTTCTGGCCACACTATTGCTGATTCAGGGCAGGATGCCACTGGCCTTCCTGGACACCTGGGCACACACTGGCTCTTGTTCAGCTGCTGTTGACCAGCACTCCCAGGTTCTTTTGCACCTGCCAGCTCTCCAGCTGCCCTTCCCCCAGCCTGTAGCACTGCATGCAGTTCTGACCCAATTACAGGATATAGCACTCAGACTTGTCAAATCTCACACCACTGACCTTGGCCCATTGATCCACTTTGTGCAGCTCCCACGGCAGATTCTTCCTGCCCTCCACCAGATCAACACTCCTTTGCATCTTGGTGTCCGCTGTAAACTGACTGAGGGAGCTCTCAATCCCCTTAAGCCAGGTTGTCAACAAAGATATCGGAGAGGACCAGCCCTAGCTCTGGTCCCTGGGAAAGGCTGCCAGATGGATGTAGCACCACTCACCACCACTCTCTGGGCCTGGCCAGCCAGCCCAGGTTTATTGCCCAGGAAAGAGTATACCCACCCAAGCTACGAGCAGTCAATTTCTCTGGGAGAATGTTGTGGGAAACAGTGTTAGAGGCTTTATTAACATCCCAGGAGACAACATCTACAGCCATTTCCTTCCTCAGAGAGCAGGTCATGCTGTAGAAAAAGGAGATCAGATTGATCAAGCAGGACCTTCCTTTCCTAAACCCATGCTGGCTGGGCCTGATCCCCTGGTTGTCCGGCATGTGCCATGTGATGGCTGCAAGAAGGAGAAGCTTCCTGCTGAGGGTGAGGAGAAAAGGGCACATGAATAAAGAGAGAATGAAATCATGGTCCAGACACTTCAAAAACTGAAGTTCTTTGAAGTGGAAAAGTGAGACAGAGGCTACCCCAACAGAGTAAGTCCAGGACTGTCGGTAGCTACTCACTGACTTTTAGCCGAGCACTATTCTCAAGGATCTGGACTAACAAATCCTGATAAATAAAATTTTAAAAACCCTATTCAAGGCAAAAAGAGCAAATAGCCTTCAGGGAATATATAAAAATGCCAAATGTAATGTCAGTTATGGGAGACACTGAAGGCACCTTTGTGTTATCTCAGGCCCAGTCACTGAACTCACAGTCACCTGATTCAAGGCAGCAAAGCAGCATCTGATAGTGGCTGTGACACAACAGGTTTGTTACAATCCAGAGCTGTTGGCCACAGATACTCACTTTTTCACTGTCAATACATTTTCACTAGGCACTACTCTTCTGTTTTGTTGCTCTTTGACTTTTATATACTGGGTCTACATACAAGTATGTGTACACAGACAGAGCAGAAGACAAAAAATAGTTCAGGGAAAAAGGACAAACTACCAAGGTGCAATTGATTCTTCATATTCCAGTTAGTAAATAGAAATTACTTATTTCTATTAGTAATAGAATAGAATAGAAACTATTCTTATATAGAAATAGTATACAATAGAAACTTTCTTATTTATAAGTTAAACATTATAGATAACATGCCACATGTAGATAATAAATGGCTTAATAATCCCAACTATCTAAGAGTTTTGCTATTTTCCGTACTAGTGGAACAGTGTTTTCAGGCCCTACAAAATCCTTCACCTGCACTTCCCTCACCTCTTTGAGCTACCCAGGTGGTAGCTCATTCTTGTATAAATGTTGAGACAGACAATTGTTCATTTTCCAACTTGCTATTTAGCTATATTTCTGCAACACTAAGGAACTTTTGCTTCTCTGAGAATACAGTGGATGAGAATGCAGCAAGAAAATGTGGACTAAAAGGCTGTATCAACCACAGCAACGTTTACAAAGCCACTGACAGTAACATAAACACTGATATCCCCAGAAACATCATTGTAACAGTCTGTCCTGCAAGAAACTTTCAAGTTCTGAGAATATAAATGGTCAACACTGATAGTGGTAACTCATATAAACTGCTTACCAGGGTATTCAGGGCCATGGAATAATGCAGTACTCTCATCAATCTTAATAAATTTCAGCCCTTCAGGGCAACACAATGAGGATATGAAACCCAAAGATGTCTCTGGTAAAACTGAACATAATCTGTATCTGCATCTAGTCAGTGGGAAAAAGAAATAAAAAGCAGGAAATCAATCACAAACAGCAAATAAATGACAACCCCAAACAACAAAGCATTGTGGATAGCAGTGGGAGGAAGAATAGACAGTGAAAAACCTTGCAAGCCTCCATTACCCTTAGTGAAAGCCATGGTGGATATCTGACCTACTTTTCATCAGATCTGTAATCCAGACAGCTTTGAAAAGGGAGTGATCCACAGGACTGGAACCAGAGTGCAGAAACAGCCACCTGTCACCTGTGTCAGGCAACAGCATGAAGGCAGCAGTATCTTTCAATTAACATAAAATATTGATCACCCTTATACAGAGAAAATCTGATCCTGAAAAAAGTACAGGCTATCAAGAGTGATAATTCTCTCATTGCCAGCAGGCTCCAGCAACTCAGCTATACTTATGTGTATTGAGGATATCTAAGACACAGATGACGCTGGCACCACCTAAACTAAAGTCCAGACGCACAAAATAATCACTGTAGAACCCTAGCACTACCATCCTAGGTGATTCCAGCACTTGTTGACATGCTTTGGTTAATCAGACACTAACAGGAATGAAGCTGAGGGTAAATGGACATAGGGTTATCCTCCAGGTAAACACGACTTCATGGTGTGGTATGGGATAATTGTAACTCTTCTCTCTGTTGACAGTTTCTGTTGAATGAGACATTGAGAATGATTGGTAAGGTCTGAGAAATAACAGAATGCTTGTTCTTACACATAGCATGATAAATCCTGGTGGAGAGGCAGAGAGTTGGTTTAGATGAAAGCAGAGAAGAATCAAAAAGCAGTGCAGGTTGTGAAGTCACAGAAAAAAAAAAAACCCTGAAAGTGCCATAAAACTGTAATCAGACCAAAGGAAGACACATCAGTCATATGTCCATGCACACAGCTGAAGTCATTATGCCGTTCCTTATCCAGCTGTACAGTGGATATAAAGAACTCATTGATGCTTTGAGAAATTTGCAGATTATGATGAAATACCTGGAGAATCCTTGAGCTGACTTACAGTCAGAGAAGTATACTCCAAATAAACCATACCTTTACTGTTCAGCAAGAATTTCTGAGTTGTTTTACACTGAAAAAGTGATTGTGGAGCATAAAAACAAATTATGATGCTTTTCAAGTTAAGCAATAATAAATATTTATTTCTAACCAGCTGTTCACTGTGGTCCACAGTATTCTGTAAGACCTTTGGAATTTTTTGAAACATTGCACCCTTTTCTTTCACATGCATCAAGCATTAATTATTTCTAAGAGAGGTTATGTAGGTTAATGACAAGATGCAAATGTATAGAAAGTAAGATTAATTTTGGATGTGTTAGATTGAATAAAATTGGAGGAAAAATTGGGTTGCCAATATAGATTGCAGAATTGCTGGAACAGCACCAAAATCTATGCAAAGCACACAAGTAAATAATGTTGAAATTTCAAGACTGATTTTGAATTAATTGATTTATTAACAGATAGAAATGCATTTGTATCAGATCTTTCAAAACTGCATTGCCAATGATATGTATCAATCTGGCATTTTTCTCTAAAATGGCTAAGTGTCGCTTTTTAAGCTTTGAATGAATTGGGCTCAATGGAGCGATTAGTCAGAAACTAACCTTTTTGGTAACAAAGTGAAATCAGAAAATAGGCAATAACTTAGTGTTCAAGTAAATTAAAAAAAAAGTTTCCTAAGTACAGACACTTGCAAAATTGCACCTATCCAGCAGAATAATATCTAATTTAACACAGTTACTAAAGATAAATGATTTTTCCTGATCAAATTATATCAGGATGAATAATTTTATACTATATAATTGGTGAGCTGGATAATTCAATAAGCCCATTTGCTATGGTTGACTTCCTTTCACAAGTAGAAATTCTGTAATGAGGAAGGCAGTTTTGTCAAAACAGCTGCCAAATGGCAGTAGCATAATAAAAGAAGCCCATTAATCAGAAAATTAATTAAACATTCTGTGTGTGTAAAACCTGCTGCATACTGAGAAAATGTGAATGGCCTGACAACAGCATTTGTAACAATTTATTCATTGGAGAATTATAGGAAACAACCAGTGTATTACAAAAATATCCAAATACAGCTATTCTGTAGGAAAAAAGGACTCAATTCTAAAGTTAATTGGCTAGAAAAATAATAGAAAAGCCATTAAACATTTCTATTCCTTTTCTTATTAATCAAAATATAAGTACTGGGGGGAACCAATCCTCTTATCTTGTCTGAAGTGAAGAGTACTCCTAGCAAAGAGTGGAAGGCAGTAGTAATATGGATGGTGCCTATCAGACCACAGGCATCTCTCAGAATCAAGTAGAATTTTAGGATGAGTTAGGACCAATATATTCTGCATCATGTGACACTGAAGGAGCTATTCAATAGTTTGGGACAATTCTACAAATAATTTCCTAAGTATCTGTACTTTTACTAGAGATGTTGATCTATTCTTGGCATTTAAACTGGCTAATGTTCATTTTGAAAGCAGTCTTAATTTTCCTCAAATTAGGTTATACCTTGAAGCTCAGGTGGACATGGTGGATTTATGACACTGAGAATCTAGAAAAGCAAAGTTTTAGGTGTGGTTTTATAAACTTATAATGGTAGACACCAAGATAAACATTGGTCTCTATTCATTGATCTGAAAGACAAAAAAAGTGAGATAATAATCTTAAATCTAAAGTGGCACAAACACAGATTGAGGCATGTGACCAGCAAAAATAGATGCATTTTATATAACTTAGAAATGAACAGTAGAATTTTCTCCCTAGGGGGAACTTCATATTCTTTTGGGAATTAATGTGGAATTTTGACACATTCACTCCTTTGTTTTTCGTAGGAGAAAATCTTCAACAGATGTGCTGCAAAACCATTTTTTATGGGAATAAAATGTGCCCCAATTTTCTGGGCTATATAATCACAGAAGATTACAAACAAGAGTTCCATAAGCTTCTAATGAATTTAGACCCCCCTCTCTCATTTGAAAATCAATGAGAGTAAAACAGGTAACAGCCCTAAGCACTTTCTTTATATCTGCATAATTGAGTTTGAACTAAATGAAAGAAGTAAACTTCATGGCCTCATGTGCAGTGTCGACTACTTTTAAATAACATTCAGCATAAGTACTTCACATTCTTTGCTTCCTTTTTAAGTCAGCAATGAGCAGGCACAGGATAATACAGCAGGGAAGAATCCCAGGTCTATGAGCCTTATGAACAGAAATTGCCCTGAGTTTAGGAAAGCACTGACTATTACCTATAAAGTATGCTTGAAATTTCTTTCTTTTCAACACCAGATGTTCTTTTCTACATGCCATGTATTTGATTTGAACAGAATATTTCTGTTTATACTGATGTGTCTGGTTGTATGGATAGAGTATCTGAATTATTTTCTGTGCTGCAGAGCAGACAAAGTGATCCCAGTATTTCATAGTATCACATACAGAAAAGACTAAATCAGAGTTATATGGAACAGAATTAATTTAATATCAGAATTATATTTTCTCCCCTCATTTTGTTATGGGAAATTATTTATTCATAGGTAGTTAGTGCTTGAAGAGCCCCTATGTATTTTCTCTGTGGAGGTCAAAGTCATACTGGAATACGGTAAAGTCACCTCTTAGTCCCTACAGAACATTTTACCATTACTGCAGTATCAGAAGAATTGGTGATTGAAAAATAAGAGATTATGAGGGAAAAGCCATTGTTGAGAAAATACTGCAAGTACATTGCATTAATGATCAATAGCTTTTGTGAGAAAGTTCCACTTGCAATATTTTAAAACCATGTCTCTAGCTGCAGAGATAGAATGTTGAACTGAAGCCATGAAAACCACTGAATCATTCATTTGCTTGCCAGAGGTAGAGAATTGCTGCATGGCACAGTGGGTTAATGCTTAAGCTTTTCAAGCTGGAGGCGAGTTATGACTAGATTTAGGTCACAAGTGAGACATATTCAGTGCTATCAGCTTGCTTTCTGTGGATAATTTCTCACCTGTGCAGATATATTTTATGATTGGCAGTCTGTTCCAAAGTGAGAAAAGACAGATATAACAAGACTATTGCAATTGGGCTTAAAAGGTTGTGTAGACAAAGATTCAAATTGAGTACGTACATGACACTTGTCTCTTTCCAAATATTACTGCTCCATTCAGAAAGATATAACACTGGCTTCCTCGCAAAATACAGGAACACTTAAACATTTGTTTTTAGAATACCATTGAAATAATTTTTAATAAATCACAATTTTATGTAAAGCAGGAAAATCAATCTCTAAAATTTACATATTTTGAGATACGCAAAACAAGCATCTTGTATTTAAAAATACTAATAGCACTTAATACTTAAACACAAACATAAAGCAAAAGAAATTACCTACACATGCTGAGATATTATAAAGAAATCTCTGCCACTGCCATGCAGATGAGTGCTATGAATAAAGTACAGACTTTTTGATACACGGGCACCTTCAATGCTGGAATAAACAAAGCTGTGCTGCTGGAAATCCAGTGAAGTGAAACTCGTGCTGTGCTCCCTTGTATGTTAGAAGGTGACTGTGTGGCACCTGTGTATGTGCTCAGGGTGTGTGGGTTCTGCTACATGTGCACAGGAAAAGGAGGTGGACAAATGGAAGTGAGAAAGTAGAAAACTACTGACCATCAAGATTATTCTTTGTCTCTTGCTGCTCAAATGTTAGTCTTGGTTTTTTATCTTTTCCACCTCCTCACTTCTTCAGGAAGCCAAGATAGCTACACAGAAGTGAGAAGGACTGTTTTGATGTATCAGTTGTAGACAGAAGGATAAGGTATGATTTCATAATATTCACATTCAGAAAGAGAGACCTTGAAGTCACAGGTCTGGGTTAACAGAATAATTTTCTACCTGGACATTTAATAAATACATAACAGTCTTACCTTACACCTGCTGTCCCTAGTTCTCATGGTGACTTCAACATGATATTTGTTGGAAAGCAACACAGCATCATAAAAGCAATCGGGATTTCTGGAATGCACTGATATCAATTTCCAAAACCAATCCCACCAAATACTTATTAGGTAGGAGTGGTGCTCTATTAGAACAGCTGTGCACAAGCAACAAAGCTTTGTTTAGACACCTGCATATAAACGACAGCTTTGGCAATGTGGTCATCACAAGTATGTATAGTTTAAGGCCCTGAAGGTAAGACAAGGACCAAAAAAGCTTCTGAGAAGAGCAGATCCCTGTGTCCTCAGGAAATACTAGAGATCACTAAGGAGACTGTCACGCAGGACAAATGGGTTTGGACAGATTTTCAGTGACAGAAAAGACAGAGAGATGGCAAAAGGTAGAGTCTCTAAAATGACAACATTGAAATATCAGTGGGCATGCAACCCACTGATATTTCACTGCAACCCAGTGCAGGGAGGAGAGAAGGAGCTCTGTTGCAACTCAAACTAGTAAGAGATATAAAGAATCACATCAAAGCAATCTGTAAATGCTAGTAAAAAGTTAAAATACAAGGGAGATAAAGGGCTAATGTCAATTGGAACTGGCAAGTCAGTCACAAATGCTACAGCAAGGACCCAAATAGTTACCTCATTCACCTCTAACACCACGGAGCAGAAATAAGGGAAATGGTGAACTACTGATGATAGAAAAGAGTTGAGTCAGGGACCATCCATACAAAGTAGAAATAGACAGATTGATGGGACCAGGCAAGCTGTCTCCAAGGGTGCTGAGAATGCTGGCTGACATGATAAACAAATAATTCCTATCAATCATTTTTGAAAAGCCATGGCAACAGGAGAAGCCAAGTAATCAGAAAAGGGCAAATATTTTGCCCAATTACAAATGTTGAGAAAAAAATAAGGGTCAGAGAAACTGCAGACAATCATCTTTACTTCAGTTCCCAGGAAAACTAAACAGGTCCTCAGGGAAGGACCTCTCAGGAGCATGAAGGATAAGAAGGTGACTGGAAGAAGCTAATACAGAATAACTAAGATTAAATCATACTTGACCAACCTGATTGCCTTCTGCAATGAAACAATTTGCTGAGTGAATGAGGATAGAACCGTGGATGCCATCTGCTTTGATTTTGTCAAGGTTTTTGACATGGTCTCCCACAATATCCCTACAAACAAGTTGGCAAGTTGTCTGATAAACAGAAGGACAATTATTTGGGTGAAAATTATTTAAACTACCAAGCTCAAAGGGTGAGTATTTCTAAGTCCCACTGGCAAAAATCAGATTTAGAGAATTCCAGGAGTTTCCCCTGGGTCAGATGCTGTTCAGTGCCCCTGTAAATTATTTCAATGATGGGATTGAAGTCACATTCACCAGGTTTGTGGATAACACTGAAGTAACAGGACAGACAAATTTGGTACAAGGAAGAGTTGAGCCAACAAGGGTTGTGTGCAGTATTGCAAAGAAACAAAAGTCCTGCGCACCAGAAACAAAACAATCACAAACAGCACGACAGGCTGGACTCTGTCTCAATGGTGTATTTTATCACTTAATAATCATTTGATTCTCTTAGTAAAAAAAAGGTAGTGGCTGACATATTTCTGTAATGTGGCTCTCACCAAGACAATCTGCTTCCCAAGCCACCACTCACGGAGTCTCCATCAAACTAGCCAGGAGAGATAAAAAGACCAGAACATCTCTGGTGACCTGAGAGGCTCTGAACCTGTGACTCTGTGCAAGGTGGAAGACTTTCATGTGCAGTTCTCTTTCTGGAGATGTCCCCTCCAATTCACTGATGTTCAGTCACACTCCCATCAGTGACTCAGGCATAAGTCCCAAGTCCCTAAGGCAGATGTACATCAACTTTTTTTTTGCCAGGAGAAGTGACATCAATTCCCTGTTGGAGACTGTTGAGAGATGCAAAGGGACAGAAGAGACCAAGCTGTGATCTGTGAGAGAGAAAGAGGGTGTGTGTATCTTTGTCATGAAGGTACTTTTAGACTCTGCCTTGTTTTAGACTCCTGCTGTCCTGGTTAGTGAGAGAAAAGAGCTCACGGTGAGGACTGAAAGGAATCCATCACAAACCAATGCTGAAGATGTCCCCATTCAGAGGGAAAGAGGAGATGGAGAGATGAGGAGAGGGGACATGAAAAAAGGCATGCAAAGAAAGGAAGAAATTAAAAACAAAGAAAACCTGTAACATAATCTCTTATTCTTAGAAAGTTTTACACTAACTTTTTTTTTGATTGGTCCCTACCTCCAAAGCCATACTTAGTTATTAACACTGGAAAGAAAGTGAGGACAGATATATTTCTTTGGGTGACTTCATCTGCATAGTTAGGCAACACCATGAACAGTTGTTTTTATTTAAAATGAAACCCATAAAGATTTGGAAGCAGACAAAGTAATTCTATGAAGAAACAGAACGCAGAAAATCAGGATAGGTTTTAACACTTGAAAAAGTAAGAGGCTGAAATTAAGCTGTGGTAACAGATCACTTTGTTTCCCAAAGTTTTAGTCTGTTTTCAAAGTTTTCTAGAAAAAGGGGATTAAAAAAAGCCCAGTAAAAAACATAGAAGCTGTTAAACTATAAATAATCCTGGTTGTATTATGACTAGACATTTAGCATATCTTTACAATACTGTCCAAATATGCTCTCTCATGAAAAAAAGACAATGGGTCAAAAGAGCTGACTTTAAAATACCTGGATGGAAAAGCAGAAGCTACAGAATTTAAAGGATTATTTTCAAATGGAAAAGAAAAAGAGGGTGAAAAAAAAATCTCACAAAAACTTGTTCACTGGAAGCATATGTAGTTGCATATTAATGATGGCATCTGTTTTGTACTGAGTTCCCTTAACCACAGAATGTTACATAACCACTGTCAGGAGATTTAAAAGGCTTCCATTAATTTGTGATGGCAGCAATTAGCAAGGAGGGTATTAATACTTACTGGTGCTCAAGCTGTCAATTTCTGGCTATTTTTCATTTGTATTCTTTGTAAACTCACACTGTTGCTTACACAAGTATATCACTGCATCTAGGCAGAAAACAAAATTTTTCTTTCTGCCATGAGATATTCACTAGACGAATGATATTTGTCTTAGGAATAGCTAAGGATATTTCATTCAGAATAAAATCAATACTATATATAAATCACTACATACAGAAAAGTTAGGAGGTTCATGCTTGATAAAGTGTATTTCTGTCTGAGCCCATCTAAGTTTTTGTATGTACATGCTGACATATGTGCTCTATGTAATTTGGAAATGTGAATACTATGATGTCTTACTGTTTAGCAGATGTTGGTGAAATATATTTGAGTTAGCAATTTCTGATAACAAAAAAACAATTAGAACTGAAAGTCCTTTAATGAAAACATTTTATTTTGTTTTTACAAATAGTTTATTTGAGATGATTTCTCTGCTCAAACTTTTTGTGGTGAAGAAGTGAGGTCAAGTGACTCAAAGCTACAGGACTTGAAGCTACAGAGCATTAAAGTATTCTTTTAATGTAAGAATAAAACTCAGTAGCTGAATTGATGACATTTATATGTTCTCCTTCATGGTTAGCTGCTCATCACATTCTAAAGAACACAGTGGAGGCCAAAGAACAGTATAGAGCAACATCACTATTACACGAGGTAGCAGTGATGCACTCCTACTCTTTTCCCTGCAGGTGATGCTCTGAAGAGGATAGCATAGACCTCAGTTGTTGTTAAGTTCTCTTGGAAATGGTATCCAAGATGAGTGAGCTGTAGTTACCCCTAGCTAAACACCTCTTCATTTATTTAACTTACAAGATTCAGTCATCATATAATAGCATTTCAGTTCAGAATATGGTTTGGAGATAATAACATTTGATAAAATGACAGTATCATCCAGCATCCAGAACCACTGGTGTTTTGAAAACATTTAGAAGTACACTCATCTATCACATATACAATATTAATCTCTATTTAAAAATATTTTTGTGTCAAAAATGTCTGCAAATCTTATGTGCTTTAAACATATGGAACTGAAGAAGTATATCCCCTTCTGGAATTAGAGGGCAGCAGCTGAGCTGTGTGAACTATCTTGCATAATGTTCAAAGGAGAGAAAATTATTCCAAGGAGAGCAGAATAAATACTGCCAGCTGCAAAAAACAGCTATGGGATCCTTTTTATGACCACATAAAATAAAAAATCATAGAGGTCTGACTGAAAGACCTATAACACAGCAAACTACATGCTACTCCATTTTTTCTGCCTCAGTTAAATTGATAGGTTTAACTGGCACTATCAGAAATTGAACTTTTGATTCTGTGGAACCTATTTCAAGCTTAGCATAAAAAATGCAGTTATCTGTCACAGTTAGATCTCCAGGCTGCACTGCTTGATAGCATTAGTTAAACAATACATGCTGCACTGAAAAGAGTCCCCATCACCTCCAATGGTTTTCACAATCTTTATTTAAACATTCTATGCTTACAGTAGCCTAAGGTAAGTAGAAATAATATTTCTTGAGGTTTGTGGGCATTTTCCCCCCCATTGATAAAAGGCAATGACTTCCAATGCTCAGTTTAACAATCACTACAAATGCCTTTTACTCCTCTGTGAGCATCAGCTGCACAGCTAATGTCAGCAGGAAATTCTGGATAACTGTAGAGTAGGAGGACACCTGGGAACAGGCAGCTAAATCAAAGAAACATAATTAAATTGTGGAGCTCATTTTCAATGGATGTTTTGGATAACAAAAGAAAAAACGTGTTTTAAAAGGCTTCAACCAAATGAAGGATTGTTTGTCAGTGACTATTGAACTTGTTTGTCCAGAAGTATTGTCTCTTTCAGAAAATTCCTGAAGTATTTTTTTGGTTTTTTTTTTATTTTGTTTGTTTGTTTTTTTGGTTTGATTTTTTTTTTCTGATCAGGAATAACACAGGAAGTGTTCAAATAATTCTCTGTTTCTTAAATTTTTTTTTAAATGCCTGCCTTTAGTCACCACCAGCAGGATTATAGGTGGCCAAATAAGGACCTTTGGTATACTAAAGACTACAAAAGTATTTAATTCTCTTCCTGGACCAGATTCTCTAAGGAAGATTAACTATAAACCAGCAGCTGTTCTCTTGGCATGTACAGCTGCCATGGCTGGGAAGGCACCTCTTCTTTACACCTCTTTCCCTCCTTCTTTTCAACCACAGCCTAAGAAAGGGAAGGAGACAGTCACAGCATTAATGGGAGGGATTGTTCTTTGATGTGTCACAGAACATGGCAGAGACAAGCTGGATGTTAGTACTACACAATACACAGTATTGTAGTGTACAGTACTATACTATATGCAGTATTGAAATAATATTTAGTGTCAGGAAGTCCTAAAAAGGCAAGGGTGCTCTGATGAGATTGTGCCACTATTGCTCAGAATGATGAGTGAAAATACAAGCCTGAACATCCTGCTGCCCCCAGAGTATTGTAGAACAAAGAGAAAGGTGTCTCAGAGATCTGTCTTTGATTAAAGAGTTCCTGGGAGATAGTGATAAGCATATAAATCTGTTAATGAAGTCACATGCCATTCTCACACTAATGTCATGCAGGGATTTAAAACTCCTTATCCTTACTGCACAGTACAGCACATGTAGACACATTTTAATCTTTTAGCTTTGGTGATCAGTGTACTGGACCTTCATACGGCAGATATATCTATAACTCAGTATATACTCAAGGATCTCATGCTTTACCAGAATTTGACCTGGGTGGGGTGATGGTAACTCAAGCAATCCTGTCTGCAAGGAACTGGACATTCTGGATTGCCTTGCAGGCCCACTCACAGGAAGCTGAGAGCCCAAGACAGGCATAAACTGACTATCAAGTTTCATAAATATATTTTTAATATAACGTACCTAGCGCTCCCATACAGATACTGTGTTTTTTACATGCTTGATTGACTTAATTATTCCGGTATTCCAGAAAGAGAATAACAGAATATTCTGAGTTGGAAGGGACCCACTAGGATCATAAAGTCCAACTCTTAAGTGAATGGTCCATACAGGGACAGCCTTGGTGTTACTGGCACTGTTCTCTAACCAAGACAATTTCTGCGTCAGCTGCACAATTTCTGGGAAGAAAAGATACTAAAAGAACATATTGATATTTAGAGACTAAATCTACAGCTATACAGAACTTTGTGTCCTGTCTGTATGAGGCTCAAGTCCATGTGGTGTTCAGAGCACCACATGATCATGGCAGTCGTTTTGGTTTCGAGGCTGTGAAAAATTACAGCTAGTGTTTCCCAGACAATTATCCAGAGACAGGACACAGCAGGAGTATACCCCTGGCATCAAGCTCTGCTCCTGAATATGGTGGTATTTGGGACTCCAATGCAAGAAAGGCTTCAGCTAACTGGAAAAGGTTCAGGAGAGAGACACTAAGGCATTGCAGGGGTGGGGGAACTGTGGGGAGGGAAGCTGTAGAGCTGGCACTGTGGGGTGTGGTTGAAGGGGTAGGAATTGTTCAGCCTGGAGAAAGGATATCTTCAGGGGCACCTTACAGCAATGCCTCAGCAGCTGTGAGGAGGCTGTTGAGGAGACAGCTTTGGGCTCTTGATGCTGATGTACTGTGAGAGGACAAGAAATAACTGGAACAAGAGCAGTTGTGACAGCATGTAAGGAAAAGCTTTTCTCCCCTGAGGACAGGGCACAGTGGGACAGGCAGCCCAGAGAGGTGATGCATTCTCTGTGGAAGTTTCAAGACCCATCTAGATAAAAGCCCTGAGCAACCAGGACAGACCTCAGAGCTGGTCCTGCTGAGAACAGGAGGTAGGTCTGGAGACTGCTGAGCAGCCTACCAGCTGGAACTACCCTATGATCTTTTGTTCCTATAGGTAGGTGTAGTCATTTCTAACTTGATGACAGTCACATTCAAATTCCCAATTGAATTTGATCAAACTTTATTCTTACTGAGATCAATCAGATCAGACTCTGATGTTAGCTGCTTTTTCAGGCTCCCCTTCTGTGAAGAAAGAAAAGAAAAGCCACACTGACTTTGGTGTTGATGTCAGTATTTCAAGTAACACTGCTACAATTTCATGTCCCTGAAAATAAATCTTTTGACTTTGGTGGTAGTTGCAAAAATGATGGAAGGCCAAAGGTAGCTCCTGAATGACTCCTGTCCAGAGCACAGAAGTGCCTGGGAAATGTAATGAAATTAGGTTTTGCTTAGTGTAAGCATAGCTTTCTAAGTCCACATAGAGATGCATACTCAGATCTGCATCCAGGACCAAGTTGACCAATACGTCTGCTTTCTGCAAAGTGCTGGCCAGGATTACAGTCTCAGAAACACTACTAGGCACTGGGAGCTTCAAAGCACCCGGTGATGTTTTGCATACCTAAAAATAGTCTTTTTTTTTTTTTGGTTAAATATTCAGGCCAGGTAAAAACTTACACCCAAACCAAACCAAACACACAATCCCCAAAATCCCACACAAAACAAACAGTAACAACCTAACAACAACAAGCAATTAAAAAAAAAATCAAAATGGTCTATTGAATAAGGTATAGCACTCACGAAGAAAATGGAAATACAACAAAAATTGCAAGTTTCTTCTGCCAACAGAAATATTAAGCTTTGAGTATAGAAAAAAATACTTTTTCAGATAAAAATGATGATATTGAAAAAACAAGAATCAGATCTAGATTAATCACTCTATTTTGAAACTGCGTTTCTACTTTTAATGCAGTACTCACAATATCTTAGTGGTTAAAATGTCTTTGGTTTTAATGTTATTAATTTTCTATTGCTTTCTCTCTCTTATGAATTTGAAAATGTGTTCCTTAATATCCCAATAATATTACTCATGGATGTTAATGTAGCTGCTTCTTTGGAAAATGTGCTCTCTATTTTCTATTTGAGTGTCAAAGAAAAAATTAATTTAGTGGGAAAGGTTTGTATCTTATTTTATATCTTAATGAAACAGGTGGAATGGAAATTTCGTATTTGTCTCAAATTGAAATTCTTTGTTATTTATTTGATTTAATTTACACACATAGGCAATGTGCTCACCCTCGGGCCCATTACCATAATTTTAATAATTAAATAACTTCTGTTGAATTTTAAAAGTGTATTTGGATTTTCCTTTTTATTTTATGTTCTTTCTTTTTCCACTTAATCTTACAGAAATTTGCTTTAATTCTTACTGTTCCCAGCTTTCAAAATGGAACAGTCCTGCAGAAAGTATGATGTCTATGAAACAGCCATCTGATGCACAGAGAGTAAAGAACTCAAACAGCATATCAACAGCAGAAAATCTATTGCTATAAAAAGGCTTTGCAGCCCAGTTTCAGGGGCAAAAACCATTTTAATGAAAAGGACAGGTATTACTGGAATACAGGCTGTAGCACACATGTCCTTTGCCAAGAAAATCACTCTTTTAAGTGCAAGGCATTTCTCTAGCTTGTATTCAAATGAGAATTGAAGAGAAGAGTTCCACCCTCCTGATTTTCATGGTATGGCCCTTGTGAATATCAAATGCAGCATGTCCAGCTTTTTAATGCTTGTCTTCTTAGGCCATTATTATTAAACTTATTATTGGTTCTAGTCTATATTCTATGTGGTTGCAGCATAGTGGATGATTAAGCCATAAAATAGGTGTGAGGTACCATATGTCTTGACCTTCTGTGAAGCTGTGGGATATTTTAATTTTGATATCAATTTTATCTCCATTATTCTAAGATGTGAATAAAATTGCCATATATACAGAAGTCAGCATATAAAGGTTTTAAGTACCAATAAAGAAATGCATCACCAGTACTTGAGGAGATAGGATGCAACTGTAATGAAGAGAGTTACAATAATCTGGCGAATCAAAGTGATTGCTTCATAAGTTGGAAAATAAAACCTAACTGTGTGGAACACTGAGACATCTCACAGCTCAGCAGCCTCCTGCATGCCCTGGGGCTCATCCCACTTGCTTTGGTATTCCATTTCCTCAAGGAGGGTGTTTCCAAACTCCCATCACCTATCAATGCTCAAACAAAGTTATTATTCATAAAGATCTGCCCTCCAGTACTAGATCATTTGTAAGTCTTCCTGTCAACCTTTGCAGATACTTTTCACTAAACACGGGATAAAATTTCTGTCATTATTATTAGCAGTGCTAATTATACATCAGCAAATAATAATAAAGGTACTGATGCACTGATACCTGGTATTAGTCATGTATTTTCCTATTACCTTATAAAATGTCTTCTTGTCTCACAGAACGTTAGACTTAATAATTATACATCATGAATAGAATGTGAAACTTGAGCAGTCAGAACTGCTTCCTAAGTGCCAGCTACAAGGAGCTCAACTCCTTGGATTAAAAAGTGTATAGTGAAATAGATAACTGTAATATAGGAACTATTAAACCTCAGAACTCAAAGACTGACAGCTGTGCCACATAGATCACTCTTTCCTTCCTCCTGATGATTTTAGCATGGTTTCTTCGACAGTACAGTGATACTGTAGTAGTACTGTCTTAGGACAGGATGATTTGTTATTTACCTGACATACAGAAATTAGTCAAATAAAATTTTAATTTTCATGACTTTGGAAAATGTCAGAATGTTCACTAAAGAGGTGGTTTTTTTCATGCTTTAAAAATATCATCTGTATTACTGTAATGTTCTCAAAAATAGGTTTTTCACAGGGAAGAGGTACAGATATTACAATTAGAAAAAATCTAGTAAATTTTCTTTTTCTTAAAAAAACCTCTTTTTTTAATTTTGTGCGAAAACTAAGAAAAATTTAGAAACAAAGGTTTGTAAAATAAAAATTCTGAATAAAATAATCTCAATTTAAACCAAAGGAATGTTTCTTTTATTACACTGAAAATCCTCCCAGTTTATGTTGTATTTTTTTAGCAAAATACATTTAATGATTCAAAATTATTTTTAAGAAAAAAAAAAAAGTATAGCTTTGGAACATTAACCATGACTCTTTTTTAATGAAGTTGAAAAGAATAGAACTGCTTCCTGACAAGGCATTAATTGATATTGCAGCAGTAAGATGGATCAAAGACCTTGGCCCTCCCTCGTAAATTTTAATTATGTCTTTACTGCTTTCAGAATAAAAATGCCTTAACTCCTTCTATGCCTTCTTTTCAAATCTTTAGTGTTTTAAGAGCCCCTTTAATTCTTGAAATTATGGATTTTGACCTTTGTTTTTCACCTTGCTTCCCTTTTCCTCAACATGTTCTATTTTCCTTCTCTGAGTACATTTGTCTAATCTTTCAGCTACAGCCATACTGACTTGCAAAATTTTCCATAGGAAAGCAAAATGGGAATAGATATGCAAATATTTTCACACATATGTATAATAGCATATACATATATATATATATATAGTATACACAGTATATATACATATAAAGTATAAAGTTAAAATATGTCAGTTACAGGCCACCATCTTTATATCTTCCATCTTCTCTTTTCGAGGTGAGATTGTGGGATATTGTAAAGAATTTTTTTATGCCCAATGAGATGATTAAACATTAGAGGTTTCTTACCTTGTTTATGCAGTGCCTACTCTGTTTTGCATTCCATGTAAAGTTGAAGGCAGTAAGTTACATCACTCATATTAAGTCAGGTTATATATATATTATATATAACCAGCAATTTTTTACAGTCTTCATCTTGTTCCATTGTAGGCTGCATTGGTGGAATTTGACTGAATTACTGCTAATTGTGGAAGTACATAATAAGAACAAAATCTAACCTGTGAATTGTGCTTAAAAAAAAAGAGAACTAATTCTTCACTGTTTAATTATATTTATTTCTTATAAGCCTTAAATTATGATATTAATTAAATTTCCTATAAGCCTTTCTTCTATGCTTTTCATTATATGATCAGTAATTTATTTCTGACAGCATTTTAAGCAAGGATAGGGTTTGGATTCATTTTTGTTCATGGTATTATAACAGTTTACCATTATAAATGGAAAGATGGAAGTCTTACTTTACTTCATATTTTACAAGCAGTTTATAGAACTATCAGTCAACTAGTAAACTCTAATTGCTTTTCACACAGGGCACAAAAGTCTATATCAAATCATTTTAAAGATACTCATATTTTCTTCTGATTCCTACTTCTCATCAGCAAAACATGCTATATAATAAAGATATCTTTTTGGCTTTTGCACTAGGGAAAAAACAATTTTCATATCTGATCCTACAAATATTTATATAAAAATCCTGAAAGTAGTCACAGAAGAAATATAAAATGGTCATAAATATTTTCAAAACGTTTACGTGGAAATACTCATATGGATTGCAGAACTTAAACTATAATACTTCTTTTCTTTGTTCATAAAAACAGTAACACTTTAAGGAGTCTGATGTTAGAGTTCTTGATCACTAGTTTTGTTTTACCTCAAGTGCCTCCACTGGGCTAATGACCTATTTTCATGATACAGGGAAATATACAGTGAATATTCCAGGATGTGCCACTGGATTGCTGGGTGACAGACAACCCTGAGAACTTACTGCTGCAAGAGACAAGTGTTTCTCAGCTTTAGAAATTTAAAATTCTATGTGTTTAGTTTTAAATTCTAGAACTAATCACCCATATTTTCCTAAAGTCATGAATTTTCTACAAAACTGATGACTTTCTATATATTTCCTTTGGGTTGATATCTAATTCCATTGTTCTTATGCTTTATCTTGTCTTGAGACATCCTAAGAAAAACAGAAAAGAAAGAAAATATACTTTTATAACATATTACATATCATCTTTCCTTTTCAGGGATGGTTTTGATGCAAAGTCAAAACCAACATTCTTACTTTCATTTAGTGACCATTGTGTCTAAATATTCTATTGATAGATTATGAAGTATGGAGTATGAACTTGAATTGCAGTCAATATTTTTCTAACTAATCTACACAACTGTACTGAATCTCTCCATGTAGTTCTTGGTTTCATAAATAAGTTTAAAAAAAGAAAATATATATTTTCCTATTTCTCTTCTGTCTCAAATGTCCATCCTATTCCCACTTCAAAAAGACAAATTGATTCCTAAAGCTATATATTTTAAAGACGACTTGATTGATGTTTTCGAGTTTTCAGTGTTTTTTGATAGCTGCATATTCATTCATTTAGAGCAAAGACAAAAGATTAATTATCTGAGGGGTTTATTTTATAGTATTTTTGCAGAATGCAACAGGGAAAATACTCCTATGAAGAGTTGTACAATTTTTTTAAACTGCAGGTCCAAAAGATGACCCCAGTTTTTACATTATCCCATAGAGACTGATGTTAAGATTGTCTCTGAATGACAATAGCTTGGTTTTACTCTGCTGATACTTGTGTTTCCAAAGGTGGTGGTGTGGGATCAAGTGCTTTGACAATTACAATTCAGAAGAATAATTTCTGCAACGTTCAACATATTATGTATGGTTGATAGACTTGTGGTACTTTTATATTTGTTTTTAAATTAGAAGCCTAATTCTTCATTCAGATATTGCATAAAGTTCTTGGGTTTTCAAAATGCGCTAAGCAATTCTTTTTTTTTCCTAAGACATTCCATTATTCTAAAACTTAAGAGGACACTTTCTTGCACAGGACATGCTTAACATTCCCTCCTAACTTGCAAACTCTGCTATTAAATGCTGCAGTAAATATCTAGTTTGCTTTTAGCTGTGTGTCAAGGTTTAGCCCCATCTGACAGCTGAATCCAACACAGCCGCTCACTCACGTCCCCAGCCCCAGTGGGACCAGGGAAAGAGTCAGAAGAGTGCAAGTGACACAACTCAAGCTCATGAGTTGAGAAAAATACAGATTAATAGGGAAAGCAAAAGCCATGCATGCAAGCAAAATAAAACAAGTAATTCATTCACCACTTCCCATGGGCAGGCAGGTGTTCAGGCATTCTCGGGAAAGCAGAGTGCCATCATACATAACAGTGACTTGGGAAGACAGACACCAAAATTCCCAACAACCCACCCTTTGTCTTTCTTCCCCCAGTTTTATATGCAGAGTGTGGTGTCATATGGCAAGGAATGTCATTTTGGTCCATTGGGATCAGGTCTCCTGGCTGTGTTCCCTCCCAGCTCCTTGTGCACCCTCAGCCTCCTCACTGGCAGGATGCAGCAATGAGCAGAAAAGGCCATGACCCGCTTGAGCTAAGCAATAATGGAAACACCCCTGTGTTATCGACACTGTTTCCAGCACAAATCAAAAACACAAAACCATACCAGCTACTGTGAAGAAAATTAACTGCTGAAATAAAAAAAAACCAAACAAAACAGCAACAACTAAACACTATGCTAAGGAATATATTATCCTAGACCATTTGCTTCTTTTTCTTTTTCCTTTGGCAGCTTGACTTACCCTGTAGCCGTGCACCATGAAAAGGAGATTTCTGCTGCAGTACAGAGGGAAGTCTCTATAAGTGAGGAAGACAGAGGGCAGACAGGTCTATGCTTACACAGGTTCCTAAGCATTCCACTGAATTCAAATTGTTAGCACTGTAAATTTAATGCATGTACCATATTTTCTTCCTAATTAAGTTCAGAACAATGACAACAAAAAAAAAGAGATGTATAGCCAAAAATTAGACTAGCAAAGGGAACATGTATCACTCAAGAGATAATTTATATGTCATTTTATAAACAGAAGCCTGAGAAAAAGCTGTTTAAGACACAAGTTTTTACTCTGACTTCTTTTGTTATCTAAATACTGGATAGCTGCTGAAAATGCCATGCAGTTTAATGTCATTTTTTTCACAAAATATTATATCAATGTTTTTTTATGTTCTTTCTAAATATTCTTAGAGTAATATAAAGATAGTAGGCTTTGTGAAGTATAGAAATCTCTGGGAAGATTTCTACAGATGAGCCTGTAGAAATATTCTAAGTAATATAACCATACCAGAACAAACTTTTTCATTACCTATTTTATACTTAAGCAAGCTAGAGCTGATCCTTAGTTGAACCAGCTGAACTTGTGATCCACTGCTGAAATCATCAAACCCTCTGGACTTGACTTACTTAAAAGACTTACAAGATTTTATTTACCTTATCTAGCAGTTTATTGTCTAATGTTTGGTAAAGAAACCCCATGAAGCTTACCAGGTCACATTCTATTTTATATATTTTCCAAGTAGTTATTTTATTTCTTACTATTATTTTCCTTTTTTTCTCATGCAGGTTTTGGATTGATTTGGTTGTTTTTTGGAGGGAGAGGGGGGCTTTTTACAGGGGCTGCCTTTAATGAACAGGGAAACCTGGAACTAGCAATATTTGCACTCTTTAAATGTTTCATAACCTTAAGTGTTTAAGATACATTTTATTTTGGCCTGTAAGGCTTGGGGATGCTTGCAGAGACCTTTCTCCTATTTTTGGGGCTTTTTTCTTAGATAAAATTTGAGTGTGGGGCTCTCTATTTTATTTTCATTTCTTCCTTCTGTTCTGTTGTCTCCATGCACTGTTTTGTACAAGTACTTGCTTTTCCAGCTGGTATTGTAAACATCACCATCCTGCATATGTTGAAAAATGAGCAGCCTGCTCATCCAATTTTATAACTCAGAGTAGCAGAAGCAGATTGGCGATGTTTTTTGACATGCACAGCGTACATTACTGCAAGATGTCATGTTTCCCCAAAGGGGTACTCAGAATGTCAGGAAACTTGGACCAGACACAACAAGATCATAAACATGCTACAGCAAACACATCAGAATATTTGTATAGGATTATCATTAGGTATCAGATGAATACTGTTTCATCGCATGCTCCCTGTGGAATAGGATTTGATGGTTAATAATACTTGTGATAATATGAACTCTATTGCCATTTTAATACCACTGTTTTGGCAAAGGTATTGCAAAAATAAGTAGTGCTTTTATTTTTAATGTAGTTTAAAATTCTAAAGAAACCTAGTTAAGAAAAAAAATAGGAATTCATTTGATATGGAAAAATGGCAATTTGCATTTGTAACCATCTGAAGACATAAAGGTATTACCTTACACATATCTTTAAAGTACAAATTTTAAAATGTGTGAATTTAAAAACACGGGCTAAAAAAGAAACTCTCATTTCAATTTGATCCAAATTTATTTTTCCCAAAAAACTAGCAGAAAAACATATCATGAAGAACTTCATGTTTTACTTAAGCCACAACCTTATTAATTCTACTGGGAGCTATTTGCAGTAACTTACACAGTGCAAGTCATGATTCCTACTTTAATGGTTCTGATCTTGTGGACAGCTTCCATTCTAATAAATCTCCATCCAGAGAAACTCAGAAAAGGAAGAGAAAACCTGCTGTGAGCCAAGGCTACAATATTTTGATCACACAGCTGGTCTCCACCTACTGTGACCCATAATCCAGCCCTGAAAAAAAGGATAAAATGAAACAATTTAGCAGATATAAACCACTGATTTACCTTCTGCAGGTGGAGATTTTATATTGCTTTATGATTTCACACATCACCATTAATAACCTTAACTAAACAAGCCCAAATTTTCATGTGAAATAACCAAGGTAGCCCTGAACAAATTAAATCCTGACTTACTGTGAGATTTTTTAACAATACATGTCTGTGGAGAGTGCTGTCAGGAACACAAACACGAGTACATGAGCCCTCTCCTCTCATAACTCCCTGCCTGTGGAAAGGCAAGCCTGGTACTGGCAGGCACTGTTGGAAGAAAATCTGTACTGCAGTAGCTTTACACAGCACAGTTATTGCTTACTCCTGCAGTTCCTGGCCTCTCTAAGTTTATGTATGCAGAAGTTGAGGGTGCAAATGTTAGACTCAGCTTCTCACTACAGGTTTTAGCACTCCATGGCCCAAATTCGGCCTTCTTGTCCCATGCCCTATGCAGAAACCTCTGCTCCAGGAGTCATGGTGTCACAGACTGTACTATCATGTTCTATAAGGAGCTGGTCTGGCCCTAAACAGAAATGAATAAATTTCCCCATGCCTCAGATACCCACCTAAACTGTGTAGGAAGTGAGTGCTTTATACTAATACTAACCAGAGCAAAAATCAAATTGCCAAAGTGTAACTATGCCAGATAACTTGAATTATCTACTTCCAGCCACGACTCGCTAGTTTTTCTCATTTCACAGCCTGAGCCAAATATAATGTGAGCTATATCATAGAATGACAGAATCATTAAGGTGGGAAAAGACCTTAAAGATAGCTGAGGCCAACCTTTGACCTAACACCAGCATGTTAACTAAACCATAGTGGCATAGTGTGCCATGTAATTTCCTGACTGCTACCAGGGATGGTGATTCCACCACTTCCCTGGGCAGCCCTTTCCAATCCTTGATCACCTGTTTAGTGAAGAAATTCTTCCTGATGTGTAACAATCAGGAACAAAACCTTCCCTGATATAGCCATTTCCTCTTGTCCTGTCACCAGGGAGACTCTCCCTGCCTGGGAGAAGACTGACCCACACCTGGCTACATCCTCCTTTTAGGGACTTGAGGAGGGAGTGATAAGGTCTCCCCTTAGCCTCCTTTTCTCAGGCTAAACAACCCCATCTCCCTCAACCACTGCTCATATGATTTACTCTCTAGACCCTTCCTCAGTTTCAATGCCCTTCTCTGGACATACTCTACTACCTCAATATTTTTTGACATGAAGAAATTGGACATAGAATTTGAGGTGTGTCCTCACCAGTGATGAGTACAGTTGAGCCATTGTACAAAGGGAAAATCACTTCTCTGGTTCTGCTGGCCACATTATTCCTGATAGAAACCAGGATGCCATTGGCCACTTGGGCACTTTGTCACCTTGTGATCAGTTGCTTGTTGACACAAGGTCCTTTTCTGCCAGGCATGTTTCCAACCACCCTTCCCCCAGCAAGTAGTACTGCATGGCATTGTGACAGCACTCAGGATAATCCATTCCGGAGCCTTCCCTGGCACTGAGATGAGACTGACAGGTTGGTAGTTCAGGTGCTCCTTCCAACTTTTATTTGCAGATAATCATCATGCTGGCTAACCTGAATATATATTTATATTGTTTATGTTTATATTTATATTGACACATATATATTCCACCTGAAGCTATTGTGCAACTCCTTATAAAAAATTCCAGTATCTAGAATTAACTTACCCTTCATTTCCTCTTTCTACCCTGCCTTCCTGTTTTAATGGTTTATTGATTTTTTTTCCTCATCATCTGTGATCAATGTTTAAAACAACCCAATGACCTTTGTGTGACTGTCCTGGACCTTTCCCATAACTAAGCAAAGACCATCTCTTTTTTTAGGGACTGTATAACTACCTCTCTTTTGACTGAGACTTGGCAGCTGCTGCATCATTTGTTCCTCAGAGACCTTTCCTCGGGAGACGAATGAAATCAGTTTATTTCTGACTAGAGATCTGAAGATATGGATAAAACTAATTTTTACCAGAGAAACAGCCTAGGGAAGTAGCTAATCCTGGTTAAGCCTGTAAATTATCACACTGAATATGTTGTGAAAGTCTGCACAGTGGGAATTTTTGTCTGATGTGCTAACCAAACCTTCACCTCCATCACACCTGGAATAACCTTCTTCCTGTTTGCTATCTGTGCTCATCTCAAATTCCTGTGATGGCTTATTTTATGGCAAGTTCCTGCTGTGGCTTTGACAGTGCTTTGAGAATGTTAGTTATGGTCTTTAGGTTCCTGCACATGGGAACAGTTTTGTCATCCTCCAGAATCCTCTAATGGAGGACAGATCAGACTTTTCCTTAAGGCTCATCTATCAAGCCCTCAGTTTACAAAAGCCAAAGGGAAGATAAAAAAACCTCTCTGGCAGTTCTCACGTATCTAAGCCAGCTTTGCTCTGCTCTTCACACCAGCTGGTTCCGCATGTGAAACCTTTCCTCACGCTCAGCCAGGTGTTCATTGAAAAGCAGAAATACTGGAGAAAAAACAGGGAAACTTTTGCTTTTCCAGCCACACACTGCCCTTCTAAGCACTACAGAGAAAAACTGGGAAGAGAAAAACTCATTCTTTATGTCTGACATAGACCCTATTGTCCGCTGGCCATCTTTGTTTCTCTTCCATGCCATCCCCTGTGGGTATCATGGGATAATTTTAGGAATAATCATAAGCAATAATCATTCTTAACCCTGATTCTTGAGTGGGTTTTTTGGCACAAGGACCTCACAAAGCCACAGAACTGCATGTATTCACAAAACAAGGTCCAAATGGGGATACTTAAATTAGGGAAAACAGGATAAACTTGTCACAGAATTGCAGAATATTCTGGGGTGGAAGGGACCTAAAATGATCATTGAGTCCAACTCTGAAGGGAACAGTCCATGAGGATCAAACCCACAACATCTGTGTTATCAGCACCAACCAACTGAACTAATCTCAGTGGCCTCCCACTGTGCATGAGGACCTAAAGGCTTAGCCTGATCTCAGTCACACTAACACAATTTTTGAAAGCACTTGTTTCACAGCCTTCAGATCCTGAAGCCTTTAAAGGAGATACTTACTTTTCTCTACTTCTGACAGAGACCTTTGAGACTTTGATCGAATACTCAGAATACCAGGCAATTGAAAAGTTAAAAATATTTCATGTATCTGATTTGAAATAATTGAGACTATCAAAGAAAGACAAGCATGTACTTGTAATGATAAAACAGTAAATGCAGGATGGACTGCTGCCACCTCTTGGTTATCTATATCTTAAACTGTTAAAAATAGTAAGAGCTGTTTGGGTTAAGAAGATTAATGTTAAACACACCTAGCACTTCCAAATATATTTTGTGATGATACCAAAACAGGAAATGGGCTGTGTCTCAGCAAAAAAAACAGATGTGTAACATGGTGAGAAAGAATACCAGCAGTGCTACTGAGCTGGCTGCAGCATCTCAGTGAAAATCTGGGTAGCTGAACCAACCACATCAGAACTAATACAAAACCAGAAATGGGAGAAATTAGGACATTTTTTCATAGAAGCTACTTTTATTTTCTCAGATTCTCCAAGTAGCTTCCAGCCATTTTTCAGATGTTTGGAAATTATTACAAACCTTAGAAACCTAGAAGTTGACTTTTATGGTAACATTTTTATCCACTAAATTTAAAGTTGTGTGTGAAAAATGGGCATTGAGTGGCTCAGTATTTTATTCTTCTCTGATTAAATCACAATTAAAAACATCACTATTCAATTTGAACACACAAGCAAATGCCTGACAAATGTAGGTTAGATGCAAGCTATTAAAATGCAAGCCAAAGACTCTCAATATTTCATGTACTCAATAGGTCACATGGGAATAGAAGTCTGCAGTATTTTCCATATATTACGACTTTGCAGGGCAAGAAAAATAACAATTCAGTCCAAAAATACTGTATCAATATATTAATTTCACCTAAAAAGGGACCAGAGATCTGTACAAGAGACAGATAAATTTTAAATCATTTAAAATTAGCAATATTGACTGTAAAAGACAGATACTTAAATACTAACATGAGCACTGTTTAGCTTATTTCCTTTTGTCCCTCATCAAAACATTTCACAAACTACATTTAACACTTTTTTCACTTCATTTAAAAAAGCTGAAAAGCTATTCCAACCTCTGACAACTAAAAATAAAAATTTATTGGATGTGTAAATATAAATGTCTAAGGCAAAGCTAGATCCTTTCCTGTGGTTGGTGAAAATAATGAATGTACTGATTTTTTTCAGTTAGTTTTTCAACCAAAATCTGAAAAATAAACAAAAGGAAGGGGAAAAGAAAATAGGTGTTTCAGGTGGAACACCTGTTTTAGTGGCAACTTTTCTTTTTTTTTTAATGGATACAAATGTTTCAATCACTTATTGGTACTTGCTGCAATTCATAAAGAGTCATAGGTTCAGAATTGCAAGGGGCCCAAGTAAATAACTGAAATGCAGCCAAACATTGCTCATTGTATCCTTTTCTGGAAATTTTTGGATCGACCAGTTTGATTCAAGAACTAAACTTCCACTAGGTTTCTCTTGAGAATAGGTAAGGGCAATTCTAACAGGAAATAATTTTCATTTTTATGATAAAACATAAAGATACTGTGAATAGTTCAAATGTATTGTATAGAATGTCTTGTTTACTATTAGGAGCTGGAAGAATTTTATATGCTGTGATACTCCGCAGCATATATGACTCTCTGAAGGGAATGCCTGTAAAGTTACACATGAATTTTGAGTCAAGAGTCAAATGAATGCCTCGTATTCAAATAGTACCAAAGCTTCTCAGCACAGCTTTCAACTGCACTGCATGCTGTGGACATCCACAATGATGTCAAATACACAAATTATTGTGAATATATCCAAACTGATAAGTTCATGGCACACTTCCTATGAGTCTGAGAGGGAATAAGAAAAAAAGAAATGAAAATGAGAGATCAAGAGAGAAAGCAAAAGAGAGGAAAGTAATAACCTCTTCCAAGTGTTCAGCTTGGAAGGGAAGCAGCAGCAGCCTTCAGATGTGTATCACCTCAGGCACCCTTCCCAGTCCAGCAGACAATTCCTCCAGTACACTTTTTGTTTATAGCCACACATTTTTCAGCAGGACCCACTCAAACTGCCCACGGTGTCTTCCTGTCCATGATTCAGTTATTGGAGTACCTTGACCAGATGCAGTAGCTAAGCTTTGTGAATATCTGTTGTAGGGTAATATTTGTTAAAAATGTAGAGAACCTTCCCTGGAGAAGGGTCCTGGCAGGAACTGCAGCCCTTGGAATGAAGCTCACACAGGAGCAAGTTTGCTGGCAGGAATTATAACTCTTGGGGGACCCACACTGGAGCAGGTTATTCATAAGAACTGCACCCCATGGAAAGGAGCAAGAAGAGAAGAAGGAAGAGGAGGAGGAGCAAGAGGAGGAGGAAACATAAAATTTCCAGATCATTTTGCAAATGTATTATTGTAGGAAAAACATTTTGAAGCAGCTGTACATTCCCTCAAGTCATGCTAAGCAGACCATGGAGGAATCAGGCAAGAGTTTTAATGTTTTATGCAAAAAAGGGGTAGTCCTCGAAACATCAGTGAGGAAATCCATCTGCAACCTCTGGGTATTAAACTGGTAGTAGTTTTTAATTGTACAACATGCTTTACACTCCTCAGCCAGGAGATTTTAATTACCTATTTCCTCCTTTTTATTTTTGTCTTTGCCCCTCCAGAACCTGACATAAAAAGTTATTCTCCTTCTCCAACACTGTTTTTTGAAGAAAATTCTGACAAAAAGACTCCAACTCAATATTATACAGAAAATATTGTTTTCTACAAAATTCAGGGAAAATCCTATATGAATGAGATATGGTCTTCTTACAGTTCTTTTGACATTCGTCTTTGTATTTTTTAGACACTCATTTAATACTTCTTTTTTTCCCTTCTGAAAGATGATAACCATGCTTGTGCTGTCACCTAAAATCTCTGGTCATTGCCACTTGCTTCTCACTTTAGTCAATGCCACTTTCCTGCTAGTATGAGCTTTAGGTATTTCCTTTTATAATTTTGGTGTATGTAATGGTGTTACTTGAAAGTGAAGATGTGGATTCTTTTGGGTTGAGCTGAGGTGTCTCACTTCCAGATGGTGATGTTTTATCTTCTGTACTTGCTCTTGCATGTGGCTCCTTTCATTATTTCTCTTTCTTGTTACCTAGTGAGAAACTGTGTGATGAACTTAGTCACTAAATGAAGCCGACCAAGAGACATCCCCAGAAGAACGGATTTCCTCAGAGCCAATCAAGATTTAATGTCATAACTAGGGAACCAGACAGATAAAAGAGAAAATGAAAAAAAAAAAATTAGAAAAAATCTTAACATTTCAAATAAGGTTAAAAATTAGGCATTCATTTAAATGAGTTCACATTTAAAGGTTCTGTTTCCTTTCTTATTAGTGGACCTTTTTCATAAGCTGAAAAAAGAGATTACACACTAAAATTGATTGTATCTTTTAGAAAAGATTATTCACAATGAATATTTTTATGCCTTTTGATACAATTAAAATGTAGTTCTCACAATGACTTATTTCTGTATTATGTAATACTGTAAATCTCAAGTAATTTTGTGGGAAAATATTCAAAAATTAAATGTCATTATTCATGCTTTCTGGCAGACACCAGTTATTCATATGGCTGGAATCCCAAGGATCATGTTTCTTTTTTAGTCAAACATAGCTCCAGTGACAAATAATCTGAAATAAATTCTTATTCTGTTTTTAAGATTGGTTTTATAAGAAACAAAAAATTCATCAAACTAGAAAGAAATAAAAATTTTCTTATTGCAGAAATTATAAAACAGGTCCATCATTTTTCATTACTTTTCATCATATTAAAAATAATTACAATGCTTGAATTGACAAAATCCTGGTTTTAATGACAAAAATTTAGATTACATTTGAGATTTTAAATAAAAGCAGCAACAGATTCTCTTTATCTTTTCCATTTTCAGAAAGGAAAAGCTTTTTTAAAAGGCTGTGATGTATTTGGCAGTAAGACAAAAGATTCTGAAAGCTATTTCTGAATTTAATTTCTCCATTTCTCTTCTGATTTTAAGCAAATCACCTTAAACTCTCAGAAGAAGCAGCTATAGTTAATCCACACAGTGCAATAAGCACTTCATTTGTTCTCTCCTGCTCATTCTCTCCTTTGGAAAAGATAAATATGATAAATGCACAAAATTTATGCATATATAATAAATAATAAAAAATCAATTTTTTAGTCAGCCAGATAAAAAATATTATGTATAAAATTATTGCAATATGTTGCTTTCTAGAATTTTTGCTTTGAACTTTATAATCAAGTATTTTTGGTGTAGTATTGTCTCTTTGTTTTGTGCAAGTACTTGATGTTGCTACTTAAAAAGATTCAAAGTCATATTAGATCAAAGTCATTTAGATCTACATCAATGTTAACTTCAAATATGGACAGAAATTCATTTCAGGAAGCCATTGAATTTTAGTCACCTTGTAATATACTGTTAGTGCTAGATTTTGACTAGCTAAGGAAAGACTAGTTCATCTATTTTAAGTTCATGTAATTTAATTAATAACTTTCTTAAAAGAGTCTGGCAGAACAAAATCAAACAAGACTAAATCCAGAATCACACAAATCAGAAAGATAAAACCTACTAAAATTTATTCTGTCCAGATACCCATTTTAGTCATAGCAAGTATTTTCTCACTTATATATGACATTTTTTCCTGCTACTCACAAATATTAACACACTCAATCTTAGTTATAAAGGACTAAGTATTTAAAAACACTTTGTGATTCCTGCTAATACACAAAACTATTATACTCTGTCCTATTCAATTTTGCATCCTTGATCCATGGACAATCTGTTTAGCTACTGTGTTTCATGCCAAGTAATTGGTGCCTTGGAAAAATTCCAACAGGTTTCATAATTTGAAGAATAACTATTACCACATAATTTTGAATGAAAAAAAGTAATTTTCTTCTTGTGCTAGGAATATTGCTGTTTTTCTGTATTGTTTATTTACTCCTATAATTAGATGCATTTCACCAATAAATGAAATATTTTCTGCCTGTGTAACAGAAATGGCAGAAACTGATTTAAGGAAAGAATGTTTATATTGAAATGACAGACAGACAGAAGATAGGCAGAAGATAATGTAGAAATTTAAGTGCTTTTCCTGTTGAATGTAAAGTGTAAAGACTAACACTGTAAACTGAAGTAATAAAGTGTATAATATGATTTTAACTGAACAGAGAAAGAGCATTTCTTTAATAGCCACAATCCAGTTTATTCATACCTTCTAAACATTTCTGTTGGTGTTCTTCATTGTGTGCATTCACAGATTTCTTGCATGTAACACAGTAGATACAACACAAGAAAACAATTTCACCTTAATTTTTCATAATGCAATTTAGTTTCGGGACTCACCTAGGCCTTCACAAGGGTGTATAGGTTTGTGCTTAGTTTCCTTTTCAGGGTTTGGGAGCAGCTATCATATTGCAAGCAGAGTCAATTCTAACCCAACCAACTGCAGTTCAAAAGAGATTAAACACTGTGTGGCTTTAAAACGCACCAGAGAGGGTGCAGAAACTATCTATGTCTGCTTTTCACAAGTCTGTTGGTGGATCCAGTCATGCACAGTGCAGCAGCCCCGCTTATGAAACATGAGAGCACTGGAGACAACACCAACATTTTTTTGTCTAGAGTGCATTAGTGATTTTGTCAAACCTCAGCAAGTCATAGTGGCTATTGGTGGCCTTGATGAATGCAGGTAAATGTTACTCCTTCCTCATTTCCAGGGATATTTTGCCACCAGCCAGCTGAAAACACCTGACATGTGGCAATAGAAGCCTCTGAATTCATTATACGATGCTGATATCAGAAAAAGTGGACAAACACTCAGGTTTGAGATTTTTGCAAAATTGGTATTGACTGATATTAAAATTGGGCTGTTTAGAGTTTTTGTTATACTTTTTGTGAGTCTCACAAAAATATACTCTCTTGGAGAAAAGAAGACTCCTTTTGAATAGATACAATATGAACTAGCAGCATCTTTTGGCTGTTTTGAAATCAGCTTTTCTTTCCTATTCTTTCTAAGACATTGTCTACAAACAAAAAAATGTTATTGGCTCATATTAAGATACAAGTCTTCATTACTCACTTCCTGCACAATCAAGAGGTGTTTTTAAAGAAACACAGGGCTGTGCCCTTAGGTTAGCCATCTACTGCATTTTGTACTCCCTTGGAACAGATACAAATGACGGTCTAGGGCATATGCCAGAACAGGTTGCTGACCTCCGTGTCAGACAGATGAGTCTATTAAATTCATGCATGCAATTTATGTACAAGATAATGAATCAAGTTCTTAGTTTGTTTATGGATTTCATTAGCTCTAAAAAAATTTTCATTTATCTATGAATTAAGAAACAAAGTTATTGAAGTTGACTGTTGTTGCATTCTTTTAGCATTTTGTTTGGTTTAAATCACTTAGGCCATAGTATAACTATGAACACTGAGACAGGTCTTGTAAATTGTTAGCAAACCGTCTTTTCTTCAGTGACTTCAGCCAGAACTCATAATTGTGAACTGGTAGACATGAGTCGTCTATTCATAAAAAACACTGTAATTAGATGGGAAGAGTGTGTCCAATAACTTCTGCAGTAGCATTCAAAAATTTAAGTAAATTGCCAAAAAGGGTATTCCAGAACTAGAATCCTGTGGTCCTGCTGTGCATCCTCCACACTACAACTCTGGTGAGGGAATATGTGGAGCAATAGTAACAAAGGAAACAGCTGTCAGTAAGTGCCACCCAGAGACCCTGAAACTCAGACCCTTATTCCCAGGAGAAGATCTGCTTTGCTTGTGCATAGACCTGCTGACACGGTTTGGCAATCTAAAAAACAAAAACAGAAGCAAAAACAAAAACACAACAAAAAACAAAACCAAACAAAACAAACAAAAAAAAAAAAAAACAAGCAAATTCCTCTGCTTGATATCAGTAACTTAGAAGTAGAATGAAGGCCATACTATTTAAGTAAGTATCCCTACTTGTGCTTTCTTTCCATCTGCCCTCGGACAGCCTTCATTCCCTGCCCCCTGCCCTTGGAGACATTTCACACAGCTGGCATCTGATGGGCTAAAGAACCAGCCATCTAGCCTTTACTAAATACAAAAATTTTCATTGACATTGCTGTCATTTGCACTTTAACAGAACCCACGGGATTTACAACTACATCATCTTCTGAATTTACTGTTTCTCAAGAAGCAGAGAAAATATCCCTGTCTGTGTTCTCTTAAATCATCTGTGTTTATTCAATTGTTTTGCTGCTCTTGACTAGCACAGTCTTCTTTAATAATTGTCTCTGAAGCCTATATTGGGGTTAATAGCTGTAAAATGAAGACAACAGACCTACTCATAATGGAAGCAATAAAAAAGAATTCTACTGAACAGAAAGTGCTGCATTTTTCCCCTTCCAATCTACTAAAAATTAGGCCCTTACATTTAATATTTCATTTGCCATTAACATAAATGAACTTGATCTTAATGGGGAGGAGTCAAGAATCCAATTATTAAAATAGATCAAAATGAAGAGCATGTAGACAGTGCTAATACTGTGAAACAGTTTTTCACATTTATTTACTGCCAGTACATCCCTCTGGACATAAATTATTGGGAACACATCATTTTAAAGTAAACTGAGATTCAAAGAATTCATGCAGATGCCTATTGCTTAGGACTAAATTTAATCACCTCCTGCTTGTGACCATTTGGCAGCATCAGGAAAGTTTTCTCCAGAACCATCTCTCTGAAGCCAAACTAATAAAGTGCTAATTAAAGGAAGTACATGGAAGACATGAACACTAGGAGCCTGGAGTAATTGGCTACAAAAAAGGCAGCTCTGAAACACGTCACTTTCTCTGCTGCTCCTGATTAGGGTCTAATTCAAATAGCAATATTTCACTGCACGTCAAGGGGCTTTGGGAGAGATCTTGGGCTTCCTCCATTCAGCTGAGGGTCTGCTACAAGTAGCAATACAAATGCTGAAGAAAAAAACCGTATATTTAATCATGTGCTACCATCAGGATAACATTTGTGGCAGTCTGTGCAGTGCACAGAAAGCTTTTCTTTTCATTCCATAGTGGTGAGTCAGAGATCAGACAGAAATGAAGGAAAACCACCATTAAAAAAGAAGAAAAAAAAGGGTCTGGAATAGAAACTGTCTCCCAAGCCTGTCACAACTGAGCAGTAATTAATCTGAGGAGCCTTTCATCTCCCTTGCAGGCAAGCTGGAAAGAACACTTACTGGCACTTTCCTGAAGAAATGGGCAACAAGTGAAAGTCACTTTATTTTTTTTTAAATGGGTTTAATCATAGATTTTTCTCTTAAGTACCATAAACTTAACTTTGTTTGTGTGAGATGATGCACAATTTCATGTTTTTTACTGTTGCTGTTGTAGTTCAAAATCCTCAATTTCCAGCTTTCCTGAGGACATTCTTTCATCTGTTTATATTACCACTATTTAGTATTCAGAGAAGATATTTTAGAGGTAAATTGATTTTCTGTACAAAAACAGGAAACTTTGCAAATAACTGGACAACTCAGTTTGTGAATCACTAGTGCTGGTAATCTAAAGAGAAATGTTTTATATAAAAATAATCATACCACATTCATACTTTAATACATTATCAAGTTACTAAATCCCATTTATGGCCATTTACTTAAGCATCTGATTTTAACAAGAAATGGAACTCTGTTCAACAAGGCACTTAAACATATAATTAATCTCACATCTGCTCAACAAACCTAAGCAAATATAGGCATAATTTAAAAAAACATTCCATGCTACACAAAAGATTATAAACTTAAGTTAATTCTTCATTTTCTGAGTTTTAAAGCATTGTTGGTTTTAAGGCTTTTCACTGAGATATTTAAATGGAGTGTGATCATTACTTAGGAAGAAAAAAAAACAAAAAATGCAGATTTATAAAAGTATGTTATGCTACGCAAATTTTACTTTTACAGTTAAATAGTACATTATTTTAGATGAAAAAATACACTTTTTTTTCTTTTTAAATTCAGAACATTCAAACTTCATCTCAGGAAATATGTAAAAGCTCCTCAATCTGTCAATATAACATGAAAAATCATTAATCGCAACTCTTAAGAAAATTTTCACAATAGAAAAGGGAGTTTGAACGTTTATAGCAAGGCATTTAACACAGTTTACTTTAATATTTTCAAATTACTTTACAGTTGTTCAAGTTTAATTTCAGAATCAAGTATTTCTCAAGCATTAACATCTTAATGATATTCCTTTCTTCTCACAGAATGAAAAAGCTGAGTCTATCAAAACTTATGGAATGACTCTGAAAATATGTATTGACAATTACTGAACACTCATTGCAAGCTTCAAAAATTTTATTAAATTTTATGGTCTGGGAGTGTTGTTCATGGCAGGATCCTCAGAAGACCAATTTCCATGCTAAAAGCTAAAATGAGTTGGAAACACAACCCAAGCCTTAAAGAAATATCAAATTTGACTGAACTCTAATGACATATCTAATGGAGTTGACTGAGAATTAGTTCAATCTTAAAGATAAATAAAAAATAATTTCATGAATTACGAATTTCTTCATAATTAATAAAACTGTGCGCAGATTCATAAGTCTCACTTGTTTTGGATGAGGTGGGGAGGCATGAATCATCATTATAGAATGCCCTGAAAGTGTTCATTGAAGCATTCAGTGGATTTAAATGTACTTGGGTTTCACTGACCTGGGTCTAATCATCTGCTTCTGTATTTCCTAATCTCAATCCTTCTTTATGTCGTACAAAATACATAATCATTAAGTGATATTACATATCCAAAAAGGATGCCCAAAGCCAGCATCACAAGGAGATTCTGGCACTATTATTCTTTAAGTACATTATACATCAATACTTCTTGACTTTAGAATATCAATTAACACTGCAGCTAAGAGGCCCAACCCACTGCCCTGGTGGTAATGTGTTGCAGTACAAAATAAGTCTTTTGGTCTAGGAAGCTGTTCTTATGTTCCCTTGCCACACTCAATAAAAGAGGGGAGGAAGTCAGTCTCATTTCTTTCACTGTTGGGCTGTCTTAACTTGCTTAGTACAGCTGATACAGCCCACATGTGTTAATCAGAAAGTAGGATTTTCCTGTGTGATTTTGATTTTGTGATTTTAGCTTTAACAAGAGAATTTGACAGATCTAAACCAAAAAGGCTGAATAGACTCATAGTGAGGGCACTCTTCAGGGAACAGAGAAACATGAGTGTAAATTGCTTCAGGCAGAGGAAGAAATTGGACCTGGGTCCCAGGCTCAGAACCAGCAAAAAAATTGATCAGTCTTTCAGGAATCCATTTGCTTTTGTTCTTCTACAGATGTTTAAAATACAGCTTAACACTCAGTAAAATGCTGCATTAATATTAGAAAGAAGTTTTCAAAAAGTAAGAATCCCCAAAGCTGTCAGCAGAACTTTAAGCAACTAATGAAAATAATGATATCTCACCATTTCACTTTGGCAAGGGAGTAAAAAAATTTGTGCCTCTGTCAGCTTGAAACATAAGAGTTAACACATTTATAAAGTCTATTTTAGCCATACCTCAAATATTTTCTTCAGAAAGGTTTCTCAGAAAAAGGAGTGCATTTATTATGTCTCTAATGCTGACCTCTACAATTACCAGAACCTTTCAGAACTGGGAAGGAAGCAAGCAACTCTCAAGCACTATCCCACATTGTATAATGGCCTGTTTTGGTCTCAAAACAAGCTGTTACTATAGAAGTGTGAATTTTGAATAGATAATCATTACACTATTCCTTTTCTCAGGACAAGGCTGGCATTTACCTTCACTTCTTTTTAGTCACAATAGATGTGGGCTTTGAAACAGATTGTGGCCTTTTGAAATTTTTCTCTGTTGTTGTTTCACTCCTCTGGCTCTTTATGTAGGTATTACTGAATCACAAGGACTCAGCTGCATTGTAGCTATACAAGATATTAGGCCATACTTGTTATCCCTTCACATATAATCCTTGCAATAATTTACCTTTATAAGTTACAACAAGAACGAAAAAATAAAGCCAAGATAAAAATAAGAAAGCTATCAGTATTCTTATTAACTATGTGAAGAGTATAATAAGGTCATGTTTATTGGGCTAAGGTAATCACTTATGTAAAGAGAAGGCTGCATTTCCTTTTTCCAAAAGAAAAATAAAGATTATGCCAACCTTATTTCACTGAAATCTCCAAAAAAAGGTTGCTCTGTCTTTCTGCGTATTTTCCCCCACTGAATTTGCTCATGAAATATGAGGAAAAGTTGGACAAAATGCATGAGGTACATCACTTTTCCCATTATAGTTAATGTTAAAAGTCCTACTGATTTTTATGGAAGAATAAATATATCCATTAACATCACATGGTGGTTGTAAAATTGCATCTTATTTCAAAATAATATATTTATTAAAGCCTGATCATTTATGATACATTCTCGAAGAAAGTACCAAAACCTCACTGTGAAGTGTAAACATAAAACCTATCCATGTACCTGCAGACAAGATTTCAAAACTGTGTTATTACACACAGTTGTATTTCTGACATCACAGTCAAGGCTGCATACAGAATAAGTTTGCTAATTTATCCTAGAATATTTGTATAATAAATATGGATAGCAGAACTACATTGGATCCAGAAATATTTCAGAAAAATACCTGTAAGCTTAAATGTGTTTAAAACAAAGGAAATAAAATTGTTTTTCAAAATATTTACATGCGCATTTATGGTGTAATTTTTGAACTTTTAAATTGCTATTGATGTATGAATAATGCATTTCAAATTAGTCATGAAGAAATATGGACATGCTAAGCCAGCCCTCTTCTCTACTTTGTTCCCTTTTCTTTTTTGACATACTTTTAGTAACAATTAGAAGATTTGGGATGGGTATTTTATACATTTTCCTTATTCCTTCTGTCATTAAATCAAAACTGCAGTAGAATTATACATCAGATTATTTACTCCTATGGTCTTTAATCCATTTCACTAAAGATGTATCCCATCACCCTTTATTTTTGTTGTACATAATAGAACTTGAATTATGCTCACAAGCTCCAGATTGTAGATGTGCCATGATTTTTTTGAACTATTTTCTAGACTTCAAGTTTTGCAAATAAATTATTTTATTTCAATGGTATATCGAGATGCATGTAAATAAACGTAACCACTTGGGTCAAGACAATTAGTAACAGTATCTTTTGTCAGATTTCTGCAATGGTATTATACCTGGAGTTTAGAGCATCTGTGCTGTAACCTGCATGTGAAAGATGCCTACTGTATATATAAATGTAATGTGTGTCCATAATGGCAACATTATGGATACTAGTGTCATACTCAATGGATTGCAAGACTCACAGTGACTTCAGAAAGAGCCTGAAGAGTAGCATGCACAGTTTTCATTAGGTTCAGCACTAATTTCAGTTGACATGTAATTGAAGCATGTATCATTTTAAGTAGAATTATAAGTTTACATATCACCACTAGACCATTTTCAAATATAATTCTTACACGATACTGATAATAAGACATAATTCAATTATTATTAAAGTAATTATTCGTAACATCTCAGGCTTGAGAATAAATTATTTCTCTCCATGACGATTGCCTGCAGTGCAGTTAAAGTTAAATATAACTGAAAAATATTATGCCACCTTTAATAATCAATTATCAGTCTCAAAGTGGAAAGAGAAATATTCCTTTGAAGCAGGCAGAAGGCAGGTGTTCGTTTAGCTAAGCTTAAGTTCAATTTCCCTGATTTAGTTTCTGCTATTTCTTTGCACCAGCGTTATTCCCCATTCTCTTTTCCCATTACCTGTATTCCCACTGTAGTAATCATGACTATGCCCTTTTAAAAGCTTCTGTTCCTCCTCAAGTAGGGAATTTTGTCAAGCAGAGAGTGTGTAAAAAGCTTCCACTGTTAATTCTTTACGAGAGCACTACTGTGTGCTGCAGGACACAAAGGCACAGGCGCTTACTGTTTCTGTTCTTTCCAGAGCTGTGTAAATTGAAAGGCCTGAAAAATGCAACATGTTTTCCTGTGTTTTCATCTGTCTCCATCACAGGCAGCCCACATTGGGTGTGAAGTGTTGGACACCCTCCCCTACATACAATACACCTCAACAATGTGTTTTTAATCATTTTGCTTCCAGGCAACACGTAAATTCACTTTTTGGAATATCTTTAATAAGAACAGTATATACTCCACCTTTTCAAAAATGCTATGTTGCTAACCCTCACTCTTGCCCTTTGAGCCCTGAAATAAAGCAATTAAATTAGACATAATTACTGTAAACATCTGTAAAATACTATTGACACATACACAGCAATTAAATCTCTTAGCAAATAAAAACACAAAGACTTCATGAAGCAGTTCACTCATATGTGCCATGACCAAATGAGAGTGTCATTATCAAACAACAAATGCAATTGAAAAATGTGATGATTGGATTAGGCTGGCAAGACACCAAAGAAGAAATTATTGTTAGAGCCAGGACAAAGCCTATGGATGATGAGGTTAAATAATTCTCTTTTCTTGTGAATTTACAAGAGGAAGGAGTTTAGCTGGGTTATGGAAAGAAAGAATTGACTCTAAGGTAGAAGAAAGGTAAAGACAGGGAGCAGATAGGAATTATACAAGTACAATTTATTACCTAAATTGTTTGTCATGAAGGAATAGAGGAGAGATGCAGGAAGACCCAGCTGCAGTACTGCTATGCTACTGGGATGGGTGCTCTTTTATTCAACCCAATTTCAATTTGCTCCCAATCCAGAAACCTCCTTTTCCCCAATATCCACTGCTGAGCCCATTTAGAGATGTGTGCCAGGTTTTCTTAACAGAGAGCATCCTCTGGGTGAGTCACAAAACAACATCTGTCTCTGGCTTCCTTTGTGCAAGGTACTCTTATTTATCTATTTATTTTTTCACTTATTTATTTATTTATTTATTTATTTATGGGTTTGGGGAGGGTACTATGTTTGGTTTCAGTTTTTTTTCCCAGAGAGAATGGAATAAGACAAGGCAGTACGTTCACTGTAGAAAAATTCTTTACAAGAAAGAAGTAAGTAAAAAAAAATCAAAGTAAAAAAATTGAAACTTGAAGTTAAAGCTGGTACTAGAGGGTATCATCCTCAGATATTATAAATAATTAGGCCATATAATTCTCTTTATTATAGTTACCCAAAACCATCTCAAAAGTCAGTTACTTTCTTGCCCTCACCATGCTATTTGGAAAGTAATACAAAAAAATTCATTGACTGGATAATTATAAAGAATTCATTAAATGCATTCAATACCAGTTTAGAATAACGTATTCTTGTTCCAGGATAGTCTGTTACTTTTTACAACTCTTTTACTCAGATGTTTGCTCCTCTGAGGTATTTATAGGGAGCCTTCAGCTGGGTGAATCCAGTCTAACACTTTTAGTCTATGCCAATAAAATTTATTCTTTATCACTGCAAATCATTCTAGGAGCCATTTTCTGCATTTGTTCCTTTATGAATTTATCTTTTTGGAGTACCAGTTGTACTAGGATTGCATTAGCTTGGAAATACCTAACTGCTGCTGTAAGAAACTATAGAATAAATATTGGCATTAATGATTCATGCATTCATTAGAATTGTACTGACCATAATGGAATAATTTAGTATTAATGCTGATATCTAGAGGTCTCTATTGAGCCAAGTGCATCTGTTAAAATATCCATGAAATGAAAAATCCTTCAGTCCAAAATTCAAGCATGCAGCCCCTCAAATGATTCTTCAAACTGTAACTTTAACCTTTCTCCTTGACTCTGGCTCCTGTTTATCTGAGATGTAAGCATGTGATTTAGCTGCTCAATCCCTCTCATTTCCAGAAGGCTGACGTCACGGGAACATATTAACAGCAGTGTGGAGTAAAAGTCAGTTTTGTCCAATGGAAACAGAAGACAGCATTTTCTACCAGTCTTTTCAGGAGGAAGTAGCTTGTCTTTTTACAATGTTTCCCAACTGGAAGAGCTGACAAAATTAACCAATGAAAACAGCAAACAATTGCCGATAATTCAAGAACACTTGCAGCAGTGGCAGCTTTTGAGTCATTGGAGAGAAATTCTTTCTATTCCCAAGACGAGGGCAGTTTTGGGGACAGTATAAGTTCGCACTAGAATTTAAAGTCAAACAGGATGGTTTTTTATGGTCTGTGTAAGAAACTGGCACACAGCATGCTCCGGTGATGTCCACTCTAGCAAGGAAAATTATGAAGAGCTGGCTGTAGCCTACATATAACCCTTACAGAGAAATCTCTAATCATGCTAGAGCAGCTCTTTGTGCTCTTCTCACTTAGAAAACAAGTTCTATTCTATTCTAGTCTATTCTACTTTATCACTTCAGGTTAATTAATTACAAAATATTTTGTCATTAAAATAAATTTAAAATAGAAGCTTTCTGTATATGAAGGTCTCCTCCATCCTCAACAGAAATGTACTAAGCACATAAACCTTTGTGACATTCTCATCAAACACAGGGAATTCCAGGCAAAGCTAGAAATAGAATAATTAACTTTCTAACATTTAGGGGCTTCAGCAGTTGTGATTCAGTGGCTAATTTGTACTGTAGTGATGAACCAGTAAAACTGATGAGACTGGACTGTGAAGGGAAATATCCTGGCACTGTGTCAGGCAGTCTTCCTTCAGGTCATCCATTGAGCCCCTGGAGAATGCAATGAATGAAATGATTAAAAATGACTGTGAACAACCTCAGAGCTCTGAAAACCGCCAGGCTCGAGGAACAGAGCCAAAAAGTCAGGTTTGGACTTCAGCTCTGATATTTGGTAACTGGTAGCAGTTGCTATGGCAGCACATGTGCTTAGCACTCTCTCCCCTCACACACATCCCCCCTCCCCAAAAAGAGGAAGAGCATAAGATCACACAGAAGGCAATGAAGGAAAGGCACTCAAGAAGACAATGAAACATTCTGTAAGCTTCAGTCCACATAAAATAGCTAGTGCAGGATTTCTTTCATTTACTAGCCCCTAAGGTAAAGGTCTAAATGCAGAGTTTTGCAATTGAGAGAGTATATTCCAGGCTTTCACTTTGTAGAGGTGCTCTTTATTACTGAGGAAATTAAAGTGTTTTGGCAGGTTTCTGAAAAAACACAAACAAATCTTGCTTAATTTTGTTTGAGTTCTGCAAATTAGCCCATTTAATCTAACATTTTAAGTACAGGTTTAAAAATTTGCCTTTTACACTGTCATTAGTATAAATGAAATACTGAAACAAAATATTTATTTCAGAAATATGGTCTCTATATAGCATTTTTTTGGTTTCTGAGACCAAATATACTCTTTAATCTTGTGTGAGGTCTCACTTATCTTTTCATTTTAGAAAAGACAAGTGTATGTCATCTATAAAGATGCTGAGACAGGTTTTCTTTGGCCTCTCAGGAGCAAAATTTTCCAAACATGAACTTCATACCAATTACTGGAACCTTGAGCTTAAGATTTTCTCTTGCAATAGGATATCTCCTGGTTCATGTCCTGTAATAGTTGCATTTCAGTTCCTTATTGCTATAACTTGGTTAATTTTTTTGCCTACTTACTCACAAATAGGAAAAAATTGGTTTTAAATTTTCAATTGTTTTGTTTTATTCATTGTAGTAGTTTAAGTCCTCTTGAATTGGAGCTCTAGATTAATGACTGAATAATAATTTTAGTTGAAATAGGTGTTTTCTCAAGACCATGATCACTGTCAGTTCATACACTCTACTAGCATGCTGAGAGTTAGACTAAATCATCTTGAAGGGTTTTCTTTGTTTGTCTGGGATGGATAAATGTGATAACCTGTTCCTCATAAAGGTCCAGATTCCCGCTCTCATTTAGCTGAGGTGTTCCTTCTTGTGAGACCAACCCTGTAAATCAAGAGTCCCGCAGAGTCATCCAGTACAGGGCAGCTCCTGTCCTGCTGCCTCTGCTGACACACTTGGCTTTCCATGGATTTAAGGATCTGGACAAAGGAATGCTTCATGGCAGATTCTGAGCAAAGAATTTGTCTCAGATTTGTAAAGGAAAACAGCCTACACAGAAAAGCTGCTTCTTCTCGTGCAATGAAGATTTGAAAGGAAAGGAAAGTAAATGGCACACATATAATTTTTATAAGGTTTACCATCTGCCTGTTCAAATCTCTGATGAACCACCCAATGTAACTGTGTAGCAACTAAACAATTCCCAATGATATACTGCCCTAGTGTCTGTATAATTGCAATCTTTTTTTAAAAAGATCTGTTACTGTATAAACATGAAACTTTTTTGTGATTTCTCTAATTGTAGAGAGTATTTCAACTAACTCTATCTGGATAATTAGCAGATAATAAACAACTTTGTTTTTATACAAGGAAACATCCATGTGAATTGTTTTCCTTTCAAAGATAATTTCAAAATAAACTAATACTAGGATTTAATTTTAATATCCTTAATCTTGATATTCTCCTTTTCTTCAAAACAAGTAATGTACTGACAAAATGGCATTTAGTTCCTTAGTAATTTAAAAGGTTTTATTTCTAATAGGTCCTGATTACTTTGGGAACAACTGGTTGTTTTTCAGCTTTTTTTAAAAGATCAATTTCTCAAAATGTTCAGCTATTAACTCAAAAGTAATAACAAGAGTTTCAAAGGGCATCTTTTACTGTCTATGCTTCATAAGAGTCATGGTATTTTGATTTATTTTTTCCCATAGACAGGAAAAAGAATGGCATTTCTGAAACTTTATATCTGAAATATATATCTTATACCAATCACCACATGAAGATGGTGAAAACTTACAGGGAGCAGCAATGTGTCAAACTAGATTGGGCTCAATTATCCTTATCCTGAAAACAGGCAAAATGCTTTTCTTGAGGGGTGAAAAAATTATTTTAATTGATTTCCCATAGTGTTGGAAACTCCCAAGTTTTGCATCGTTGTGGTTGTGTTTTCATGTGTGTTTGGGTGAATGACAAAGTAAACAGGGGACTGAAATTTTGCTAGAAGGTGGCAAAATCACCTCTTTTTTGGTGATTTTGCCACCTTCTGAGGAGGGAGGTGAGTCTCTTTATGCTTACTCAAAAATAAAATTTAAACCTCTTTAAAATGTAGCTTTGCAGTTGATAATTCTTGCCAAAAAAATATGCCAAGCATCCTTTGGGGAGTGTGATTGCAGGACAGGTAGCCATACCTAAACATAGGTACTGGTGTCATAGCAGGTGGTTTCACATGGCTCTAGGCATTCACAAATCTCTGCTTCATACTTTGTCTTTGTGGATTTTCTTTCTCAGATATCCAGCTCTGAGAATATGTCTAAGTCTATGCTGTGGTTTTAAGTCATTCTGCCCTGATGTTAAATTTTGCACTGCAGATCTGCTAAATGAATTGCAATGGGCCCCTTTCAATTCAGGGGATCAAGGACTCCAGCAATATAAATCTCATGTTTAGCCTGAGATCCTAGGTCTGAAAGCACCAGTTCAGAAGTCCTATATATTTTTCATATGGTTTAGCTAATTATCTGTATGGTACTGTTGAAAACAAGACAGAAAATGTCCTTTTGACATTGAATGAAAACCTAACAAGCTACAAGCACTGTCTGTACTTTTACTTTTTTCCCTGGCATCTCTGGAAAGATATAGTACAGCTAAAGAAAATGTAGAGAAGGGCAAATATAATGAGCAAGAATGTGGGAAAAATCTCTTACCAGGAGAGAATAAAAACAGCATTTTGTATCTTCTCTCTCGAATGAATGTGGTGCATATGGTTTGTCTAGAACTGACTTCCATCAAAACCTGCAATACTGTAATTAGAGAAAAACAATACAACTAGTAGAGATTGAGTTCAAAACAAATAAAGTACAGCACTTTTCCATACTAGGGGCAGGGAACTTCTGGAAATTCCTCCCAGAGGGATCATAGCAGTCAACAGTATCAGCAGGATAGAAGAGATGAGACTAATTGTGAATAATAATTCCATAAATAGATGGAAAAAGAAATAGAAGGGGATAGTCCTTGCAATGCCAAATGATCAAAGGTGCTCTAGAGTTTAAACATCAGTGAAGGGTAGAAAGGGACCAAAGTTATGTGCCTTTCTTAAACACCCTCCAGCATTGCCAGTCAGAGACAGACTTGCAGGGTAAATGGTGCATTGTTCTTTCCTTTCTGACACTATACCCAACTCTCCAGAATTCTTCAGTGATATCAAGTCCTAAGTAATATAAGATAAAATGACATAAGAAAGCTCTCTGCTCCAAACTAGTGGAACAGAGACACAGAGGATGGATTTATGGGTACTAACTAAATATTAGGCCAATGGCAAAGCTAATAAAACAAGAGAGATTTTTTTCATCCTGAACCCATTGTTCCACTGGCAACATCCTCTTCTCTGTGTTAGGACACACAAATTCCAGCAGCGCAAGGTGCTACAGAGCAGTTTTAAGAGCACCAATGTAGAGCACGGAATGTGAACAGAAGGGAATTTTATCTTTTGTGTGGTTTTGGTTTTGTACATGTAGTTGAACATACTGCTATATTTTATTTAGTTCATATGGATAACTGCTACCTTTAATTATTTGTGCAGGTGTATGCAATCTGAAGTAAAACAGTGATTAAAGCAATAAATGAGGATAGGTTCATAATGTGGTGTTTCTAAAGTAAGAAAGATAAATTATTTTGCTATTAATCTCTTTTCTATTCATTTACATATTGTCAGAAAAAAAATGTATGTACACTGGGGGGAGAGTTTTCTATATTTCAGAAAATTGCAATTAAAAATGTATTAGTTATTAAGGAATATTTGGCTTGTAATGTATTCACTTCTTTTTATCTATCTATTAGCTTCACATGTTTTATTAATATTTTTTCCAAATATACTAAATACAGCTGAAGCACAGTAGTAATGTAAATCATGATTACTAATTTTAAGATGGGCAAGGAACAAAATGATCTATTTAAAATTTTCAGATTTTCTTTGAAGTTTGTGTTAAGTTTTCTTGTAATAATTGTCACAAAAAATGCTGTGTCCCTCACTAGGTTGTTTGGTTGCTGAGTGGTAAATGGAATGACTATTGAATGCTTTGCAACATGAAATACAGACTGTGTGAAATTTAATGTGTATTAGGTTTGGTTTGGTTTATATGTTATTACCTCTCTTTTTTACTACTTGTTGCATTACTTGGAACTTTATAAAAATACTTAATTCATCTCCTTCTCTTTACAGGAAAGCCTTTCTCTCTATAATGTTTTCAGATTAGAGATATGTAAAATTGTTTAGTTTTACTAAACAATTTAGGACTGGCCTAATTTGGTTATGTTATTTGAACAAAACTCATTATGTTAATTTTTCCTGTAAAATAGAAACATATGAACAATTTTCATTTCGTTTCAGATGCACAGGATAGTGTGTTAATAGGCTCCAGTAAGCATGGTAGATTGTTGTCAAAGCAGTCAAAAGACAAGTCCTATAATTTCAGATTTTTCTCAAGTAACATATGAAGCAAGTAATTTAAATTAGCAAGGAAAAATTCCTGCTTATTAAAAGAAGTACTCTGTAAATAAACTATTTGAAAGATTCAGTCATGGAATTCATGGTTGGTATAAGTGAAGGTGGGAAAAGAATCACCTTCGTTGACTTCAGCAGAACAGTGACTGAGAACTTAACCCACATTTTGAGAAAACTCTTGAACAACTGCAGTTGCTCAAAAAGTACAAAAAGCTGTAGTCATTAAGAACCACTTTTTAATTTTATTACTCACAAGGATGACTTACCCACATGTCCTTTCCTTTATAGCTTAAATACAGCTTAATAGTATAGTTTCTAGGATTTAGAATTTATATACTTTCTGTTTTCAAATTCAGCCAAGGCACTGGAATTTTCTTTTCTTTAATGCCTTCAGCAGGAATATCTGACACAAACAGGTATCTTGGTACAATGTTATTATTTTTTTTAACCAGTAGTATTCCCATTAAATTTTTCTCAGCACTTCTTTTAATCACCTCTTGGAAGATCTCAGGAGTCTCAGGCTCTGTCATTAAAGGATTTACAATATCAACACCTGATGTTGTTTTGCACCATTTGAGCTCTTCTCTGAGGAGGCACAAAATTACTTTGCAGCTCTTAATTAAGCTTTGCATCATACCCACAAAATGGCACTAGTCTTAATTCAAAAATGGAGACCACAAGGTACTGAGATCCTAAAGGATACCCCTGAAAGCAGGTTTTGCTGGGAGCCAGCCAACAGCAGTGCAGCAGTTCTACCCACCCTTGGTGGGGCACCAGCCCACACCACCATCCCCACAGATCATTCACCCAGTGTGTGCTGCCTCCTTCCCCGCCACTTCTGCAAAATGACCCTGGTGAATCGAATCACCTTTAGTACATTTCTCACATCACCTTTCTCTAACCCCCTTGATAGAATGAGGTCAGGGATAAGGATTTCGACAGGAAATAATCCCTCCTGGGGAGGACAATGAGAACTCACTATAGGGACAGAGGTCAGAAACTTTATTTGGGGCCAGTTGGGAAGCAAGTATGCCCACACTGGATTTTGGATACTTTGGTTCCTCCTGTTACAGTCTACTACTTGTGTGAACTCTGCCTACCTAATGTTGGAATATTACTGCCCCCTAAATTTCCAGGTATTCCTGCAGTCATTAGACTGCAGAAAGAGGAGAAAAGTATGTATATGATTATAATTATAATCCTATAATTAATTTTAAAACCACAAAATTTTAATTTTAAAAGCACAAAAAATTCACATAAATTCTACTTACATTATTCTAAGCTTTTTTTATCCCAGAAAGTTTGAAGTGTAATGAGCTAAAATCAGTAGTAAATTCTTCAACTTGGTTTGTTTACTTCTGAGCTGCTTAATACTATTATTTACAAAACTGCTTCAGTAAAAACATAAAGTCATGTGAACAAATAAGTAAAATACTTTTCCCCCAACTGATTCTTGAATAAGCTTTTACAAAGCAAACTCAGTTTGACAGTTGCAAAAAATGCATTCATGTAAGTCTGCATAATTCAAGGCCCACGCATTTACAAAAGCTCCTAGTGAGGGAAGTAAAACTAGAATCTATATTTCTGAAGGAATGGAATATTTTCTAGAAAACAGAGATTGCACTTTAATTTATTACATGTGTTGGAAAGACAAACTAGAATACTACACTATTTGGAAGACAGTAATCAAAGGAATAGTAAGGTCATTCTATTTTGGGGTCTTTTCTGAGCTAACAGAAGTTCCTCAGACAGTCCTTGGAGATGGAGTTAACTCTAACTTTGGAGTCTTGAGTAACAACTTCCAGACCACTTCCTGGCACTTATTCTGACCTAAGCTGTCATAAACTTTTACTTTATGACAATGTTAGCTGTGAGCCTGCACACACAGTGTGAGATTTACAAAGAAATACATCCATTAAAAAAGTGTATATGTGCTTTTCTACATGCCTGTTTCCCTTTTAAAATTTTTAGGACAGTGATCAAATCAAGACCAAACCCAGATGATTATATTGACTACTTTGGTCAGAAACTTGCACTAGAGACTAAGGAAACTTCACTGAGTAATGGTGCTGATCTATAGAGATTATTTCTTTACCTGTTCTGTCAAGTACCAAACTACTCAAGGTTTTTATATTACCTATGACAGATTTCTTTCTCTGACATTTCAGGATCCTCAAATATCTCTAGGATGCTACAGGAGGTGTTTTTATCATTGGAAATCACATTTTATGTAGCTGATATATTTTAAGCTCCATGTGTTAGAGTGTGGAGGGCTTTTAATGAACTAATGAGCAGTATGTTTAGCAATATAATTAAAGATAGCTTACCATTGCAGAACTTAAATTTGAATAACAAACAATGAAGCAATAACTGTCTTTTTGCTGATTGGAGCCACCATTTGAACAAAACTCTCAGACTATCTTACTTTATGACACATGTCAGAGTTCTTACTTGTCACGTTCACTGGAATAGTGAAAACACCATCCTTCCTGAAATAAAAATCTGGGTTTCTACACAATCCTTCAGATACTCTGATAATATAGCTTTAAGTGGACCATGCAGTTAGTATTATATATATGTATATATAGGGTTTTTTTGAGTTTTTTTAAAGAAATTTCAAAATAGGTATTTTATACTTCTTTTGAAAATACCTAGATGGCTTTTATCTTGCCTTATTTCCATATTCCTTGTAAATTCTAAGCAGTTAAGTATACCCCTTAAATACTAAAAATTTCCACAGTTCAATGTGATTGCATAATGGATTCTTTCTTTTTCCTGAAGAAAAATCTAGAAGACTGAAGAAAATCTTTTAATACTACTGCATGGGTAACTGAATTAGAATGAAATTGTTTTAGGGAAAGGAAAGAATGTAAATAATTTATCTGGTGTTAGCAATTTTCAGTTATTTAAATAAAATGTTTAAAAGGAAGGTCTGAATTTATAGAATTTGACAAGGATTAAGTAAAAATTTTGTTTTTGTAATAACCCAAACATTTTTTATTAACTTTTAATTTTGGAAAGAAATGTTAATTTACCAGGAAGAAAAGATATTTGATAGAGATTCTTACTTTTCCTAGAAATTTGATTCACTGAATTGTCAGTACATATATTTAATTATAAAATTTGAAACTTTGCATATCAAATTTCAAAAAGTGGAAATTTTGCATTTCAAAAAAGAAGAGGGATCTCATATAATATTTTAGTCATTCTCTTATTTCCATTATTGTCCATGGGACATTTCACATAGATATTCATTTTTGGGAAATGTCTTGATTAAAACATTGATGGAAAGAAAAATGAAATTTAATTTCATTATGATAGAGATGTTTAAGAACTTTGGGAGAGGATACCTGTATTTCAGAAAAAAAAATTATCTATGGGGAAAAAATCTTGATCTATGCTATTTCTTCCAGAAACCATCTATTCTCTTCCTTGTCTCTGACAAAAAAAAAAAAAAAAAAAAAAAAAAAAAAAAAAAAAACAACCTGTCTCTTCTGTGACCAGGCTTATCAAAAGTATTCATAAAATAGTTTAAAACAGACTGAGGTAAGGAGACCTGCTGGCTCATGAAATATATCTCTAGTTCTTGAAGATTATGAACCAATATATCTTTCTGACATTTAGTCAGAAAGACTAAATTTTACTGGGTCTCATTTTGCTGGGTCTCTCTGAAGTTCCTTAGCATCCTCTCAAGCATGAGCTCATCTAAATAATTTTGCACAATTTGAGAAATTTTTCTACTTCATAGTTTGGCTGCAGTTACAGACCACTGGAATAAATACAGAGTAGTTTGGTATTATGGATTGTGTAAGGGTCCAAAGCCCTGCCGCTTTTCCAGGGTGAGCATCAGAGCATACAGGACAAGCCACTTGGGAAACCCAACATTACCTTGTGAATAAGAAACATTTCTCACCATCAACAGGCTCCACTCTTAATTGAAGTGCCTGTTTTGACATGTTTTATCACAGATTTAATGGGCCAGAGAATCTTGCCCTACATCTGGTGTATCCTTTTCCCTCCATGGTTTTGTTAAGTCTGGAATGGGCAAAAGGGTAATCAAGTATGTCTGGAGAGACTGAGCTGACCTAATGAACATATGTCGGAGTTAATGAACATTTCCATGGACTTTGTCAGTGCACATCCTAAGGCAATTGTAGGCACTGAGTGGCTGTCATTTTCTGAGCTGCAAAGTTGTTCAGCTAGCTTGCCTCAGCAGTAAGTCACTCCAGTTAGTGTTTCTATTAATAACTGCATTTAAAGTTCCTCTAATTTTGCTAGGGGGTTGAGCTTTTGTTGGGGGCAGAATGCTTCGCTGCTTGATTATTGAGATCCACAACTGCATGCTGCTAAGTGAGAGTGAATGGTTTGATTTCCTTCATATTTCATTATTTCCTTAAATCTCCTGAAGTTTTGAAGATGAAATAAGAGAAATTCGAAGAATATATGCATTAGGAGTGTTACATTAGCACCAAGTCTCCTTATACTGAAGGACTGCTCGCTGTCTGTCTCATTTCTTCTCTGCCTGGATCAGGTCTTATTCCCACTCTGGCTCTGGCTATGCAGCCTCATGAAATATCTATCCACTTGCTCCCTTCAATAACATTGCAAGGTTTTATTTTCATGTCTGAGTGTATAGGGGGTGAGAGAGTCCACCAAGATGTCAGTGAGCATATGTCTGCTCTAGTGTCTGGGGTGTTTTTGCAACACAGATGTGCCAGCTTTGCTATCGTTTTATGTAAGCATGAGAACAACTTACCTCACTAAAATAGTCACAGTGGTATATGGTTATTTTAATTAAACTGTAAGTTATCTTAATGAAGCTCTATGGCTTTCTCATGACAGCAGATTTCACTCATTCTTTAGGATAGTAGGAACACAGCTAGGCTAAAACTGCATACATAGAATATTCACAAATCCTCAGAGAATGAAGAGCCAACTGCAGCACACTCAACTTCCTTGCTTAGATAAATGGCATGGTCTAGGACAACAGTGGACTTTTTGTTGTTGTTGATGTGTTTTCCTTTTAACTAAACTACAAAAGATGTAGTACAATTTTGCCATCCACAAAAAAAAAAAAAATCATTTTGCCAGCCAAATAATGTCATGTATTGGCTGAGTGGTGAAAAGGCAATTGCAAATCAGTGGAGAAAAATGTAGAATGATGCACCCATTGGTGGGGTTATAACTCTGTAGCATTCCAAGGAGTAAAAAGTGTTACGAATGTTTAGGAAAAGGAGAGAGAACAAATCTGAAAACCTTGTTACTTCTTTGTACAAAGTGCGGGAACTCCTCAACACAACATGCAGCTCTGGTTGCAACAGCAGTGTCCACAGAATATTGCTGTGTCTCCCTCAAAAGGGATCAGAGGCAGTAGTGAAAAGAATTTACATAGAAGAAACAACCATAGTGAAGCTTTTTGTTTACAGAAGAGAGATGCTGAGAGAGGTATGATACAGTTCTATGAAACTGTGGGCTTAGAAAAGGAAAATAACAAATGTTCATAGTCTTTCGCATGAGTTATAGGCATCTTTTTAAAATAGTAGGAGTCATAGTTTATATAGATTGAAAAAGTAGCAGGACAAACACATGAAAGAAAAATCCACTCAAGCCTAAAAACCCACAAAATCATTCTATCTAGCCCTGGAAGTCCAGAGAAGCAATATACATATGCTGTCAGATATCCCTGGGAAGTACACACCTGATTTATTCCTTTCATAGGCATGTGTTCCTGTCCACCCTAAGGAACATATTGTTGGGTTTTATGTACCTTTGGTCTGATATGCTGAATTTTTTCAATGAAAACAAAAGGAATATACTTTCTTTTCCTTTAAAATATATAAACTAATTTATGAGGTTTTACATCTCTTTTTCTTTGATTTAAGCATATTTTATTGAATGAATTGCAAAGAATAGTATGAATAACACATAATACATATATAACCACCTCTCAAATCTAAAGATACACACAATTTTTCTTTTAAGTATTAAAAACTGCACTCCTTCCCATATTGTTGTCTTTATAGACCCTTTGAAATAAAATTCCCCTGTAAGCCACAGCTTGCATCATTCAGTCCTTCAGCTACCATGAGGGACTGGAAGGGCTGTTACTCTGCAATATTACATTTTTCAAAGTATCATAGAATGGGTCAGATTGCATAGTTCAGGACTGCCACAGTGGATCCTCTGATCCAACCTCCCTTCTCAAGCAGACTCATCCTAGAGCACATTTCACAGGATTAAGTCCAGATGATGCTTGAATAGGAGCTTGTGGAGGTGGGAGACTCCACACCATCCGTGGGCAACCTGTTCCAGTATTTGGTCACCTGCACAGTAAAGTTCTTCCTCCTATACATGCGGAACTTCCTGTGCATCAGCGTCTGCCCATTGTCTCTTGTCCTCTTGCCTGGCATCACCAAGAAGAGCCTGGCTCCATCCTCCTGACATCCTCCCTTTATGGATATTCATATACATAGATAAGGTCCTCTCTGAGTTATATCTTCTTGAGGCTGAACAGGCCCAACTCTCTCAGCCTGTCCTTGTGAGAGAAATGCCCTTTGTCATCTTTCTTGCCCTCTCCTGGAGCTGCTCCAGGAGCTCCATGTCTCTCTTGTCCTGAGGAGCCCAGAACTGGACAAAGCATTCTAGATGTGCCCTTACTGAGGTCCATGAGAGTAATCTTACTTGCTGCCCTACTCCCTCTTTGCCTGGTACTGAACTCCACAATTTCATGGTCATTAGAGCCAAGGCTGCCCACAGTCCCAAATCTCCATCAAGACCTTCTCTGTTGGTGTGAGGTCAGTCAGCATGTCATTCTTCGTGAGATCATCCACTACCTGCAGCAGGAAGTAGTTTGACTCCAGGAGAGAAGCGCCGGTGGCTCCTGATTCTTCTGTGCACTGTTTCTTGTGCAGGACTGCCGCACAACCATGAGCACCCCCCAGGTAGAACTTTTTCAGTTTCAGGCTCTCTGCGCAAGAGATTTGGTGCAATTCCTACCCTCTTTGCACAAACCCACCCAGGATGCTCAATAAGCTGTCCTCTTCACACATTTGGCATGTTACAACAGAAACTAGACAGAATACTCAGTCATTTCATTTATTTGATTGATCCAATTGACATACCAGCAGCTAGGCACCAGAGAGAAAATGATCCAATGCTGGTCAAAGGTGAGCATAGATGCATACTCATGCAGAACTGCCCATGAGTTAATTATACTTACTACTTCTCCTTCTTCAGAAAAAGACAGAAAATACCATTCTGTACCCCTCTCAGACAAAGCTCCTTGGGTGACTCAAAAGGATAGTCATGATATTTTCACACAAATTGATTATGAAAAACTTCAGATGGCAATTAGTAAGGAAGATATGAAGGAATAACCTTCTTTTTTGCTTTCTCTTGTTTCTCTATAGAGGTGATTACTGAATATCAATAAGCACAGATGAAATGTCTCAGAGGATTTTGGATTAAGCATAGAGAGGGACCACAGGTAAAGTCTCAATTTATTACAATGTGCATTTAGTTCAGTTGTCTTTGCACAGAAAACCAACAAGCTTGTGAGATTCCAGGTAGTAGGTACCAAAAAAAAAAATAGAGAGAGAAAAAAAGGAAATTTATTGTTATGTTTATGTTTACTGCAGCTCTTGCTATTACTCTGTCTCTTGTGAGATCTGGAAATGTTATTTATTTAGTCTCTGGTATCAATACTGATCACAGCAGGCAGGTATCTGCTTCAAAAAAGTCATGTCTCAGCTGGCTCTTCCCAATGGCAAAATCAGAACAAAGGCCAAGGACTCAATAGAAATGAAACCATAACCTCTGTCCGGTCATTCCTGGTCAGGGTTGAGGTAATATGGAAGGATTATTACTTCAACTGCATGGTACTTGTTCTGAGAATAAATTGACTATTTCAATCTTCTGGGCTGTCAATTCAAAAACTTTCATGGACACTATACCAAAAAGGAAAGAGAAAAAGGGGGAAAGAGAGAAAGAGAAATTGACCGCGCTCCTAATTGCAGTAAAATCATTTGTGGTATGCATCTCTGTTATGATCTACTTGCTTATTTCTGTTCTGCAGTCTGTAAGCTTGATCATTGCAATAGTTATATTGCATTGCTTTATTACACCATTTATTTTAAGGAATATATGAGCTCAAAAAAAAATTACTACAATAGAAAAATTGTAAATATTATATGCGCATGCATGGTTCAACCCTGTCTGATAAAATGGGGGGAAAACCCCCTCAAAAGTAGACTTAAATATGCTTTTGCACATGTTGTGCAAAATTCAAAATACAGTAGTGCATGGTTCTCAATGAAGTATAAAGGTTGAAGACTGTTCTTAACAGTGCAGGAAGTAAGAAAGAAACAGATGAATCCAGAAATTTTGGCAATGCAAGTATGAAGTGCAGCAACAGAGCATTGCACATGCCCTCTCCAGAGTGTGGGCAGAAAGGCAAGAAATTCCACCCATCAAAAAGTCAATTGGCCATTTGCAATGAAAACCTGGGAGAGGGTATGGTTATACAAAACAAGGTATTTCATGAAATAATAATCCTCTGGAGATGAGGAAATTTTAGGACTTTACCAGGAAACATCTTTGAACAAGACATGGAGAAGGGTTAAAGTAGTTATTAAACTATCCAATTGTTTGTTTGTTTATTCATTTATTCAAAATAAAAAAGAAAAGTCTGTAATGAAATATTATATTTTTCTTTTAGATTAACAGTCTTGGATATGTCAAATATTACAAAATGTCAAATAAGTTCATTTATTCAAGCAATTCTCACTGAACACTTAAGGAACTTTGCTTCTAGACCTAGCACAAAAGATGAAAGGCAGTATACCTAAAGTTGGTGGTTGGCCTCTATAAGCTCTCATCCATTCGTCTGCTATATTCCAAAGATTTTCTTTTCTCTACTTCCTTCTAAAATGATCTTGAATTGCTTTTTGCAGATGCAGGTACTTTCAATGTTTTTTAACATGATAAAGAAATCTTACTTTAATGTCATCTCAAGAAACCATAACAGGGGAAACCAACCTGATGAAAAACAGCTTTTTTTTATACCCAAATCTAATCTACAATTATTTTACTTACAATTCTTCTATTTAAACTAAATTCCTAGGGCTGGTACTTCCAGTACAGTAACAGCTGTTATTCTGTTAGAATAATTGTTCTAATAAAAGTTTCTAAATAGAAGCTGAAATAACTTCACACATATATAAGAGCCAATAAGAACATGGTCAAACATATTATAACTTTAAGTTTCTCTTACAATCAGCTTAGTCCTAAAAGCAATCTTACACTTATACACTTATTTCATATATATATATATATATATATATATATATGTCAATTTGCCAACATTTTTACTCTCTCATTTTACACTTATTTAGTTAGGGGAACTACTCAAATGAAAAGCAAGTGGATAAACCTAAAATTTTCAATTCTTTTAATTTTGTAAGACTAAATACAACAGAATAAATGTGTATTTTATACTCTGAGTTTACCAGACAAGACGTAGAACACATACAGAGAGACTGATAGAGCTACACATTTATCCTCTGCAGAATATTGCCTGGACTTTGTTATCTGTTGCACATTACTGAGGGATTAGAATGAGTGGAGATGGCATTAAAATGTTAAAATTTTATTCTTCAACTATGAAGTTGACTTCACCCATATTCTGAAAGTTCACCGATCTTACTTAAAAGCGATGGGTTTTTTCCTATCAATTGTAACTTATTCAAAATATTGAATAACTCTTTACATTTACAAAGAAAATCAGTCTAGATTTCTTCTTATTTTCTATGTTCTGTGATACTACCTGAGCCTTTCAGCAGTATTCACAACAAAACACAGCAATAGAAAGGCACATTGAGATGATTTAGGAATAGATTTTGGACTTACGTCTGAATTATTTTGGTTTTATGAGTTTAATTCCAGCTTCTATAGCTTTTGCAAGTGCCTTTGGGGTAGCTGCACTTCATGAATTTGTCAGATTCTTATTTCAATTACACTGTTATCAGGTTGGCATAATTTACCAGCTACTACAGGTATAATTTCTGATTTACATTAATATTAGTTTAGCAAGAATTAGTCCACAGCTATTCTGGAAGGACATTCTAAAATTCCTCATGTCTGTCAGCTAATCATGTCTTTGAAAGCTTATATTTTTAACATAATAGGCACTAAAGCATGCATTTATGTAGTTATATTTTACGTATATATTTGGGAGTTTTTTTAATTCCTAAATTATAGAAGATTGTTCAGGCACTTGCATATTATTGACTGGTACTATTCCGCCTTTCTTTCATTCCAGCAGAATTACAGAATGAATTTTAACAAGAAATGGTTATCATGATAGAAGGGAGGTTGTTGCAGGCCTTTCACTAAAATTATGTGCCACAAGAGAGGAGGCAGTAGAAAGTAATGAGATGAAAACTAATTCTTTAGTCATAAGAGTATGACTCTATTACCTTCTAGATGTTATCTATCTTTACACCAACAATTAAAAACATTTCTGCAGAATGCATAACATATTTAACTATTTCTTTGGGTATTTATTTTGAAAGCACATCCAAAGTAAAGACATGTAAACTAGACAAAGCAAGGACAGGGATTTTGTGATCAGTACTGCAGCTGAAGGCCAGTTTGTGAAAGATGGTGACCCCACACAGAAGACACAACTGCTGCCCTGAGACAATAATCCGTGAAAAAGACTGATCAAGCAGGAAAAAGTCTTCCAGAGCCTACACTTTAAACATTTAAATGTAACTAAATTATCACTGAAATTATGGCGGTAGCTTAGTTCTGTATATTCTCTCTAGAATTTACAGACATAGAAAAAAGGTTGTAAGATAGCATTATTAAGAATCCCCAAGTTACCATAATTTCTTAAGTCCTCTATTAGTCCTTATTTATAGACCATCAGTCCATAGGTGTTCTTTAGAAAGAATTTGTTAGCTTTTTTTCATGTTACTTCTTTTTTCATTTTTTTCCTGAAACCTGTAAGACAGTAGATAAGGCAATTAATTAAAGGTGCAATGGGAAAATAATCACATTTAGGTGACAGAAATTTAGAAGGATATAACCAGACCCTGCAACTGAGATCCCAGTCTTCATTAGGGCACTCATCTGCCTCAACAGTTCTTCCAACAGGTGGCTTTTTTCCATGTCCCTTTTCAGCAATATCCTAGAATCATAGAGTCATTTAGATTGAAAAAGACCTCTGAGTCACAGAGTCCAACTATCACGCTAGCACTGCTGTGCTTACTATTAAACCACATCCCCACACCCATATGCTTTTTGAACACATCCAGGGATGCTGATTCCACCACTTCTCTGGGCAACCTGTTCCAATGCCCAACCATTCTTTCAAAAAACGTAAAAAAAAAGAAAAAAAAAGAAACCAAAATAAAAAAAAAACCACAAAAAACTAGGTGTCTGGAAGATTGACTCCCACTCACTGCTACCTCCTTTCAGGTAGAAGTAGAGGTTAAACACTGCCGATTCCCTCAGCTTCTCCTCATAAACCCTGCATGCCAGGCCGTTCACCAGCTCAGTCGATCCTTGCAGTGAGGACCTCAATGCAATTCCTGCAGTGAGGGGCCCAAAACTGAGCAAAGGATTCACGGTGTGGTCTCAGCAGTGCCAGGTACACAATCACTGCCCTGGTCTTACTGGCCACTTTATTCCTGATACAAACCAGGAGGCCATTAGCCCTCTTGTCCACCTGGGCTCACGTTCAGCTGGTGTTGATGAGCACCCCAGGTCATTTTCCACTGGGCATCGTTCCAGCCTCTCTGCCCCCAGCCGGTAGCACTGCCTGGGGTTGTTGTGACCCAAGGGCAGGACATATCACTTGGCCTCATTTAATCCCATTTCTTTGGATTCAGCCCACCAATTCAGTCTGTTCAGTCGAATCCCTCTGCAGAACCTTCCAACTGCCTTTTCTTCACTTTCACACAACCAGCTAAAAAATATGACCTTTCTAGGTTCAGAGCTTTATACAGCTTTTCCAAAATTCGAGCAAGATCCTGGGGCCTTCTTTGACTCCGTTTTCACAAACATCTATAGTATAGATCTTCACAAGCATTTTTTCATTTGTGCTGTCATCTTTGCTTGAAATACGTCCTGTTGACAACACTGGCAGGCCAGTGCTTGGCAGCACTGGTTTTGATTTCCAGTCCCTTGAAAGACATTGAAATGTAAGTGCTACATGTCCATGATGTAGACTTTAAGGGTTACTTATACTAACTCTTTTATTTTAAAAACCTTTGTAATGACTACAACTTCACGTGGTTACAGATGTAATCAGGGTCCTAAAAATAAAATCTATGTATCCATCTAAATGGATAAAATTCACTGTGATTTTTAATTGTAGTAATCTGAGTAATATTCAGAAATACTAGTTTTATGGAGAAAAAAGACTTAAAAGTATTTTTTTAAAAAATTTAAAACTTTGTAAATTAATGCACATTTATCTTCTTTTTGATTTTATATACAAATAGTATAAAAAGTGATACTTGAGAGTACTTGCAGAGCATGACTACAAGAAAAAAGGGCAATATTCAAGAATAATAGACACAGAAAGCTTTATCAAAATATATCTTGTTTAAACTGAAAGGATTTTTTTAATCGGAAATGCATTCAAGCAGCTTAAAGGTCATATTTCTCACCATCTATTGCATTATTAATCAAATAATTAAAACATAACTTCATTTTGTACACATACCAAGCACAATATTTTTTACTTTCAGTTTTACAGCAGATTCTTCTGTTTGAATATCTGGTGCTGAATATTTTTTGGCATGAGCAGGTGGCTCAGTATCAAAATTAAGCTAAACAGATTAAATTGTAATATGAATACATTAGAAACACTTCTTGTCTATATCAAAAGTATGCTCCAATTCCAGCTAAAGGCAAAGAAACCCTACCATTTAACATTTAAGAGCTACACTAGACTCTAAAACTCATCACTATAACAACCATATAAAACTCGCAATACACACCTAAAAAAACATTCTATAAAGCAGTATTTTAGGTTTTTTTTGTGGTCTAAAAATATGAATAATCAACTTAAGAATTGCATAGCCAGTCACTGCTTCCTATAGAATAATGAAGTTTCGTCTTTTGATCAGAATCATCAAAGCTCCAGGACAAAGCATCAGGGCTCCAGGAATGCTGTAATATGGATGTTCAAAATTACAGCTTTTTATAAACTGCATACTGAGGAAAACACTTAAATAATTAAGGTGCTTTTCAAAACCTTGGTCAGAATCTCTAAAGGATCTGTAGCAATGGTTGCTACTTTCTTTAATAGGTTTTGAATTCAGTCTTAGGGACTGATATTGTGAGATCTTCTTTTCCTACTTTGCCAGACAGTCCTTCAGGAACAATGTATATCACAGGGATTTTTTTCTGAGCATGATACATAGTCCTCTGGTTTATCTGGAAGTTTAGATTTCTTTGTCCTTTGATGTGTTCGGTCATAGGAAGAATTCTAGAGCAGTAGCCATTTGTCACTGCTGTGACAGTACCAAAGCCACCAGCTCTAAGAATATCTCAGTGCTCCCATACCATACCAACCCTGTGAGCAGTGCTGACAAACAGCGCAAAGGTGGCACAGTGGCATGGATGCTGCCTGGTCCTCAGCCCCACAACTCACAAATGTTGAAATAACCCTACAACCAAGTGTCCTTATATGCCAGCACCAGCCTCAGAACTTATGTTTGTCACCTGTAGCATGGTGATCCCCTGTCTATAGTCATGCTCATGCAGATCCAACTCAAAGCCACAAGTACCAGATTAGAGCTTTTTGATGTGCAGCTTCTTCCAATTCAAAATCACAAGTGACAATTTTATCACAGTCTTAAGGAAAAAAACATTCTTTTTCCGCAGAGAGTTCTGATCTGATTTTTTTCAATACACAGTGTGGGAGTTTTATCCCTCACATCTGTTGGGAGGGCAGCAGTGGAAAGTTTTAATAGCATCTCTCAGTCACTAAGACAACTCTGTTTTAACCCTCTGTGCAAATGCTTTAGCACCTACCTCTTAAAACAGCTGTCATGTTCTTTTGGAGTTTCTTCTGTGATTCTATTCCCAAATTTTCTTTATTAATAAGATTAAAATCAGTGGTTGTTTATTTTGAGAATCTGAAATGTTTTGTGATTTCCCAAAAGTGATGCAAGCAGGTGAGGCATAACTTTCATGTTTATCACTAAATCCACTAGAAAACAACTTAGAAAACATCTTTTACAATACCCTTTCAACTTTTCTGCATGTTAGAGAATGGAAATAACTTTAGACCTTCATACCCTTCTCTGATATCTCCCTGAAGCTGTTTTTTTCCCCTTGATTAGGCAGTCCTCACATGCCACCTGTCCTGCAGAAGGTGATGGCTTCATTTTTTGTTTTCCAGTGCAATACCAAGGTAGGGCTGGGCTGCAGCTGATAACATCTTGCCCACACTAAGCCCTGCCTTGCTGCCAGCCTGGGCTGTGCTGGGGTCTGCTGGGCCCTGTCCCAGCAGGGCTGGGCCCTGCTTTGATGCAGCGCTGGCTGAGCCGCATCTGCCCCCAGATCAGCCCACGGTGTGTTTCTGCTGCTGCTGAGTGCTAGCCTGGCTGCTGAGACTTCTGGGCAGGTGAAAGGGAAGCCATAAGCACACAGCTGAAACTGAACAAAGCAGGAGCCAGAGACCAGGCATGCTGCCAGAGCAGCCGCTGCTGTCCTGGCCGGCCCCCTGAGATCCTGACACAGCACCCCGGCATGGCCTGAAAATCCTTCATGTGAGTGACTTCAATCACTGCCCAGCAGAAAATCACATGACCATCTGCAGGGCCCAGGTGAGATTTTAACCGTTTTACTGCACAGACGAGACTTGCGCACCTTCAATCCTCTCTGGAGAGGAGAGAAAAGGACAGAGTCAAGACACGTAGAGAAACCACATGAAGACGCCGAGGTCAGGAAAGAAGGAGTTAAATGCCAGATGGAGGGAGAATGGGGAGCTGCCTTAGTCTTGGGCTGAAATTCTTTTAAAGGCCATGGTGATGGACTATGATACACTGAAATAGCCTTGTAATTAATGGAACTAGGGAGGATGGAGTGCTCAAACTGTAAATATAAGCAAGGGCACCCATGCTGAAGCATGCAAATGTTGAAGCAGCTGTGATCCCATGAGAAGTTTGAACAGAGAGAAGAATGATGAAGACCCTTTGTGCACAGGGAGAGGAGAAGACTCTGTTCTGAGAGATGAAGATGATCTCAGAGAGAGATGAAGAGAACTTTCATTTTTAAAATAGTACCTTCCTTAAAATAAGTTGACATGGCCCATAAACGCAGCTGTGGGAAGGCTGAAAAAAGATGAGAGGGACTTCACGATTGCAGATTTTTGGGCGACTGCTATTCATGGAAATTAACAGAGAAAGACATGTTCTTGTGGAGAAGTCTGCATGGCATGGCAAGATAAATCTTCTTCCTAAGAGAAGTGATGCAAGACCACTTTAGAAGTGGTAAACTGACTGAAAATCCCAACTTTTGTCTCTTTACATTGTCAGTGAGAAAGAAAATGGCGGGGGGGGGGGGGATGGCGGGAAGGAGGAGAAGTGTTCTGAAGGTTTTATTATGATTCTTTTTATGCTTTCTGTTCTGTTAATAAAGTTTTCTTCATATCATTTTAAGTTTGAGCCTGCTTTGCTCTTCTCCTAACCCCATATCACAGCAGGAAATGGGTAAATAAATCCTAGTGGGTACCCCGGCAATTTTGGTCATCACTAAACCTAGCATATTATGTGGTACATTGGCCAGGAAATCTAAAATTTGCAAACCAAAACCACTACACAAAGTTTTCGTAGAGGTAATAAAAGGATGCTTAGAGAGGTCCATCAATTGTTTTCGAAGCTATGTGCTACTGACAACTCAGAAAAGTCATGAAATCAGCTTCCAGCACACTGGTGAAGAAATATTTGGAACCAAGAGTCTCTTGTGAGCATTTTCTTGATTGCAGGTGGAGGAAATGTTTACAATCTTTAATTTTCATTATGTAGGATTATAATCTTTTAAGAAACTCCTCTTTTCTTTTTACAGTTTTGTAAGCTCTTCAGTGCCTTGCCATTTCTTACTCTTGATACTTCAGAATACAATTTACCTTCATAAGAATGAAAGAACTGACATGCATCATTAAATCAAAATTTTACCCAACTTGGAATTCCAGGTCTGATGGTGTCAATTAGTGTGTACTTAGGGAAAATAACAGGGAAAAGGACGAATATAACATGATTTTCCTTTGCAAAATCTTTAAAATAAGATTATCTTTAGCACCAGGAGAACAGGAGCAACATTGTAATGATTGTACCTCCAGTGCATGCGCCCTAGAAGATAAACACAGTTTTCTTTTCCACTTCAGAAAAGCAGAACCTTTGAAAGGGCGAAGAGCATCTCATTAAAATTGCTAGGAAAAAAATATATAGAAACTAAGTTAGTTATAAATGATGTTTAATTTTCTTCTTTAAGGATTCAATACACAAAAAAACACTATTCAAGTTAGAGGCAATTTAACAACAAATCATGTGAGGATGAAGCAGTTACACCTTAATTTAAACAGAAAAAAACTGTTAAATGAGACAAAATTAACCTAGCCAATTACATCCTAATTCAGAATTCATGATTCTGTAAAACTGCAGCTGTCCCAGCAGTGGTTAGTTGAAATAAATAAAAGAGTTTGTCCACTTTAAATATGTGCAATATCTATTTCTCACTGCTTCATCTGAGTTTTTATTAACTGGCACTGGTTATTAAAGTCTTTTATAAAACAGTCTTAAATTCAAATGCAGTGTAGTTCTCCATTAGAAATGAGTCTTTACTTTCTTTTCGGCTATGAGTATTCCTAAATGCAGCAGTATGAAACTTTGATTTCATGAGATGACAGAATTACTTCATTCCATTTTGCAATGAAACCTCCAAATATTAAAGTTCTCAGAATCAAATGTTAAAAACAAGTTATATTTCATATTGATTAAACATTGAATATAAACAATGCTGAAACATTTTCTTTCATTTTTGAAGTTTGTTTCTTTTTGAGGCACAAAGTTATGTGCTTCAATCCAGTTCAAAGAGGATATTTTCTTCACCTATTCTGTTTCTTGTTGCTAATAGAAAATATTGTATTTAGAATTAAATTTCTGATAATATATTTTCTCTCTGTTTCTCTCATTTTTCATTCCTGTCTAAATAGTGCAAATCCAAAGTCTGCTGTCCTTTACCACCCCACACATCAGGAAAGCATTACTTGTCTCTCACAAGAGTGCCAGAGCAGGGATGTGCAGGGTAAATAGGCATGTCTATTTGAGCAAAGGTGGCAAGGGATAATAGAGTTAGGAACCAAGGCTGCAGACTAAACGAAGATGCAGCTTGCTTAGCAAATAAGGCACAGAGACGGTTTCAGCTTATTTAAAAACCTCTCCAATAGCCTCTGCACAAATACTTAGGGATCATAAGTTTCTGTTCCAGTCAAGTCTTCTTTCTCCTGCAGCAGCCAGTGACTGACTGTCTTGGGAATTATTTCCTGATTGCTCTGGAAAAAGCCATTCCACAGTTTGCCAATATCTCAAGCAATCTGCCTGTTTAGCTTGAAAAAACTGGTGTGCAGGATTTAGAAAATCTTTGATGGAAATATGAAATTCCAGGAGATAAATTAAAGCATGGGGAAAATCACTGTGAGTTGAAAAAGAAAAGACAGCTCATACATGTCAGTAACTTTCCTTGTAACATAAGCAGATATTCTAGACAAAGGGAAAGTGTGGGATCTCAGCACCTCAGGACTGAGGTGCCGAGCCACCGAGACCACCCTTGGGGGGCTCGGGAGTCCTGGAATGTTGCCAGAAGTGTCTGGTGGCTGGACTTTGATCCTACACGGGAGACGACACCTGTATGAGGATAGGAGGACTTCACCGGGGTGAATGGTGAAGGGATTAGTTAATTAGAGGGTGAGACACAGGGCTTAAGATTGCTGTACAGGGGGGTTTAGAGAAGTAAGATGGAGGAATTGGGGCGTGTCCTGTCCTTCTTCTTCTTCTTCTTCTCCTCCATCTTCTTTGGTGATGGTGGCGCTTTGGGATTGGTCATTACTGAAAGTGCACCGGACAATAAAAATAAAAAGGATTGGGGAAAAATGATAAATATTGTACACGTAACCATGGGTATAAAGATAGGTGACTGTCCGGAGGGCTACACAGTGTGCTCATGGCTGACTGCTGAGCAGACCTCTGTCGGGCCGAAAGAAAATCTTTTAGATAAACATTTAATAAACATAAAGACCGAAAGAAGAACTGAAGCCTCTTCTCGTCCTTTGATACGCGGGCTGCCCCAAGGCCACTCTGGGCCTTTCCAGGCCCTTCAAACAGCCGAAAACCGGACAGGAAAGCACTGAAACACATGGTTAGGTTTTTCTTAAATTTGGCTGAAGAATTAAATATCTAATTAGGATTCTCAGTCAATGCTATCTTAATTGACTAATACATCATTCTGTTAACACTAATGGTAAATTAAATATGCTTGATCGATATTCAAACAATGAATTCTGGTTAATTGACGTTGATCTTAATGGGCATTACTTTAAAATATTAGCTGATGTACATCCACAGCTGTGGGGATTATATATTACAATATTAATTTTCAAGATATCATTTGCAAGAAACATTAGTGAGTAGTTAGTGAGTTTTCCTTATATATGAAGAGGAATTGCAACGAGTCATCTCAGAAAATAAAATTAAATTATCCCCTCACAAATAATATATTATTTTCCTCATTACATTATTTTTCCTTTTCCTTTAAAGTGACTACTCTGAAAAATTAAAGACTTCTAAATCATAATTTACAAACTCTGGTGAATTATGCTCACATGTAAAATGAATTAAGTGGATTAATGAAGAAAAACAATTACAGTAAAATGCAAGTACAGACAAAGAAAGGTGTAGACTAAGGAGCTGAGATCAGATACACAACTGTTGGAATCTGAAGGCTCTTAATGCCTTCTGGAGGGGAAGTTAGAGCCATTCAGATTGGAATTTCCAAAAGAGAATATCCACAATTGATATTTCATTTTCTAGCTGCTTGAGAAGAGTCAGCTTGAAGGAAAAAATATTCAATGGATGATCCCTAGCACTTTCTGAAATTCCTATCCAAGCTACCTGATCTAGTGGAATTTTTCTCTGCCCATAGCAGCAGGGTTGGAGCTGGATGATTGCTAAGATCCCTTCCAAACTAAACCATTCTATGATTTTATGAATCTGACTCCAGTATTGCTGTTATGCCTGTAGTCAGTGTAGCTCAAATCTGAACTCACATCAGTCTTTATAATATTCACATTGCACTTGTTTAGGCTCTCAACTGCCAACCATCAGCTGACTTTACAATCAAATAAAAATTTGAGCTCTAATATAGTTTAGCGTGTTGTGACTTTTGCCCTGTGACACGTAACCTGAGTGGTTATTAAGAATAGGGGTGAGCTATGCGTACCAAAAATGATTTCATCTCCAATCCTTCAAATACTCTGTCAGTCAAAGATGTTGTACACCTTCTCTTCTCTTTTCTCACAGGATTTTTGCCCTGCTTTGTGGTTAAACTCTATTCATTTGGGATTGTTTTGTTTTGAGGTTTCTTGATGAAGTAGGGTTGATGACCTATTGACCATAATTCACTGAAATGAATTTCTAGACAGCCCCCTTATGAACTTGAGTTCTACCTATGTGAAAACTCGTTATATTGTCAAAGATTTCTCTGACACCTGATAAGCAGAAAATTACTACCTGGGAGCATCATGTTGCTTTATTAGTATAATCTTATACTGTTGGTCAAAGGAAACTGGAGAGGAGAGCCATTTTAATGGATGCACACAAGCCACTTTCAGCACAGGTCATAAAAATCAACTCTTAATGAAGCTCTGAACTCACTGTTATTCATCAGATATCTAGGAGAGTATGAACACACATCACTTGTGTTAGTTCCACTGACCACACAGGGAGGTGCAGCTCTGCACCAGCATTAGAATAGCAGCTGAGTTTTTCATTCATATAAATGATGTAAAAAACCTGTGGACTATGAGGTGGGTACCATCATCTCGAAGTGCCAGCCTGTGAAACCCAAACCTCAGCTGAGCTACCAAAGTTTGCTCAAACTCTCAGCAAGAGCTGGGAACACAAGAAAGTAGACACACATAAGAACACATGCACACATGGGCATAAACACACACCCTATTTGTTGGGTCTGAGGAGAAAATAAGTTGCTAGAATAATGGTGTCTACAAGTACCTGAGGCAGATGGTATCTCAGGACAGCTAAAGCAACTATTAGAAGAAATGTAACAGAGCATCAGCTCTAGTACACTCTGCAAAGTAATGAATGCTGTTGCAGAGCTGCAGCTAATTAAAAGGGATTCAAAACCAGCTACATCTCATTTTGTACCCAGCAATATGCTAAATATGGACACTGCCACACCAGCTGAAGCAGAAAATGTCTACAGTAAAGGCTCTCAGGTCAATGGTTTGCAGGGAAATTGCAATAACACAACAAAAAATAAACCAGCACACACGATATGCATGTAATAAAAAAGTTAAATGTAGCAAAAACCATTCTGAGACAACTCCTTTCTGCAAATTTTTTTTTTGGATTAAAGCATTATCAAATCTTTCAAATTGCACAGGTAAATTATAGCAAAGAAAATTACATCATTTTTAACCATTCATGGGTGACTTAATCTGACCTACTCACCAATGAGCCTTGGTTTTAAGATTAAAGGAGCTGAAAATACTAAAGAATTCAAGACTCTGAGTTCAGAGTCTCAAAAAAACAACTATTCAGATGGAAGTTTTACACTGGAATAATCTCAGAATTTGTCTTAGAGGCATGTGCATTAAATTGTTGTGATAGATTTCATGGAAGAAAGAAGCACTATAAGGTGCTTACCTGGCAATTCTCAGTGAACTGTTCATCGGATACCATAAGTAGTATATTGGAAAGAAAGAAAGAAAGTTCATTTACTTCATTTTTTTTTCTGCCTTTCTATGTGGAGTTGCATAAGTGATATCCCAGCAGGGAAAGGAAAACAAGAGAAAAAGAGAGTGGTCTGTATAGTAGGAAAAGTGGGACAAGAGAAGAAAGAATAGCAATGTAAGTCATCTTGTAAGATGCAAAGAAACTTTGTTAAAGAAATCTTAAGGTTTCAGTGCTCCAGTTTCAGGAAAAGTGAAAAAGTGAAGAAAATCTGCACCCCTAAATCAATTTAATTTTGCATATTCTTTCCATGAGACACTAACCTTAAATAATAAAAAAATGCTGCATTATTTTCCAGAAAGCATCATTATGCCTTTATCAAATATAAATACAAAGAACATGTCATATTCTGTATATTTATACACACACACACACACACACACATATACACACACACATACATATATACTCTGGTACTCTGGCACTGGGGTCTTCATATAGATTTTTTTTCCCTGTAACATTTCATTTTTATCTAAGACTCAGATAATTTGGTCTGTTTATTTTTTCTCTATTCCCTAAAGCTGTATCAACTGCAAAAGATATGCAAAAACTGATTTAAACACAAAAGCCATTGTTTCTGGGAATACATTTGTTAACACCATATTAATTAAAAAGAAAATACTCCACCCTAGAACAATTTGGCTTTTTGTTTTAATCAAAATGACATCACAGCTGCTTTTCAGTTGCACAATTTGAAAAAATATAAAAGTCTGATATTGATCTATTTCTGCTTTGATATTGGCCTTAACTTCTACATCTAGTCATCTCATTAAGGCTACATATTTAGATATATCTGTAGATAGAAGGAAAAAATTACAGTGTCCCCACTAGATATGATAAGTTCTCTCTTGGACAGATTTTTTTCAATTGAGTATAAAACCAGCTGTGATAAATGGTGTAGTTATCACTCCTAGCTATAGTTAAGAGATGTGAATTTTATGTTTGGCATTTACTTTATGTGCACATCAAACTGCATTTCTCCAGGACTGTAGAGCTGCAGTGCTTACACACTGCTGTCATGGCTTGATTTCCCCTACTAGCAGTTACCAACATCATTCAGACATAACAGGGAGATCCAAGGGGGATGGTTTTTCCTAACTTTGCTTAGTCACATCTGTAGGCAAGTATATTATTTATCAAGAGAACTTTTTAAAAAATAAATAATCATACTGAACTGGACACAGAATTTCCCCTGCATCTCTGATTTGTTTTCTTATTGTGTCCTCCATGAGGTGAACCCACTACCAATAATGTAGTGTCTGCACATTATTTTGCAAATGTGAAATGTTTGTTATCATTGAAATAAAGCTTAAAGAAAAATATAACAAGATCTGTCCCTTAAAACCATATTGAAGGAAAAACAGGGCAAATAACATGAAAAAACATGAAAAGGAAAAAGTAAAAGCAAAAATGTAATGGAGCTACAGAACTTAGACTCGCGTCTGCATGAATCAAAAACTTGATACTTGCAGCAGAAATATCCATTTCTAAACAATTTGAGTTGCCTTAGGAACTCAGGATTCCCTTTTTCACAAGCAGAAATTGATTTCATTTGGTTCTGCCTTCTTAGGAGTTGATAAAAACTTTATTCAATCAAATTGAGTACCTCACAAAATCCAACCCTTCAAATACTATTGAACTTTAAGTTCAGTTTCAACTACTGTGGTCAGGTCTTATCACAGATGATTTTTATTGCTCATTATATTTATTATAAGATTAACCGTCAGGATTAGTTACAGTGCGCAAACATTGAGTAGCACATAATATCTCTCAGAAAAAATTCAGGAAAGACTCAGTGTGAAGATGAACCTATGAAAAATAAACAGACAAAAAGCAGAGATATGTGTCTAATCACTTTAATATTTTATTACAGGTAAACTTTTGGGGTGTAGGAGGTTTTCTGTTTTCTCTTCTCTTCTCTTCTCTTCTCTTCTCTTCTCTTCTCTTCTCTTCTCTTCTCTTCTCTTCTCTTCTCCTCATCTTTTCCTTTCAAAGCAAGAGCCTATGGTAAATCATTCTGTATATGTCACCCTTTACCTTTTCTTTTAACTAAATAGAGCAACAGATTTTCTGAAGCAAGTTAATGACATTGAAAATATTTCTGCTTTCATACTGGTATTATAAAAATCTAGTTCTCTAAGCAATGAAATAGAAAAAAAAAACTATTCTTATTTCACTTCTTTTCTTTCCAATTTTCCCCACACTCCCTCAAAAAAGTATATTACAGATAGGCCAGACTAAGCCAGTGATGGATCTTTTAACTTTAGCACAAGTTTGTTACATAGAGCTTGACTGCAAAGTTTAAAACTGAATGGTCATACAGGATATGCTCCTGCTAGCTCTTTGTCCTACTCTTTCAATCGTTTAACCTCAATTTCAATCAATTGCTCTTCATCTTACAAAAGCCCTTTCAATATTGTCTCTCCTTTCATTTTTCTTTGCAGAAAATTTCCTTAGCAATTTCCCCTTGGTGCCTGCTAAAAAGTTCCCAAAAATATTTTATCTAATCTCTAATCTGCTTGGAATGACATGAAACTTGTAAGCTCTACCTCTCTATCTCTATTTCAAAATATTCTTTGAAGAATTCTTGGGAATTAAAGAGCATTTTTTGTTTTAAAAAATCTAATTAAAATATCTGTTCTTTTGGGATCAAATTCATCATTTGAGAGTGCCTTTTATAAGAAATGTGGCTGATATAACAGGTTGAATCCCAGATACATCTTTTCACATGTTCTCTTATATGAATCACTGATAATTGAGTCCAAGCGTGGAGTTGTGTACAAAGACTGTAATAGGAACAATCATACAGTCTCACCATGAAGGCAACCTGGCATCATTCATGGCTGCTGCATGATTAGCCACGCAAATTGTATGCCCCACTCTTTATTAGTTTTCTCTTTAGATTTCCCTAGTCTTGAAAAAAATACACAAAAGTTTAGCCAGTGGGCTTAGAACCACTGAATTAATATGAATTGAGCAAATTGACTAGAAGTGACTTCAGTATTGATCAGTGCTTCCTGAATTTCTCTCTTTGATTATTTCTTGGGAAGGAACCAGAAAAAAAAAAAAAAAAAAGGGGCAGTGTAGTGTACAAAATCATTAAAATGGAACCACTATTCATTAAATAAATGAAACTTGCACTTGAGACAGAGATAGTGCCACAGACAGGATGCTTACCTAATGAGTCAAATCCTGTGAGCTTAATTCTTCTTGTAGTTGCACTTTGGTAATTCTGAAGTAGCCCCATTGCATTTCTGAGTCTATTCTTAGTTTCCTGTAACATATGTGGGGCCTCCAGTTGTTCAGGACTGAAGGTCAGGCTCCCAAGCCTCCACACATTTGAAGAGCCTCCATGTATTGTCAGGGCCTCTCTTGTCTCTCAGGTTCCGCAAGTTTCTCCCTTCATATCAATATAATTTTCAGGTTGTTCCTCTTCTATCTTATGCCTGCAGTTTTTTGGTGGCCCAACAATTACCCATTTACCATTTCTCCCCTTACTTTTGATCCCCCTTTGCACTGAAAAGTTTCCTGACTGTAAGCCCCTTGCAACAAGATTCTTTCATCCTACATGTATTCTTGCCAAGTGGAGTGAGCCATGTCAAGAAAATAGACCCATTGAGTTTCTGAGTTTATTCTGAATTTCCCATGGATAGCCCATGAAATTCCATGAGTTTTTTTTAAAAGAAAGGATATCTATTCTAAAATAAAGAATTCCATATCAAGAAAGCAAGATACTGAGAACACCAAATTTGCCATTTCTTTATCCCACATGTCATGAAAAGTGAGCATAATATTGATGATGTAACAAGTATTTTTATGACACAAGAAACTTCTGGACAATTCTTCAAGTAGAGTTTCATATCAACCAAAAACTTCCTGCTATGCATAAGGACACTGTACAGTGCTGAAATACAATCATTATTCTACATATTTGATACAGTCCTAAGTTTATGTGGTGATGTTCTTGTTTTAAGGTGAATAAATGCTCTATGATATGTAGTAATGAATAATTGATAAGTAGATGTAAATAATTATAGCAGAAACAAGTGGACTCTTCCCCACAGGTTTTTTTGGTTTTTTTTGTCTATACCTTATGAGGTAAAGAAATATTTCTCTGTATGAATAATTTTTTAAAAACAGCTTCATACTTAAAGAAGAACAACTGAAGCTATAAAAACTTTGACTTAAGGGCCATATCAACCATAATTTGTGTCAGAGACTAAAATTCTCTTTAAAATATCTTTTTTGAATACTTGTTTGTGCTACTTGTTATTTCACATACATAGATAAGGGAAAGCAAAAGAAAAAAATAAATTAAACAAAAATAAACACAGACAACATTCTTGAACACAAGCAATCTGTTTATTACTTAGCAAAATGGTTCAATTCTGTATGGAGTCTGAAATATTTCTTCTAATGTAAATGGAAATGAGATATAAATGTGATCAGGATTTTCTAATGTTTGTTTTTCAATTTTTATTTCTATATATACTGGCAATTATTTTTAAGAAGTGTTTATAAATTTTGAATAAGAATCCATGGTTGCCCAAAATCAACCACACAATGTATCTTCATTTAAATGTGTGCAAGACTCAGTTTTTCAGATATTTTTGTGCATCTCAGGCCTGTATTTACAGTTAATAACATTTGGGTTGTTTAGTAAAAAAGAGGCTCAGACTCAGGTAGAACTCTTCAGCTTTAAGACAGAACAAGTGCAACAACTGCAGGCAGTCTGTTGTTTTGTAAATGTTATAAAAATGCATGCTCTGAATAATCTGTCTACTGTAAGTTGTTTCCTTCATGATCCCCTGACTTCTACAACTTCCTCAGGCTTGATTAGGCTCAGACCAACCCACTGAAGCAAGCAGCTACCATGCTCACAGGTCATCGGTCCAGAGAGAACCCAGAAGATATTGCAAACAGAAAAGGATCTTGCATTTAGAAGAGGAGAGATGCAGGACAGACTCAGCATGCTGTGCCCTTGGAACTGCAGAAAATAAACCTAGAGAGATTTGTAGAACAGAGAAAAGGTTGATATCATGATGTCCTGGGAACCATGGTCCTGTCATCACAAATGAAACAAAACACACAAGCAAAGGGGAAACTACAGTACAAGCTAACCCTGAAGCAGGGCATTTGGCCTTGTATCCTAAGTGCTACTGCTCAATACTCTGAGACAAAAGAACATCTCTATTGTGGGTAGCCAGAGTCATGCTAAAAAGGAAGAGTTACTCCTTGTCATAGGATAAAGTTAAGTGAATTGTTTAGAGTGGAAAATGAGAGAAACTTGCTACAGACGTCTACACTAACCTGCTTATAATGAAGCAAAGGAAGTAATTTACAGGGACAAGAAAACAGGTGCAGATAAATGATCCAAAATTCCATTTCTCTAAAATCTAATCAAAACATTTCATATTTATCTTACAGCAAAAGTTTTACATTCTGGTGTAGTTAGTGTCAGATGGAACTCAATTGCCAGGTTGCCCTGAAGTTATTTTGAGACGAACCAGCGCTTGCAGGAACAGTAGCACTGAAAACTTCACAAAGTTTGACTTGTTTTATAGCCCAGTTTGGCAGCTTTAAATGTGAAAGCAGTCATTCATGAGGTAGCATTTTGAGGGTATGTCTCTCTGATGTAGTCAGTGCTGAGCAAAACTGATAACCAGGGCATGTACAGTCATGAGAGGTAACAAACATCAGCCTGGGAAAGGTGCCATGCTAACATTTGTCCACTGATGCAGCACTGGAGTTGGGCTCTTTCCAACAATTTTTACTGAACTGTGTCATAGACACGCAATGGCCCATCTGTAACACAAAAAGTTGGTGTAAACTACATTTTGTAATTTTTTTATATGTTATTGCTCTTGTTTGGTGCTTTTCCTCCATTTCCCAATATTGCAGTCATATAATTTCTTGATAATGTCAGTTCTCACTTCTTGAAACAGCAATTGATGAACCTTCTGTTTGCTCAAGAGGTTACACTGCTAGATAAAGAGAAGCTAAACTTTTTGTTTAAAAACAAATCTAATGATTTTAGGCTGATTTAATAATTTTCAAGGTGTTTAGATTTAAATGCCTATCTATATTTATCAGTATTGTTCCTATCTAGGTTATCATACAAATTCTGTGTTTCAAAGTTTAATTCCTATGTTAATATGTAGTCATTTATTAATGCTGTTATTGTTACTGAAATGTGCTTAGTTTTTTCTAAATTCTGGTGTCATATTATCATTTATACAGTTAAATCTGTAGTGAAAAACTGAAGAGCTAGTATTGACAAAGTTTGTAAAGAACCTAATGTTATAGAAGGTCAGTCTAGTCATTCTGATCATGAAGTTCAGAATTATGCCCTCAGAGAACCCCTAGAGAATATGGATAGTTAAGGAAAAAGTCACAAAGAATTAATCAGAGAAGCAAAAGTAAAAACCTGAAGTTAAGGAAGCATGGAAAGGCTAAGCCTAGAGACAAATGAAAAAGGAATGGGAGGAAGCAAGTCTACAGTGAAAAGAAAAACAAAATCAAAACCAGAAAATAACGATGTAGAAAATGGCATATTAAGCATGTTTCTGGCATACTGCACAAACTGTACAAACTGTAGTATGGCTCTTTCAGAGGATTCCCTCATACTGTCTTGAAGCTTATGGTGAAAGCTTCTAGGGTTTCTCAGCTATGAAAACACCACTTGTGCATTTACAGGTTAAGCTGAATCCCATTTGCACTTCACTCAAGAAATCAGCCTTCAAAGAATTTATTGTAACATCTACAAACTAACAGCATGTAGAAATGGAAATTATCTGAATTTTCTTCTTTGTGAACCAGAGGTACTAAAAAAAGGAACAAGAAAGAAATCAGTACTTCAATAGTAATTTACCAGAAAAAAAATTCCAAGTATTTTGAATGGGTTTTTTACACATTTTAATTTTCCTTGATATTACTTAAACTTTCTCTTTTAACTTTCATCTTTGCTCTAAATTTAACAATAATGTTCCTTTAAACTCTAAATTCTCTGGGGTTGTGACTACTGCCAATGGATACTAACATCTGTAGTGGTGATGGTAATGGAAATAGTATCTAAATATTTTTACAACACAGATTCATATCCAAAACCAATTTTAACATCTTTTGCCTTCAGATATTTGAAAATACCAAATTTAGCAAAGTGAAGATAATTAGTAGTCATTTCAAGAGCTGATATCACTGTGTTTTCTTTCTTCAGAAGCTAGCCCTGATTGTTTTTCATTTGTCATTATGAAATATAAAAGATACAGTTTAATAACACTTCCAAACCTAAGCGCTGGGAAAATAAAAGAAAAACAACTGAAAAAAACCCCAGCCCTGACACTGACTTAAAATAATGGGATACCTAGATCTATTTTTATCTTTCTCTTTTTTTTTTTGCGTTTCTTACCAAGTGTTGTCACATCCACATGACACAGAAAGATTATGGTATCTTTTTTTTTCTTACTGGAGAGACATGGATTTGTCATCACAAAGTTCATGCGGACGGGAGGTTATAGAAAAACATACCAATTACTGAGAAAATTGACAATATGGGATGTTGAACCAGTGAATCTGTTGGACAGCTAGAAGCATTTAGGGTTTTGTAGCTATAATCTAAAATTATTTGTCTGAGGGAAGACCACAAGGAAAGGACTCAGAGATGTCACGGTGCTCTCACCTCGCACAGAAACCTGGTGCTGGCTGCAGCCTTTGCACATACCACCTGCTCTTCAAAGGCTGGTGGCCAAACCACAGCAAGCTCCTGCCCTCCTTCAGAGCTGTGGGAGTGATTATTGCTCCCAGATTCAAGCATATTGTTTCTTTGGCATTTAGCACCAACTGAGTCATATTAGCCTGGGCAGAGGAAACTAGTGCAGCACAGCCTCTTGTTGTCAGATAAACAGCGTCCTTTTCTCAAACTGTTCCATGCCCTGAAACACTGTCACACCAACCTGCTTCCAAATAGAATACTTCCTGATTTATGGCAGCTCTTCTCTTGAACTGTTAGAGTAGGAGCTTCTGCCCTTTTTTCTGCCTGAGCCATCTGTCCATCCATGCCTTGCCCATACACCACCCATATAGACCACCCATATACACCACCCATATACCATATACAGCTCTGATACTCTCATGCTGTATCTTGTCTGTTCTTTGTGCTGCATCTTCACTAATTCCACAAGTGCTTCTGTTCGGTTCTTTCTACTCATTCACTAAATTCCCAGAAAGGTGACCCATATGATATTTTCCAGGTTTTTTACCTCATTTAATCCATTCTATGTCAAGATACAGAGCATGTATAATGCAGGTAAACATACACGGCACAGGTGAGACATGCCAGTTCTAAATGTAGCTGTTTGTAATACTCAGAAAAAAATTATCTTACTGATCCTTGTGATAAATGTGTGCTCCTCTGTACCGTTCTGCCTGGTAGATGCAGGAAGAAACAGTGCTCCCTATCACAGTGTCTCATATATAATCCCTTGACAGTAACAAGCTGTAAACTCAGAAAGGCAAATTTCCTTCCTTACTGGTAATATGCACCAAGTCTCATGGCTTTTACTCTTCCATTTAATTTGTTTCTTATAAATTAGTGTCCAGGTATATTTGTATTTTTTAGGGGAATATTAGTTTGAAAGCTGGGCTCATCAGCAGGACCAAAGAAGTAGTTTACACGCCTAGGGCTAGGAAGCCTGGAAGGCAAGTACATGAAATCAGTGATTCATGGGAACCAGAGTTCCTGGGTATGTCATTGCAAAACCAGGCTGACAAGAAGATTCAAAAGATGAACTTTCAGTGGATAGACAGTCACATCAATGGACATCATTGCACTGATATCTCATCATTTGATAAAGGTAAATCCTAAGAGGTTGCACATGATTGGAAACCCATGCTGACATTGCCTAAGTAAAAATGTGTTCTAATGCCTTCAATTGCAGACTTGGGCACTGGACCTAAAACATCTCTGTCATTGTCATTGTAATGGTTGCCCCACAGGTGGTAAAGAATAATAGTAAGAAAAATATTAAGGGGGCATGATATTGTCCGAAAGAAATAAAGCAGAAAACTTGCACCTGAGCAACTGAATAATATAATTTTGAAAGGTTTCAATGTGGGACTTGTAAAAGGACTTGGAGCTGGAAATCTTTTTTTATAGCTGCTGCCATTTGGCTCAATTAATAGCTAGGATGGAAACTGAGGGCTCAAGGGACCTACATGAAAATGTAGATAAAATGTCTTATTGATCTGGCAATGCTTCTCACGAAGAAGAGTTTAATGCATTGATATACCCATAAGAAAAGGACATTGGTTTTTTAAACTTGCACGGCACCTGACAGGAGACAATTTAAGAAACAGATAGCAGCAATGATTAACATCTCTTTAAGCCACTTTTCAATATGTATCCACGTGAAATCGTTTGAATGAGATAGATTTTTATGAACTGTATAAAACCTTGCAGAACCGTACAACTATGATCATGTGCTTCATAGATGGCAATTCCCATCTCAAGTACTCTCTTCTATTTCTGGTTTTAATTATTTTTCAAGAACAGAGAAGATACAGGGGAATCAGTGAAGCTGGCATTTATACTTATGGTCACACACTTTTCTTTCTAAAAGAGAGACTAGACCAACAGAGACCTGAAAATCATATCTAAGTCAAGGGAGAATAAAATACTCCTTTCTCATTATTTCTTCTGAAGAGAATTTCTTCTGAAGTGATGATGAGGCTGTTAGAATGAATTAATTCAAGCTGGAGAACAGCAGATTTCCTATCAGCACTTATATCCTGCTTAATTTTTACTTTAACTACTAAATCTGGAGTGGCGAGGTTTACTTCTGAAATGGTAAAAAAGATTAAATATCAAAGTTGCTTTTCTCTGATGAAAGTCAAGCAACATTCAGTGGCAAATTGATTCCTGCCCAGAGAGAAGGATGGTGTCAAAGCAGGTAAATCTACACCAAGCTGACATAATGTGGCATTTCTACCCTTTTTAGATGAACACTGCTCACCTCCCATGATGTGCATTTACCTGTACCTAAAGGCACAGACTATTCTTCCTGAATATGAATATTTGCTTTCATTTGCAATTGGTTTTAAAAATCACACTGAATCACAAAGAACAAATGCTCTTTTCACTGTGTCCTATGACTGCCCATTTGAACTGCTGAGCAGGGCTGGGCTGGGCTGTCCCAGGTCCAGAACTGCTCCTGCTCTCTCCATGAAGGATGGTGTCCCCATCTGTTTGGTTTCTGGCTGCAGAGGGACTCCATTAACATAAGGGTGCCTGAAATATAGATGCGTGGCTTCAAAACACAGTTTAAAAACAGATGGTAGCAATGACTGACATCTCTTTAAGCCACTTTTCAGTATGTATCCTCCACCTGAAATCATGTGAATGATTCCAATCTCAGTAACCTTTGGCTGCTGCGCCTGCCAGATTGAGGAAGAGGGAAATAGGGAGAAGCTGAAGAATCTTCCTGGTCCTTGTGCTTCCTTCAGAAGAGCAAAGACTTAAATGCACCATCTGCGCTAATGAAATCTTGAGGTTTCTAGCATCTATAGTGAGACAATACATTTAATAAAAGCAAATTGGGAGGTGAGGCTCTACTTCCCAATGCATGGCGGGGTAGGGGTGTGCTGTATGTATCCATCCATTCATGCTGAGGTTTGTAGGTTTTTCAACAGAAAATTCCACACTCAGTATTAGTTCTTTGAGCCGCCAATTCACATTCCCATCATGTGTATGTTTCTAGTATACAGGAAGGTGAAAAAGAGTTTTCTGTGTGTTGTTTAAAACTGTTGCTTTAAAAACAGTCTGAGGACACTTCTAAACAAAGAGTATATTCCATGCATTTGAAAAACTACTTTGAAGTGCTTCTCTATCCCAGTACTTTCTTGTAAATAAAACCACTTGCACAACACAGAATTAGTTTTTAAAAGTTTCAGTGTCATTTTCATTTTATATAAGATGCTTCTCATGGGGACATCTTTAAAACCACTCTATCAATCTCTGTCAGTTTCTCAGAGCAGTCATTAGTGAAATGTCACCTTCTAAGTTCCTCACGCTGGGAGTTTAGACAGCTTCAGCTTTGAAAAAATAAAAACTTAAGATAACATAATTGGTACACTTAGTTAAATTCACTTAAAGGTAGTATCATGACAGAAGAGAGACTAATAAGTATGTTAAATTACTGTAAGTGTGGGGATGAGGGTGGAATTGCTTTGGCTTCTTTGAACAACTTCAATATTTCACAATTTCATTTTCCCAATGGCCACCTTTAAACTTCTGCTGAATTTTAAGTAAATAGTCCCACATTATGCAGTGTCTGAGGTCTCTGTTCTCCCTGTAAGGCATATAGATGCAATTAGCCAAGTGATTCTGGTGTAAGGTTCCTATGAAAAAGAACATGCCTCAGAATGAAGTATTTTCTGGTGGAAACATAATTAGGAGGTTTTGAGAGAGCAGGTGTCTAGGGGAGAAATCACCAACAGAGAGTCTGTATGTTCAACAAAAAATACCTGGATATTTCTAGGGCACAGAGACGAAATCAGAATCAAGTGGATAGTATGACAAATTAGAAATATTTAACTGATTTCCGTGCTCCCTTACAGCCCTTTGATTGTTTAGTCACCCATGGAAAAGATGAAAATTATACCCACTAAGCTGGCATAGAGTCAGACAGCTAAGGAATCTTTTGACAGTGTTACCAGGGCCTGTGACGTGCTGAATCAGCTGTTGAGCATGTGTCTGACACATTCTTAATCCTATAAAAGGCAGAAATATTGCCTCACTTCCCTTGTCTTTGTCTGAAGACAAAGAAAACCAGAACAAAAGTATTTCTTCTCATGACAGGGCAACCAAGTCCTGTATTAGTGTGTTATGTAGCTGTTACATACACTTGACACCCTCAAAGCACCTGGGCTGAGCTCTCTGGAGCACAGCCTTGGGCATCAACACCTTTGTGAGCATATGCATCCATTCCTGCATCCTACAGATGCTTAGAGCAAAGGGTTGTGCCTGCCATGAGGAGTGGCTTCCAGGATTAAAAGTCATGGTGATCTGCCTGGTATTTCATGTCACAGCTTTGTTACTTTAGAAGGTAAAGTTTAATCTGCTATGTGCCTGTGTGCTTTGGAGAACCTGACTGATGTAATAGTCAGTAATGGGAGGGATGGAAGGGGATGAAGATTAAAAAATAGCACCTCTGTATTCAACAGTAGCAAAATTGATGAAATAAGTGTTTCAGATTTAAATTTCCAAGTCTGATTTTATAGAATGCTTTATTTTCTATGTAAATGATCTTTCAGGAATTAACTTCTCCATTTTCATTTTGTCTTGAATTTTTACCTTTTCTGTTTCTTTTTAAACTGAAATATTTGGATGCAGCTGATTAAGTCATCAACTTCTGCTGGCTGCTGGTCTGCTAGCTACTGGGAAGAGCTCTTATACAGGATTTAATAATAGATATGATGACACCTAGTGGTAGTGGAAAATACTTATTCTTCAAATAAAACGCAATGTAGTTTAAATAGCCACACATAAAGCAACAAAAAGGTTGTCTCTGGCTATTCTTCATTCATTATAATAGAAAAAAGTGCAGTGGTGTTCTCAAGCTGTCATTCTACATTTTCATTTTATTGGTGAGAAAACAATAAATAAAACATTCTTCTTCATACAGAAAATAAAAATGTTTTGATTAAGATTCCTGCTTGCTTCCAGGTCACAAAGACCTCTCAAAAAATGTTCTAAAGAAAAACAGTTATCATCATATGTAGCTTTATCTCTCTGATGAGATATCAAGGCTTAACTGTCTTTCTTTCCTAAGGAAGTTAGTTCCACAGTGATAAATAAAGATTACAGAACTTCCTCCTCTCTGATAAATTACATTACAGAAGACAAAAAGACTTAGCAAGAGATTCCAAAGTTCTCTTTTATTTTTATAACTTTAGTTCTGTATATGATCAAGACTACTAGTTGCTTACAGCGCCTACATAAACATGTACACAATATTCAACTTTCCTAATTTTTCAAGGAGATAATTAATGGGAATTCATTAATATAACACGAGAAATAATATATCTTAATTTCTGATATTCAATGATTTTACATTTAAAGCAAATATCAAATCAATCAAAATTTAAACATATAGGATTCTCTCTGTATTGGCTCTTCACATAAAACACACATAATTCCATGTAGCAAATAGCAGGCAGAACATGAAAGGAAATGCAAATTACCATGGCATTTCTAACTCTGGAGCCTAAGGACTATGCCAGTTTTATATGTTTGATTTTCCAAGTTTTTTCAAATGAAAATGACCAAAACATAACCCTCTCTTTCTCATCCTTCTCCCATTTAATGGTGACACCTCTATTCTCAGTAGGTATCTTAGATACCTATTGTTCTGTTTATTCTGACTTTCTCCTCCCATGAGCATTCACTGTGCTTTAACCTCAAAGGTGTTCGGCATTTTTTAAGAGTGACAACAACAAAGGAAAGGGAAAACCAAGGTATTCCAGCAGAAGGTAAGAGATTATTAATCAAACAATAGAAAAAAGAACGAGCTATAAAATAAATAAATAAAGGAGCGATGCATAATCCCCATTTATGGAGTTTTGCTGTATTTTATGTTATCAGAAGGCAACCAAGCATATAGAAATAAGCAATAAGTCCCCTCTTTGCACACTGTATTTTTCATTAGACAGTGGATAATAAATCTGAGTTCATCCTAAAATAAGTAGAAAATAAGTTTTCTAAAAAAATGTGGAGGAAGGTGCTACATAATAATATGTAGTGTAGAGGTTCTGCAGAGTTTCAAGTGTGACAAGAAATACACCACACTTTTCACAGGATGGTGCCACAGCCTCATACAGCCCAGGGAAAGGTGATGCTCCTCTGCATTGCTGTCATCTTGCCTTTTGTTGTTTATAGAGTACAAATCATTAGCTACAATTTTCTCCTGTAGACAAAGACATTTTTAAATCTCTCAATTTTTTTCCATACATGCCAATGTACATAAGACAGAAACAAAGTCATAAAGAGACGCAGGAATGACATAAAAATTTGCAGAGACAAAAAGTGACAACGTCAAAGTCAGAATTTGGCTTCTTTTCCCTCTAAGTTTATACAAAAGTTTTCAGCAAGAAGAAATGTAACAATTCTAGATCTTGATAAAAATGTACTGAAATGTTTTTATTTTCAAAAAACCAGCTAGCTTCTATTTAAAACTCCTTTTTATTTGAATTATAAGTACACTGTAGTATAGACACATTCATTAATTATGTAAATAACTAATCCTTAGTTCCAGGGTAATGATTTTACTCAGTAGAAAAACTGAAATAACGATCACTTTCTCCAGTCTCTATTGCAACTGAATCTTGCAGATATAATATATTTATGGGAGAACACCTTTATGTAGCTTGAAAATAGCAAAGAAATGAGAGTTGAAACACTAATAACAAGAGTTAGAATTCTAAAACACCAGTACCATATGGACTGCTGTGAAGAAAATAATTCCACCCCAGCAAGACCCACAACAGTGCTGGTAGTAGAGATTTCTTCAGGAATTCAGCAGAAGGCATTAGGAGCACCTTCCAGATAAACTCTGTGATGCCAGGGCACAATATGTTCTAAGGAGACTGACAACTGGAACCATTTCTTTATTAATACACATTAATACCCTACCTAGGTTTTCATATGAGTTAGGTGTATGCAGCTACATTAAATTGAAGTCATTACAGTGACTGATTTTAAACTGAGAAACACAGATACACTTCACCAGTACCTGTATTTTGAGAGTAGAGAGGCCTCACAGTCTGCAAGTGTCACAAGGTAATATACATTACAGAAGGCTTTGAAAAGGAAAGTGCCAAGTACTGAACAGAAATGTTCAGGACCATGCTCTAGTTTCTATGGCCGGCAAGCTGAGGAAAAGGGGGTTAAATCTTTTCTGTGTGCCTATCTATAGATATTGATAGAAATACATATATGTATGGTGATACATTTGGACAGATATTGGCATTGATTATTTAACAACAAAAGAAACCAGTTATCTTTTCAGCCCTATCACTCAATAACATCCACCCCCAAAAAGAGACAGAATCACTTCTAATTCTGTCAGTGAACTCCAGCAAATCCTCACTGGCTGGCCTGTCCTCACTGACACAAAGGACAGACTGAACTGATTGTTGGTATATATATTTAACTTCCATGACTCATCATGTTGAGGGACAGGATGCAAGAGAGCTCTGCAGTATAAAATTTAAAGTCAAACGTTGTATCCACAAGAAGAGCTCCAGTGGAAATTAGCTGGAATTTAGCTATGAAAGCTCCAGGTTAGGAACATAAAGACTGTGTGTTTACTTACAAATATTTGGATCCCTTCACTGAATTAAGTTAGCCATAGTTTTATTTTACTTAATCAAACCTTGTATGGTGTAGTAAAATTGGAGCAGTCAGATATCTTAAAATTATTTTGTCATTTTTTTATACAAAAAAAAAATCTTTTGTGTTTCTTATTTGTATGTTATTAGTGGTAAATTTTTGAAATGTAAACAGGATACTCAGGCAAATTTCTCCATTATTATTATTAGATTCTCAAAGTGTCAATTAGGTAGACAAAGTTTTATGTTGCAGCTTAATAAATAATACTGGTAAGACCACTGATGACATTGCAAACAACAAGAAAAAAATCTTTCCTATTTAATGAGAATGGTTTTCAATTAAATAAATTAAACTAAAGAGAGATATACTGGTTTAAATCTGTTAATATTGATAATTATAATCTATGAATTACATCTTCCTTTGGACTTTTAACTGCATGTTCCAAGTGTATTTATTTTATTGAAGGAAATGGAGGCAGGCCTTTTAAAGGCATTAATTTAGGAATACAAAATATTCAGTTGGAAACTCATTTGTTTACATTTTTGTTTGCCAGCTTTTTCCCATTAATGAGTTGAAATCTCCTCATATGAGTATTATGGGAAATTTCATTAGTGTTCATAAACATATCATGTTTACAAGAGAGCAGGATGTGTGAAAGCAAAACCATTCTGCATTTTCCATTTTCCTTGTGCATTCCCATCTACTTTTAGCACTGTCCATTCTCTTGCTTTAATCCCTTGTAAAAACATGTACTCCTCTCACAGAATGGCTCCCTGAGGTAATTTAACACCCTGATTTATATTTCAGAGGTTTGCATATCTCATTTCTACAAAACAATATGATGGAAATCTTTGAATGAATCCCAGCCAAACAGAAATCCCAAAGATACAAAGATCAATTTAGATACTACCATTTGTCACCCATCTGCATCTCAAAAGAGCCATGTGCTTAAAAAAGCAGTATTTCTTCAACTGAAGATTGAAGTAGAAAGAAGGAAATGAAGAAGATTCCTCATAGGATATCACTAGAGTAAAATCAAAGTCAAGATCTTGAAAATAAATATTTCAGGAAACAATTGGGGGTTTCTGGCAGAAGCAGTAAATTCATTGAAATACATGGGAAATAATTCTAAGGACTCTTCCTCATCCATTGATACAAATAATGAGACTCTTTCTCCTGTCGCTGTCAGTAAGAGTACATTATGAAAATTTAGAGTTGCATAAAAGATAGATTTGTGGTAATTATAATCTCTGGTGATGTTTGAAAACAATGATTTTTGCGTTTAATTGACATTTGCTGGAAAGGTAGCAAAACCAGAACATATTTCACAGTAACACATACATATTTTTTATCAGATCACTCCGTTTCCTCTGCATCATTTTTTTTTTTTTCTTAATTACAGGAAGACATATGATGAATAGCACTTCTCTGAAATGACCTAGGGAAACTTCTTTCCCCCACTAAAGTATATATACTGTTTGAATATCAGTGAGTCTATTCAAATACATCTTATATAAAATTGAAATGCTATGTGGACTAAAGTGTTGTCCCAAAAGCACATATGAGTTTCACTCTTACATTATATAAAATTGATATTTTATATAGATGTCACACTAGAAAGTCTAATTGTATCCTTTAAGGAAAAATTAGTAATTGTGACACAAACAATTCTGTCTCCAAGGTTCTTAGCCCATTATTTTTGCATTTCCAGTGCAGACTGAACAGAAGTGAAACAATCAGCAGCAAGCAAGCACAAGTCCTTAATTTTCAACAAGACAACAAATGCAGTGCATAAACGACACCCACTGAAGCTACCCAGTCTGTTGGGCTAGCAAGGCTCTTTCCTACCCTACAATAAAAAATGCCCAGGGCAGTGCACCATAGTTGGCCATACAAAATTCTTTGGTCTCCCTTTGCAGGCATCATTCCACCCACAGAAGCCAATATCCTTTTTATAGTTATGGGAACATAAGTACACCGTAGGCTGATCAAGCTTTTAGTAGGACTAGTGGCACACATATCTCACATACGACAAACAACACATAATAAATAATTCACTTTTATATCAGAACTTTGTTTCTAACCTCTAGTCCTCAAGCCTAAAGCACTGGCAGACTGGTCTATAAGGAATTGAGAAATACAAGCCTAGGCTAAAATTTAATAGACCTACATTAAAACTTCCTATGGGAAGTGTTTCTCTGTCCACAGATTAAATGAAAGCTTCGTAATGACTGGTCTGCTCAGGTAAAAACACAACAAATAAAATCACTAGTGTAAAGCAAAAACAGGATTGCACAAAGGGATATGAAATGCTGTTCATATTATGAATGACAAATTCAAGGGCCTGGTGTTTGATATTTACATGCACATTTTGTATAGCACCAACTAGACTGCCTCATAATTAAAGACAACTCCCATGAGGTAGAAAGTAATTGCTCATTTGTAAATAAGGTACTTCTGGATCAAGAAGTGATTAAAATATTTATATTGCACAGCTTGTTCAATTCACTCATATAATCAGATTAATTTACTTTAATTCACCATGCATCAACATTTACATGGCTTTTCTCAAAAAAATGGTACTTGAAATAAAATAACTTTTTATTACCTATTTTGCAACTTAATAATATCAGTATGTGGGGTGGATAGTTGGATACTGTCTCATTAGCATTTGTTATTTACTCTATAAGTATTATGTTGTGTACTGGACATGAAAAATTTATAGGCACTTATGATGAAATAAATTTCAATCTGGAATCTTCAGAGAATATGGTTTGAATTAATGAAGACTCACTAATAACAAGGTATTATTATGTGAGTCCTGAGGAAGAAATAATTTTTTTCTTCTTTCATCAAATCAAAATGTTCACTTCCAAAGGCTTGGTAAAATCAGATATTCTACTCTGACCTTTATTTATGAACCAAAATCTCTGCACTGCTGTGATTTCCGTTGCTTTTTCTTCTGAAGTATTTAAGACAATAAATTAACTGGAATACAAATCTAAAAACCTACTTATTCCTGGAAGTCCTCTCAATCTAGTCTTTTTACATACATACATACATACATGCATACATACATACATGCCAAGGTACGTACGTACAGATTATATATATAAAATGCGATATGTGTTTACACTGTATTTGTCCTTGTCAGGGCCTGTAAATACATTGTCTATCATACAAAGTGCCCAGATTCCCAAGGTGGGACTTCCATAAGTGTCATTAAAGCGTTTGACAAAATCTGCAGCAGACACATTTCCTCTGCAGATTGAACAGATCTGCCTGAGGTGGAACTTGCTTGGAGTTCAGAGCAGCCTTTACAGCCTGCCCAAGAAGATGGGTAAAGATTTTAACTAACTGGTTTAACACATATCAGATGTGTTTATCCAGCTTTGCTGTAACCAGGTAGATACAACTCCTATAAAGGTACTGACAGTGGCAGTACTGAGGAACCCTACTAGATCTGGTGATATCACATCATTATCTTTCAACACTATGTTCCACATGGACATACATGGAAAAGCAGTGAAAAAGGCATTTTGGCCAAGTAGAGGCACTTTGTCTTCTGATGCAGCCTATCTTTGTTCCCATGGAAGAAAGCACCGTCAATACATGACTCATGGAAGAGCAGAGTATTTAGTCTGTGGTTACAGGACAAACCAGCATATCAAGGTTTAGACTTCCTGCAGACTCAATAAGCTGATTAAAAAAAAAAAAATTATAAAGGCTCTGGCTTTAAACTGACAAGATAATATCCAAAAACCTTTATTGACCATCTGATTATACTGAGACTTAATGCCTCCAGTTAGAAGAAATTCTTTTTGTTAATCTCCAAAATACTATTGTATAACTATTATAAGAAATAAAAATATATACTGAATAAAGATTAAAAAATAAATATTTCTTGAGTCAAAAAAGTTGCTTTCAAGCAAAAAACTGTAGTCCTTGACTTTATTTATCATGTTTACCTTCAATGTGATCCATAGATAGACAATGGCTCACTGAAGATACAACTCTGTCTGGAACAAATCAAAACAGATTTTTCTGTTTTATTGCATCTATTTTTCACCCCAATTTCTCAGAGATTTTATGACATCTATTTGATTAAATTTTATTAAAATCTCATTTATACTTCCTATTAGCCAGTTGTTTATCAATATTTTTACTGAAGTCACAGCACATGATTCCAATGATTGTCATATTACTGGAACCTAACTTCTCACAATGTCAATAGAACGTCTAGATAGGAACTCATATGGGCTAAGCTAATGAAAACAGCACGTCTGTTTTATTTTTTTTGTACGTTTAAAAGTATAATTATACTTGAAAATCAATAAAGGTCTGTCAACATAAATTTTTGAGACAATTTTTTTTGCTTTATCCTTCTGCAAGATACAGAATTCCTGAAGAAAGTGATCATACTAATAAATCATTATTTCTTCAGCATTTGCATTCAGAAATCTGCCAGCTTGGTTGCCAGTTTTCCAAGCATGTTGCCAAAAGATCTGACTCACAAGTCAAACTGGCACAAAACCTGTGGATATGTTTGCCCTTGATTTGCATATCAAATGGTCCAGAACCTGGCTAACCTGCAAACCAAGACTGAGAAAGAGAGCAAGTGTACTGGGGATTAATTAGAATGTGAGTGAACGAGAAATGTATAATTGTTTTCTTCCAATCAATAGAAAATGTGATACATGGGAATTTCAAACTCTTGGTTTTACAGACCTTGCCCTCGCTTTGGATAAACAAACCTCAAAGTAACAACAGTTTTGTGATTTTGAAGTAAATGTTAAATGAAATCTCTGAGTTATAGTATTTATTTGCCTTCTCTTTCAATGCAGATGGATAATGTTCAGTGGACAGCTTAGGGCAGGGGATCTTTGCTGAGTCTTGTTGCCTTCAGGAAAGGAGCAGAACTGTGTTAAGTTCAGTTCTGTCAGACACAGGTTGCCTACAGTGTCTGCCTGCATAAAAGATAATAGAACAGACACTTCTCCAGTATCAGACTAAATGATTCCTCCTAAGAGAGTTTGCTGTGGTTTGTTAAAATATAGAGAAAAAAACCAAATTAGGTTAGAGGAAGGTACTTGCCAAAACAAAAGCCTACCATGTCTCTCTGACCAGCAAAGGGTCTTTATGGTCACTGTTAGCATTTTCACCTCCAGGCATAGTTCTTAGACTTCTGGCATAAAATTCAGGGGAAAAAAGTCCATAAAACAAACGTTATGAGACCTCAGTGAGGAACAGTCTCTCTCTGGAAAGAATTGTAAGGAAATTTGAAACTACAAAACAGAAACAAGGGTAAATAAAGACATGGTTTTGCTATAAAGAAAGTCTTTATTGCTATGCTTTGCAATAATTAAGGCTGAAGTTAGTTCTCTAGAGGTTTAGCCATACTGACTCTCTTTCCTCAGGATTTTTACTTGTTATAGTTAACTGTATCTTTGATCATTAGTTTTCTTACCTCCTGCTACTAATTCTTCACAAAAATAACAGCAGAAACTTGTCCCCAGAAAAGCAGCCATAAGCTGATTTCCTCTTTTTAATGTTTCAGGAAGAAAAATAAACAAACTAAAAATCTCCTCATAAATCTCTATGTGTAATATTCTTTATAGGATCAGATGAATCTTTTCCTATAAAGCCAAAACGAGAAGTTCTTCAAAGACTAATTCTTAACTCCTGTGTAACTTTTTGGACAAAATCTCACGCAAACATGACTTTCACATTCATGTACACCATCTGCATTGTTCTGGTCAGGAAACAGGATTTTCATAGAATCATGGAACCACAGAAAATTCAGGCTGGAAGGGAGTTTGTGAGCTCCTGCTCACAGCAGGGCCAGCTCTGAGTTCAGACCTGGTTGCCCAGGGCTTTGTCCCAGTGGATGTTGAAAACCTCCAAAACTGCCGCCTTTTAGAGCAGCCTGACCCAGTGCTGAGATGCCCTTAAGGTGAAGAAATTTCTCCTTGTATCCAACATGAATGTCCCCTGGCCTAGCTTGTGGCCATTGTTCCTCTTCCTCCCACCACACAATTGAGAAAGGTCAGGATCCACCTCCTCAAAAACATCCCTGAAAGGATTTGGGAAGCAGCTCTTAAAGCCATCTCCTTTCCAGGTCTTGTCTCTTAGCTTGATCACACAGGCAAGTTCTCCCACTGTCTCCACTCTGAGGATCCTCTCCTGAATACACTTTAATTTGTTGACATCTTTCTTCTTATCAGGGGCAAAAACTGAACAAAGTATTGTGCATTTGGCCTAATGAGTAGAGGATAAATTCCTGCTTGTATCTCCTGGCCATGGTCTTGTTCATATAGATCAGGGAGCTGTTGGCCCCCTTTGCTGGCTCAGGGTCATCTCACTGCTCGCCTTGGATTTCTCAGAGCTGCTCCCAGCCTGTCTCTTTGCTATCTGTTGCCAATACAGGAACTCTTCTGCCCCAAGACTAGCACTTCATGCCTGTCCTTGCTCAAATTCACAAGATTCCTATACATCCATTCCTCTAGCTTGTCCAGGCTCCTTTGGATGTGTCCCCGCCCCCAAGCACATCAACTGGTCTCCCCTGAGTTTGGTTTTATCTACAGACTTGATGAGTGTGCACTCCACGGCCTCCTCCAATTCAATATCAGTCCCAGCATTGCCAGCCATGTCCCATTCTGCTCTGCACCGGGGCAGCCTCACCTTGAGTGCTGGGAACAGTTCTGGGTGCCACAATATAAAAAAGTGATTAGCATCTGGAGGGGAAGCTGTGTGAGAAGCACCTGAGGTCACTTGGTCTGTTCACCTGGAAAAGAGGAGAGTGAAGGGAGACCTCAGTGTGGTCACAACTTCCTTGTGAGGAGAAGAGGAGGGGCAGGCACTGATGTCCTGTCTGTGGTGACCAGTGATAGGACCCAAGGAAATAGCATGAAACTGTGTCAGGGGAGATTTAGGTTGGATATTGGGAAAATTATTAGGTTTAGGTTGGATATTAGGACAAGTTTCTTCATTCAGAGGCTGTTTGGGCGCTGGAACTGGCTCCCCAAGGAAGTGGTCACAGCTCCAAGCCTGACTGATCTTAAGAAGTGTTTGGAAAATACTCCTGAGCACAGAGTGTGACTTTTGGGGCCATCCTGTGCAGGAATTGGGCATAAATGATCCTTGAGGGTCCTTTCCAGCTCAGGCTATTCTATGATTCTATGAGTGATTTCATTACTTTTGTCACAAAGGGAGAGACTCCTGTTGTTACAATTAGATGCAGATTCAAATTGAGCTGCTAGAGTCCACATAACCTTCATGTTACAGTCGGGGGTTTTCAAATCAAAGGCACAGAATTTCTTGTCTCACTTTGATGTGAAGTTTATGTTTTGCATATTATTCTTGTTTGACATAAGTAGTAAAAAGACTGCAGCTCCATTTTTTATTTTCAGCAGCCTCTGTTTTTGTAGAGACAGTTGGAAATATATTAAGCTTCTGTTCATTTATACATTCTCTAATAAATAGGAATAAATTTTAAATGACATTTTTTTCTCAAATTTTCCACTGAGGCTAAATGTTCAGTGCATACCATATCAATGAAAATGGGATTCTTGTGATAGAGACATTCCCATTCCTCTCTTTCCAGGGATGTGACAGAGCCAAGGAATTCTAAATTTTAGTGTATATTTTATCTGTCAGTGACAAATACTAATTTCTCACACCTACTTTAACATCTTTTTCCTCAATTAAATTTCCTGTTCAGTGTCTTCTTTTTCTACCCCTGGACTATTTTGCATCGCTCCAGATGAAACGTAAGGATGCACTTCTTTCCTTTATATTCCTTTTTTTTCTGCCAAGACTGCATTCCACACATATACATGTGCATATCTCAACAGTAATAAACACCTAACTAGAGATTAATCTTGCACCTCAAATCTCTGAACAAGTCCAGTCCATCAATGAGCTGGAAATGCTATCTATGTTCCTAATGAAGAGAAACCTGTTTTTTATTAATTAATTCATTAGTGAAAAGTGAATGCTTGGAGAAAAATCTGTTCCTATAGACACAGGTTGTTGAAGGAAAGAAAAATTATATTTAAATGTTTAAATTATGTTTAAATTTTCCAGAAGGAAAAATTACACTTAAAACTGAGAAGACAAAGATTGTTGCTTTCTGTTGGAGGTACTGGTTTTGGTACATTCTTTATCACTGTACTTAATGAAAAATATGTCCAAATTAATCTGGAGTTCAAAAAGAAAATCCATGCACACACACACAAACATGCAAAAGAAAAATAAAAACCTTAAAGTAAGTTAAAAATTATAAAGTTTCCCAGTAGTAACAAGATGCTTCTGGAAAGAGCTCTTCAGATTTCTCTAGGGTCTTCTAGTTGCCAAAGACACACACAATATTTTCTCATTATTAGCTCTTCAGTACAGAGGCAAGAAAGTATCATGTTCTTCACAGTCACATAAAAAAGCAGTATTTTGGGCAAATAATTTAGATCAGTAAAATGAAGGAAAGAAGGATGGAGAGCTTATAGTGATGCACAATTATCAGAATGAAAGGGATTATGAACTCTTTGGTCAGGTTTCTTTAAAAAATGCTTGTGAAAACTGATTTAAGGAGCAGAGGAATGAAGAATAAGGAAAGCGGAATGCTTGAGCATATGTGTTCCTGCATTACACCTGGCCATGTTTAATCTGCATTGTTTCCCATTCATCAAAACAAGACAAGCAGGTGCAAACTGTGGAGTATTATTTGGGCATCTTTGTTGATTCAGTCAAATCATCAGTTTTCCAGCAGTAAACAAAACATTTTCTATAAAACTCTACCACTGGCAAAGCAGTATATTTTTCATTTGAATTCCCAAATGTGGACATGAGATGTCATCCCAGCTATTCTTCTCCTACTTTAGCTTTCAAAAATACAGACTTTTAGTGCCATAAATGTAGGAGTACATTTTTCAAAACATTTTCTTAAAACACATTGCTGCCCACTTCAACTATTATTATTGAGTAGGACTTTCAAAAGCCTCCAGAGAAGTTAGAACAACAGCTCCAGAGAGGTTTAAAGAAAGGAGTACTTTTGGTTTATATCTTCATATCTTTTAACCCTTTCTACACTTAAGGGAGCTTATGATTAAATAGATGGTTATGGCAAGTCCCTTAAATCACGTTATTAAGAGTGACTCACTTACTCACAGAATACAGCAATGTGACTGAATTCTGAGTTCTGGAAAAATCATATATTGCTATCTTGCAGCCATTTATTGTCTTCCATCCTTTACTTTGATTTCTCCAGCTGTAAAAGGAAGATAATGATAGGTAGCTCCTGTGTATCTCACTGGCATGCAGAGAAGATTTTTAATTGCATTTAGATTACTTAATCATTGAAACTGGTGATGAAACTGCCATTGGCATTAGTGACTGGAATATACATAGAAACTGGTTTTCCTGGGGTTTGAGTTGCCTTATGAAGTATTTCAACTTGTCCTCTCTTTTAGCCTGTAAAGAAATATGTCTATCTTATCTACTTTTTGAAACCTCACAAAGTAGCCTGTTCTATTATTTAACTGTCCTTGCAAGCAGCTATTTTCCCCCAGTTTCTGAAAATAATAATTTCTTCGATAGTTCAAGTTAGTTATGCATTGATGCTAAGAAAAATTCTTTATATTTACAAATATTTCATAAACACAGTAACATTTTGCTACGTGAAGATTAATATTGTGCTTCTTCTAACCTTACCTATTTCTATCTCTCCTGTTCTGTCATCCTAGTTAGAATTCCTTGTAAACATCTCTATTAAAAATGTTGACATGGCAATTCTAAGGCAGACAACTAATAAAAAAATTGTTATTTCTCTTTTCTTAAAAATGGTCTTGATGATGTTTTTCCTATTTGCAACAAAGTCATTTTGGCTCAAACACCTTATTTGAATAGATAAAACACCAAGATCAGTTATTACCCCTCTCCTAGCAGGATTTTCCTACCTGTTTGAAATTTGGTATTTGCTGGGGAGAGGAGACCAGGTTTACTTAAAAGATATAATGCTTATTCTTATTGAATTTCATCATGTTACTTTGAGACCATATCCCCACTTGTAAAATCCTCTTTTAATTCAAAAATTATCCTTCTCAAGCACTTGGATCTTCCCTACTATATAAGAAATTTTTTTTTATGTTATTACATAGAAGTTAATACAAATTCTGTGTAGTTCCAGGTCCAAAACAGTTCTCTGAGGGTTCACACAGTAAATCCTCTCAGTTTTAGAGGAAGTTTTCACTGAATTAAAGGAAGTTTTGTTGGAAGGTAGAGATTTGTTAAAGCCAAGGAAACACTGGATGGATAACCCTAATGATCTGTGTATATGCAAAATCCACAGATTTGCAGATTTCTGGGAGAACATTACTGTGACATTTCAGACAAAAAGCCTGGAAAACAACCTCAAGCAGGGCTTTTGGGCTACTCCAACACCATTGTGCTGGCTTTGGCTCGGGTCATTTTCTTCACAGTAGATGGTATGGGGCTGTGTTTTTGTTTTGTGCTGCAAACAGGGTTGATAGCACAGTGATGGTTTGAGTTACTTACTGCTGAGCAGCACTTACACAGAGTTAAAGCTTTTCTGCCTCTCGTACTGCCCCACCAGCGAGTGGGCTGGGGGTGCACAGGGAGCTGGGAGGGGACACAGCTGGGACAGCTGACCACAGCCGGCCAAAGGGACATTCCATACCATAGGGCACCATGCTCAACATATAAATCTAGAGGAAAAAAATGAAGAACAAGGAAGGAGAGGACATTCAGGATGCTGTTTGTCTTCCCAAGTCACCATTACAGGTGATGGAGTTTCCTGGGAATGGTTGAACATCTGTCTGCACATGGGAAGTGGTGAATGAATTCCTCATTTTGCTTTGCTAGCATATTACAGCTTTTGCTTTACCTGTTAAATTGTCTCAATTAGAAAACATTAGTTTTCTGGCTTTCTTCTGGTTCTCTCCCCCATCTCATCAGAGAGTAGTGAGCAAGAAGCTGTGCAAGGTTTAGTTCCTGGCTGGAGTTAAAACACACTTAACACACCAGCTGCATGCAATCCACTGATGAAACAATTCCTAAAATACAACAAGCACACAAAGAGACCTAGCGAGGACAAGGAAAGGAAAGAAACCTCAATCTCTCACTGATGTGAAAAAGAAGAGAGGACTTCTACAGTTTGGAAGCATGTGCCAGATGAAGTATCTTCCTTTGATAGAAACTCTGCTCTCTGGCCTGATAGACAGCAGCAGAATAAAAACCAGACTGGGCAGTTCAGGGAAGCAATATAACAAATGGTGGTGGTAGTCATCTAGCAATGCTCTATAAGAAAACACAAGCTAAACATAATACAGAATGCAGCATAGGAGAGCCCCCATGGTCTATTCCAAGAAAATGAAAAACACTTATAGATATCTTGAACTGTACTTCTAATGTGAAAGGGTAACATAAAATTTGTGATTGGGAAAAGAAAGTGTATGTTGTAGACCAATTTGAAAAGGCAATAATATCAATTTTCACTGCAAAAAAAAATTGATACAATTTAAAATGTTTTTCTTTTTTTTACCTCTAAGTTCTATTACACAATTTACTCATTTGTATTTGTCTTTGAGAATAATGGAAATATTTGCAGGTTTGAGCTTTTTGTGATTTAAAACCCAGGAAAGCTGTTCTCTGTTTTTAAACAAGAAAAATTAAGTAATTGTAAGAATTATCTTTTTTTTACAATAAACTTAATCTTATAGAGAAAAAAAAAAAAACAAGGGTGAATAGGAAAGGAAAACATGCTTGAAGGATACTCAGATGACGTTTTAGAATATACTATGGGGAACAGCATGTGTTTTAGTATGAAATATTGTTCAATTTTCTTACAAGTCCTTTAGTTTCTTACCTGATCAATCAGATATGTCTGGCAGGCTACTGACAAGTTGAGCACTTCCTGTGTTTATGTCTTGTGCCAAGTATCCTCAGTGAAATTTTAATTTGAAACAAATTAAGGCAGCCAAGATCCAAGTCCACAAAGATGACACATAAGATCTTATTTAAATGTCTAATTCCTCTTGAGAAACACTCTGGCACGGCTGCCACGACAGTGAGAATTGTCTCTTATTTTCAACTGATATAAGGTCTCTGTAGTGCAATGACATTTGATATAAATGTTTCTAGGAAAAGTCTGGCCATTTCAGTACAGCATAGCTAAAGCAAATTAGTTCACACAAAACCTTTGCTCCAACGTAGCATTGCATTTCCCAAGATAGCTCGATGTCTTCTAGGTAAGATATTTTTGTGCCACACGCCATTTATTAGAGAATTGTGATAGCACAAGCTAAGAAGATAAAAACAAACCATAAAAAGTATAACTTGTGTATTTCAAATATTCTGAATAGCTCAGTGAAACCTATTATATGTGGTTTAATAGAGATAAAAAACTGCTGCATTTTGAAAGACTACCTTTTTTCTTTTTAATTAATTCCAAACCAAAAAATATTTATTTGAGAAATACAGCTGTGTGAAAGTTGTGACTTAGAGGAAAAGTGGAAGATTAGATGCTGTATGAATGAACTGGTTCCTTTTCCAAAAGGTATAGTACTACCCTTTTTTTTTCTCTTGCTAATGTTTCATGTCTCTATTTGCTGCACAAAGTATACATACATACATATTTTCACAAGTTGAGACTGTATTTTACCCATGTTCCTAATTTTTCAAGCATTGAAAAGGGAATTTACTTTCTTTCGAAGGCTTTTTATTTGTTCTGAAAATTAAGAGCAGCATCTATAAAACTTCTGAAATACAATTCTGCCAAAGATCAAAATTTCACAGTTGTTTGAAAACGTGAATTTGAAGGCAAGTTTTCTTCCCAGTCTTTTGAACTTTCATGACTTTTCTGTGCTTGAGCCATCCATTGTGCATGTCTGACTACATTACTTTTCTATTCAAATTACTTTGTAGAGCTGTTTATAAAAAATTGGTTTTGGATTCTTTGGATTTATTTTCAGATGGTTTTATTCTGATTTTCTTCCCTGCTCGCCCTATGCACAAATATGTTGAGAAAATGGTACTTAGAATTTTATTAAGTTGACACAGACTAGTCATACTATTTTCCTATTATTTTAACAGGAAATAGGGGATGTTCAGGATCTTGGTAGGAACATTTAAATGCGGAATAACTCAGAAAATAAATAAAAGCAGAAATAAAAGAAATAAAGAAGATAGCACAACTGTTAAAAAGTCTTCTATAAAACATCCATAATACAGCTTTGCTTTTGAGCCCCTAACTTAAGTTACACTGACCTGGGAAGAGATAAAGGGTCTCCAACATGGAGTTTCTAGGCAATTTCAGAAGAATTATCTCACTGTCTCTCACAATGGTACATCTTTCTCTCTTGTGAACTTACTTCATTGGAAGTGGTGAAGGATGATCAACTGATCTGGCATGTATCACTTCTAGCTTTGTTGGTTCCTTGACTGTAGGTTTCTTTCTCCTGTGGCATATCAGTTCCTCATCATTAATTAGGCAATGTAGCCAGGGTTCTGAAAAAGAATATGGATATGTGATGTATAATATCCTTTATATAATGGAGGTAAGAAAGCCAATGGAATCTCGAATATATGCTTAACTCTGCATCTCGTAATAAAGAAACTGACTATTGCCCTCTAAAGGCATAGTTACATAGTTAAACTAGATGTATAGGCAGACTTCACATTAGAAGTATCTAGAGCAATTGGTTACTAGCATACAACAAAAAAGAAAGAGGAAGAGGTCGAAAACTTGATCTGAAATTCTTTTTTAACATTCTTAGCTCATAATAAGAAATCCTAACACATCATGAGTCTAGTTGACAGGTTGGTGTTAAGTCAGAAGTTTGACTCAGCGATCTCAAAGGTCTTTTCCAACCTAGCTGGTTCTGTGATCCTGGGATCATGCACTCAAACATTTAATCCCAGTTATTAACAACTCTAGTAATATCCTGTGAAACAACAAGTTGTCAACCTCTTCCAAGTTTGGAATAGAGAGTTATCCTATTGATCCAGAATTAAGAAATACAACAGAAACAGTAACATTTCCCATAGGAAGCAGAGTTAAGCTTAAGTATTCATTCATTGCTATCTTTTAGTCAATGTTTATTTGCAAATATTTGAATCATTCTTCTAATATGCTATACTATTCAAAATGCAAGAATAAAGTTATACTTCCCATATAAATTGTCCAGCTACAACAAGTTGTCCAGCTACAACATCAGTCATGCATAAAGCAGGTCTATGGTAATTTAAACAGCTGATATTTTTTCACTTGGGAAGACATTTGTTTTCAAGAACACAGATTAAAGAATAATCATTAAAAAGCTTGGATGTTCTTTGCTAAGAAGAATAGTACATTTCTTTGAAAAAAAATCCCTAAAAGAGGAAGGGATTGTAGGCTGAATATACTCATTAGGACTTTATGAAAAGGTTTGCAAGAGTAAATTAAATAGAAAGCTAAACAAAAGTACAAGTCTAGCCTGTGAAGACATCTATAAAGAATATATCATGAAGTTTTATTACAGAGAGAGCTGAGGATTTAGAAGAACCAGGATGTGATGATCAGGAAGGCTGTAGAAAAGAAGGGCATGAAGGACAAACACAGGGTTAAACTGACACTGGAACATATAGAGCAAATTAGAAATTTAAAAAAATTAGAAAAATACAAGTAGTTGATTGTAAAACAATTATGAATATTTCATTGTATTACATGCTCCCTGATATGTTTCTGTTCTCCCTGATATATGCTTCTGCAGTGAAAGGTCACCATGAAATCTCTTCCAGGATTTCCAGATCTGTTTAGTCATGTCCAGGAAAGATAAATTCAGAATGGAAGAGGTTCTGAGAAGAACATTGAAGCTCAACTACCAAGTAGAGCATATCTCTTTCAAGAAAACCTCATAAAATTAACATGGATGAAAGATACAATTATTTCCTATCATTACATCATGCTCGCTAACACCTGTCAGTGATAATAATTTATTCAAACCGTAGTAATAGAGAAAGAAATAAACTAGCTATATAATAGACATTTAAAAAATAAATTAATTCAAACAAGTTTTGGCCAGAAGTATAAGGGAAGGTAAGGGGAGACACAGCACTGGCTTTCAAATGCATCCAAAACAATTGTCTTTTTTCTCATAATCAGAAGTTATAAAAGCAGAGCTATTTTCCTTGTCATGTTTTCTCCATCTTCCTTACTGTACAAACAATATGATGGTCAAAGTCTATCTTACCCCCATTGAAGACTACTTATTCCTGGGCATGTTTTATTATTCCTTCAGAGAATAAGAGATGGAAGACCAAGGATTTTAGGAACACTGGGAAAAAAGGAAGCAGAAAAGAACATTTCTTTTCATTTGTAACAGTTAAGTAGATAAAAACTATCATTTTCTGTAAAGAAATAAACAAAATTTTGGAATTAGCTAAGATTTCTTATTGAAAGACAGGGCTCTACTTTCTGGGAAAAAGATTTTTGATTAAGGCAGATGTGTAAGGTCCATCAAATTCAGTACAATATCTCTATTAATAGCTTCTAAGCCAACCCTCAGACAGCCATGAGTCTACAGCATTATCCAAGATGTATTTAAGAAAAAAAAATGCTTGACACCAGAGAAAAGGTTAGCACTACACTGCAATGATTCTAATTCTTAGTTTCATTAAGGAATAAAATTAGAGCAGAACTTTTACCTTTTTTTCCTCTCCCCATCACAAAAAGAAATGTTAACCTCAAAGAGACCTGCTGCTCATCTTCAGGATTTTGCAACCTTTTCTTCACAGCAAGGGCAAAGGCCTCTGCATTGATATTCTGAAGGAAATCTGCATGACATTGTTAGGAATGGGCAAATGATCTGAAAGTCCCTACACAGCCAATATAATTCTGATTAAAGCTTGGCATTTGTTTTCTTGCTCCTTGGAGCAGATAGCATGCTGCCTGGAATTAGAAATATGAAAGGCAGAGGAACTCCCTACTGTGCACAGAGAGCATTTTTTCCTCCTCACTTTCAAAATGTAGCTAAGTTTGAATGCTTGTTGTTGTTGTTGTTGTTGTTGTTTTCCGGGCAAATCATTAAAATAAGGTCATCCTTGTCTTCCATTTCAGTATGAGATTTGCTATGCCTCACATATTTTCCTCCAGAATTACTGAGAAAGATCTTGCTCTACTAACTTCCTCACTGATACTTCACCTCTGGCATTTTAAAATAGAAAAATCATTATTTAGTTCTTCAAGCAAAGAGATGTATATATATATAGCTTTTGAGAGAGCCTTATATGTATGATAATAAGTTTATTTTAAATATCTATAACAAAATCCTAAAAATTGGAAGGAAAGTTATTATGTGCATTTTCACTTACTAGCATCAAATACATTTGTGGCCACATTTTAAATGCTGACTTAATGAATTGAGTAATTTTCACTTAAATGTACTTGTGAAGAACTATGGGTGCAGACTAGTTTTGTTCAAAATGGTGCCTAAGCAGTGCAGAAAATGTTCAAATGCAATATGAATTAACTTTAAGTCAGTGGCAGAACCATCATTAGTCTTCAGGAGCTCAGTATTTCAGTTTTTCTTACCATTATATGTGTATATTATTCAAAATCAATTACAGTCCACTTTTAACTTGTACCATACTTCAGTGAAAACATTTACAGTACAATCTCAAATCAACCCATTGACAAAAATCACACAGAAAAACTTAGAGAACTGCCACAACTAGTTTTGTAGTTGTCCATGAAAGTTACAGACAGTTTTTCAGATAAGAAATGCCTGTTCATCACAATTTTCGTTTATTTTTTCAGAAATTGTAGATTTTGTCTGTATCAGTTCCTTTTCAGCAGTGATGCAGAATATCATTGAGTAAAATGGCAATATTTTGTTGGTAGCAATAAAACTGAACTGCTGCTGGAAAATGAGTACAGTAATATCGAGAAAACTCATTTAATGAGATTGAGATGTTCCCAGACATCTAGTTTGTTCTTGAACAGTCTCAGTCAAATGGTTTGGGACTTGGACCAATAGGTTCTCCTGTTTCTCCTCTATTAAGGGGCCAGTTGCCAGTTGTTCCTCTTATTTTGCCTCAAAGATACAAGGGTGCGCACACAATTTTAAAACACTTAAACTGTACAGAGATACAAGAAATAATTGAGGGGTATCAATGAGTCTTCCAAAAAAACAGTGCGAAAAGTCTAGTTTATATTAGAGATGTGCACAGGTTAACTGTAAAAAGGAAGGACTACATTCAATGCTTCTCTTTTTTTCCCTTGGCTCTACTTCTTTCCTCTCTCTTCCTCCTGTCTTTCTCTTTGGTTCTCTTTGTTTGCTCCAGGTCTGGACCATCCATGCAGCAGGACCAATGCAGGACCTGAGGATTCATGATACTCTGTGTTTTCTTCCCTTGATTTGTCTGGCCATAATGACCATAATCTACCCCATACTTCCTACTGAACTTGGCCATGGAACTGGGAAGCTTCTGTAATGGTGTGTTCTGTGCCAGCACTTTTGGTTGTATGTGGTGGTTCATGAGCCAGCACCTTTGTGCTGTGGGAGGTGAGAAGGGTACTGTACAAATTTAAGGGCTTATAGCTGATGCCTTGTGAACCCTGACTTAGAACAGAGACTAGACAGAGCTAAAGAATAAAGTGGGTATTTATTGTATTTATTAAAAGGCCTCAATGGATACACCTTGGGCAGCACAAGAGTCCAACCATAGCTGCACCCAAGATGAACCAAAAGGGTCACAAAATGGATGACCAGTCATGAGGTCTCTCACATTTATAAGTTCTTTAATTTTCCAGTTATAGCTTTAGCTTACTAAGTCTCATACTTCTTGTTTTTCTCTCTTTAGTCCACCGTTGTTTATGCTCTTGGGCTTGAAAATTTGGATCATTTGTCCTAGGTCCCCAGCTAGAGAAGGGAATTGTTTTGTCTAGTTATTCTATGAAGAGAGCTTACCATCCCTTAATATGAAGTTCAGAAGTATTCACTAAAGCAGTACAGAATCTGAAAAATATAAAAGTTAAAGCCTGAGGCATCAAGCCAACACTTTTTGCAGAAATGTGTTATTAGAAGGGTATGTTATCCTACTCCTTGTGAGTCAAAACAGTGGTCTGGTTGCCAAAATTACGGCAAATATGCAATAAAAGCATAAGAGTTCCCTGACACATTCTTGTTCTGCATGATGAGAAAATGAACATCACACCCCAACAAGTGGTTTATGATATCTAGTCTCTCTTTTGTTTGTAAACTAGTTTTATTATGTAGGAATTATATCTCAGGAAACTTGTCTATTTTACACTGAGCAAAGTTTAGATTTTAAGTTTTGGTAGTATTATTATTATTGTTGCAGTTATGACTTTATCATTGATAAAAATACTTGTTTTTACGTTGAGATGATGTTAAGTACAGTATTTTTCTGTTTGGATAAGATTTCACAAAAAGAAGGCCACTTTAGCTTATCTGCCTACACTTAGGAGCAACAATACCAAACTCTGAAAAACAGCTGAGTCTAGAATCAAGTGACATATTTTCTGATGTTTGTGCAATGCACAGACTACTTCAGAGACTACTGTAATAATGGTTTTGATCAAGGTAACGTGAACTCAGAACATACCATTTGAGTGAGCAAGAGCTGCATGCTCATCAGACATCTTTTTTTGCAGTTTTTATGAGGCAGTACATTATGGTGATCTATTACAAAATTTTACCTAATACAAACCTTCTTATGTTAAGTTCCATCTCTAGGAATTAAATGGAATTAAAAGGTCCTGTGCTTTTCCACATTTTCATCCTTCTTGAAAATTTTACTTTTTTCAATAGGGTTAATCCCAGTGTGTTGAATTATCCCTGACACCCTTCAAAATCATCTTCAGGCCATCTAAACTGGGATTTTCTTTTTTTTTTTTTTTTTACAGTTTACTTCTAAATACGCTAGTAAAACTAAGCGTAACTAAGCTAGACTAGTGTCTGTTGGAACACTGAACCAACATTCTTGTTGAGATCAGTGGCAAGTCATGCTTCAGGGTCAGTGTTGAGACCTGTGCTGTTTAACATCTTTGTCAGTGACATGGGCATTGGGATTGAGTGAACCGTCAGCAAGTTGGCCAATGACACCACACTGTGTGGCGCAGTCTCCCTCAGGAAAGGGAGCTCATCCAAAGGGACCAAGCCAGGATTGAGATTTGGGCCTGTGTTGAGATGTGGGCCTGTGTGAACCTCATGAAGTTCACAAGGCCAAGTTCAACATCCTGCATTGGAGTCAGGACAATCCCAGAGGCAGGATGGAGAATGAATCAAGAGCAGCCCTGTCAAGGAGCACTTGGTGGTGTCCCTGGATGAGAAGCTGGACATGACCAAGCAATGTGCCCTTGCCGCCAGAAAGCCAAACATATCCTGGGCCTCATCCAAAGGAGCATGGCCAGCATGGCAAGGGAGGAAATTCTGCCCCTCTCCTCCACTCTACTGACACCCCACCTGCTGTGCTGCATCCAGCTCTGGGATCCCAGCACAAGGATGACATGGACTTGTTGGAGCAAATCCAGAGGATGGCCAGAGAGATGATCAGATGACTGGAGCACCTCTCCTATATACACAGGCTGAGAGAGCTTGGATTTTTCAAATAGAAGGCTCCAGAGAAACCTTATAGCAGCCTTCCTGTAACTAAAGGAGGCTACAAGACAGCTGAAGAGGGACCTTTTGCAAGGGCATGTAGTGACAGGACAAGGAGGAATGGCTTTCAGCTGGAAGAGGGTAGGTTCAGACTAAATATTAGGAGGAAATTCCTTACTGTGAGGATGTTGAGGTACTGCAATAAGTTGCCTTCAGAAGCTGCAGTTGTCCCATCCCTGTAAGTGTTCAAGGACAGGTTGGATTGGGATTTGAGTGATGTGGTCTAGTGGAAGGCCTCTCTGTCCATGGCAGGGGGATTGCAATTAGATGATCATTAATGTCCCTTGTAACCCAAACTGTTCCTTGGTTCTGATCCTACAAAGGTACTCAATGACTAAATTCTCTGGAGAGCACTCAGATACGTCTTTGCTATACACCTGGACATATGCTAAGCCTTTTAATGGCTGTAATGATTATTCTGAATAACCATTTTAAAAAATAATTTCTTTTTCAGTGCACTATCTGCTTACTGTTCCATTTTTCTTGATAAGACGGCTAAAAAGGCAAAGAGGCTTATTGCATAGACACTGAAGCTGAGAAGGAGAAGGTTCTGCTTGTGTGGCTGTTAACAGCCTTTGGCATGACAGCTGCAAAGTTAATTAATTCACCAACCTATGCCTTGGTTTCTTATATAGGATATCTAAGCCCAGTGTAAAGGATGCAGATCATATCTGCTACGCACAACGAGGCACTCTATTCTGCCACCGGCAAGACTATATACAATCACGAAGGGAACGGGACATCGCTAATCTACAAAAAATGCCAAAAAAGTGCAACATTACAACATAACATAAAACTATCTCAGCTTAAATTTCAGCCAATCACACATAAAACAACACATATTAACAAAAATTCTATCCAATCATATAAAACACACGTAATAGTAGTTAAAACAAAAATTTGTTCATCTTAAACAAAAACCAGAACTCTATTCATGCTAACCTTCTAAAGATATGCATTAAATAACCTTGTTACAATCCATAAACCAATTCTACAAAAATCTGTTATTTGTCACGTATACTCTACTACTTAAAAACTTTTTTGCTGTATTTACAATGCTAACAAAACTTCTATCTAAAACCTACTCTTTTTAACTATTTCCTTAAAATCTTCTAACTTTATAAATTCCAACACATATCTGCAGTTGTTTGCTGTATTTTCTAATTCTATCTTTTTTCTGGAAAATTTCTTTTCTAATTGTTGAGAAATTTCTTTAAACTTCAGAAAACAACCTAACTACTATCACCGAGCTGTTATTTTTTACTAAGTGCTGAGAAAGTCAATTTGCTATATAATACAAACACTATTTTTAAAACTTGTCTTTACAGGCAGAAATAAATTTTCTGTCATTTAAAACAGAATTAAAAAATCAGTTCTACATTTACTCTGATTACTTGAGTTCATTTTACACCACTAAAGTTTAAGAAAAACTTCCCAATATTTTGTTGACATTTCCTTAATACATCCATGACCCTTTTTGCTGACAACATTAGCAAGCATGTAGTAATGATGACATCATGTTTGCCAGCTGAAGACTTCAGAATTCTTTGTTGTCACCACATACACAAGTGATTTATAAGATATTTTTGGGCAATAAACCAAACCATTGCCATCTGCTTGGGAGACTGACAGGATGGAAAATATTTTCTAGAGCAGTTGTGCTTAATAGAGACTATTTAATGAAAAAGTGTGATTGAGGAGGGGGAGTGCGAGGGGGGCGTACACGGCCCTGGTATCCGGCTATCTGGTGAGGGGTGAAGGCCAGGGCCCCTGCGCATCAGAAAGCAGCTTCTCTCGGCGTCTTGGCCTCGGGCTGAGCTGGGGGATAGCTCGGAGCAGCGCGGTGAGAGACGAATTAGGAGGCGACCATTGCTGGGGTAAACTGTCGGTTTATTACAAAAGAACCAACAAGGAGGGAAACGCCGCAAATGGCCCCGAACAGGGCAGAGAGGGTTTTAAGGGAAAAGGGGAAGAAGGCAGGAAACCAGCTAACCAATATAATACATATTTGGAGGTACAAAACATAACTGATATACCAAAGAAACCCAACTTTATAAATCATAGGGGTCCAGGGCTACAGCAACCATAACTCCAGTAGAAAAGAAAATTCTCGAAACCTGGAGAAAAAGTGGGATTCAGCACCTCAGGATGAGTGCGACCACCAAACCACCCTTGTGGGCTCGGAGTACCTGAATGTTGCCAAAAGTGCTGATGGTGGACTTTGACCCACAATGACGACTACTTATAGAAGGAGTTTTTCACGGATTTAATGGTGAAGGGATTATTAATTAAGGGAGAGCTACTCAGGTTTTAGGATTTCTGTACAAGGGTTTAGATTAGTAAGATGTCAGGAATTGCGGGTGTTGCCTGTCTTTTCTCTTCTTCTTTTCTCTCAAAATTCTTCTGTGGTGATGTGGAAACTTTGGAATGTCATTACTAAAAGTGCACCGGCAATAAGGATAAAAAGTAATTTGGGTAAAATGATAAATATTGTACACGTTTTACAGGGTAATAAATAGTACTGTCGAGCTACACAGTGTAATCAGCTGCTCTAGCATTACTCTGTCGGCCGAAGAATCTTTGAGATAACATTTAATAAAACACCGAGACCGAAAATTGTATGAGCTTTCTGTCTTGATACCGGGCTGCCAATGCCCTGGCCTTTCCTGGCCCAAACAGCGAAACGACAGAAAGGTGTTTGACTGGACCAAGAGGAAACAACTTTCACTTTATAAGGAAACAGGAGGAGCAGTTTTCATTCATAGCAACCAACTCAGGTAGCAGCAGGAAGTCCAGGAAAGGAAAATCATTTATACAGAAATGGGGTAGCAAATACAAACTTAAGAACACACCACAGCAGGGGAGTAAATTAAAAAAGCAATAGTCTTTTCCCCCTTAGTATCTTGATTTACATAAATCTCCTCGTTTCACCTGTAATAAATTGCAAATCATCTTTGGAGTAAACTAGGGGGAACTTTTCTACAAATAGTAAGGTTTCTGATATATACTTTAAAAAGAAATTTAACCCTAAAATCAGCTACTGGTAGAAATTCTACCCCTGATAAAATTATTAAAAATAAATTTGTATTGCCTTTTTTCATCTTGGAAGAAAATTTCAGAAAAAATTATAATAAGAGATTAGTACAATTACTATCCACATAGTGAAATATATTGGCAGGACCCATGCATATTATTCTTTCACTGTCACTGAGCTGGTCTAAAATACACAAAGGTTTCTCCGAAATACTCTGGTCTTAGTTTCCAGTTTTGCTGTCATGGGTCCTCTACTATAGTGGCATTAGTTACATGTTTATGACTTGTTAATAGAATTTAGAGCAGGGAATTTTCAACTCAACATGAAGAAGAGAAATTTTTTTTTAAAAGTACCTTGAATTTTCCTGCCTTGGAGAGTAACAAAATATTCCTCAAAATAGATGCATAAGCTAGTAAACTGAGATTAACCAAAATCCAGTAAACTATAGACAAATTTTAATGAATATAAGTGAAATGCCAGCTAATGAATGGTTTTTACCAAAGGGTCCTTTGCAATATTTGCACATTTTTGAGTACAGCTTGTTTTCTCACATGATGCCTCTATGAAAACACCAGGAAAGAAACTTCATATCACTCACAGTAAAAAACAAAAGTAACAAAACTTTTTTGTCAATCATATTGGTCTGAACTTTATTTGACTTTAGTCCCAGAGGAAAGGAAAATATAAAGAAAAAAGACAAAAATATCAAAAGTCATCTTAATTTTTATGAAATACCTTCCACAATGGTCAAAATGGTATTCCAATGCTTCAGCTAAACCAACAGAATGACTGTGGCTGACCCACAGCATTGTCTGGCTCTCTTTCTAGAAGATGCATAATAGGTCTTGATGTGATTTTAGACAAGTATAGGAACATTGAGACCATGCTCATTCACATCATTTATGCAAAGAAAAGAAACAGCATCTAACAGGAAAAAACAGTCCCAAAATACAGACATAAGGATATATTCAATAACTGTGTAAATGCCATAGGAACAATAACCCACTGCTTTGAATGCTTTGTTCAAAACACATTTCTCATTAAAACTAAAATTTTGGGGTTTTTTTTAGCATACAAAATCATTCTGCCAAGACAACCTGATTTAGGTTGAGGATGGTAGGATGTAACTAGAAAAATAGAAGTAGCCCCTCTAGAAAAGGGGACCAGGGTCTCCTCTAAATATAGCTGATAAAAAATAAAATTCGCCATGAAATTCCAGATTTTATGGTTGATGTACATTACATTAATGGAGCTGAGAGCTGATTTTAAAAACTGATGTTCCAACCCAAGACAAGTACATCTCTTAGGGCAAATTCTGCTGTGATGGTAAGGTAACTGAAACTAGATTTCAGCATCTGCAAAAGGACAAGCCCATGATGCAGAAAGATCAAATCATAGTTTAATATCATTATTATCCTTGATCATCAGAGAAAGAAGTATTTGTTGCTTTTGCATAACACCTCTAATTTTCTTCATGGTACTTGACATGAACCACATTAGTCTCACACTAATTCCATCATAGTTTGCATTCTCTTCCTCTAACTCAATTTCTCAGGATTAACCCACCTCCAAAGAAAAGTAATTTTCCTATTTGCCTTCCTCTTATCTCACTGAAACCTTTATTAAATGAGCTTCTTGAAACGTAAGGGATTGTTTTTGTAATAGGTTTAGTTATTTTTCTCTGAAGAAAAACAAATTCAAGAGCAGTTTTTGACAAGGATGTGCTTACATCCAAAACCTAAAACAAATTTAGAACTCAAAAAAGTACAAGTATTCAAAGTACAAAGTCATCAAAAAAAATACAAATATTCCTCTAGTAATTTTTTCATGCAATTAAAAAATTGTTACGTTTTCTCAAATAATGTTTAACAGTTCAACTCCTATGCAATGTATTGCACTTTCTTTCACTTCTTTCAGGAAAATGTAAATTCCTCTTGAATGAATTGAAAAGATTATTTCTGCATTTCTCAGGAAGTACACACACATACTCAAGAGGAGCACAATGTATGTGGAGCCGAAATGCATGAGAAACATGTGGAGTTTTTTCCTGATTTAACTGAGCATCATTTCTGACTGAATTAACTTTAATTTTGGAGCCTGCAGAGCCAAATCTCTGGTTCCAAGAACTATAAGCATTTGTAAAACTTTCATTTCTCTCTGAGACTCTGGCATGGTTTTTAATAGGTAGAAAACAGTTTTAGAGCAGGAAGAAGACTGGTGAAATTTATTAAAAATACCAGAAGATTGAATGAAAAGAAGAGTATCAGGAATTAATCTCCAACATGCTGTTATCAGAGAAAAGAAAAAAAAAGAAAAATAAAAAGAAAAAGGTTTTTTATGCAAACCCAGTCAATTAGAAGGAGTGTGTATTTTGATCCTTATGGCAGAACTATGCTCCCTATTAGCACTGAGGTATCCTGGCAAATGTCAAAGGACTGTTATGCCAGATGATATTTTAAATGATCCAGGTGATGTCTAACAACTTATAACACCATGGCGTGACACAGGGAGTACATTATTAAAGATGCTCCCGTCATTGAAAACTCGAAAACAAATTTTACTGAGGTTTGTGATGTCTTAATTTTATTTAAAAGAACACTAGAACCAATAAGCGCCTGCCAGATGTTCATTGTCAAAGCAACCGAGCTCTGTTTTGGCTGAGCTTTGCAGTTCTTGCAAGACAGCCTAGAAGATGTCGTCTCTCGCAGGGCAGCAGATGAAATCAGGTGTTGAGCACAGAGGGAGCACAATTTACTCTAAATATTTTTATCAACCTCAGCAAAAACTTTGTTTCATAAAGGATAAAAAAAAAGTCTTCCTTTGCTAGCAAAGATGTTAATAACTTTGCATGATAAATGCTTGCCTTCTTCTAGACATTAAGCCATTTTTTGTGCAGGCTTTGCAGAAATTTAAACTGAGTTATAGAACAATTTTCCACATCTTTGATACAGCAGCTATAAAGGAACCCTCAAAGAGTGCACAGAGATGCAAGAGAGGAGCTAAGATGGACCCTGTATAATTGGAAAACTGTATAGGTGGTCTGGATGGAAAGGGGAAACAGGATAAAACTTTATGTCTACTTATTCTCCCTTACCACAGAGGTAGGGTGGATGATTTGGTTTATTTTCTTCATTCTTTTCTGCTGAGGTAAGGAGATGTGTGTGAAAGAAAAACATTGGAAAAGTAGTCAGAACTCTATTCTGAGTTAGGTATGAAGAGTTCAAAAAATATTACTAAGAGCAGTAGAAAGTAAAAAATGTCTACACTCTACCTGTAGTCTATTCTTCTTGGAATGCAGTGCAACAGATTCAGAAAGTAAACTACCCACAAAGAAAAAAGATAAGTAGTAAGACAGCATACATTTTTATTCTTTCCTTATTTTAAAACAATAAACAATAGCTTTCATTTAGTTCTAAATTTTTATAGTAACACCTGTTTAGATTCCAGAGGTTATTATTTTATGAAGATGTTTTTAATTTGTACTCTTTGCTATCAGTAATTTTTAAAATATGGTGTTCAAGCCTGTAAGTGTCATTTATGTATTAGAATAGTTTTTGTCTGCATTAATAAACTTATTGACCAAAAATGGGAATTTTGGTAAAACTCCTCCCACTGAGAAAGCTATTCATTTGCTCAGATATTTAAGGACTCAGTTTTCCAGCTATCTGAAAAATACATTGAAATATTGAGATATATTGAAAGTAAATATCTGCTATGAGAAAATAAGTTAATTCCCTGAAAATAAATAAACAAACAAACAAACCCATAGTTTTTTGAAAGATATTATTGAAAAAAGACATTGATTATCTTCATACTATTTTAAACAGTTTGAGCATTTTATCATTTCAGATTTTACATATGTTATCTTTTTTTTGTATAATTGGAAATAAATAACAATATTTAATATTTGTTATATCAAGTGATCATCCAACAGTCTTAAGTATCATTTTGATACTTAAGAATCAAAATTACTTAAGTTTTGATACTTAAGTAGTTCAAATTTAAAATCCATTTGAAGTAGCTGACATCATATACCATTACATGCCATTACATACCATATTCTAGATTTGTTCCATATTCTCATAAGTTGGTACATTTACAGCATATGCTACAGCATTTCCTCTTAAACGGTGTCAAGAAAAGAACAAACTTCTGCCCGCAGAGAGACCAGTGACCAACTGTATGTGTATAATATTTCTGAAGAAGATTAATTAAAATAAAAAAAATCTTCAGATATCCAAATACTGAAGGGAATATACTGAACAGGGGTTGGGCAAGAAAGAGAGCACAGAGGCAGATTTTTTCCCCTCCAGATTAGCTCTATATGCTGGGAGTGCTGCAATGACCTCACATTCCACTGAAACTGAATGGCTGCCTCTGAAAGTCTCAGCCCTATGGTCACATGAAGCTTCCTACCTCAAATATCAGGTCAAATATTTATATGTATGGGGGAAAAAAAAAGGATGTTACTGTTTGGAAAATGCCTGATAGAAATTGCACTAACTTGAATTTGACCATCAGAATTTATATTTTCTTCCCATCTAATGAAAGGTGGAATGCAGAAAGCAAACACATTCCGGATGTTCCTGTAAAAGAGAGAAAAAAAACCCTATCAGAAACAAAAGATGGGTAAGGTATGGAAGATGTAACAGACAAGAAAGAATGAAAGGAAGAGACAAAGAGAAAAGGACTTTATGTTCTTCCTTGAGACTGACAATGACAGAGATGCTACAAAAAGCACAGGAGCATTACAGAGTGCTGCAGAGGTATTTGTTGTTCTGTCAGATTAGAAATAGAAATAACTCACTAGTCTGAGCCTGGGGGACACTTACATAAGGCTTCAGTCTAAAAGTTGACTCCTGTAAGATTTAAGAGCAAAGGAAGAAAATGAGTAATACAGAAATATGTTGGACTGTGTCAGATTTCTCCCATCCAAGTACTTTTATAAATTTTGTTAATACCACTTTTAAAAATCCATTTAAAAATACAGAATTTGGAATACACTTTTTCTGCTAACTGTTCACTGCACTTGGAAGATGAGCAGGGGATTACAATGGGCTGTGACTGTGCCATAAAATGAGCTGTAACTGCCTGTCCAAAAATCTTCTCCATGCCACAACAGTACCTTTAGCCAGCTGGCAGAGAGTTTAGATCAGCTCCTGGCCTTCATTTCCCTGTCACAGAAACACGGCAGAAATCCTTTCAGAAGAGGGAGCTTCTGTTGTTAGGACTGGAATTACCAAGCTGAACTTCTGTTTTTAAAGCTGCTGTTGTTAGGACTGGAATTACCAAACTGAATCTCTGTTTTTAAAGCCATCCACTGAAATAATTCCTCAAAACCTTGCCATTTGCTTAGAAAGAAAACGATGGGGTGAAATGAATTCATAATGAGCTTCTTCCTCTCTCTTCCCCAGGTAATGTAAAAGCAAGCATTCCTTGCCCCTAGTTATGTCTTTTGAGCAGTTTTGGCAGAATGGCTGGGCAATAAGAAACATTTTCATGTTTAATTACAGCATATTTAAGGTGTTTCTTTTGGTGTTCACAGGCATTGACAGGGGAGCAGGTGGATCACATCAGTCTCTGACAGTTCAGTGACTGTGAATATTGCACTCCTTGGATTTACATCACTTCTTAGATCCAATTCTGCATGCATATTTCAGGTCTAACAGCACTGTGTTTTTAAATCTTAATTTTCTTGTTTGCTTACAAATGTGAAAATAACTCTATCCTTTAGCCATTTTTCTGCTTTTCTTGCCATGTAGAATAGCCCTACTTTTCCCTTTGTAAAAGTCCTTCATTCATTTCAATCATCACTACGGCAATTTTTTATAATTAAATGCCATAATTTTACAACAATTTTCCAATACAGTAAGATTGTATTTTCAGAAGAAACCAAACTGCAGCAGCTTGGGGGAAGTAATCTCAGTCTGTCTTCATATAAGAGCTGGGTTCAACACTTCTGAGTACTGCTCTGGGACCTTAGAATGAAATGCTGCTTTTCACAGCACTGGTGGTGAAACTGAAAATTTACTTATAGCACCATCCTTACAATCCTTTTCTACAAGATGCTAGATAATGAACTGCCTTTTCCTTAGGTGTTTTGGGCTCAAAATTGGAAGAATTTTTAATTTATGTTGCAGCTAGGTGACCTGGCCTTTACCCTGGAAGACGTAGCAAAGAAATGATGGTCAGATATTTTCGCCTCTCATATCAGTGGAAGTTTTCTTTGTCCTCCAGGTAACTCTGTAACCTTGAAGCTGGAGCAGTTCTGAGATTTATTTAGAAGTTCAGAGCAGTCATGTAATCAAGGTGCCTTGTTACCACCTCTGAAATGGAGCACTTGAGATGTGGGCTCCTGAGGGCAGCTACACAGATATTAGCTCATACTGCTCAGGGGGTGTCTATTTTCCCTGCCTTAACTGGTACGCCGCAATTTTCTGTTCTTGGTTTCCAAGCTAATTCTTGTTGGTGAGCAATTCAACTGAAAAGACACATATTGTGCCTCAAATAGTTCTGCAACTCTGTTTAAATTGCAATTAAGATACATTTCTCCCAATTAAAGCTTTTGACCACTTAAATCAAAGGAATTTTAAATTAAAGTTTAGGGATTTTAATTTTCCATGCTCCATTCATTCATCAAAATGCAGTTTATAAATACTTTTATAAACATTTGCAAAAGGCTGTGCCTTTTCACATTTTGGCACTGTGGCTCAATTTCTTTATGAACTTTGAGTCAGCCAACATGTTTAAGACTTCATTTTAAAAAATGTTCTGTAGAATTAAGCCTTTTAAAATTTTATTGGTGTCTCTGTTTTAAATTAATTGTGTTGCATGTCCCCAGGTAATTTCACAAAGGGCATTTTAGAAAGGCAAATTCAGCTGATGGATGAATTTCTCTGCAGAGGTTTATTAACATTTTTGTCAATTTATCCCATTAAATACAGCAACATCCCTAGGTGGTAATGAAGTGCAATAGCAGCAGAGGCTTCACACCACGATGGCAAACAGATTCCAATAATTTTCTCAGTAGTCTCTTCATAGCACAAGTGAAATGCTGATCTTTACAAGTATGTCTGTGTGACTAAAAAACCCCACACAGATAAAACCTAAAATTTATATTTATGAATGTTAATTTAAAATGAACATATTCCTCCTTATATCCTCAAACTTCAGTAGCAGCCTAGGGCATGAAATTAAGAAGAATTAACAGTATTGACAGCAATATTTCCCCTGGTAAAGCAAACATACCTAAAATTTGTGTAGATATATGTAGAGGCTGACAAATGAGACACACATAGCAGAATGTTGACCCTGAAATCTCACTTTATCTTAAAAAAGGGATGAAACACACAACCACTCCACTCTCCCATGCTCACAAATGACAGTGAAAGGGTTTCTCTTGATTTCAGCAGGCTGTGCAATATAATATCAAAAAAATCTTGAAATTCAAATTTTGACTACTAAATATTTACAACAATGAGATTATGAATAAGTTATATTTCTTCATGAGGATTTTTCAGCAAACAGCTTCAAATAATTAATTTGAGAAACTGCAATTTATCTTTTTTCAGAAATATCTCAAAAAAGAAAAAAAAATCTCTGAATGAATTATTCATTTGCAAACTACTCTCTCCTGTGACAGTGACTCCCCATTTTTCACATCAAAATTTATTTACTTTAACTGCATTACCATGGTTTTTTCCTATAACAAAAAACATAAGCACTCATAAGATTCTAAGAAATATTATGAATGCTGCAGTAAAGAATATGTATTGAATTTGTATAAAAACTTTTTGAAACTTATAATAAAATAAGAAAAAGGAAAAAAAACCCTTAAAGTACTAAAATAACTACTAAAAGGGATTTGAAGGACTCTGCTAAAAAAGCTGATCATAATATTAAATATTACCATGAAAGAAATTAAAGGTATTACTGAAGTTTAAATTATTAGGTTGTCCACAGACAAAAAGTGGGAAATACATCTGCTGTTACATTCTAGGGGGGAGAAATTTGCTATGATGTGGAACAGAGAAGTAAATTATACATATTGTCTCCACATTATCACCTGTAATTTGTGAATTATTTCCACTTATTTATCTATATACAGTAATTTTTTTTTACTTCTGGTACTTAGCATCTTAACAAGGCTCTAAATGCTCTCCATCTCCTAACAAGCCTGTGCCTGCTTTGTGTATCATTACCATTTCCAGCAAACAGTGGGCAAAGGGAGTCTTTCAGAAACTCCTTCATGTTTGCTTGTTGGTTTGCTTGTTTGCTTTAAACAATGACAGACAAAACAGAAATGAGGTGGCTGGTGATGAATCACATCAAATGTAGAAATGAGAAAGACTGCCAAATACAGAAGCATCTTCAGTATTCACTTCTCCTTTTGAATACATATATCTACCCCTTCTCAGAAATATTGTTGCATCAAAAAGTGTCATTTTTCCTTGCTTTGGTGTTTTTCTAAGGTTGCCATAGAGAAAAAGACAGCTTATTCTTCTAATTGCAAGTAGTGTTTACAAGCAATGGAAAAAATCCACCCCAGGTTCTAAACATAAAAGAAATCCAGTAGTTTTTTTATTTTTTTCTTAAGAATTAGTGATCAAATATGCACTTTTTTCCTTCATCAGAACAGAATAATGTCACCCAAGCTGAATCATAGCCATAGATTCCTCAAGTAAACCAGTGCTCATTTGTATATATCTTTGTTTTTCCTGGTTACAAATTAAATATTAGTTACTAAAAGTAATTGCTAGTGCCTTTCATTATCGATTCAGAAGTATCTCCAACAGATAATAACCAAATCCTTGTGGCTGTTGCTTAAAAGAATATTTATCTTTTGATGATTTTTCAAGGATTAACAGTTCATAATTTCATTAACCTTTAACAAAATACCTTCTTATTTTGGGTTTTAACACCAATCCATGAATCATAGAATTCTCTCACATAAAATCTCACAGAAAAGGCTATCAAGAGCACGAAAATATGACAAATATTTGAAGTTAAAATAATATTTCCACTCCTGGGATTAGATAAAGTATTAGTTTTGTGCTCAGCCATTTAGGACTCCTTTTGAGAGCTTAGACTTGCAAAGTACTAATTCTCTTGGGTACAATTGAAATAAAGATGTTGCACAGCACTGCATTGGTTTTACTTTCTATTTGCCTATAAGGTCCTGGATTTCCTACTCAGGTGAAATACTTGCGTCTATTCACTTATATAAAACAGTAAATACACCCAGGCTGGAAGTCAGATTTTTGAAATCAGTTGAACACTGAATTAAACAAAGAGAGAACATTAATAAATTCTGACTTATTTGTTTATTTATTTATTTTTCATTTGGGACTGGATCCAAAGACCAAGACAATCAATATAAACAGACTCTGGCTAAATTTCTGTAGGTTTCTGCCCTGGAAAACTCTTGATTAGCTAGTTGGGCAATAAATACATCTTGATGTATTTTTTAGCCATGAGGATGCTGAGTACTCATGAGATAAATAATATTTCACGTTCAATATTGTAATCAAGTGAGCACTTTATAGCAAGCTGATTCTATTTTTATTTTTTCTTACACTGAGAATTATTAGTGTCAGAATTACAATCAATACAGTACTTCTCCATGAGGGAAATGCGTGCTCCTATAGAAACCTAAGAAATGTTGAATATTGTTGAATATGGTCATTTAAAATGACATGTTTTAATCCATTTTCCACAATCCATAATCTATTTTATTTCACCAAGATTTTTTTCATTAAAATTTACATTATTTTCCACTTTTCCACACATTCATTTAAAAATTATATACATCAAATAATTTATTTGTGTGAGTTTTATATAGATAAACTGCTCATAAAGTTTTCTGGTTAATCATGAAGGAGAACATAGTTCATCCAGCTGGTATTGGAGAAGAAATTATTCATAAGGCTGTCTATGGGCATATTTCTGACTATTGATTGTTTTGTACAACTCCAGTTGAGTTCCTCTGATACAGCTATCTTCTGTTGATCTTAGAACAACAGGGGTCTCTTTGCAAACATGGATCAAACATTAAAAATAAAATTATTGATTTTGAAGTGTGAAATTTAAGGGCAGCAGCTCCTAAATTCAAAATAGATTAGATGTCCAGGAAAACATTTAAGCTCAGAGGAACGCAGTGTAAAACCTCTTTAGGCGACTAACTTCCTAATGCATTGACTCAAAGAAAAATCAATCTATTACAAGTGAGATAAAAAGTCTGAGAAAAATTATTCTTAAAAGGGCAACAAAATTAACATTGTGTCCATTAACATAAGCATCAATCAAAAAAAATTATTGGGATTTGTCAAAGATAAATTTGATTTGGCTTGCTTAAAAATTATTGATGCCCTTTATTTCTTTCCTTGCAAAAGCTTTTTTATTAATCCCATTCTGACTACTTTTATGTAGCCATTAATTAAAATGCAAGTTTCAAGAAAAACTGTTTTATTTCTCTTATATTCTACCTGGTGACACAAGAATTAATTTCCAGATTGACTTGGGTAAGTTAATTTTCTTCACTGTGGCTGGTGTGGGTCTGTGTTTTGGATTTGTGCTGGGAGCAGTCTGATAGCACAGGGATGTTTTTGGGATTACTGAGCAGGTCTCACCTGTAGACAAGGCCTCTTCTGCTTCTCATGCTGTCCCACCCGCAAGGAGGCTGGGGGTGCACAAGGACCTCAGAGGGGACGCAGCCGGGACAGATGACTCCAATCGAGCAAAGAAACATTCCATACCATGTAGGATCATGCTCAGCATACAGCCCTGGGGAAAGGAGGAGGGGGGTTGTTCAGAGTATGATATTTGTCTTCCCAAGTCACCATTAAGTGTAGTGGAGCTTTCCTGGGAATGGCTCAACACACCTACTTGCCCATGAGAAGTGGTGACTTAATTCTTTGCTCGCGTACATGGCTTTTGCTTTGCCTGTTAAACTGTCTTCATTTCAACCCAGAGATCTTCTCTTTTGCACTTCCAGTTCTGTCTCCCATCCCACAAGGGATGAGTGAGTGACTGGCTGTGTGGGGCTGAGCTGCCAGGTGGGGTTAAGCCATGACAAGCTCTCAGAAACATTGCACTTCAGAGACTCCATGAACCACTTCACCCCATCTGAAGAGGGGTATTTAAATAGTTCATATGAATCAGCCAGAAATTACTATTCCTTTTCATCTCTGATAAATGGTCTTTGGTGGTATTAAAGAGAATCCAGGCATCCAAAGACATGCGTTGTGAAGTCCCTTCACTTTCTCCTCCACATAGGGGAGAAAGAATAAAAACAGTATTTATCATAAACATCTGATAACTAATAGAACTAAGAAAATACTTGGCATGTGGAAAAATCTCCCTGTCTGGAATTTTTTAATGTTAGAAAATGGCAAATACTGAAATTTTTCAAGGAAAATATAATATAGTAAGAGCTGGTGGTGATAAGGAGGGTTGATTTTCTTTGACAAACTACACTTTCTACATTTTCCTAATCTATTGATGTCAGCAGAATAATGTATCTGCTTCAAGCACAGAAATGCATTCAGAAAATACACTTGTGGTGATGATGTAGAAGCTGGAGCAAACATTCTCAGATTTTTAGGTCAGTCAGATGGGAATACTAGCATCAACAAAACATGAAGCATTTTAGTCTCATTCATCCAATAAAAAATTCCACCAAAATTAATATCTTCCCAGATAATAGGACCACTCTAACAATCTACTGGTCCCAGAAAGAGGGAATCCTCTCCCATTTTTCTTTAGTCCTAGATAAATATTCTCTTGTCTCACTAACTTATCTGTAGCACATCTGGACACCAATGGAAGCACACAAAAATTTTACAGAAATAGACTTCTTACCTCATGTCTTTCAGGGCCCAACAAGCACCACAAGAAGGGTCTCTAAACCCAAGAGTCAGAGAGGAGAGGGAGAAACGTGAGAAAAAAGAAGCATGGAAAGAGTCAGAGGCAGAGGCAAGAAGCTGGCAAATCACATTGACTGTGCATTGCACAGACAGTTTTAAGACTAGTTAGTTCCATGTAGAAGTGTCCTAGGTTGTAAAAGTTTTTTCTGATGCAGATTCCCCCTTCATCTCACCCTAATAAGATTTACCTTTGTCCAATGCCCACATCTCAACTCCCCGCTGCTTCACGGACAATGAAATGGCAATTTAAAAGGTAAAAAGTGCCAAAAAAAAAAAAAGTCTTTTATGGCTTTTAATGTTTACCAGGTATCTGGAAATAAGCAATGGGGTAACTACCCTGCATAAACAAGAGATAACGAATGCTAAAATTTTGCTGACAGCCAAGATCATAGCTATTCAGTCAGTATTTGTAGGTTTTAATCTAGTTCCGTTAATTGCCACCTGCTCCCAAAATACCCTGGCCACTTGCTTCTGTCGTGGCATTGCCAATTGGCCCAAGCATGATGTAGCAGTGCAAACAGATTATCAGACCAGAGAAATCAGTCCAGTCAAAAAGTTACCCAGAGAAGTACTTTCAGCTGGATCAGTTCCCTGATGCTGTTTACCCCCTGGCTGCATAAGCACTTGCATCAGTCCCATTTGCGTGGGGTGAGAACAAGCAGAACGGCTAAAACCTTTAGGCATAATTTCCTCAGAAAGCCAATTTACCTTTTGGGCTGTCTGGGCTTACGTGTTTAGAGTGAATTTCTTCTCACTCTGCACAATGTGTAGTTCCTTCTAGTGGCTGCTCAGAGCTGTAAAAGCCTGCAATCAATACTCTTTGTACATGCTGTTGCAGACTCTGAGTAAGGATGTGGGGAACAAAAGTTGCAAAGAGGGAAGGATGGAGGCTGTAAGGGAAGTTGCCATCCTGTAGTTATGGGAAGTAGTTTCAATGTTTATGATGCTGATCATGAACAAACCACACAGAAATAACTCAGACAAACAACGATGAGTTACTTTTTCAGATACTCCAGGTGTCATATCAAAGCTCATTTAAAGTTTCTTCAGTAGCTGTTTGATACTTGAGTGGGGGCTGTGTTATTCAAATTGAGTATTGGATTAAAAATCAAATAAAGCTCTTAAGTATTACATCAGTTACACTATGAATTAGTTGAAATAAAAATCCCTCCTGTATAATCTCTTTGATCCTTGCATAAAAACCACACACTTTGAATAAAAAGTGCCATTTTTCAGTCACGTATTGATAATGATATTACTAATTTTGGAATATTTTGACTTATTATTTTTATTCCAGTGAAAATAAATCCTTTAAATATACAAATTTTAACAGCAGTAGAGTTTATTTGGTACTTCTTGTTTTCTGAGCAAATGGATTTCAAGAAGTATTTCATAAAATTACAGCTCATGGAAGTATCATAAGTGCTTTCCTGAACAAGGTGAGAGCTCTTATGCAACAGATTCATAATGACTCAACTTGACCTTTCATTGTAAAATAGCATTGGACTTCTGCCATGTTATAGATGCTCTTCTTGTAAATATCCAGATACTCCCATTAGTTTCTAGAGGTTTTCCACCAGGCAGAAAACAGTGAAAGTGGTTATAGCAGCCTATGCTCTCTTACCACAAAACTAAATTAAGCCAATGATGTTATGAGTGTTCTTGACAGAGGTTTTGGTAAGTACTTGTGCAACATGTATCACACATATGCATGTGTACGCCCATTTGTGTAGCAAGGTTTTAGCTGAAATATTTTTTTGGTTTTACATAAAGGAATCCAGCCGAAAATTATAGTTTGATCAACATGTTACAGTGTACCAGACAAGGACATTTTGAAACATTTTCCTTATGTATTCTGTAGATTCTTGTCTTAATTCTGCTAGGATTAAGGCACCTAGTTATACATTTCATGAAGAGAGAAAAACACATGCTTAAGGTGATTGTATCCATCAACCTTTCCTTCGAATTTTTCACAGTTGTCACCCCAACTGACAACTAAGCTCCACACAGATGCTTGCTCACTCCCCTTCCAGAACTCCCCAGTGTGATAGGGTGGAGAATCAGTAATGTAAAAGCTAGAGAACTCACGGGTTAAGACAAACTTTAATGAGGAAAGAAAAAGCCATGTGCACAAGTAAAGTAAAGCAAGGAATTTATTCACCACTTCCCATGGGAAGACTGTTTTGTTCAGCTATTCCTGGGAAAGCAGGTTTCCCTCCTGCACAACAGTGACTTGGAAAGACAAATATCATCACTCCAAATGCCCTTCCCTTCCTTCTTCACACAGATATATATACTGAGCACAATGACACGTGATGCTTTGGTCAGCTGGGGTCAGGGGTCCTGGCTATGCCCACTTTGTGCATCCCCAGCCTCCTGGCCAGCAGAGGGAATGAGAAGCAGAGCAAGCCTTGGCTCTGTGTGAGCTCTGCTCAGCAGAAACTAAAACATCTCTGGGTTAGCAAGATTATTTCCTTCAAAAATCCAAAACTCAGCCTCACACCAGGTACTGTGACAAATATTTAACTCCACCACAGCCAAAGTCAGCACAATATTCCATCCAGGAAACATCTTCTAAAATTAAGAAAAAAAGTGAGACATTGACACAAACCTACCAGAAAGTTAGCACACCAAGACAGGGTGGATGCATATATTCAATAAGTACAGATTAAATGGAAAGATGACTAGTGGCTTGTGGTGTGAAATCATGGTACTAGTCTGTGATCTCCAGAACTGCGTTTAAATCCAAGTAAGCTTATTGTTTGGAATACAATTGCAGTGATCTTCCTCAACATAATTGGAAGTTTTTAAATTTAAAAATGAATACGATTCTATTTAGAAATGTTTCTGACTCTTCTAAATGTTTACTCACTGATGAGGGACAAATCACTACCACAATTTTCTCTACTACTGTTTAGAATCCACCTGTAAAACACAAAAGCTGTTTCTGCTACCTGATTTTCAAATAATGAAGACCTAGAACCTTTTAAAGAGTATAAAAATGAATAGGTTCAAAGCACATACAAGGCCTGTGATTTTGACCTTACTAAATGCATAGAATGTTGGTTTGCTAAGTTCCCAGTATGTTCAGTTATGAAAATAATTAATTCTGATGTCATCAGGACTCTTCCCCAAACTCCTTCCTTTTGACAGAAGCTCCATATTCAGTTACATCTGGGAAGGAAATTTAACAAAAAAAAAGGAGATTGTTCCTTTCACATGCAGCAGCATGAAGATATGACCTTTGAAATTCCTTGTAGAATTCTGCCAGAGAAACAAAAAAATGTCCTCAGCATGGTGCAGCTCACGTTTCACAAACACTTCAGAAAACAGAATATAGTTTTCTCATGGGCACACCTTCAGCTCATTACAGAGAGCAAACTGTGAGGACTGCTCACAAAGCAAAATGAGTAAATTAATTATATGACAAGTGTTAATATCTTATTTGAAAAGAGGAATCCCCAAATATCAATTAAAAGTTTGCCTTAATGTTGGAGACTGATTAAATCTTAAAGGACAAAAAAAAAATCAAAAACATAATGTGAGAGAAAACTCATCCTTTTTTTTCCAATTAAAACACTTTGTAATATTAAAATGAGTCAACATTTTTTCAAGCAGACAGCTTCAGTGCTGAAAATCAGGTCTTTATATGATTAAGAAGTTTTCATGGGAGCTTTTATTCCCATGAATAAACAACTTTGTCATTGTGATTAAAAAAAAAAGTAATTTCTAGCAGGATGTTTCAATATATTACCTAATTGAGAAATTCAATTTTAAACTTAGGAGTAATATATAGTTGAAAAAAATTAAAGCCATATAATTTTCCTTAGCCTGTTCAAAGAATCAGATCAACCTTAGTTCAATCTCAGTGAATGTTGAAATTGTAAAATAATACCAATCTGGAAACCCTTGTGTGTCTTAATATTTCACATAAATATTGTGCCAATCAACAAAATCCAAGATCTCTTTTATTGGTTATTTCACCCTAGCAGACACTTCAATATCCAGAAAAGGCTCTTGTTGCCATTTGCAACAAAATAAAAATGTCTCTAGCCTGCTCAGCATTGCTCTTTCATTTCCAATATTCCCATCAGTGTAATCAAAATGAAATGTTGCTGCCATGGTAAGGGAGAGCAGGACTGCCTTCTTCCTGCTGCAGGAGATGAAGTAGGAGTATGAGGGGGAAAAAAGCAATGCCAAAGAGAGAAAGCATTAAATGGCTTTTTGCTTGTGTTGATGTTCTTGCAGGTCACTTCCTCCCTCAGCTTGCAGTCATCAGTCCAAGACTGCAATCCCTGCCTCAAAAGCATCAACAAAGTTGAGTTTTTAGGAGGTTGATGTCAGGTCTCTTGCTGAAGGTTAAAGGCTGTTGAAAGCTGGAAGACTATAGCAAAATTTTGATAGCTATGCAATGGTCATGCAATGACCTGCAAATGCAGGAAGGAAATAGACATATGCCACATATTAAATAAAAATAAAATCTGAATTTGCAATAATTTTTGTCCAAAATAAAATCTGCACATGTGTGAATATATTTTAATATGAATAAAAAAATACTGTCATTAGATAGAAATCATAAATGTCTTTATTCATAGGATATTTTTCTTATGCTGAGCTTGGTTAACAAATCCCTAATAAAATATTTGTTGTGTTTTAAAGTTATTATCTGTTCTTATCTTTATATAAAAGCTATGCTTGCCTTGTTTACACCTTTGACCTTTCTAAATTAAATAATCAAAATAATTTCAAAAACTGTCTTCTCATAGAAACCCGGACTTTTCTTATGCTTGTCAATGTACTTATTGCCTGTCCCTAAACTTGTCTAATTTTTCAAATTCCTTTTCAAAGCATGGCCACTCATATTGCAAGCAGGATTCCAAATTAGTCTGCATCAACTGATTGATATAGAGACCTTTATAAAGTGATTATTCACATCAGAAAGGAAACAAAAATTAGTTTAAAGAGAATAAAAATAAATCAATTTTCCAAATCAATCTCATAAGTTTTTTGCAGCATTAGCACAGGTCTCTGGCTGAGAGTTTCCACTTCTATTGTCATCCTATAATTATCTGAAAAAAAATGCATTATTTCACAATATAAGTGGAGCAGCAATCTCACTTATTGAACAACACTGTATGTCAAGTAGTGTGCAGTACTCATCGGGTATAAATCTGAATACATAGTTTGAAAATAGCATTGGTAGGAAAGCATAGATCTTGTCTCTACTGTAATCTTAAGTGCACACATTTTGTTTAGTTTAACATTTTGAGCCTATAACCACCCACTCAACTAAGATATCTTTATATACATTCTACTGGGTGAAAAAACTGCTTGCTAAAATATTTATGAAAACAAAGTGGCAAAACAAAAAGACATCAAGCTCTTGTAATGACTTCAATGGTGACTTCTCATAGAATATTAACTGGGTATCAAAGACACGCTTTTTTGTTTATCAAGCAGAAGATTTTGTTGCTCATTAACTTTTTAAATCTTTTAGCTGTAGGAATTGATACATCTGTGTTTTGAACAAGAAACTCACTCTATTTTTCCATTTTAAGAGACATTGTTACTAAATTCACAGCATCCCCTTTCCCAGAAAACATTAGCATATCCTGTTAGTCTAATCTGATAAAAAACCCCAAACCTGTGATATTTGCGAGTGTTAAATATTGCATTACTTCACTGATGGATTCAGTCTCATGTTATGCCAACTAAATACAGCAGAGGAATAAAACTGTCCTCTTTTTCCATTGCCTAAGAATTGGTGTTGCTTATAGGGCTCTATACGCATTTCTGTATCAACTTCAGAAGAAATTGTTGAAGAAATTCCCTGAGAGTTCTCATCATTCTTACAGCCCATCGAGGGAGTGGCAGAAAGAGATAGCTCTGGCTCTTTTCCTGTCAAATTGATAACATACAGCTGGTAAAGAACTGAGCAAAACGTCTCTGTTTTCATCAGACTATAACCCTGCTTTCTCTTTTTATTTTTTTTTTCTTGTGTATGTTAATCTCTATGTATGCAAGTAATATATGTCACATATAAACATATAAATGTGTGTATATTTAATATATATATGCATATATTTTGCATCCAAGGATTTTCTGATGAAAATGTACTGGGAAAAGCATGCAGTACTTGCACTTAGAGTACTGACTCCATCATTTTCTTGGCTGGAATCTGTAGAAAGTTCAGTGTATCAGTATAATTATTGCATGTAACACATTAAGAACAAAATAATATACATGTTATGAATACTTCACAGATTTATACAGTTCATATTGGATGCACCTTTATATTATTCCCAGCCAGTGAATCTGACACAGGTCACCTTCTTCATCTCAGGCCAAATTGCTCAGTCCAACACAGTTTCTGCACCACTGCTCCCAGTTCCTCAACAGAGAGGAGCAGAAGGAGCATCAGGCAGTCACAGCACTCCTCCAGCACTGGGATTATTTTTAGGGTTCGAAAGAAAGGTAAAATTGTCAGAGTTATAGTCAATTAAATCAATTTGTGAAGAGATTTAGGCCTATACCAGTAGTGTTCTTAGATTACAAACTTCTAAAATTGGACATCTTAGTATATACTATTAATCTATAAATTAAAACAAATTATCAGCAATGGAAGTCAACCAGTTCTTAGGACTTCTCTAACAAATAAAGACAGATAAGGCACTTCATTAGGAGGGACCTCTGAATGACAAAGAATTATATGAAGACTAAAGGAATTGCTCCTTTTCTGTTCTGAATACACCCACGGTTTTCTGGAAAGTGACATAATATATTGGTCTTTAATTGGTGAGTAGGCAAGATACAGTGGGTAAGCTAGTGACAATGTTTCCCAGCAGGGAATCCAAATGCCTTCATAAGCAGAATAGAAAAGAAAAGAGGACCTAATCCTGTCCAGAGAATCAGAAGTAGAATATATTGTCAGTTTGTTAAGTAACACACAAAAGCATTAGAAGCTATGTCATAATAATTTCTTGAAACTTCCTATCAGTGGACTCAGAGCTGAATTGATTTCTCTCTCTAAGATGAATTAAAGGATACAGGCCCAGAATGCTTTTGTCTTAATCTAATGTACCGATAAATGTAATAATCTAAATTACCGAGTAATTTAATTTATTAATGTGCATGTTGAGCAGAGTTGTTAGACGGCAAAAACCCTTCAGTATCTGATTCACAATTATCCAACACAAGGACTGAAGGGAATGATTCATTTGCTTTCAGATAAATTGTAGTTTTCCCTTTCTCTACTAAAGGGTATGTCTCCACCTCATTGACTTATGTGATTTAACCAAGATTAAATGATCTGCCTACAACTATAAAAAACATTTCTGGAGGACAGCCCAGGCCTTGCAACTCCATGGTTCCTGTTCTTATCAGAAACAAGTCTTCTGTTCCTTATCTAGATTTAGTCCAATCTCCTGAGGAGTTCAGCCTGGCGTGATGAAGTGTGTGGATAGAAGCCTCACTCTGGTGGTGCTTTAACTCAGACCACACTCACTTTCAGCTGCTCATCCAGTTGAAGATTTTTTCATGAAAAAATTTCCAGTTCAATGACAGATTCAGATCTGCCTTTTAATTATTAATCTACCATCCAGCAGATAACATATGTACCTTCTGTAATTGCTCATTTTGTACATTAATCCTAGTGAGGCAATTTCCTCTTTGTCTCTTAGTCCATCTAGTACTTTTCATCAAGAATTCTGCTTGCAAATAGAATAGATTATTTGCATGATTGTAGTAGACCAATATTACTGAACTATGGCAAAACACTGGTTCAGAGTCTGGGGAAAGGCTAACAAACACAAAGTTAAAGCTTTCTGACAAAGCAATAATTACCTGTCTCTCTCCAAACAGCTATAATTAGTAGAAGCACAGCTAATAATTTTGCATCATGCTGGTGATCTTTTGTTTCAGCATTTAAATACATACCCAAAGGCTTTCTCATCAGACAATGTGTTTGAAGAGCCCTTTCTCTTTACCCTTATTACCACAAAATGCCATAGGTTGTCATCTCTTAAAAGAATAGCTGCATAGCAGCAATACCACACTTTTAAATAAATCAGCAAAGAAAGCTTTGCCATTTACAGCCATTATTTGGCTTCTGAGTGGATGGGTTGCATCACTATTTTCAAATTCTTTTAAGATTTCAATAGCCATTTAGGTAGCAAGGAAAGCAAAAGAAAGAACTGTGAAAGGAAATTTGTTTCATGTAAGAATTGTTAGGGTACAAAATACAAAACATGACTAAAGTACAGCTGTGGAATCTGCAGGTAGAAAGACTCTTATTAACCACTGAAAGTGTTGTGATGTCTTACCTGTCTGCATAACAAATGCAACATGCAGGGAATGCAAATTCACCAATTGTTTTTATTTTGTGATTTCATGGAGTGAGGAGTGTAATATAGCATCAAATAAGCAAAGAAAATCTAAGATCATTCATAGAAACTTTATTTGTGGCTTTTCAGAAAAATGTGTTCCAGCAAGTAATTCCAGGAATATATTAAAAAAAGAAGTATCCATTAACTTTGAGCAGATTTTCCAAATATGAAATACACTAATGATCCCTGCCTTCATTTTCAAGCTCATATTAAAAACTAATAAATAGCTACTTAATATTTGTGAAAAACCAATATTTTTATTCCTTTTGAAATATATACTCTTACACATGAGCTTATTAAGGACATTAGGCATAGATCCTCCCAACAGATGGAGTTCTTAAAGGCAGTAATCATTAGGAACACAACACTGTCTCGTTTTTATAAACAGTCCAATGACTCAGAAACTTATGAATATATCCTTCATCACTAAGAAAGAAGCATGAAAAAAAGATTAAAAAGTGTTTGAGTATTTTTCAATTTTAGTTTTAAATACTTTTTTAGGGAAGGTGTTTTCTTTTCCTACAACCAATATATTTTTCTTCCCTTCAAATGCCTAAGGGAGACTAAAGTGAAGAATTGACTCGGGCTGGGTATAACTGGGCTCAAGAAGGATTGTTCCAGCTTTTCTTGAGAAAGCAAGGCACTCCTTAGGCAATTTCTTGGATAGCTACATTGTAGGCAGAGGGGACTTGGGTGGGGGAAACATATAACAGGGAAGTCTCAAAGAAGTGGAAGATGGAAGGCATGGGAAATTCTAAGGAATGTCAATTTTCAGATGGATTCCTGAAGAAAGCGTGGTGAGACAATAATTAGATGGCATTTGGGAAAGGGTCACAAAACTTGGAAATATTCTGGAGGTTACTGACAGCTCCTTCTCTGTGGGGCACCACAGCCTGTGGTGGCAGATTGATATATTCCATTGTCATTCATAACCATTGTTTCAAACGTCTCTGAAGACAAGTGGCTGAAGAATACCCACCCAAAAGAATGAGAGAGAGAGAAATGGGGTGAGATAGACAGAAGAGAGAGGAAAAGGGAAGAAGGAGAGGGGGTAAGATTAGAGGGGCTTGTGCCAACATGACCCAATATAAACCTAAAAAAAAAAAAAAAGTGGATTTTTCAGGTATGAAAGAGCCAAAAAGAAAATTGTGGAAAACTATGGGCATTTTATGATGTATGCATTATTAGATGTAGCTCAGGTGTTAGTCCTGAGGCCACCTGTGTGCTGCAATTTGACTACTGTGAAACCAAATTTAGGACAGTGTTCTGAAAGTGTGACTTCAATTTTAAAACTCAACAGGGACACAGGGTGTTATTGGTTATTGTCCTGCCTACGTGGCATGAAGTCAAGTGTACAAAATTAAAATATTTCCAGGAATCATCAGAAAACCACTGAGCACACTACAAATCCCTTGGAACTCATAGAGCTTCTAAATATAAAACCTGTAGAGAAGAGTTTGGTGTTTAACAATGGTATATATTAAAAAGGAAAAGAGGGGAAAAAAGCAAGTCACTCATATAGTTATGTATTTGAATTCTATTTTAAAGCAGGTAGATATGTTTGATGAAATTACCCCTTAAAGACTGAAATTTATAGAGTACAAGGAGTGCAAAATCTTAATAATTTTCATGGTAAGTCTTCTTGAACTGATAATGTTTACCAGAATAGCTATTTCCATCTTTACTGTACCTCTATCAGTCTTACAGTCATTTGTATCTATCTGTTCTGTAAATTAAAATTTTTCAGAACAGTTTCTGATGCATGCATATTCTTGATTGCAAGGTGACATTTGTGTAGGTATGGAAAACCCTTTTAAAAAATAAGGTGCTGGTTAAACACTGCAAAAAACACTTTTTAGGTGAGTTGAACTTTCCATATAGTGTAGTGGGTTGACTGGCTGGATTCCAGGAAACAACCAAATGTATTCTATCTCTTCCCTCTGCAACTGGACAGGGGAGAGAAATATAACAAAGGGTTCATGGGTTGAGGTAATGACTGAGAGAGAGCACTCACCAAATACTGTCACAGGAAAAACTTTCAAATTAGAGATATTAATTGAATTTATTACTAACAAAAATAGTGCAGGATAATAAGAAAATTAAGCAAGATCTTAAAAACACCTTTCTCCCACCTCTCCCTCCTTACCAGCTCTACCCCCTCCCCCAAGCGGTGCAGGGAGATGGGAATGAGAGTTGTGGGGAGTGAGAGGAATCCTTCCCCTGCTCCAACATGGGGTGTCTCCCATGGGATATACCCACCCATGAACTTCTCCAGCTTGAGTCCATCCTATTGGCAACATTCCTCCCCAAACTGCTGCAATGTGGGTTCCCCTTCCATGGGGGCACAGCCTGCTCCAGCGTGGGTCCCCTACAGGGTCCTGCCAGGAAACGTGTTTCAGTGTGGGCTCCTCTCTTCACAGGTCCACAGGAAACTTTCCAGGAGCCTGATCCAGAGAGGGCCTCCCACAGAGCCACAGCCCACTCCCAGGCACCCATCTGCTCCATCATGAGGCTTCTCCAGAGGGCAGATCTCTGCATCCCCATGGACATCCAGGGAATGCAGGGGCACGGCTGCTTCACCGTGGGCTCCACCACAGGCTACAGAGGAGCCTTGGCTGAGGTGCCTGGATCACATCCTGCCCCTCCTTCCTCACTGACCCTGGTGTCTGCAGGGCTGTTCCTCCCAGGTGTTCTCACCCTGCTTTGCCCTGGCCACAATTACAGCCGCACATTAACTTTTTTCTTATTAAATATGTTATCACAGAGGTGTTATCACAATTTCTAGTTGGTCCAGCCTTGGCTAGTGGCACATCCATCTTGAAGCTGCCAGGAATTGTCTCTGTTGAGGTGGAGGAAGCTTTTGTCAGCTTCTCACAGAAGCCACCCCTGTAAAGTTCCCAGTATCAACACCTGGCCATAGAAACCTAATACAGATTCAAAGTATTTTTGCTGAAACAGCCAATTCACATTTTTATGAGAAAAAAGAAGAGATATTTCCTGTCAGACTTTATTAAGAAGTCAAAAATTAAAAATAATCTCATAGATTTTTTTAATAACTGCCTATGTAAACACTGGAATAAAGTGTAATGTTTTCTTTGAGAGACTGAGGGTTCTCTTTCACTGTACTGCAAGTGAACTACTTTCATGAAATACAATGATGTGGACTAGTGACATTCTTGATGTATGATTTTAGCCCTTTATTGAAATACAAGGAATTTAGAAAAAGTGATGTTGCAGATCACAATACTTCTGTCTGAAAATCAGAGCAATGTAAGCACAGAAAGGCAGAAAACTGGGGAGGAAAAAAGAAAATTATTCTACATATGGCATTAAAGGGAAAAATTAGCAGTAGACATAGTAATTGCTGAAGGATGAAAACAATACTGTTAAACAGAAAATCAATTGCAACATTTGTACACAAAGTGACTTATATTACATCCTGTCATTGAACCTTCAACCTAATTGGCACTCAATAGGTCTGTCCTGTCCAGTTCTCTTTTCTATTTTATTTCTGTGTTAAAAAATGACAAGTCCTAGACAGCTCATTATCTGATATTCTAAAAAGCTTTTATTGCATAGGTCAATTTTCTAGTGTTCCCAGAGGCTCTGTGCCCATTTGAAAGAAGGGGTTTAAGCTTGAGCAAGTCAATATGAAATAAAATTTTGGTGAAGAAAATACAGACACTGATTTAAAAAGCTACAACAAATTCAGTGAAAGCTTAAGTTAATTCATCCTTCATCACTGAAAGCAGTTTTTAAATGTGCTGTACATGTGAGGTGAGTCATGTACCTAAACTCCCCATATATTACTCAGAGAGAGATAAGTGTCAGAATAGAAGTTTCTTGACTGCTATAATACCCCAGGTCAGGAAGAACTAATAAAGAGAGATTGTATCTTGACTCCCTCAGACCCTGAGTCTTCAGGCTATGCACTTCCATAAGACCAGTGGCAGGTCACAATCGAATCTGGAATTCCTCTTAAATGAAGCAGCAGATCGTTGTTCTAAAATTTAACAAGAAGAGGGGGGATGTAGAATCAGGTACATCTGCAGCTGGGAGAGACTCAGGGCCAGAGAAACAGACACAGTACTGGTTTAATTTTATTGGGCAAACAGCCAGAAACAGTTCTGAACAAAACAGTAACTAAGAAGCTGTTATCTAGCAAATGTTCTATAAGCCAGATCTTTGTGGGAGCACAGGCATGAGACAATTCTGAATATTTTCTTACTGGCAAATGTGCAAACAGGCAGAAAATTTTTTAAAGGCAGTATTTTTTAAAAACGTCCGTTCTTCCTCCCCAGAAGAAAAACTGAAATGGTTAAAACATAGTCAAGCTAGGCCTTGACTAGATGGAAATAAATATCTGGTTTCAATATAAGGCAGCTCACCTAATTTAGCTTATCCCTCCACCTGTATTCTGTACTACCAGATAGAAAACTTTTACTCTTCCACCTGTATCTCTTACGACTCACCCCAGAATGTGAAGTTCTTGTTAATAGATCCCTTGGGGCAGATTAGAGTGAAATAGAGTGAATGATCAGTGTTCATAAATTCATACATCTATGTATGGTTTTTTATAGACCAATTCAGTTGCAAGGAGAAGCAGGTAAGTAGCCATTTTGGTTATTGTGTATTGTTAAACAGTGATATAAAATCATAAAAATATCACTTAAAAATGAATAAGGGAAAATAAAGAAAATATAAAAGTAAAAAGATACATAATCACCACCATGGATCCAGAAACAAGAATTAATTGTTGGAATTTCAATATATGTTGACATTGTCTGTTGTACTGTATCACAATGCCCTAAGCATATTAGCCAAGAAAGATTGCTTAAAGGTGACAACTTCTTAAAGGTAACTTTCCATTCAAGAAATAAAAAAAAAAAAACTGAATAAATTGAAGGGAAAAGTTTGGGGTTTTCATACTGCTTCATGGAAATATACTCTTTAACGTGTGAATTTCTCTCATAATTTAAAACTATCTTGAAGTTTATGGAATTAACTACCCTACCTCCAAAATATTGTTTTTAAATGATGCAGAAAAGCTTTAGGGCAAGTTTGCCTTTGCATCGATAATTATATATCTATAGATCTCACAGGATCTGGGTAGCCATTTACCTTATCTAAGAAGTAGCAGTATACATGTATTTCTAAATTACTTGAAAATTGAATAGTGCAGAGAATATCTCACTCAGATAACATATCAGTCTGTATTACTATTAGAGCCCTACATTTGCATTTTGTAGGTATCAGGTAAATTTGTTTAGATCTATTATTAAAGCAGATGTAATGAAGGATTTACTGAATTCAAGGAACAGAAATCTATACTCAGGTTAATTGATATTGATTTGTAACTAGCACCACATTCAACAACACTGAGATCACAAGTAGTGATAACATAAATTAGCGAAATTATTCTGTCAGATCTAATGGCAACAGAAAATGTAACATTCAATTGTCCCAGAGAACTTCTTCTACAATAAATGTATCTACTCCTAGCACAATTTTACAGTCTAGTCCATTAGTAATCACATGATTTTAGAGAAGAAAATATATCAGTGAGAGTTGTTGGAGGAGTTTTCAATCTGTACAATGGATCAAAAACAAGAACCAAAACATGGCTTCACTGGAGTGTATAAATACATTCAGAAGGACAAACCTGTGGGTCCTAAAAACAGATCCATCAGAGTATCATGATCAAGGAACTTGATACACTTAAACCAGAAGTAATGTGCATGTCTTTCTGGGAAGTGGGCCTAATTAAAACAAAAGACTATTCCTGGCAGTCTGTGTTCAGTATGCCAACTTTATTTTAAGAGTTTGTGCTTACTATTTGTTCTGGTGTTTTTATGTTTTTACTTCAAACAAATGAGCAAAACCATCTGATTTGAAAACACTTCTTGGAGAAAAAGGACTTGAGGTTTATGCCAAATGGCATCCAAAAAAAGAGTTTGCCAATACATAAATATCTATGTGTCTAAAATACAAGCTTTATTTGTATTGCTTTCAGCATAGCTGAAAATAAGCACCCTTAAAATATAATTTTAGAAATTTTGTTATGTAAAACATAGAAAAAAATGTCTAAGTGAAATATATGAGTAGGGGCATCTTCAACTACATTGGATTACTCAGAGCCTTGTCCAACCTGACCTTGAATGTTTCCAGAGCATCCACCTCTTCTCTGTGCCCGTGTTTCATCACCCTCTCTGCAAAAATCTCTTCCTTATATTTACTCTAAATCTGCCCTCTTTATTAAAAATAAAAAAGTCCATTGTCCTGTCACTGCTAAAAGCTTGTACCCATCTTTTGTATAGGCCCCCTTTAAGTACTGGGAGGCTGCTATAAGGTCTCCCTTCTCCAGGCTGAACAGCATCAATTTTCAGCCTTTCCTCACAGGGGAGGTGCTCCCTCCCTCTGATCTTCTCCACAACCCTCATCTGGAATTGATCCAACAGGTCCATGTCCTTTCTGCAGCAGGAATCCCAGAGCTGGATGCAGTGTTCCCAGGTGGGGTCTCACCAGAGCAGAGGGGCAGAATCTGCTCCCTCATCCTGCTGGCCACACTGCTTTGGATGCAGCCCATGCACTCTTGGCTTTCTGGGCTGCAAGTGCACATTCCTCGATGACATCCAGCTTTTCACCCAATGGCCCTACCAAGTCCTCCTCAGCAGGGCTGCTCTCAGTCTCCATCCGCTGAACATCCATCAAATCCATATGTCTCTAATTTAGAGTGAAGGTTGTTGTGGGGGGACCATGTCAAAGGCCTTTCAGAATTCCAGAGAGAAGATTTCTTGGGGGGGTGTATAATACCTTATTCATTTCACAGCATAGCAAGCTTTCAAGACTCCACAGGAATTCTTGGTGTTTAAAGAAGTATCTATTATCTAAAAGTGTTTAAATACCTGCCAGAGGACATTGTGTTGTGGTGGCCAGTCTCTGATTTAGATTCTAACATCCTGTCCAAATGTAGTATTTATCTATTTGGCAGTTGTCTTGATCAGATATCGTCAGAATAAAGAAGAAAGCAAAAAGGAACAGAAATTTCAATAGGATGGAAACAAAAAGAGGGATTTGGAATGCATAAAAATTTAGGTCTCTTTTAACAGTAATTTTTTTCTACAGAATTTAGCATTCTAATTAACACTAAAAAAAAAATCAAAAAACACCAACTCATAAAATGAAAAAGAAATTCACTATTACTGCAGTTCATCCCATGCGAGGAAAATGGACAGCTATCCTATAATAATCTTATAATAAACTGAAATAGTTAAATTAAATTCTCTGGTATCTTTCACCTTGTAGTGAATATATTCAACTGTCCTCTAGTAACCTTAATAACTTAACATTATTAGGATATTCTTGTTCACCACTATTGGACTTTGAAATTGGTTTTGGTAATCAGTAAATAGTTACATGTACAAAAGAAACCCACAGGTATTCCCATCTCTTATAAGGGAATCTAAGGAAAAAAAAATTAATTTTTAATGCGGTACAAAATAAGCCTGTTTTGGAAAAAGTGCTGCTATGGTTTAAGCATTTGTTAGCTATTCTTCAGATATACTCACTGCATCTCTTAAACAGAAGGATTTAGCTACACTAAAACAGAAGATAAACTCAAAAGCTGGTTAAGCTCAGGAAGAAATAAAACTTTATTTTAAAATCAAATCTATTTTATAACTGTTGATTTCATTTTCCTCAAATATTTCTTCAAACACAAAACAATCATAACAAATTTCTCCAAATCGTAAAGTAAGAAAGGACCAAGAGACATATGGAAATGCATACCAAGAGATTAATATTTAATTTTGTATTCCTTTGCCATTCAGACACAATGATCATAAGCTTATTTTAATATAAATCAGATCACACCTAAGAGAAAAATCTCTGATATTCATTATCTATTTACAGTAAAGAACACTATGCATTAATAATAAATAATTTGCAGCAGCTTAGAATAGGACCTTGCCTAACGAAGTATGGTCTCCCTACAGCCCTCAAAGGGAATAATTAGTTCTTAGTCTATCAGGATATTTCACATTTATTTTAGCATTAAAAAAGGAAAAATATTAATGAGTGAAATTTCTTCTTTAGTAAAAATGAAGAGACGTGGATTTCTTGCATACTTGACTTCTCCTGATATTCTGTATAAAATTTATTTCTTTTCTGCACAAAGCACCAAACTCAAAGTCCCAGATATTTACATACACTATTGAGAGTCACCAATGGGATCTATATTCCTGAGATGCCTGTAGAACTGATGGAAAATCTTATATTTTAGCTACTTTTGATCATATTATATTTTACATGCAAGCTATTTCTAGTATAGAATTAATTTATTTGGTTTTCAAGATAAATTGATTAATTAGCAGATGTTCAAGTTTCAAACTAATCGCACTTCCTAAGCATCAAGAAAATTGCCCCAAGTTTACAATTAAACAGTCAAAAAGGAGAGGAGAAACCACGGGGAAAGAGGGGAGAACATAAGGCTGTCATCAACAGCTCAAAAGACTGGATAGCTCCAGAGAAAAATGATCATTTGAAATTATCACCCTATGTTAAAAGTGCAATATATCCAGTGAGATTAGGTTTAAGTTTAAGAAGGAGAAATTATATGTTTAATTCCTCTTCCTTTGCAAATATCTTAGATTGACTACAAAGAAAACAGGGCACATCATATTGCTTTGTTAGTTAAAAACTAAGATAAACTTTTGGGAACCATAGTCTGTAACTGGATCCCATGTTGCTGGAATGTCTTTTGGTCAAAACTTTTCCAGGTCCTGGCAAATAAAGGGGATGTGTGTCTGCAAGAGTGTGGACAGAATATAAATTTTCTAAATGAGGCAGAGGGGATGCACTGCAAAACAATTGTCAGACATACCCTGACTGACAACGTGGTCCCTGCAGCACTCAAATATCCATCTCACAATCTGTGTGAAGTTCCCTGTATTATTTGTATTTCTTATTGAATGGACTGGGGAACAAAAAATCTGGGTGCCATGGTTTTATCTGTCACGGCCATGAGAGACATTCTATTCTGTAGCACTGCCTGTGTGTCTGATGCAGGAGGATATCAGTTGTCTCTCTTTGATTGGGTATGTCCAAAAAATGGAAAATGTGGGAAGTAGACAGGCACAGATCACTTCAGATGAAAACAGAAAGATGTTTTCACAAGTTATTTTACTGGCAGAGAGGAAGACTAAAACATGGAGAGGCAGATGTGATTAGGTATAATAGCAACAGAGGTACCTGGAATAGAAAAACTAGGGATTAACCAGCAATAGGAGAGAGGGTTTTACAAAGATTTTTAGGCTCAGGATATTTTTTCAGGGTTATGATGGAAAACTGGACAAGATATTGTGAAGTAGCCATAGATAGCTGACATTCTGTACAAATAGCAGTAGGATTTCCTCAACCTACTGAGGCATTTCAAATAAATGAACTTTTCACGCTTTAGAAAAGTTTTACATTTTTTCTAAAGCTGAAGGAGAATTTAAGTTTGTAAAGGAAAACCTAAAAAGTCAATTGAGGACTTTAAAGGATATGAAGAGTTGTTACCCCACTTGATCTGTGGAGTACTTATAGTTTAAATTAAGTACAATGCTGCAAAATTCTGTAAAATTAAACATTGTCACTTAACAACACAAGGTCATCAATAGGAAAAAAAAGCTTATGAAATAAAACACTGGTGGTTTCTTCCCATATGGGTAAGACACAAAGAGTGTAGTAGGTACTAACCAGTATGCTAAGGACTGGCAAAATAAACACGTTAAATAAGAGACATTTGAAACAACATCTTCAGTATCTAACACTTTCATTATAGCTGTTCATCAGTTTTTTTAAGGAAAAACTGTCCACATGGTAAATATTTTTCTAAATGTGCTTGTTTAGTGACCATTGCCTACCCAATTGACACAAAGCCAAAAATATCTTGAACCAACCACTACTGCCCTGATCTCTTCCTTTTGGATACAACCTGCATGGTAAATATACCTGTGGCAATATTTGTATATCTATTTATATCAAAATCTTAGGTGATATTGAAGAAATTTTTCGGTGTAGATCAATCTAAATCTGTATTCTCTGTAGATATTTTTTAACAATGAAATTTTTCTCTTACTTGTTGAATAGAATCAATGAATTAAAACAAAAACTAGAGCTGGAACTGGAAATGGTAGTAGTCCATAAAACAGTGTTGTTGAAAACAGACATCTGCAAAGATAAAAGGCTGAAGCATTAGGGATAGAAAAGGGTAGAAAATTCTGTATGTTTCTATAATCTCACCTTTGAGAAGCACTACATCTTAATCTTAAATTCAGTTTATATCATAAAGTCATCCAACAAAAAATATTATAAATGATGCTTAAAATTTTTCTTGATAAAGAGTTAACATCAGGAGTGGGGAGAAGTTTCTTTTTCTACTAGTAAATAAGTTTTGATAAGGAAAATAGTTCTGGATATTGAAAATTTGCAAATTTTTTGATGACAAAAAAAATCTACCAGGGAAAAATAGTTTTAGGTCAACAAGAATCAACTCTTTAAAATTTTGCACCATTTTTAATTTGATTCAAATATGGTATACTGTTTTAAGGAAACCACAGGTATTATTTGTACTTCGAAAAACATAAATGGTATTAGTAATAATTAGACTGTTCAACTGCAAAGAATTCCATATGCAAATGAAACCCCCTCTGCACTCAAATAAGATAAACTATGCCCTGCATTAATGGGACTTGTTTCGTGCACTTTCTTGCCAAACACCTGCTGGTTGAGCAAGATTGCTGACTGGTTAAATTGATTAAACTCCCATGTGGGGATACTGTGCTATTTCTTTAACTTACTGAAATACAACATTTCACTTGGTGAGTGACAAAATGTTTTTGAGTAGATTATGTGTTTAATAAACAGCTATGTGGTGCTGTAGGAAAAAATTGCTCTTGGGAAAATTCCCTTTTAAATGTTACTTTCTCTTCACCTTTTGCTTTCTCTACTAAAGGAAGGGAAACTGCATTTATAAAATTTTCTATACTGATTATAGCACAAATAGGTTATCAGAATTTTCTACTCTAGTATACAATAATATTCACAGTTTTGACATTTTAGGTTTTGTGCAATTTAAGTTGCATGCGTGCCATAAGGATGTTCACATTCATGTGACAGGGAAAAGAATTTATATAGTTACAACATCTAATTCCATCAAAAATGAAAGCTAATGTTGCAGGAAAACTCTCAGTAGATGTAAGAGAAGTAACACTAATTCATGGAAGCCATCAGCTAGTTTACAAACTCAGAAAAAAATGTGTTGATATGGGTTCAACAAAATATGCAATGAAATAGTCATAGATCTACATGGAAAAATGCAGAAAAAACACTAAAAGAAGTTTTATTCATCTGAATTACTAATGAATAATAAATGAAAAAACATTCATGATGTGCAGGATACCAGAGTGCATTTCTAGTATTTGCATTACATACATAAGTAATATTTATTAATAGTTGATTCAATCTTGAATGGTAGTAATATGATATTGAAAGGACAGATAAACTTATACTAAAACTGAAGGGAAAGTGTTTTGCACCACACAGACCTCAGTCCTGGTTTATCAATTACGCAGATTGTGAACCTGTCATGGAATCCTATTTTTCCTTCCTCCCCATGAAACCAGGATTCCTTTCTATTTAAACAGAAGTACATTCAAGTACTTTCTATGGCAAAAATTACAATGGCAGGAGGGAGTGTGGTTCACATTTCAGTTTCATCCTGACAGGAAGTTAAAGAATTATGAAAGCTGAAAATTATTCAGAAATACTACAGTTAAGATGCAAACATTTAATCTTTAAAAGTCTCACTAAAATAATGTTTTTGCACATATGACTTATTTGTTTTTCTATGAAACTATTAGTCTATTTTAGAGGAAATTTCTGAAATTTCTTTATAAAAATTTTAAAATAAATGCCCATTTTTCCTGTTCTGATTTTGTTAATAATTAAGCTGATAGAAATATGCAGCCTGCTTCATGGGTTCTTAATACCAGTTCTTGCATACTTCATTCCGTAAATATAATTTGTAGCGTAATTGAAATAAAGGAAATATCAAGAAAAGAAATTTTCCTTGGTGAATTATTTCTTCTTCCCTTTTTGTATTTTCAGAGAGGCCTTGAAGTGTTTTGCTAACAAAAAGAGAGGACAGCCCCAAGTGTTATACTTCTTGAAAGCTGCCTCTTCCCTTCACAACAGGATGTTAAATCCAGGTAATTGTTCTTTAGCAGCCTTTTCAATTTTTGGAGTAGTCAAAGAGTTCAGAAACAGTTTTACAACTACGAGTGCTTCAGAAACATGAAGGTCTGTGAGGTCTGAGGAGACCATATATTAAATAGGCAAAGGGACCCATGTACTGTCAGAGCTCTTCTGAAGTCTTTGGTAGAATTTCTTGTCTTATCAAAGCCACAATGTATCCTCAGACTAATAAGCCAAAAAAGCACGTATTACTTTCTTAAGTGGAAGGGGGTATAGTACCAAAAGCAGCATTGCTGAGGAAGAAAAGGAAGTCCTGGTGGGTAAAAGGCTGCATGTGATCCAGCACTGTGCACTTGCAGCCCAGAAAGCCAAACGAGTCCTGGGCTGCATCCAGCTTGGGGGTCCTCAGTACAGGAAAGACATGGACCTGCTGGAGTGAGCCAGAGAAGGGCCACCAAGATAGTGAGTGGGATGGAGTACCTCTTCCAAGAGAAAAGGCAAACAGAATTGGAGTTGCTCAGACTGGAAAAGAGAAGGCTTTAGCGTGACCTAATTGCACCCCTCCAAGACCTGAAGGGAGCCTACAGAAAAGATGGGGACTATTTGCCAGAGCATGGTACAGGACAAGTGAGAACGGATCCAAACCGAAAGACCTACAGTTTAGAGTAGATATTGGAAAGAAATTCTTGACTGTAAGGATAGTGAGGCACTAGAACATGTTGCCCAGAGAAGTTGTGGATGCCCCATCTCTGAGAGTGTTTAAGGCCAGGCTGAAAGGAGCTCTGAGCAATCTGGTCTAGTGGAAGGTATTCCTGCCCATCCCACGGCAATGAGGTTGGAACTAGAGGATCTTTCAAGTTCCCTTTTAATGCAAAGCATTCCATACTTCTACAATGTCACGCTCTGGGTTACCATACATGGTCAAAACTGATGTCCAGGCCAAAACTGATGAAGTTCAATGGCACTACTCTCTTTGTCTTAGTATAGTCAACTATGTAATACAGAATTAACCCTAACTCTTATCTTCTTAAACAATCTCTTGATTTTTTTTTTCCTGTTAAAGCCACTAATTCAGTCATGAAGTTGTTGTCTGCTCTGCATTTCATAGAGCCTTATATGCACCTCTGAAAGAGCTTCACAACATTCTGTGAAAGGCTTACTTGACAAATTGCTATGTGGCAGAAAGTCATTGGCAGCAAAGTGCAGACTGATAGATGTACAGATATAGCAAGGCATTGAAATATTAAAGGAATGTGTGCCACCAGTGATTTGAAGGCTGGCATTTAAAACAAAGTTCACCAATGCCTTTTCCTTTCCATGTGCAATTTCAACCTGTGACTGAGTTCAGTGTTTATTAAAGCTATCACTCAGTTAAATGGGAGTTAACAAAGACAGCAAGAACAAAGAAGGGGAAAAGGTAGAGCTGGGGATCTCCAGAGAATTAAAGCAATTTAGGAAAACTGCTGATTTCTACATTCTTAAAAGTTAAGGCTAGGTTTTTGATAACATTATTATAAATACTCAAGGAAAAAAAATCTCTCCTATATATAAGCTGTGTGGAAGACAAGAAGGTGAGACAAAAATAGGTGTAAGAAATTTAAAGGCGAAGCATTATTTGTCTGCACTCGCATTCTCTTTAAAACAGCATTTCTCACCATGAGCAATTTTCATCATGAAGCAGTAAGTTCACAGACATGAAAAAGAAATATATGCATATCTACCCAGCTAGCTAGCTGGCTATTTGTATATGCACACAATGCATTCACACAAACATACACACAAACAAAAGTTTTCTAATTTCCAGTTTGGAATGGATCACAATGAATGGCAGCATCACATTGTGCATTTTTAGGAGCTGGAAGTGACATGTTCAGATTTTTTTAAAACTGTTCTTAGTGCCAATTTTACTAATAAAGTTTTTACATGTTAAATAAGCAGAACAAAAGTGCTCGTACTGGGAAAAAATGAGGAAAAGTGGAAAAGGAAAGAGGGAGACTAGCACAGGAGCACAGGAACTCTAGTAGAAACTAACTCTACTACTGCAAAAAATTAATGTTTGTATTGTTCACTTAACTGGAAACCTGGTAGTGAATGTTGTAGATTTTTTCGCTACCATCTTCTGGGAAAGGCACTGGACTGTAACTTGGAAAACCATGATGATGATGATGATGATGTAGCTAGCCAGGACATTCTGATTTCCCACAGAGCAGAAACTAAAACTAAAGTGTTGGCAAAAGCTTTTTTTTCTTATGTGTGATGTTAAAAAAAAACAGGCTTCTTAGAGTGAGTTCAGAGAGCAGCTTCTAGCTCTGCAGCTGCCCTGTCCCTGCAGCCTCTCATGGATATGAGCAGAGGAAGGGAACACCAGCCACCTCCATTCACATTTTCTGTGAGTGAGCTTTGGAATCACCAAGCAAATTTATGGCCAAGCAAGAACAGTTAAGGAGAAACACAGACCAGGTCACACAGGCAGAAATGGTCTAAAAATCATTTGTCAGTGTATCAGTGATATTCCCCATTTAGGTGTTCACCTGAAGCTGCTGTCTCCTATTTAAAGATACTTCAAATAAGCTATGTAGCCATGTGTTGATATCAGGAGAGGACCCATCTAAGTAACAATATTGACATATGACGGGTGATGGAATGACCTTACATTGCTGCCTGAAGACAAGTTCATTTAAAGTGCTGCAGAAAGGCCATGGAATATGAATTCCCTGCTGAATTATTGTATCTCATTCATAACTCAGTAATAACTGGGGAGTTTCTTTAGTCCAGATCTATATCACACAAGGAATATTTGATGTAGGGAGTAACTCAAAGGGCTGAAACACCTGGGTGCCCTGAGAGCGGAATACAGATAATTGGTCCACCACAAACCCTTAATATCCATTTTTTAGTGTTATATTTTTGTTCTAGAATGTTAAAAACAGACTGTAGGTACTTTCTGTTCGGCAATGACAAAAAGCAGGTAAGCTGGAGAGATGCCTCCAAGATGTGTTTTCTACCCTGCCTAGAAACTCAACTCAGATCTGTCAAAATGAAACTAAAAGGAACTAATCAACATTTTGTTTTCAAAATCCATGAAGTCTGAGCTTGGTGAAAAACAAATTCATATTTCATAATATAAATACAGAAATTATAAGAACAGGTTAGACAAAAGGTGTGTGTTCATATCTTGCCCCTTCTGTTTCCTCTGTTACTTTTCCTAAACAACAGAATAAAATCCACAGCTGAAGTGTCTTCAAGTAGAGACCATTCAGGTAGGAAGACAGGTGGCTTATGATGAACAACGTTTTTTTCTCTTAGAACAAGAAATAGAGAGATGCTGAATTTTAATAGAATTAACATAAATTAGCTTATCAACAGAATCCTCTTCCTTTCTCTGTGACTACTGGCTCTAGCCAGAACTTTCTTCTCCCAGTTCTAGGTCTGTGCCATGATTGTCAACATGCATTTACATGCCAACATGTAAAATAAAGTAGGGACAACTAAGTGGGAAAGTGCAATGGGAAATAGCTTGTTTTGTCTGGACACTGATGTGTGACCACATCACCTGACTAGGAGCATTTCTGTGCAGTCTGTCCATATTTGAAAATGTTACCACTTTTAAAGAACTATGAATTTTCAGGGACTGGATACTGTTGAATACTGAGAAACTTCTCTTTTCTTGGTGTGGCAAAATAGCTAGCAAAATGTTTGTACATGGATTCACATGTTTTCAAAATGGAATTAAATATAATTACCATTAGGTACAAATTTATACAGAGAATGAAGCAAGGGCATAAAACTGAAGGGCTGGAAAAGATACAAGCAAATGCAATGGGAGACTTTCATCATCTCCAAAGTTATGGGAACTAATTTTCTAATCGCTCAAACAAAAAAAGCATTAACTTAGCTTGTTGATCTATTTGATAATTTTAATACTGTTTTAAATTCTGATGAATCAAGCATGCTAATATAGATATTCCAGTCACAAATTCCTTCACTTTTAAAGAATAGTTTCTAAATCTTCAGTTGTGGCACCTTCTAATTCAAAATTATAAACCAAACATTTTTCAAGATTTCAAACAATTTCAGGATGTTTCTGAAATTTACAAATATTTATCTTAATCTCTTCAGTTACAAACCTTAAAAATAGAATATTATCCAGTGGTAGGATTGGATTTTACTACTGGAAATAGGAAAATACTACAGAAAAATGATAATATCCTTCATTAGGGTGATTCCAAAGTGTGCTGGATATGATTTTGACACTGTTGCAAATAAGGTGAAACACAGGTTTCTCTTTAATCTAGCCTCGCACATCAGCTTCCTAAAATCCAGAATGGTCACAGCATTCTGCATGCGCTACACTGTACCACTTCTTCTCTCCATTATCAAAGATATCATACAACTTGTCAGTGTTAAATAAAAAAAAAAAAAAAATTCTTACCATAGCAAAGGTCTGGCTTTATTCTCTTGGTGAGCTACTGGCATGTTCCAACACAACTATTACAAACATTGTTAGCCATAAACACGTCTATTTATTCTCTACAATATTTCAAAAGGAATTATGTAAAAAAGCTCATGCAGAGCAAGTTATTCTGAAACTTTCAAAGAATCATGTATTGCAGATGTACTACCCACAGAATTTATTCTATATCAGTAAAGGTGAAATGAGGATAAAGTTAATAATGTTATTTCACTGAAACTATTTCTTACAATCACAGCTTATTTCCAGCTTTTGTCAAACAGATATAATAGCAATGCAATATGATTATATAACAAAACAACTTCTGCATGCTTATTCTGATTTATACACTAAGTTACATAGATTCTGTGAAAGAAACAACATTTTTCCCTCTGAGTCTTATTCTCCTTCTGATGTGACTAATCAACATGCCACATCAAATCACTGGAGTCACTTGAATCTTGTGCAACTACAAAGTCAGATAAATTTGGAAGTTCATTTCCCTTCCTGGCTGCTATTGCAAGATAAAAAAGCAAAATAGGGGTAGGAGGAAATTTTGAATGACATGAAGAAAAGTGCCTACAGACTGTTGTAAATTACACCTCTATTACTGTGCACTCTTGGCATTTTCTGAAGAAATGTGTAAATCAGCTGATTTTCTTGCAACTGACCTTGTTAACAATGGGATTCTTTTCCCTGTTTCTAAGACTATCTTTGAAAATACTAAAACCTGAAAGTTTCAGGTATTGAAGAAATTTAATATTTACAGAACTGTATGGGTCTTTTTTTTGAAGCTCCAGTGTGACACATAAAATCAAGATCTCATCTCTGGAAATGTCACAACTTTCACTTCTGACATTGAACAAGGCATTCTTTCTACACAGGTAGATACTTCAGCTATCTATAAATAAAGGCAGAAAACTAATTTTACACCTACTCTTTTTTTTTCTTTACAGTTGTATTTATTGACTATGATCTGGGATCTGTACATTCATCAGCAATAAATTCTCCAAGCAATATAAATCGTTTGGAGTTTTTTTTCCCAAAAACATTCTTTCTCTGGAAGCTGGTTTCCTCTCCCTTGATTGATATGACTCAGATATGCAGTTACCTGATTTGGGAGCACTGACCTCACATCTGTGAACACCCTCTGTGCTGTACTTGCATTAAAAAAAAACCCACATATAATTCTACTTAGGAGAAAATGTAATATTTTTTTTTGACAGTGACTATTTTGAGTTATTTTTGAGCAGATATTTATGTCATTTCTATGGTTCATTTTCTTCTAAAGCCTGACTACCAGCACCAATATCCATTAAAAAGAAAAAAATATTAAATATCTCTTCTTATGTTTTTCTTGTCATTCAGCAACTCAGTTGCTCAGTTTGATTTCTTTAAGCTTCATCTGCCATCCAGCCTGCAAGGCAGTGCATCACATACCTGAACAGTTTGTTAATGAACCCAGAGTCTTTTTTCCTTGTTTTGGAGCTATCACTGCTGCCTCTCTGCTGGACCACCACTGGTAAATTGTTTCTGTTGAAAAGAAGCAAGGTATGATCAAAGGTTCTAATTTTTTTCTAAGTGCTTGTTGAAATTTTGCCAGTTCTTTGCCATCTCCCAAGGTGCTGAATTTTATGCTCTAATTATTTTTCATATTATAACTCCAACCCCAACAGCAGCAACACATATTGGATTTTTTTTTTTTTTGCCTCTTCCTGGGAGTATCACTAATTCCTTTATTTTTAAGAGGAAAGAACCTTGACTGTGTCCTAAAAACTATGGTCTGACCTTCAGAAATAAGTCCAAAAGCACAGTAAGTTGAGACAGCAGGTTTCTCTTGAACAACAGTAGCAGCTGTGGGAGATCTGACAAGTCTGAAGAACTGATTCCTTTTTAGGTTGCCATGGTGAGGCTTCTAATTTATAAATCATTACTGTTATACTTTTGTTCCTCAAAGTCAAAATTAATTGTTTAGCAAATGTCTTCCACAGGAGGTGAGTTAATGAAATAAATCAGTGTACAAATCCTACAAAATAAACTAGTAATCTATCCTTTCAGGACCTCTTCTTTTGAAAGTCTTACTTTTTAAATTCCTCATTAAAATTTGTGCATGCGTTTTCAGTTGTCCATACATTATTATTTTAGGAAAAATACTTTTTTTTAAGTTTCCTCAATGCTATCTCAGCTCTCAATGTAAGGCATGCATCCTGCAGCCTGTCTTGGCAACAACATATAATTAATATGTGTTGACCAAAGAAACTCTTCTGGTTATAAACAGATCACTTACTGAAGTTACAAATTTCAAAACATCAACTTTATATCAAAAAATATATTTTCTATGCAAAATTGGTGATTACATTCCATGTCTCTCAGTTCTATTCTTTATATATTCTCTTTTCTTGTCTTTAATTTCTACCTGTTATAGGGAAGTCCTGCATTTAGTATAATGATTGCCACACTAATAAATTTCAAACATACACCACCCTTGTTTCAAATAAATATCACAAAGGCAGACCCATCATACAAGCTGTATTAAAATGGTCGAAAAAACCAACCAGAGTGATAAGTACATTTATTAGTACCATTAGTACCACAAGAATATATTCTTTTATATTTGGGGGCTACTAAGAATTATAAATTATTCTAAAAGAAAAATTCAATCACTTTGTTTTCAGTTTCTGAAGCCAAAGACTCTGGACACGTTGATTTATATCTGATGGCCAAATCCTATATGCACCACTACAACTTCCTTTCAAATGATGCAGAAAAGATTGGTCCCCAGGCATTAATCCTCCAGAAACTGAACATTTAGCTTTTCAGGAGCACCTATTTGTTAAAAACACAAGCATGGCACAGGAATAAGTAGTTAGTGATTTATGGTGCTGAAGGCTAATCAGTGCTATCCGTAATATGAGAGATTTAATTCAGAATGTTTTTCTTCAGCACATGAAGGGTTCATCTGGAATGGTACAGGTGGAGACAGCAAAATAAATGGAATGAAGTGTCATGTGAAAAAAGAGACATATGAAAAGGAAAAAAAAAAGCATGCAAAACCAGGTGTGCATAAAAGTGAAAGGAATATACACTCATCAAATTGAAATGACATGAAGTAGCAGTACCTGAAGAAGTGATAGGCAGGGAATTGTCAAACAGCCAGCTGAGGAATCACAGCTAGAACACAGCTGCTGCAAATGGCCAAACCTTCAGCCTTCAAGAGTATTATTCTGATAACAGAGTGTGCAACTTTTCTGTACAATTAGAAAGCCTATTGGAAGCCAGCTCAGCTGCTGGCCTAACCTTTTGGACAATCGCAGTCATTTAATTTAACATATTTAATGTTCTAAAAAACTAAAGTCTCCAAAGAAAATTAGTTAACATATAAAAATTGTGCTTTTAGGACCTGAATTGCTGAGAGAAAATTAGAGTAGAGAAGAGTTCTTGTCTAAATCCCATAGAAATGAACTTCTACTTCAAGCATCTTTAACAGAATTTACAGGTTCCCATGATAATGGTGTTATGCTTGCCACAACACAAAACTTCAAGGAAGCGCATCTAAATTTTGTGGCAATATTTATGTCTTTGAGAGTATCTTTCATATCTCTTTCTCATATCTGCATTATTGTGATTTATGCTAAGAATACACAACTGCTAAACCATTTTAGCACAATTACATCTTACTATTAATTGATTTATCTTGAGTTCAATGGTTACAGTAGAGATTCGAGTCAGACAATTCAGAATCTCCTTACCTCTCTTCGAGACGGTTTGAGAACTGGAGCACTGGTCCCATCATCAGTCCACTTTCTCGTCAGACGCCGTCTTATTTTCCTGAATTATCTGCCTCTGATAAGAATCCTTGCTCTTTGTCTTCTCTCATGTTTGTTTCCAGAAATACTGCAGACATCTGCAAAGTAGTCCTCCTTGAAGAAAAATGGAGAGCAGTGGGCAGATTCAGGTAAATTCTGGAAACTGAGAGATAGAAGCTTACATTTGTGAACCTGAACAACCTTGGGCTGCCTGATAGAATGTGACGGCAAAAGTGTGCTCTGGAGACAGATTTTGAAGAGGATGAAGCTGTAGTGTTTTTAACACCCACTGGAACCTCTTTCAAGGCATGAGTGACAAAGTTGAAGAACACATCCAAGTATTTGTTTGAAAATTTTAGTGGAGAATGAAAACTGGCAGTAAAGATTTCAGTTTATCTCCAGAAACTGTCCACTTCTCATAATAGGCATAAAAATGGAATCAGTCTCTCTTGCAGTTTTGGGTTTTTTTCCCTATCCCTTGAAACAGTGAGAAATATTTGATTCCTTGACAAACCCACTGACATCTATGAATGAAATAGTCTGAGGCAGTTTATGTCTCACAGGCTCCTTGCACGCAGCTGAGCTTCTAATACACATTTTTAATCTCTTACATTAATAAGGGTTGGAAATGTTTTATGCCCCCAGATGAGAGCTCTGATTCTCCAGTGTGATAGAGTAATAAGTTTGTAATTTGTAAAGCAACTTGATGATTGCAAAATGCACATTATATTGTGATTACATTTTTTGAAAGGCATCAACATTTTTAAACAAAAACACTAACATTTCTCTATTCATTTAGTATTTCTGTTCCTCACAGACATTTTATACTTTCTGTCTAGTATCAGATCAATAGTATTAATGTGAAATGGAGTTTGTGCTTTGACAAAGATACCAAGCTCATTGTGCTAGACCAAGTCATGTTAATACATTCCTGTTCATTGTACTTTATTGTGTTTCATGATTTCATGGAAATACAGAATGGTCTGTGTTGGAAGCAAACTTGAAGATTTCTGGTTCATTTCTATGAGCATGGACACCTTCCACTAGACCAGGTTGCTCAGAGCCCCATCCATCCTGGCCTTAAAAACTTCCAAAGATGGGGCATTCCCAACTTCCCTGGGCAACCTGTGCCAGTTAACCTTCACAACAGGAATTTCTTCCCTAATCTGCCTAAACTGTTGCCCTTTCAGTCTGTAGCCATTCCCCCTTGTTCTGTGTCTACATGCTCTTGTATAGAGTCCCTCTTCATCTTTCTTTTAGGGTCCCTTCAGGTACTTGCAGGCCACAATTAGGTCACCCTAAAGCCTTCTCTTTTCCAGGCTGAACTGTTCCAATTTCGTTCACATTTGCTCTTGTAAGAGGTGCTCCATCTCTCTAATCATCGTGGCCTCCTCTGTACTCACTCCAGTAACTCCATGGCCTTCTTGTGCCAGGGACCGCAGAGCTGGATGAAGCATTCCAGGTAGGGTCTCATGAGAACAAAGTAGAGGAGCAGGTATTATGCATTATCATTTACTCTGGTCTTTCTGAAACAAACACCAAAAAAAAAAGACAATCAGAAACATCAGCAAATAAATATTTTTAATATTACTGCCTTTTTCTTTAATGCAAAATGCTACAATCAGACAACCTTGTGGAAACAACCTCATAGAAGTAATATCTCCTCCCACATATCTCTTGAACTTGAAAACTTAAAGGATTTTTTTCCCTTCCATTCTGACATGAAAAAACCGTTGTTGTTAATTCAACAGATGTTTGTAATATTTCAATGTCTTGGGCAATCAAATTGGAATAATTTGCCACGTACTTCATATTTCCCTTACATACCAATGAATATATTCAAGAATGTCCCGAATCCAAACAAGGACTTTCACACATTCATACTAATTCTTGACTCATGGTAGTGGTTTCATTATTAATAATGTAATATTTATAATTACATCATAAATGTACATATAAATGTACATATACATAAATGTACATATATACACATATATTATATATGTGTATATATATATATGTATATATACATATATAATAATGCTGATTACAGGAAGCACAAGAAGTCAGATTTTTACTTCATTTTCCATAAATCTTTCACAAAGCACAACTGTAGTTCATAATCTGCTTTTCATCCATACAAAAATAATACATAAACACTCCATAACATAAAGGACAATAGCGGCTGTCAAAGCAAGATCTTTCCATAATTATCCTTTTCTTGGCATGAAAACATGTGCTTTTAAAACCAAAATCAGAATTAGAAGAAGTTCTCCAGGATGGAATTTTCTCCTAGGGTTAGCTAGGAAAGCAAGTCTCCTACCCTTGCTGCATGCTTACAACATGAATAAATGCTGCAGGGAGCAGGGAGCCACTGTAATTCTGCTACATCATTCTGTAAGGCTGTGACTGCAATCTTTGAATGTCTGGGTAGGCACAATTCCCCATGTATTATTAATGTCCATGGGAAGTCCAGGTTCATGCTTAGCAGTCACTGTGCCTTCCTTTCCTGCTGCATGCATAGCACTGGGGCATCCACAGCAATACCAAAGGAGGTATTTAAGTTGACCCAATTTTTACTTTCATAATACTATAATTTTTATTTAAAAGTTAAAGACTGAATTAAAATCAGACCCTGGAGACCTTGTTTACAAAAATCCCTTGCTGAAAATATTTGCATCAAGACTTCAAATCAAATTGTAGCTTACACGTTGAATATATTAAATACTGGTCTTTCTGCTTTATCAATTTTTTTTCAAAGCCTTGGGTTTGGCACCTTGGGTAATCTTAATATCATGTAAATCTAGAAACTAACTGAAAGATATAACAATTTCTGCTTTCAAAAATTAAAATCATCATATCCATACCTCTACCTTGCTTTACAAATTCTATCCACTGCAAATTATTCAACTTTCATGTGCTTTAAAACCCACAAATAATGTAATGTTATATGACACAAATTGAATCAGGAAAAGTTGTTTTAGAATGATTTTGTGTTGTGGTTATATCATTTGTGATAAGACTTGCCTACCAATTTATAAAACAAAACCTTTTTTTTCATGTCAAAATGTTATAAGTGTGTAAGAGATCTCAGCAGTAACAGAACATGCCATTTTTAAATCAGCGAATATACTTAAACTGTATCCAGCATTACAAAACTATGTTTATTACATAAAAATATGAAATTCATAAATAAATAAAATTTTGAGCTATTTTGAGTGTTGTGCAACATATTTACATTTTTAAAAGCCATGAATGTTATTTGAGATAATCAAACTCACTCAGAAAACAAAAACTAAACACCAAATTTCCTTGGAAGACTTATATCTACTTCTGTTTCACTCAACAACCAGTTTCCCAAGGGATTGTTCTTAATAAATGACATATAGATGTTATATAAAAATTATATTATATTCACTATCCATAAAAGCTTATTTTAAAGTTCAGAGTCATCTTAGTCATAAAAGATTTCTATCAGACTTTATCAATCTATCAAGTTTTTACCAAAGCCTTTCAGCAGAGAGGAGTTATAAATTATAGGCATTCTTTGCACTTTATATTAGGTTGTCAAATGAACCTCTACTAAGTAATTTTACTTGAGTGGGGCATTAAAAACTTTTGAACAACTGAATGAAAATATTTTTAATAGTTAAATATCTGTTCATGTAGCGCAAACATAGACATAAATGTTTCTGCTTATTCTTTAACTTCACTAAATCCTCTGAATTCTATTTGTCCTCTTATCTGAAAATGAGTTTATCTACAAAATTACCTTGGATATATTTTTTTGTGCAAAAATTTTTTTTTCATTTCAGCATAAAAATTTGAATATAGAAGAATAAATATATTGAAAAAAAAATCATATTTTTTCAAAAGCAGTTGAGATTTTGAAAAACTTGTCCTTCTTATACCTGTATCTATTTCTCCTAAAATTGAGTGGGGATACTATTTTATGCACCTGTTCAAAAATACCAGTCTTTAGGGCAAACCAACATAGTGGCAATTGTCACAAAATAGCTTAAAAACATTGAAAGTTTTAAATCTTTTGCACAGTTTTGTAACATTGAAGTAAGAGGGTCTGTCATATTTAATTTGCTAAGCTATATTCCCTCCTAACTCTGAAGCATCAAGAGTAGCATCAAAACCTGCAAAACACTGTAATATTATACACAATAGATGTCAAAATTAAATTAAATTAAATTTCATATTTCAAAATATGAAAACCATAGCAAGCCACCTTAATTCTGTCATACAAAAGTATTTAAGCTATGATTTATAAATATTGTATTTCATGTATAATTGTTGATAGAAAACATATTTAAATACTAAGGTTTTCATAGATAGTTTCACCATAGGCTGCTTTTAGCATGAACAGTACTCAGAAATTCATCTCTTCTTCGTCATCCATTTAACATCACTCAGACACATTAACCAGAAGAAAATATTAATTGTCCACTGTATGTCAAAACAGATAAAACTAAACTTCATCTTTGAAAATCAAAAGGTATCATCTCAGGACAGTATATAAATGAATGGGAGTAGAGCTGCCTCTGTCCATGAGATAATAGAGTGCTTTGTGAAAGTGTCCTGCACTGATTTGCTCTGACTGTGAGACACTGAGCAATTTAACAAAGCTGCTAAACTTTGAAGGTCCACCACAGCAGAAAGTTAAGGGAAAATGGAGGAGAAAAGAATGTAAAGATTAGCTGTCAGGTGTATTAAAACAGTTATTTACTGAAACAAATCAGGAATTCTGCTTCCATGGTCATTAAATGTTAGTTTAATGTAAAAATACGCCTGCAGACAGTATGTGAGTTATTAAAAGACATAAAATATATTGAATACACCATTTTTCTAAAGCATTTCAACCCAGTTTTTATGATTCATCAAATTTCAGTCTTAGCATATCACCCAGAGTCTTCTCAGTATGATATACCCAAAAGCAGCACAATAAAAAAGAAGCATTTTTCTGCACTATACACCAGGGTTCAGACACTTCTTTTGAAACAGGTTTTTAACCAGATTAATTCGTCAGCCTGAGGGCACACCTAACATTCATCCTTGGCTGCATCTGTACAATCTGGTCTACAGCACATCCTAAATATGAGAAATTATACAATCAGAATGTTTAAGGATCTGGCATTGATTTTCAAAAGCTGAAAAAGAGTAAAGCAATATTATTGTTCTAATTCTAAAAGTGCCAAGAACCTAGCATGAGAACTAGGTCCATATAAATAGACTCCTGAGATCCCTAAAAATAGGTATTAAAAAAGGCCTTCTCACTGCAATATTAAGGTGATGAATTTGTGAATCTGCATCAAAGGAAAAGCCTCGGCATGAAAAACACAGACAAACTCTTACAGATCAATATTAACCTGTCTCCATATAAGCACAAAATAATTTAAATTGTATTTGCAATACACCCCTTTTTAAAGAGAGGAGATCAAGCTGATAGGAAGGTTCAACATTCAAGCTAATCACTGAAATTCTTACTGATATATTGAGTAAGCTTTTCTTTTTAGACTTAGGTCTAGCTCAAAATTTGCATTTGTTCAATGGTCAGTTTAAGGTTAAATATTCAATTTGCAGTGAGACAATATTAACACTACAGCCCAGATTGTATTCTTGGTTTCATGTACACTTATTGTATATTCATCTAGAATCATAGTAAATTAAACAAGAATTTGGCTTTGTAATAAATACTCTGTAAACTACACTCTGATATCTCTGAAGCTATTTTGCATGAGGTTTACATCACATTTTTACAAAGGTGACTAGTGTCTAGCTTTGGAAAAGGCTGTCAAGAGAAGTGGTGAAATCATCCTTTGAAATGTGCAAAAAGGTGAATGTGGTGTGTGGGGACAGGGTTTAGTGGGGAACTCAGTGGTGCCGGGTTAACGATTGGATTTCATTATCTCAGAGGTCTTTTCCAACTTAATGATTCTGTGATTCAAATTCTGTCATGAGGCTGATTTAGAAATATCTTTTTGTGTCAAGATAACCTCAAATATTCTACCACCTATGTTGTATCATTTCTACTGAACAGACTTAATTACAAGTTGAACTTTAAGAAGTTTGTTTTGTTGTTTGGTGAAAAATTGATGCTTTCTCAAGAATAGATCTATCTGAATGCACTCCAATATGAAACAAAGAAACAAAATGAAGCAGAACATAACATTTTAGGAGGGGAAAAAATATTTTCATATGCTTATGCAACTGCTCCTTTCTTTACAATGAGCGAAGTCAACCTAGGAAAATAAAAAAACTTCATTAGACAAAAGAGACATTCATATGTTAAACAAAGGCTCTTGACTCTTTAAATTGTGCATCTTAATTGGAATGTGTGTGTCTATGAGTGAGAATGAAGTATGTAAATATTTATACAAGCCTGCATACATTCATGTAAGTACCATCCCCCGGAAATTAGGTGTTGTTATTATTGATACTATTATTTATATTTTTAAGGAGACATTCCATTTCCTGATTCTCAATTATTCAGCATTTTTAAGTGACTGAGTCACACACAGTGTATTGTTAACTTGACAAGGACAACTTCATCTAAATTTGACATCTTCATGCTTTTCATTTGTTTCTCTTTCCTGTATTTCTTCTTTCATATGCTGAAGATTTGTATTCTAAATTCTCATTTGGGAAGAAAAAAATGTCAAAACATAGTCAAATTATAAAATATTGATTATATCTTTCAGAATGTAAACATTCCATATAAATGCAAGAAGGTGCTGGATGCTCCAGTAACTGAGTAAGGTCAATAGAGATATGAATATCTTCATTTTAGAGATATAATTGGCATCTTCAATAAAGACTATGGAAAAGCAGGTGTGGAGTAACTGTGACAGCTTATGCTATCCTGTGTTTAGCACACATTTCTATGTGTATTCATGTGTGCTTTCTTTATGATTTATGATATATTTCTTTATTCTTTTTGATATATTTTCTATTATATTCCTCTATCACATATGTCTCTAATAGTCCTTTAATTTTCTTTGTTTTGAAGACAATTCTGTTTTATGGGTTTTGTTTTGTTCATCTTTCCTTTCAGTTGTCCTTTTCATGATAATTTTAGTAGGATTCTGCCATACTTTGATTTTGGTTCTGTTCATTCTAGTCACCAAACATTTTGTCTCTCCAAATTTGTTCCCTCACCTGTTATTTTTGGGTTTGTTTTTTTTTTTTTTTGTATTTAATTTTCCCCTTTCTGGGGCTTTTGGTTTGTTTTTTTATTTATTTTTTGTTCCCTTACCTATTATTTTTTGGGGATGGCTGGGCAATCTTTGCACAGTTATCTGCTTTGCAGTCTGTCTGCTGCTCTTTAGTGCTGTTTGTCATGTGCTGTTTGCTCACACTGCTCTGGATAAGAAGTGAAAATATCCTTGATCAAGTGATCCTCCAAGGTTGCTAAAGGGCAACAGATCTTCTCCAGCTGAAAAGAAAAAAGCTAAGCAGCACAAAATGCTGTTGCACCAAAATACCCAGAATTTTGTGAGTCTGAAACAAACTGCAGAAGGAACTATCTCTATCTACATAGTCTGAGGATTTCCAAAACCACTGGTTCACCCAATTTTGCCCCCTATTGTGACAGAGAAGGCCTTGTAACTATGACACAACAAAAGTCAAAATGCTAGTTCATTTTCATATTTGAATCTTCAGGGATGCCTTTTCTCTGCATGAGCATCTTACCAAGTACCATGACAGATTATCATATAATTAAGGTATTTGAACACCTTTAATTAAAGCTAAAATCAAATATCTTGAGAGCTCCTTCTTCTTCCACCTATTGCTCCACTATTGAATGAATCATCTTTGTGCTGATCAGAAATACATTATTTCAGAATACATTATTTCCACTGTAGTTCATACCCTTTCACAACTTGATTCTGCCTCACCTTCCATTTTTTTTTTAATTTTAATTGATTCTTTTCTTTTACCAGAATGGGAAGATAGTTTGTCTTTTGCAGGACTTCAGGGAATAATAAGAATTCTTTTGTGGGTTAATCTAACTAGATTGCTTCTAACATATAGTTCAGTGGTTCACAAATTCCTGTGAGCATTTTCAAGGGACTCTTTTAGATATTTCTAAATGTAAAAGAACAAGCCCAGTATCAGACACTCAAAGTTCAATAATTTGTTGGTTTATGATCCTCTTTCCCTTATAACAGGGCCCACAGCCACAAAAGTCTGAACACAACACAGTTTAGCAACAACAAAAATATTTTCTACATGTACAGAGAATCTCTCTCAAAAACAGAACTCAGAATCCTGAATCAGAGGGAAGAAGGGGATGGAGTCATGATAATAATATTTAAAAATAAAAAAGGAAAAAAAACCTTAATGTGGAAAAAAATCACTATATATAATTAAGACATTTTAACTCACATGTTGAGTATCAGATGGATGCACAAGCTCTAACATGACCCCTCATAAAAAGAGAAGTAGATGAATCAACCAGTAATTCCAGGCTAAGGGGCAAGAATAATCAAACCCATGCAAATTATTTGCTCAGGAGGGAATACTGACAGTCCTTCTGCATGGTGACATTAATAATCACATCCATTAATGATCTGGAAGTCTGTACAAATGCCATTCAACTTTACCTGATCTTCTGCAAAATTCTTGTTCTTTAAAATTTTAACTTTCATAATATAATAAAATATAAAAAGTACAGAGAAAAATTACATCAAGTCTTGTAGTCTTAACTGATAATACTTACTAAGAAAAAAAGTAAATAAAATTAAAATAAATTAAAACAAATAAAAAATCAATTAAATAATGAGTATATTTAATTAATAAAATACATTAAAATTAAATAAAAGAAAATTTAAAAAATAATTTACAATGGAAGAAGTGGAAGAATGAGATTACCTACACTAAATTAAAACTAGGACAAAATGCCTTTTAAAAAAAAATAGAGACATCAGGGCAAATTACCAGGTTAAAACTGAAGCACGTTAAGAAGGCTGAAGGAAAGTTACTGAGGGACATTTAAATGGAGCAGATTTTCACCACCAAATGCTGAACCAGCAGGATTTGGCTGTTTCATCTCTGCCTTCTCTCCCAACAAACAGGACAATCTTGTCCAGTCTAAAACGCAATGCCAGTTTTTGTGCCATCCTTTGCAGTGTCTGGCTTCACAAGGCCTGCTGCCCTGAGCTCGGCCCTGCATGTCCCCTGCCCTGGGGACAGGGACCTGGTGCTTCCAGAAGCTCCTGCTCCGAAAAGAGCAGCCAGGTGGACAGGCTGGGGTCACAGCCATAAAGGCTTCCAGATTTCCAGAACAGCTGGTGCTCTGCACTAACTGGCATCCACAGCTATACAAAACATCTGAGCAGACTCAGGAGAGCACAATTGCACAGATTCCTTGCTACAATGGGATCTTTTCTGTAAAATCCACATTAAAAAGTTACAATTCGAGCCAGAGAGGTGGGAGAACTTTTGACCCTGTGAGAATGTGGCAACAAAATGTCCCAGGAGGAGACTGGGAAATGGCTTTTCCAGTCCTGTACCATAGCCACACTGTTGTCCCTATAGGTAATCCCTTCTTGTTGTCTCCCCAAGGTATTGCTGCAATCTTTTCAGATACAAACATCTGTTACAGAGAAATATTTTCTTAAACTTCACGCACATAACACAAATATGTACATAAAGGCCAGTATTGGATCAAATGAAATGTGCCAAACGTATAATTCCTCAAGTGATAGAGTTCCCTTCCATAGGAATTCATGAAGTGTTTTTAAATTCTGTTAGAGTAAAAAAGGTCAAACTATCAAATGTGAATCATTTTAACCATTAAACAATGATACATGTATAAGAATTTTTAGAAAACCATTCACGCAACAGTCTATAACTTTAGTTTATAGCTTTAAAAATATTTTGCACTCTCACTTATAACCTTCACCTATAAACGCTAAAAATCAAAAACTTAAAATTGTTTCCTTTAACTTCTGTTATTGCTCCATGTCAACAGGATTAATCAGGAACTCATTCATCAACAAGAATCTCTTTGGTCGTAACACAATTCTCAGACAAAACAACAAGAGTATATGATACAATTTTAAGAAAATGGGGGTTTTTAGAATTTTCACTGATGTCAACATCTGTGCAAGTTTGGGAAAAGTGGGGCGAGCTAAAAGCATATAATCAAAACGGAGGCATCATTTCTAAATATACCTATTTCATTTGATGCAGAAAGATTTTAAAGTTCTCACACAAATTCTCCATTTTTGGAATCACAGCAAGCAAACTTTCTTTATGTCTGTAACAAGCCATAACCTCTGAAAGTCAAAACCTGTAATGAAAATGTTCCTGCATGTCTGTGGAAACTCCATGGCTTCCAAAAGTTTTGACAAATTACAATCTACCATTTTAAAAATTTTGTATAATACCCAAAAACATAGCCTTCTTTCATTTGACTGTGCATGATCATACACAGATCTCAGAGTCCACAGGTGCATTTTCAGTAATTCAGCCTAGGAATCTGTAGGAGCTCCTGTGAGTCTCCAATTTAGCCAGTGCACACACATCCAGCATACAAATATAAAGTTAACAAACTCAATAGACTTTAGATCCCATTTCAAATGAAAAAGCTTAAAGATATCAGAACCCTTCTCATAACTGAAGCATTCAATGTGTCAAAAATATCTTTACTGAAAAGATGAAGGTTTTTTCATGTTCTGTAGGAGAAAAATACTGGTAATAGGAATGTTTAGATTTCCAGTTAAAACTCTCTGTACAGGGTATCATTAGCAAAATTTGGAATTCTGTTTGATGCTAGCAAGTACAAGTCTCTGAGAGAAGTAGTAGGAAAATGAGAATTGTGGTTTGACATCACACACAAAAAATCTTCAAAGAAAACACAACAATATGTACTGCAATACATTTCTCTTTTTAATCAACACATAATCCTACAGGCATGTTAACAAGAAAATGCTTCTTACTTATTAAAATACTGATGATATTGCATGAGGTTGTATAAACGGAGTAACATTTTTTTACATGCATATAGTCAAAGGAAAAAATTGAATTCTTTTCCTTCAGTCCATAATACCTGTATTTTTTATTTTTAAAATAATTCATCTTTAAAAAATACATAAATAAAGCCCAAATATGTGATTTCCTGGTCCAGATTCAACCATTTTTGATAGCTGCTTTTACATGCAAAGCATCTACACATAGTTCTTATGTTATCTTATTTTATATTTTATGCTATATCGTTACATTATGTTGTGTTTGTTATGTTATGTTATGCTATGTTTCACTATGCTATGCAATGTTATATTACATCTTAAAAGCTGGTCTTCCACATCTTTTTAAAAATAGCAGTCTTTAAAAGTTTGAAATTTGGATTATGCTACCCTATCTCTTAATACATTACTTCTTCAATATTCCAAAAGAACTTCTAAGAAGAGGACAGGGAAATTTCTGGGTGGAAAGTGAAAAAAATCTTGAGAATGCAGCTCTTTGGTTAGGATTGTGTTTATTTGGAAACATTGAAAAGCAAGGGCTTGAGGGGGTTGGGGCTTTTATTTGTTTTTTTGTTTGTTTCTTTTTTGGGGGAGGTGGGGATGAAGGGGGTTCTGGCTATCATGATGGATGTGGAGCACTCCTATCCATGCTCAGATCCTTCCATGTCAAAGTACTTTTTTATCAACCTCCTATTCCACCACCTAGATTTCAGTATTTATCTGTTTTCAGATTAGTGTTTCCCACTGACTAGCTCCTCCGTATATTTAATAAGTGATACAGAGTCCCTTGTTTCAATTGTTTGTTTGCATATAATCCTAAATCCTAGTTATTAATTATATCATGCCTTATTTCCCTGTAAGATTTTTACATTATGGTCATCAATAGTTACCCTTTCAAATCCTTCCTGACAAATAAATTATGTTCCACAGGGTGGATGTAGATTGAAATGTCCATGGTGGAGCATCCATGTGACTGAGAGATAAACTTTTCTTGCTCAGTAAACAACACCTGGGACCACATTCTGTTACATTCTGTAACAATGCAAATAATTAGGAAATTGCTTGAAGAGCTTTTATTCTCCTCCAGAAGAAGAATTAAAAGAAACTACTAGCTCTGGGAAAGGAGCTCAATTCTTTGTAACACAGCAAGACAAAAAGCTACTCAAGAAAAGATAATGATCACATTTTTAAAACAGCAGAGTCATTTCTAAATATAAAAGTGTTCCATCCCTAAGCATTAAACTATCTAAAATTCTGAACCAGATTCTGTACATGCTAAATGTTAATTGCAAGGTAGGAGTTTAAGGGAAACTGAAAATCATGGAATACAAAATATCAGTAATTGGAGTTGCCTCATATCAACCCAAATATCTTTAGCTTTGACTGCAATGAATTCTCTGGTATCAAATAGATTTTCTGTACTCCTCAGTATTAGAGAAAATCATTTTTATGGCAAAATCCTTTTGGGGCACTCTAAAAATGTAAATTATATAATCTTTCAAATATAAATTGGAACTTGATATAGAAACAGCAACAAGAGCTTTATTTGGTACCATAAAATATCACCTTAATTTCTGAACTAGAAAAAAAAAAAAAAAAGGAAACCTATACATGCAATAACCTATAGAAAGTAACAAAGGGCAGTGAGCCACATGAATGTATTGTGATCCATGACACCCATAACATTAGTCTAGACACAAGACAATAAATGACTAAATATATTATTCTATGTAATCTAACAGCAGCAGGCCTGAAAACCTCCAGAGGCATGAGTTTGCAGTAAAGAGGAAATACCTCTCATAATTATTATTTTTATTTTTTTTCCCTCAGGTAGCTTCAATTTGGTCCACCCAGGAAGTCTTTCCTGGAAAATATCTACATTCTCTTTGCTTCCACAAGCTTGGTGAGACATGTTATGCTCTTGGTCTCAATCTTATGACATAGTTCCTTGAGAAATCTAGTCCATGACAGCACAATGCTTCTTATGAGGATATCAGGAAGTAAATGTAAAGGTATTATAGAGCATTACCAATGCTAAAGGGTGCTAAAGGGTGATTATTTTGAAGCCAGGATAAGCTACATTTCTAGCTATCTTTCTTACTTTCCTAGACTTCTAATTTGAAAGATATGTTTCAGTCACTCTTTGCAAAAGCAGATTTTGAAGCAGCCCTGGGAGAGAGAAAAAGTGCTGGAGCATTTATTACAGTCTGTCCAAGGAATAACAGGGTTAATCATGTTTGATAAGCCCACGCAATGTAAACAGTGAAAAGAACTGATGCATTTTTAAAGGGATTGTCAGTCCCACTCGAGGCAGGGGCAATAGTCACCCAGAGAACTCTATCAGTAAGCAGTGTCATTAATAATGATTCATGGATATGGATATTCACAACAGCTGTGTCCTCACCTTTAAGTACCTCATACAATATTTAGGAAGTGCTGGGAGATATTGCAGCAGGGAAGCAACTAAATTGCTAGAAGGCAATGCTGGTTTAAATTGTTTAATGTTCCTCCTCAAAACGGGTGTACTGATTTTTCAGAGCAAATCTCTCTTCCTCCATCTCTCTCCAATAAACCTGTGGCAAGCAAAATGAGCAACATGCTAATCATCCAGTCAGTGAAATCTAAAATGATGTGATGTGTTGGCATCAAAACGAATATATATCATCAACTTATGAATAAGTTGTCTGTTGCCAATTGTCCTTCCTCCATTAACATAGAAAAGAAATATATGGAGCAGCTTCCCTGGAACACCTTGAGTTTTAAAATTCAGAAGTACATACTTAATGTTCCTTTTTATTTTACTCTGAGCTGTTGTAGTTCAAAAGCATGAATTCATTGTTTTCATGAAATAAGATGTATTTCATTATCAGATTCAGCAATAAATAGCCTAACTACAATCTAATTATTCTTGAAAACAGGACAAATCACTAAAAAAGTATTCCTTTTGTATATTTCTCCTCATCTTTAGGAATATAAAAAATGAGCCCTAAAATTACAAACTAAAACTGCTTAAATGTTTACAGTATTGCCTAGATTGCAATGTTCAAAAGAACTTAGTGAATTTTTGGAGGGAATCACCATAAGGTGAGTCTATGCACAGTTCCTGGACCCTTCCCATCCTAATTTCCTGAATGACTGCACTTTGGCCCCAGAACTCACTCATAGATGGCATGCGGGTGATCAGAAACACAAAAAATGACAAGTCCCTAATTTTTGCAGCAATTCAGGACCATCTTCAAGTCAAGGTCTGATTCAATTTACCAGTATGTATCTCAGAAGGTATCCTAAGCTGCTTCAGGTTATGAGTTATAGAATCAACACCTTCTCAAATTGTGTTCTTCTACTGCTGGTCCTCAATGTAGCAAAACTGACAAACTTTTGCATTGTCATTACTGGCTTTGCATTGACAATGCATGGCTGCCACAGACACAGTGGGAGCTTCGGATGACACTGATTAAAGAAATCCTCCCACTGAGTGTCAAGGTGAAGGAAAGACCCCCTTTGCTTTCTAAACCTTTCCTCAGAGTCACCTGGGCATGGCTGGATCCAATCCTAGGCCCAGACTTAGTCAACAGTTTGCATCCTATAAAGGATTACACAGATATAATTGAACCTTTATACAATCCTGTTCTACAGGATTAAGCATGGCAAAACAAATCTCTTTTTATGAATATAATAAATAATTTATTCAAATTGATTCAAATAATTACAATGAATAACTAAAAATACCTTAATCAGAATTAGTCGCTATACAATACATATATTTGTAACAACTACTACTACAGCAAAATCTATTTTGAAGCAATTATATTAAAGCAATTATAGTAAAGCTAGCAAAACAATTATTAAGCAGAGATTGATACTTACCCATACCAATGCCTGTGAAATCTCTTTCTCTCAGCCTCAAGGAGTACACTGAGGCGCATGCCCACTCAAGGGCAGGATCTTCACACACCTTAGGGAGACATGCAAAAGTAGTCACTGCAAAAGTGGGACTGGCCTCTTATATTATAAAGTGATTGTCAGTCATATGCATTTCTTAGATTATGTTCTGTCAGGTTTACTCAGGTAAACATGCTTAAAAGGTGTCAGCAGCTCTTTGGTTCATCCTGGCTCTCCCCTCTCTATCAGGGCCTGCACACCTTGCTGCTGCCAGGCTTAGTCAGCGAGCATCTGTCTTGCATGTCCTTCTGGTGAGTCTGACAGTTCTCAAGCTTGTCTCAGCATTCTTCAACATTAAAAGCAGCAGAAAGACCTCTTTGCCTGATCTTATCACTGATCAGCAGATCTTCCCTGCTCCAGCAAGCAGCAGACCCTCCTTGTTCAAGCCATCACTGATAACTTTGTAAAAGTGTGATGACACACACACACTTAAGGTTAAGGGACAAGATCAATTTCAATCTGCTGTATCTCTGCTTAGGTAGAGCACCTTGCTACAACAGCATGGCATTAATGGTGTTAATGGCAGGAATGGCAGGAACAGCGGGGTGACTGCTATGAAGGATTCTTTCACCCTGGCTTAGGCCTCCTGCACCAGGGCAAATCCAGCAACAAAAGCTGAGTCACTGTTGGAGTGATGACTGGAAAGTCTCCTCTGCGGATCACAGTAATTACAGAAGTAATCCTGCCAAATATCCTACCTCTGACCCAGGTCTCATGCCTCTAAGTAACATTCTGCACCAGTTCCTGGAACATCAATTCTGACAGTGCTGGTTAAGACCAGGGGCATTATTGACAAGTGATCCCACTCTACCCAGCTTCCAGTTGTGTAAGAGCTTGGAATGACAGCACCTAATCAGAGCATGCTGTTTAACAGCTGGTGCCTCATAGATGTACATATCTGATGATGCCACTTGGTCTCTCAATAACTATTAATCGTGTCTACTCATGCACTCACTCTCTTCCCACCTCATTCTTTTGCCATTTTCATACAGGGATAAACAATCCTTACAGGCAGTATGAAAACTTTGATACAGAGAAAACACAGAGAGAAGTGGCTGCTGTAAAGAAACAAAACAATCTTCTAGGGAACCCAATTAGACTGCTTTTCATGAGTTAGCCTTCCTACACCATGCTTTGTTTATTGAATCCATGGAAAGCTCTAAGCTAAATGGTATAAACAATACTAGTTGTTAAAGCATCTATTTCAGTTTGATCCACAAAATATTATAAAACATTGCAACCTATATTTTATTTTCCTAGCAAATTCAATTTTTTACAAAACATCTGTTGGGAGTCTAAAATATAGTATTCATAAAGATACAAACACTTGTAAAAGCACAAATCTGTGCAGCTCAGATTTCAGCTAATAGCATTTTCTGAGAGAGAAAACCACAAAAATAACCAAAATATACTTCAATTGCCAAATAAAATCAATAACTCTCCCTTTTACTTTCCTGAAATTTTGTTCAGTATCACAGAACCACAGAAACACAGAATAATTGAGCCTTGAAAAGATCTTTGGAGATTGTTCAGTTCAAGAGCTCTTCTCAAGCAAGGTCAAATTCAGCATGTTGCTCAGTACTTTGTTCAGTCAGTTTTTGAGTATTTCCAAAGATGGAGACTCCACAACCTCTCTAGAAACTTATTCCAGTTTTTAAACACACTCACATTGAAAAAGGTTTTATTCTCTTCTGTTTAAGTGTAAATTCCTATATTTCAGTATTACTAAATAAATAATTGAGGTTTCAAATTTTACTCATTTTCATCTGCGGCGCACGTGGACGTTCAATTTTCCACTTGCAGAAATGAAAAGCAAATGCATCACCACGAAAACTTCGAATATTTTCTCATAATTGAGGTTTTAGTTGGATTTGCTAACCTACAGGGTAACCAAGGGCAGAACTTTACCCTTTGGCATAGGATTTTTGTCTACTTTTGAGGCAAAGATCAGTGAAATAAAGTAGTTCTTTAATCACACTTCTTATTAGTTTTGATTCAAACGGGGACAACAGACAGTTGGCTAATTCAGTGCCATGAGACAGAGTGAACACACACCCTGTGCTAAGATCAGCCAGCTGGCACAATCAGCTGCTCCAGGCACGTTTCCAGTTCATGAAGTGGAACATTTAACATATTGGTTCAAAACACCTACCCTCTTGCCAATCGTGTGAAAACAAAATTAGCTATGGTCAATTTAGCTATGTGCAGAACATAGAAGGATAACCAGCCACCTTATTTAGCACTATTTCTTTGTCCCCAAGAGTGTATACATTTCATGCCTGTTGAATTATCAAAAGGGAAACACATTTCATGACTACTTTATTGGAAGGCAGAAAATAATCTACATGCTTTTGAAATTGGACCACCTCAAAGTCAGGATAGAAAAACTGTAAGAAGGTCTTGGTATGTAAAATTCAGAAGGAACTGTTAAAGCTCATTGCCAGCAAGTTGTAAATTTCTTTTTCTGGTCTGCTTTAAATATTTTGTCTCTTGAAGAGATCTTGTTTAATAGAGCAGAAATTAACTTCATTGAAATAAATGGCCAAAAGCATTAAGAGTGGTTAGACATCTAAGTCCTATTGAAGATCCTACTTCACTTATGAGAATTTACTTGAATAAATCACTGAATGTTTGTGGTTGGAAGGAACCACTGGAGACCATCTAGTCCAGCCCTCCCTGCTAAAGCACATTCCCCTGGAGCAGGTTGCACAGGACCACAGCCAGGCAGGTTTTGAATATATCCAGAGAAAAAGACTCCACAAGCTCTCTCTGGGCAGCCCCTTCCAGTGGTCTGGCATGCTCAAATTAAATAATTTTCTCACATTCATATGGAACTTCCTGTGTGTCATTTTTTGCCTATTGACCTGTCACTGGACACCACTAAAAAGAGTCTGGCCGTATCATCTTGATACTCATCTTCAAGATGTTTCACAGAATCACAGGATACTATGGGTTGGAAGAGACTTGCAAGGATCATCAAGTCCAACTCTCAAACCCACAAACCCTTGGCATTATTAGCACCACGCTCCAACCACCTGAGCTCATCTCAGATCGGGTCTGTGCCTATAGATAAGGTCGCATCAAATCCTCCCTTCTCCAAACTAGAAGCCCCAGCTACCTCAGTATCTCTGGATCCCTCACATCTCTGCAGCCATCCTCTGAATCCTCTCCAGAAACTCCACGTATCTCTCATACAGAGGAGCCCAAACCTGGACAAAGAACTCCAGATGTGGCCTCATCAGAGCAGAGTAGAGGGGCAGGATCACATTTCCTGACCTGCTAGCCAGTCTACTTGATGCAGCCCAGGATGCCACTGGCCTTGGCCAACCCCTCTCCCTGTCCACTCATGTAACCCACACTTCCTGAGCTCACCTGTGAGGATGCTATGGGGCACAGCAGCCTTGACATCCGCACATCCACTATTGTCCCCTCATCAGTCATGTCATTCCACCACACAAGTCTGTCAGAATGGATGATTTCCCCTCAATGAATCCATTTGACTACTCCCGATAAACTTATTTCACTTCAAATATTTAGAGAAGACATTCAGGACATTTTTAACATTTTTCAGATGTTGAGATGATGGAGAGACATGTTTTGTATTTTCATTTGTGGGGGAGTTTGCCCTCATGGTTCTTTTCACCAGCACAAGGTGACAGAACACTTCTATTTTGTAACACTTGAAATTCAGATAACCAGATGAATTATGTAATTTTTAAAAATAATATCATTTTAAAATTAACATATAGTACTAAAACTCTAAAATGCTGGATAAAAAGGCAGCCCTAGGTCTACTAATTTAAGTATCAGGGAAAATTAGCAGAGCTACACCAAAAAGCAGGAAATTGTATAGCAATAGTAAAGTTACTAATAATAGGGTAATAACTGCAGGTCACAACCTGCTCTTCATCAAGTGCTCCATTTGGGCAGCATTGAAGGCAAAACCAAATGCACATGAGGATATGAACTTCACTTATTTCATATTAATTCTCTTTTTTTCATCTTATGATTCACTTTTAGTTCCATTGGGGTAATAAATTTGTGGTATTTAGCTCCAGAGCAGAACTTTGAATTACAGTAGTGTTTTTTATAACCTAAGTAGATACACAGAATCACAGAATCACTTAGCTACGAAAAGACCTCTGAGAATAGCAAGTCCAGCCTTTGAGTGAACACCATGTTGTCAACCACAGCCCATGGCACAATGGTCTGGTTTAACATAGTCCAGTCATTTCCTGAACAACTCCAGGAAGAAGGTGATGCTACCATCTAACTGGTGGTAGACATTTCAAATATGTAACAATCCTTGCTGTGAAAAAATTCCTCCTTGTGTCCAGCCTGAACCTCCCCAGTACATCCTGAGGGCATTTCTTCTTGTCTTGTCACTCATTACCTGGGAGAAGAGACCAACCCCCACCTGGCCACACCTTCCTTTCAGGCAGTTGTAGGGAATGGTAAGATCCCTCTGAGCCTCCTTTTCTCCAGGACAAACAAGCCCATCTTCCTCAGCTGCCCCTCATAGGACTTACCCAGTAGACCCTTCACCAGCTTCCTTGCTCTTCTCTGGACTCACTCCAGCACCCCAATATCTTCCTTGAAGCTAGAATGAACTATATTTTTTTTTACATTTATTTAATTAATTACAATTTATTATTAAATTTTATTAATTAAATTTTATTAATCTTTTGGCTATGTTATATGAATAACAGATAAAGTCTATACTAATTGAGCAAAATAGTTCTTTACAACAGCATTTCTTGGAATGAACCTTTATCATCACACATATAAATCTTTATTATAAATGTTACGCTGAACTTACAGACCAATGTTAAATAAAATAGTGCAAATCATTCTTGAAAATAATTGCAAAATATGGAGAAACACTCTTATATGCAGTTTTCTTCTGTATATTTTCTATATCAACACACAAAAATCTCGGGTCATCCATGAACAAGAACAGGGCAAACTACTATCATTCAGAAAGAATTTATCATTCTGCAACAAAACTTTCATTTCCTCATTAGCAGAAACAGAGTGAACGCAATGAATAGAAGTTTCATTATTTATTTATTCATTATCTCTGGATAAAAGCTAGAACCAAGGTTTTCCTTTAAGCCACTGAAACTTTATTGATGTTAAAAGGTTGTGTGAGTTAGGCAGAAGAAAATGAAGTTGTTACTTTTAAATGCTGGGGTAATGGAGCCAAGCTTTCTTTCAGAAACAGTAAAGAAATGTGCTTCTAAGACCTTGACATTTAAATCTATTGTATGATCCGTGGTTTTCCATTTCTCTACCACTATCCATTAGTGTGCTAGGGTTTAGTTAGGATTTCTCTTTATAACTGAAAGGAGACACAGATATAATTTGACCTGATATAAGCTTATCGAGCTATTTAGACAAAACCACTTTTTCTTCTCTTGGTCATTATCTCTGAGGTGTAAGAGTTTCAGATTTTTTGGGGTTGCTTTTGTTACTAAAGCAAATGCTTTATAAATCAAAAGTAACAGACTTACAAATCTTCTATACCATGACTATTTCAGACTCATAATACAATAGAACAGATTCACATTTATTTTTAAGCATAAATCAAAGTTATATTAGTATCAATGGCATGCATTATGCAATTTAAATAATAAACCACTGGTTTACTGAAATGGGGTTTGATTTACTGTTCAAACTTCTATTGATGTGTATAGAGGTGTCTCTCTTTTATAAAGACATGGATCATACCCAGCTCCCAGTGCTGTTCACAGTGTGGTATATTAAATCATCACCAGAAGTACCTCTCACCATAGGAATTTGGTAGAAAGAGTCAAAATATCGAGAAAAGAGAGAAAAAAAACCCACAGGGATTATCAACAATCTTGTACTGGAGTGGAGGGCAGGGCATGGCTGGTCAGACGAAGATCTAAGGATGTGGGAATACCAAATGAACCACTAGAGTTTTTCTCACCTTTACAGTTGTGATCAGATGGGGTTTCTGTGATGCTCATTGGTGTGGCCAAGCAGCTGCTGTTTGCAGTTCAATGGGTTCTGGTCCTTTTTGACTGGTAGAGCTCAGGATAAAGGAGGGGCCATGACAGCAGAACAGAGCTTGACATTGACGGTACAAGGCAGGGTTGCAGAAGAGGTCTTCCTGTGACTGCTTAGATGATGAGGAGGTCAAGGAGTGAGGGGAAAAATAAATTTCCTTCAGACTTTTCTCCCCAGATAAAACAAGGCTGAAACTGTGGTGTTCCTGTAGGGTACCAGCAGCAGGGAAGTTTTCGGCTCAGGGAGGGACCTCACACAAAGATGCTTTGATCTGCTCCATGCAGTGTAAATATTCTGCACCAGGAAAGGCTCAAATGAGGGAAAGGGGGAGAGCCTCAATACTGCAGACAATAAAAATATCCAGCAGTCCCTCAGCTGCATCATGGAGTATGAATTTCTTTACAGTTTCAAGAGTTTTCAGAATTATGGTACAAGCTGTTACAAATCAATAAAAAGAGTTTGAAGTTATAGCCTTTATTTGAGTTTGGAGTGAAGTATCTCCTGGTTGAACATCCAGCCTTTCAATGAATGAGCAAGACACAACTAACAAATATTCCCACCATTTTGATGCTGAAGAAACTCAAGCCCATTTTGAGGATATTTTGGTAAATGTTAATATTAAGTTAGCTCTTGGTGTGTGACATTTGGCATTTGTGTGCAGCAGCCATAAGAAGATTGTATCTAGTCTTGTAACAGTCTCTGTAATATTTTATTTATTGATTGTTTCTTAGTTTTTCCAGTATATACATACCACTGATTCAAATCTGCTAGATTTCAAGGAAACACCTGCAGAATGAGTTCCATCTCTTCTGAATTGCTACCCCACATAACTGAGGCCCATGTTCAATAAATTCAATTTTTAATATCAGACTTTGTGAACTCTGAGAAACCAGGCAACTAAAAAAAAATTTTTTAGAAATTAAAAATAAAGACACTTGTCTGGCTGGGGCAGAAGACACCCTTCCTGGAAGGGGAAGCATGTCTTTTGCCTTGCGGTGGAAGAAGGTTGGAAGGACTGTATGTGAAGCTCCATCTGGTTGCCCACAGGCCCACTCAAACAGAACACTCGCCTTCCAGGCTGCTTTCCACTTCCAGGTCTGTCACATTGTCAGACCCTGCCAACACCATTTTGGGGACACCAGAATTCTGTCCCCCACCATGGGGACACCACTGGAATTCAGGCTGGCCCCAGCTGCCTCCTCTGTTCACCTGTGGCTGCAGGCACATGCTGGCTCTGTGGCAAACGTTCCCTGTCTGTGCCTAAAACTGCTCACTCACACAGCATGTGTCCCTTTCTTCTGTCCCCAAGGATTTTTGACACTTTCAGGAGGTTGCTTCCATAGCTACCTTGAGTGCTCTATGATCCCAAAAATTCAGATAATAGAAACTAATAATGATTTTTAGGTAAAAGATCTCACAAAGAAGTTTGTTCCAGAAGCCATAATGCTTCAATTTTATTTTTGTTTAAAGATATGGCTTTAAAAATATGTCTAGCAGAAGAAATACATCTTGCCAGCCAGCTTAATTATAAACACATTGGGTAAAAAGTGTCTATGGACTTCTCACTTTCCTTGTAAATGAACTTAGTCTGGACTAGACTTTCACAAAACACCCAGGTTCAAGTTCTGTTGCAATGCCAACAGCTAATTACACTTCTTTCAGTTATGCTTTTTTATAAAATTAGCTGACATTATTTCACTGACAGCTCCATGTCATGACACATAATATAACTATGACTTGTCAGCAGAGAAGTTAGAATCCCTCATTTTATGGAAGGCAGAATAGCTTGCATCTTTTTCCCAGAAATGTTGAATTTATGAAAATTGACCTTGAATTAATTTGACATGAAACCCATCTCAATGGAAAGATTATTATTACATTGTATTACTTGTTAAATCATCCTATCATTATTTTTTTTCTTTTTCCTTTTACAGCTTTCTTTTTCCCTTCTGCTGCCTTTTTTTTTTTTTTGCAAAGACGAATGAAGTGACAATTATTTTTTGAATTGCTGAGAGCTATTTCCTTGTTACCCGAAGATTTCAAGATTTCAGCAGTGACACCTTGCTCATACAGGCAGTGCTCATCATCTATTGGCAGACAGTGTCAACTGAGAATCCACACTCATCATTACAAAAAGTAGTCAGCCTTTTTAAGGTACTTCTTTTTTTTGGGTCTCTTTTTGGAATAGGTAGTGCTAGAGCAGAAGAGCAGGAAGAAGGAATGTCTGCATGTCAGCTGTAAGGACAGCTTCTGGAGTTGGCCCTCCTGAAGGCTACAAGTCCAGGAAGAGCACTCTGTTGAACTACCCTTTCTTAAAAAAATAGCAATGTTGTTAAGGAACAGCAGAAATTCAGGACACTAGTGCACAAAAGAAAAAAAATAGCTATCAAAACAAAACCAGTCTTCTTTTATGCTTATTGATTTCTTCTGTCAAATCAAAATGGGGCTTGAAATCTCCTGCTTTAAATATCTTTGTGTCATTTTTGACAGCACAAGCAGAATATCTCTCTAATGGTGTTGTTACAATTAATTAATTTCCTGCTTTTGTTATGGCAGAAAAAAATCTCTTTCTGTATTCATAGCAAACATGTTAATATTTCAATTATGCCTAGAATTCAGATATATGAAAGATCCAATTTAGATTACTTTTTTAAAGCCTCATGAAAGCCAAAAATAAATATTCGTCATAAGAAATGCCTAACAAATCACATAAAGAGTAATGTTCATAAAATAAATAATCATATTTTCATCTGTTCTCTTTGTGGCACAAAGCAAAGGCCACAGAAATCTAAGGAACAGTTTTTCAATTACTTCAATTGATTTTAAAACAATCTTTGGTTACATGAAAATGGTGAATCTGATGCTACTCTTAAGTCTACTACTACATAAGTATTCGCATTATTTGGTCCAGAGATAACTGGGAGACTTAGACAATGTGAGAACTTTGTGGTACATTTATTGTCATGTATCCAAGGACTGCAGAGTGCTATAACTCTACACCCACAGAATAGCCCAATTTTTATGTCCCCACTAAAGCTGAATGGATTAATATCTTCTTTGTGAGGAAATAAATAACACACCGGTTTGTGCCAAATGAGCCATTTGGAATTGGACTCTCATAGCAATCTGAGGCCACAAACACTGTGTGCCTACTCACTTCCTGAGGACAGGAGTAAGAGGCCTTGGAGTAAATGGGCTGCTGAGATTGTAGGCAATTTAGAAAGGTTTTACTGCAGCTGAACAAGAGATGTAGAGACAAGACGGATTCCAGGAGTCATGCTGGGTCAGCTCTCTTACTGAAGTGCCCTCCCTCTTAACTCGATGAGGAATTTCATCAGCTGTTGTACTGGTTTTGGCTGGAGCTGAGTTGCTTTTCTCCACAGCAGCTAGGATGAGGCTGTGTTTTGGATTTGTGCTGTCAACAGTGCTGATAACACAGGGATGCTTTTGATACCACAGAGCGGCACTTGCACAGAGCACGTGGTTTTTTTCTGCCACTCACCCCAACGCACTAGTGAGGAGGCTGGGGAGGCACAAGGAATTAGGACAGGACACAGCCAGGACAGCTGACCCTGCTGACCAAAGGGACATTCCAAACCTCATGGTATCATGCTCCATTATAAAACTGTCCGTGAGGAAGGTCATCTGTGGCTGCTGACATCTGTCTGGGGACTGCTTGGGCATGAGGCTGTGAGCATTTGGGGTTTTTTGCATCACTTGGTTTAATATATTTCCCTCTTTAAAATTTTTCTCTGGTTTCTGGTTTTTTGGATTTCTGTTTTTTATTTTATAATTATTAAACAGTTTTCACCTCAAACCATGAGTTCTCTCACTTGTACAGCTCTAATTCAGTGAGTGGCTGTGTGGGGCTGAGCTGCTGTCTGGGGCTAAAACACAACTGCTGTATTGCACTGACCAATGAGCAATTACTTTCAAAAAAAAGATTATCTTCAATGCCACATCTTCCTTGAACTTTGAAGGAAACTGTCTTTCAGACAATACAGTCAAAAGCTGTTTCTTACAGAATACAGTAGAAGTTCAGACAGAAAAGGAAACATACTTCAGTCCAGAAGTTCAGACATTCAGGAGAAGGAGCTCTCCCATAAAAAAAGCCACTAAGATATAGCACTGAAATCTAATATTAAAAATATTGTATTTTTGGTTTAGATTTCACAGGAATTATATTTAATTAGAAAAAGATTGCAGGCTGAACCAGAATTTCTTAGCGCTCCCCTTAGCTGAGCTATCCTGAAGTCATCTACCTTTGACTAAAATTGTAGTACTCAAGGATTTCTGAAATAATAGCTTATAAAAGCATTCTTCATTTGGTGATACTTCTGTATAATGCAATCATCTAAGAAGACATTTTAATATTAAATTTTTGAAAAAAAGAGCTCAGAAGCATCATGTATTTGCATCATCAGCTAGATTCTCACTGAAAGGAAACACTGATGAAATCTAATTATATTTTCAGTGTGTGACTTTCTTAATTTCAACATTTTAAACCACTTGGTTTTCAAATTACTCTGAGCAAAGCTTATAGTATTGTTTTATAATTTCTCCCCTAAGGATTTTCTTTCACCAGGTCATAAACGTAAGTAGAAAACATACAGGGATAATACCTTTAGAATGCAAATCATAAAGGAAAAATAGGATTCAAATTCAGATTTGCCCTATGGTTCTAATTGTGGTGTCAATTGATATCAAAGCAAGGCTGTGTACACACCCAATGCACTAAGTTATTATTTGTCTGGTCCAGGAACTCCCCAGATGACCTCTGCACAGAGACTGAATAAATATAATGGACTGGCTTGAGATAAGAAAAGGTGATTGACATATTTCCCACCCTCCTTCACAACAAAGTTTTTTTCCTAATTGCTGCAGGAACTCTATAATTGGGAATTTTGGAAAGGTCTACAGATTTCCCTAGGCAGCTTCTGCTGTGCATAAACCAATTGTTATGTTTAAATATGTAGATTAATATCCTGAGTGGAGACTTGGACTATCACAGAGAATCTCAGGTGATTCCAAATTGTAGCTTTACTTACATAGCTGTAAGTATAAACTGTTCCTGCAGACACAGCATCATAAAATAAGTCCTTTGTATATCCATATTAAGGAAGTATTTTGTATTAAGATTAATACAATCAATAATGAAGGATTAAAGGTGTTGCTGAAGAGGTTATGTAGGACCTTGGGCAGCTAGAGTACAAAAACCAAGTAGAAAAGTGATTCAGGACACCTATCCTGACTGAGCTGAAGACGCTGTTACAATCACCCCTGCAACAGAGATTTCTTGCTATGCCGACAGCAAATAATCATTATTTAGAGATTTTATCTTCTGTGTGAGCATTGTCTTCTGCAAAGAGGAGATTTTTAGTAATTTTTCTGTGTCTGCAGAGCAGTATAGAGTTTAGGAAGATGAAAACCTAAATTTCACTTCTGCTCGCTTGAAAAAAATTATTGAAAAATATTAGGGGGAAACTGAATAAATTAAAAAGACTGAAAAGCAAAATCTCTATCTTGAAGGGACTTCTTGCTATTTAAATTTTTTTCTAGAAAGTTATCTTTATGATTAAATGCATTTTCTGATTATAAGAAGCCTTCATTTTATTTGAACGCTCCTTATTAATACAAACACATTAAAGTTAAATTCTTTTATAACAGCTCACACTATGATAGAAATATTTTATAGGAAATTTTATAACAACTTGCTTTAGAGTCCCTAATAAATACCCAGATGACTTCAGTTAATCATGCAAACATTGCTATTTATGGTATTCTAGCTGTAGGGCAAGTGAAAAGAGAGAGGGGTCTGTCATTTCGTTGACCTTCTCAACAACTGGAGAAGCTTTCATCAACTTTCTCATAGCAACATCTGACTGATTGACTGGGTTAATCCAAACAGAGGAGCAAAAGCCAAGCAGACCATTTGCATATTATATTAATGACATTCATAAAACACCATTTGGCATTCCTATGGGAAGTATAACAGCACAATCTGATTGCTTTCACATTCACTAATTGTTCCAAAGAAAATGGCAGCGCTTACCTCTAATATTTTAGGGATACAGTTTATTTATACTTTTCTAGGAATGTAAATCATAACTGCATAAGAATGAAATATGCCTCTGGATGATTTGTGATGGAAAATAAATTAACTGATAAAGAAAGAAGGTCCAAAATTATTCTAACTCACCTAAAAATTTAGGTTAAAATACCCACATTGAACAAATCTCCAAAGATCAAGCAATGTGCCCTACCTTGGTCAGAGGCAATAAAAGCAGGCAGTTCATTTTGAAATCAGAAGCTCATAAAAACACAGGGCAAGAGGTAGCTCATAAAGTTCCCCTGGTTATACAATCATTGTATAACCAAATATTAAAATGCAGATTCTATTGGGGGTTTTTTTCCAATATTATTTTTATTATTGTTGTTGTTATTATTAAAGCACTGGGTATAATTTCACAATCTCAGGAGCTAAAGATTGAGAGACTCAGTTCTACCCCTCTTTCCTTTCCTCCTAAAAGAGTACAAGCTGTAGCAAACTTCCTTATCATACTTCATTACCACTCATGTATGAGTTCAGAGATGCTGCCCAGTGTGAGAAAAATTAAAGGAAAGCAAAACCCCTTTTTCTTTCTTTCTTTCTTTCTTTCTTTCTTCCTTCCTTCCTTCCTTCCTTCCATTCCTTCCGTTCCTTCCCCTCCCTTCCTCCTTTCCTTCTGTCTAGTACACCAAAAGTTAGGTAAGAAGTACTAGATTATAAAGAAAGATGCATTTTCAGTTGTAATTATTCAACTGTGTGCAATCCAAAATTGTCTTACATTTTTAATGTCATTCAAGCAGAACATAGAGCAACACCAGTGCTGACTGTTCCTGTTCACACCTTCCAGAGTGTATATATAAAATATATATATGTCTATGCATGTATATATTTGGCATATTCCCTGTGTAACCATGACATGTAACTGCATCTGGGAGATTAATAGTGAATGGAAGTGAGTCATTGTTTCTCATTATGGACCTTGCCAAACATAGTGGATGTTTCCCTTCAAGGAAAGTTATTTGCAAACCCTGTCATCACTACATTCCACAGGTGCATTGCATTTACCACTAAACGCCACTGTGCCTTGGAATGTCATCTGTGTATGCGTGAATAGAAATTCTGTGCCTTTTACACTGTGCTGAATCCAACTGCAGGCATAACACAGCACGCTTGGGTCTCAGTTCTAACATGTCATTGTCCTCCACATCTCTGCTGTCTTTCTACTGGAAAATGATGGGAAATGAGGGGCAGGTAAATAACTCTCTGTTTCCTGCTGTCATGATTTAAACCCATTTGGAGATAAAGCATCACACACTCACTTGCTCAATGCTGCCCTCTTCTCCTCCTCACCCCAGCGGAATGGGGAGGAGAATCAAAGTAAAGCTTCTATGTTGAAATAAGAACAATTTAATAACAGAAAATAACTGTAAAATGAAGTAATAAGGATAAATAATAACAAGCAATTGATGCACAGTGCAATTACTCCATGCCCTGCTGACCAATGCCATACCTCCCCCACTTCCTTCTTTCCCCATTTTATACTCTGACACAATGCCATATGGTCTGGGATATCCCTTGGGTCACTTCGGGTCACCTGCCCCAATAGTTTCCTCCCAACCTCCCATGAAGGGAGGAACTTCCTCCAACTTCCTTCTCCCAACTTCCTTGCCAGTGTGGCAGAAAAGGCCTTGGATCTGTGCAAGTCCCGTTTAGCAATAACAAAAACATCTCTGGATTACCAACCCTGTGCTCAGCACAAATCCAAAACATAGCTGTGCTCTAGCCACTATAAAGAAAATTAACTCTACCCCAACTGAAACCAGCATACCTTCCTATGACAACATCTGATGTTTTTATTCTTTTCCTTTTTTAAGGATCTTGAAGATCTGCTGAAACTTTTTACTAGGAAAAAAAAAAGTAAACTAGATTAAGGAGTAGATTAATGCATTGAATAAAACATAAAGGTACTAATAGTTCATTGCTGCACATTAAATACATTCCATGTACTGTGAGGCCTTTTTTGAAATACTGATATACTTAAGCATGAGAAGACAAACTCATGCTCTCTATATTCTGTTTAATACATAGTACTCAAGATTTGTAGAAACTCTCATGAAAAACAAAAGTAAAAACAGTGCAAAGAAATTTGAGGAAATCCCTGAGGACATGAACTTTACTGCTTATATAACTTTGAACTGATTACATGACTATTGAACTAGCCATTTGTAAGCGCTATACTAATGTTTGATAGCTACACTTCCACCAGTCTATGGGTTTCTAATTAGCAGAGGAGCTGTCTTCCTGAATTTAAATTAACTGCTTATTGGAGACATTTATACTCAAGTTGCTTCAAATATAAGAACTTTTACTTAGTGTTAAATATGCATATTGATATTTTACTGATTATAGCTTTATTTTCATATGTCAATTTGAAACCTAGGCTCAAGAGATTAAATTAGAAGAATAAAAATGGATTTACATATTTTACCTACTCTTCAGTCCAACTTGCTTTCCAATTAAGTTCTGTTTTTCCTGTATGTCCTTAAGCCTTAGAGGGATCTCTGCTAGAGGTGTCTGAATGTTGAACACTGTCTTATTTAAATGTGGATTATCTTTGTAACTGCCACCCTTGTCCCAGTAATTATTAAGATTTTGATAGTTTAACCTGTGCTTCCAAACAGGTGTTCCCTGCAAAGCACAGACTAAAATAGCATGTGCAACATGATACTTCTGATTAGTGTAATTGGTATCTGTAGTATAGAATTTAGAATTTCCTACCATGACACTGTCAAAAGAAGAAGACTAGGACATCACTGTGAAAACACTGGGAAAACACTGTGAAAGATTTCATTTTGGATTCAAATTTGAGGGCCTACATTGTATTCATAAAATGCATCTGCTTAGATAATTGCTATTTGTTGGTTTTAACACCACCATCAGACACAAGGGACATCTGCAGTACATAATAGTATATTTATGCATCAAGTGAAGTTTTGAATACATGGTCACATAAATAAATTATATCTCTAAAGGATGAATTGGCATAATTTATATCAACATGCACTAAAATCCATACCATTTTTTTCCTGTTTAAGTAGAGCAGGTGAATGTTTTCTTGGACTTGTCATACCAGCATTATGTTTTACAGAATTAAACCTGTTTTACAGAATAATCACAGCCAAAACTGAACCAATAAAGATTCATTCTGCTTTCAGTATAAATAAGATTTGGTTTTCTTAATGCTTAGCAAAGTGTTTCTCCGGTACCTTTACTTGACAAAGTATTTTTTAAAAATGCCACATATTTTCCTTAGAAGAGATAAATAGAGGGAATTGAGAGACATGAAAAATTACAAAGTTATTTTCCAAGTTTTTTATTACAAGCCATATTTTTAGGTGGAAGAATAATTTCTCTGTACTTAATTTTTCTAGTTTCTGGAAGTCAAACTAAAATAGTCCTATTGACAGATAGATCTAATGATAACTTCTAACTAACCAAAATGGGAGCTATTTGGTGTTTTGAAGCACCTGAGCAAGAGTCTTTCAACTGACAGGCCAGTTCTTGTGATTTCTACATATTCAGTGTGTCACCTTGCCAATTCCAGAGCTCTTGCACAGCTAATCCTTGCAGACTGCTTCTCCCAGCACAGCCTGGATGGCCAGAAAATCTCTGGTGAAGAACAGCATTTTCAAGCTTCCTTAAACATATGGGAAGTGTATCTAAAAAGTTAAAACATACATATGTAGATTCTGTGGGTGATGCTGCTACACAAGAAAAGCATGCTTAGTTTTTAGGAAGCAGTTTCCCTTGTGGGCACTAAACCACACCAGTTATAAGGCAGTGTAGGGTCACATCAACCCCGTGCTGCTTTGTGGAGTCATCAGACACTAAACCATCAGTTTTGCCTTCAGTTCTGTTTTGTATTGCAGAACAGACAGGGTTTACAATCAGGACATCTCTATTTTGTACAAAAGATTGTCTTCTCTCAGGAAACACTTTGATACTGAGAGACAGCTGCCCAGTAAGACTTTGCACAGAGACTGTGTTGTACAGATTGATTGACAGAGCTGTGATACAGCTTTGGATAAAAGGATTCAGTAATGGTTTAAAACATATCAGAATTGCCCAACAATCACCTCTGCATTGACTGCTGCCCTCTCAGCTAGGCTAAGAGCCACTGGGATAATGGACTGCCACATGCAATGCTCAGCACACACAGCTTTCAGTCAGCATCATCCACAGAGCCTGGCACTCTGATTACGATGAAGTCCTGCTGCATGTGGGGCTGGCTCCATGCAATCCTCCTCTGAAGATATTTCTTCTTGCTCTCTGTGGTTCAGGGGGACCTTATGGTCTCCCTGCCCTCCTGAACTCCCTGCACAGCACAGAACTTTACCCAGGCACCTGGAGCACTTCCTCTCCCTCCTCCTTCCCATATTTAACTACGTTATCCCAAAGGCACCACCACCGTGACTGATGGACTCAGATTGGCCAGCAGTGGGTCTGTCCTGGAGCCAGCTGGCATTGGCTCAGAACTGTGCGAAGCTTCTGGTATTTCCTCACAGAGGCCACGTCTGGAGCTCTCCTCTACCAAAGTCTTGCCACACAACCCTCCTACATTTCTCTCTTGCAGTTCTCAGCATTTATGGCAACATACCTCTGCAATGAAAGTTAAAATGTGGCGGAAAGCTAGGCAAGAGAAGACAAGGCTGATACTGGAATGAGTAAGGGAAGAATGAAAATTCCACTTGCATAGCTTCTGGCATTTAATAATGAAAAAGGCTACATCTACAAATGACCATCTCGTGCTATAGGAGTGTTTCAACAGGTTTAAATGGAAAAGAAAATTTTTTTGCTCTGAGTACGTATATGCACCAAGTGTTAGCAACTTTATCTCCTTGTGGGAATTTTTTTTTTTTTAACAAAAATGATACATGAAGTTCCATTATAGCATAAAAGAAAAATCTTTAATTGGGAAGACACAACAAAATTTTTGTTGCAGTTCCCTGATTAATACCCCTGAAAACAGTGCCAGTTTGTACCCCACAGTCTAAATTATCTCAGATGCTAGGATGTGCCATTATATTTTCCAAGTCCATTTCTACCTTAAAAAAAATGCAGCCTTCTAGTACCTTTCAGTATCTGTAATTCCACTCCATCAAAATTGGAGGTGTGCTTTCCATATTTGTTAGTTCCATTGAAAAACTGCTTTCATCCACACAGTCTATGTTGCTCATGAAACTTAGACAGTAGACCGGCAATTTGATTGTACATCAGCCAGATCCTATGATCACCTCTCTTTAGTCACAAAGATCAGTTCAGATAATACAGCATATTATTAAATATTACCCAATATTTAAAAAGAAAACATAGTCAAAACATTTTTGTTAGTCTTGAATGGAAAATATTTGTGCATTTTCAGCTAGCAAATATATAGTGTTCTTCATGGGGATAAAATTTTTTAAGAGTCAGTGTATATGCAACATCAACATATATATATGTATATATATATATGTATATATATTTTATTACATCACATTTTCAGTTTTACAAAGAACTCTTAAGATAATTCCAGTGTTCATCTCTCAGACTTGCATACATACCCAGTTACTCTGGGAGCAGAATAGCTCAGAGCCCAGAATGACCACGTGTAATGGAAGTGTAGGTACCTTCACTCTGACTTCTCAAGAGTGTAAGGGATAGAATTAGGTAGTGACCAAATCACTTCCTGTTTAATTCTCTTAGTAGTTTCCTGAAATAATCTGCTGTATCATGACTTTTATGCAACACTATAGCACCAAATAAATGTCATGTTACTAGCCCCCAAATTCTGCCCATCACAATTTAGTGACAAAACACCCAGTGTGCTGCATTTCATATTAAGCTATCAGTCTTCTTTAGCAAAATTATTTCCAATTCTTTCTACAGATCTCAGAGGCAGCTCATTATAGAGCAGATCCTCTTGTCTAACAAGATGATTAATGAACGAAGCCTTTCTTCTTTTTTTTCTCTCTCCTTCTTTTTCTTTACGCTTCTCATGGTAGACACTGAAATGAATTCTGTCATTCCCATCAGGAACCCACTGCAAAGGTAGTATTCAGACAAGCCTCTGGAAGTCCACCTACACAATCACTTTCTTGTCAGAACATTGCTGAATCTCACATTTTCTCTGCTTCACTCTGTCTTCCCACATCCACCTTCATAATGACTGTCTACTTTTCACTCCACAGCCAAAATATTTCTTAAAATTCTGATCTTCATTAGTAGCTTCTATTACAACTGAGTGGCATTTGGGGCTGCTACCAGTCAGAACAGTAGGAGACTAAGTTCTCTGAATAAATAAAATGCAGTCCCCTCCTTTTTGATGACTTGATAGAAAAAATATAATTTTTTCAAGTAGTATAAATATATTCACAGGCATGTGCATTTAGGAAAAACCCCTTGGGCTTAATAGTAAATTACTGTATAGTATGTATATTTTACATCCATTCTGACATTCTAAAACAGAGAAAAAAAATCTTTGGGCCAAAAATAAACATGGTAATGCTGTATATCTGGAGTCTCAGGAAGCTGTACTCATGTCTCCCTTCTTGTTTTAAAGAATCTCAGTTTATTTGATCTCCTTTTTTGGACACCAGGAACCCACCAAAGCCTATCTATCGCTCCCCTCTACAACTGGGCAGGGCAGAGAAAATTCAATGCAGGCTTCATGGGTTGAGATAAGGACTAGGAGAGGTCATGCTCCATACGCCATGTCAGGCAAAACAGACTTGAATTGAGGATATTATTTGAATTTATTACTAACAAAATCAGAGCAGGATAATGAGAAGTAAAATCTTTAAGACACCTTCTCTCCACCCCTCCCTCATTTCCAGCTCTACCATTTCCCTTTCAGTCTGCAGCACAGGGAGACAGGGAATAGAGGTTATGGTCAGGTCACCACAGGTTGTTTCTCTTGCTGCTTAGGGTGAGGAGCCTTACCACTGCTCCAGAACTCCACAGGAGACAGCTCTCCATGAACTCCTCCAACATGAGTCCATCCCATGGGTTCTTCATGAGCTGCTGCAACACAGGTGACTCTTCCATGGGATGCATTCCTTCATGCACAGCCTGCTCCAATATGGGTCATCCACAGGGTCACAAGTCCTACCAGGAAACCTATTCCAGCATGGGCTCCTCTCTCCATGGGTCTGCAGGTCATTGCCAGGAATCTGCTCTGATGCTGGTTTTCCACAGGTCCACAGCCTTCTCTTCAGTATCCAGATGCTCCAGCACAGGTCTCCTGCACAGTGGATCTGTCCACCATGTGCTGCAGGGGCACAGCTGCCTCACCATGGTTTTCACCATGGGCTGAAAACCCATGGTGAAAATGCAGGGGCATCTCATTTGCAGCACCTGGAGCACCTCTTCCCCCTCCTCTTCCTTCTACACTGACCTTGCGTGATGGCACAGTTGCTCCTCTCACTTGTTCTCACCCTGCACTTCTCTGGCCACAGCTACATCTGCACAGCACCTTTTTTTTCCCTTTTAAATATGTAGTCACAGAAGCATTAAACATCATCTCTGATTGACCAGTGGCAGGTCCATCTTGCAGCCAGCTGGCATTGGGTCCGCTGGACATGGAGGAAGCTTCTGGCAGATTCTCACAGAAGCCACCCCACACTACCAAAACCTGGCCATGCAAACTCAACACAAATCACATTTCCTGCCCATTCTCACTTGCTGAACAAGACAAAGCACTCCATCTCAGGCATTGCCAAGGCTTCCTAGAACAGAGGACTGTGCATTCCAGAGAGGTGTTTTCCCTTCTCTGCAATGGTATCATACTGACTCAGGCTCCAGACTGCCATCCAGTGTCCCTGGCCTCTTCTGAAGATTCTTGTCATGCTGCTACCTTTCCTTGCAAAGTTCAGGGATGGCAAAACTCTTCAGTAGCTGTCTAGGCAACCTGGGGCAGGAGCTGCTGATGCTACCATGGTACCTTGCCTTCTCAGCACAGAAATTCAGGTTATTAATCTTACCTGTAGTGCATTAATCTTGGGTGCATTCATGTTAGGGAGAGTCCTTATTTTCCACTACCAGAGCATGACATTTCCATTATGGTTGGAGTATAGACATTATTCATGTTTGGTTTTTTTCAGTTCAATATGCAAATCTATCTTACCCAAAGAAAGAGTCCAAGAGTCTTACTTAGGATAACAATAGCACCTGTGATGGCAATAAGAAACTCAGATCATATTCACTTTTCTACTCACGTGGGGAAATAGAACTGAAATTAAAATAACTGGAAATATTTAATGTTGTTTTGGAAAAACACAAAGAAATAAAGAAACTGAATAGCTTTGATGATTAACAACTGGATTGTAAACTTAGGGAATTAAGTTCTCTATATACTTTTACTATGGACTGATTAAATACTGAATATCTTTACCAAAAATGCATGGCTCTCAGTTCCTCCTGGGTAAATTCCAATATGATATAATACAATTTATACTAATTAAAACCATAAAAACACAGCTTCAGGAGAATCATTTTGGCAATATACACAGTAACACTGTAAAAAGCAATATTTCAGTAAACATAAAGACATGAATCAAAAGATCAGAAAGCAAGAAATATTTTTTTAGGCAATTTTGTATAGTCACATCACTCATCATTAGAAAGGCTGTCAGTTGCAGGTCTTTGGATTTCAAAATTAATTTTTCAATCATTGCAGCAAGTGAATGCAAAGTGATTGCATCTGGCCATACGGTACAGGTTATAATCACCGGCAAAAACAAATGCCTGTCAAGCTGTATTATCAGTGAACCTACCTTTTCACTGGGAAAGTAATTCTCTGCAACCATTTTATTTTAATCACTCCAAGGCAAATTTCTCAGGAATTCTTTCCTTTAGCCTCAGGATATCCTGGGGGCCAGCTCACATGTTTGATTGCCATGATCTGTAAGAGGTCCTCAGTCACAGCCATTTCTCTCAATCAGCTGTGCAAAGGGAAAATGCATGGTACACTAGGTCATTCAATCCTGTGTCTGGACTTGGATTAGTCTGGCCCATGAACTCTGAAAGTGTATATAGGACACCATAAAAATAAATTAAAAAATCATGATGTCTATTCAAGGAAACAAAACAAAAATAAACCAAAACCCCCAAACAAGAAAACCGCAGCAGCAGCAACAAGTATTTAGGACTCAGTTATTACAGAAAAAGAAAAAAATATGCTGTAAGAGTATTGACTTGCATCATCCAGACTCACAGCATCTGCCTAGCCTTTGAAGGAGGAAACTAGCCTTAACATCAGAACTATAAAAGATTTTTAAGTTGCTAGTGGGGAGATTTCCTGCTAAGTGAGGCTTAGGCACAAGACATCAACTGTTCTACCCAGAAAAAAACAAACCACACCTAAAATCACTCTTCATTTACTGTCCACTCACAGAAAATAGGAAGGATTTACTTTTTCAGTCAATATATACCCTGGTTGTTTTCTAACTCTGAAAGCATTGTTTTAGCTCAAAGCAATGACATTGCGCAGAAACACACACAATGGATTAGCTAATGAATAAACCAGCACTAAGAATAAAACACACCAAATGACAGACAAAATGGCATTTATAACTACATTCTGCACCCAGGAATTAAGAAATCAAATTACTATAAATTCTTAAAGTACAGTCTTGTCAAGAGGAAAACCAATAAACATAAAAAGGAGGAAGGAGATATTTTGAAGAAAAGTATATGTATAATAATACCTACTGAACAAATTTTTTACAGTAATAAATCTCTGGAATTTCAATGGGAATTTTTGATGCTTAATTGTGAATATTTAGTTATTTAGTATGCGTATCATTGTGACAAACAGCTAGAAAGACTGGACATCATAAGCAACATCCACAGCTGTCCAGACACAAAACAAAAGCATGTTCCCTTTGTACCCATGCCAGGTAACTGGAAGACACCCTGAATAGTTAATTTCAGCAGAGGAATTAGAACTGGTCAGTGTGAAACCACTGTTCATCATTTAGAAATGTCAAAATGTATAAAAATGGGAAGAAATTAATGCCTTATTTTCATATAAGAAACAAAGGTGACATAAAGTTGACCTATTTTCATGACAAAGAGTAAAACAATCACATAAATATGAATTAAGATTAAATTGACTAAAAATACAAGAAAGCGATAGTGCACAGAGTTATATTTTGAAGTAGTAATGTGATCATGTCTCCACTTTTTTCTATTATATTAAAATTTATGTTAGAGAATCAGTATTTCAAAATCTTCTTTTCTCTTATTTAATCTGCAACTCTCTTTCCTTGGATTGTAGGTGTTGCAAAACTATTACTTACCTAAAAACAATTCCTGATTGTTGTAGTTTAACATCAAGTCAGTGCAGTTTGGTTTGATAGCTATTTCTGATATAGCTATTATATATAAGATAAAAAATGATTTGACATTATTTATTCTTCCTTATATGTAATTATAGCAAGCAAAGTATGTTACAGAATTACATGAATGGTTATTTCACTTTCGTTGGAACACTGTAGGACCAATGGTGTCTTTAGACATGCAGACACAGCTTTTCATGTGACCAAAAGACACATATTTGTACCCAAGACAGAATAGTTCTAATTTTTTTACAATAATGTCAAGTTTTTTCACTAAATTAAAAAAAAAAAAAAACTTGAACAGTTGTGCTTTAAAATTTGAATAAAAGATTATGTTCTCATTCAATTTCCAGAGTACAGGCCATGCATTTGTCTGATCCTGTTAAAAAAGCTGAAATTTAGGTGTGGTAGCCTGGAAGAGAATGGTTAACACATTTTTAATACAACTGCACAGGGAAGTGCAGAAATACCAGCACTGCATTTCTCACTTCTGTTTTTTGGTTTGGGTATGTTTGTTGGTTTGGAGGTTTTTTATGATGGTAACAGCAAAGCTGAAAACAGGGCTGTATTCTCTAAGGAGATATCTCTGTAAGTGTAAAAGTAACAGTTGGCTGCTATTTTAACCTCTTTTTCTTTTTTTTTCCCTTTAGTGGCAAGGAGGTTTTCAGCTTAAATTTCCAGGAGCCATAGTGTTTGACTCTGTCCTTTCTGAAGTACAAATGACAGAGTAGCTTACACCAGTCAAAATTTGCTAGGTTACTTTTCAAATTGATTTTGCATTCCTTGCCCTCTTCTTGAAATCTCTAGTATTTGATTTAATAGAGTTTACCTTTTTTCTGCTAATTTTTACTTCAAAAGCATCAGGAATGTAATATTAGCTTTTAAACAGTTTATGCAAAGGACTTTAGATAAGTAACAGAAGAATGAATCATCCAGTCTCCTGCTTTCTTTAAAAGAGAAAGAAATAAGAACACCAAGTTCTTTCTCTAAGATTTCTCTAAGACAAAGTCAGGAAGTGCTACTGGAAAAAGAAAGCAAGACTTTTCCCAGAAATTTAAATTTCAGATGTTCTTGTCCAAAGGGTGAATTGTAAGAAAGAATTACCTCATCTAACAATTGATTGTAACAGAACAGGGTGAACTCCGGGGCTCTTTTCTGTGTCTTTTTAAGATCTAGCGTATGTCTTTTAACAAAAGAGGAACAAACAGCACAGCATTTTCAAGATGGGGCCCTGCTGAGTATAGTCAGGCAGGTTTTTGCTTTGTGACCTATTGCTTTCTGAATCATACTGACTTGTTTTACTTTCACAACCATTCTTGAGCCCTTGTTCAGGTGAAACCATGTGTCAAAACACCAGGAATGCTCTGCAGAGGAAAATGCAAGACCACCATTGCATGCATAAAGGTAGAGTTGGAGGCAGAGGGAGGTTTCCCTTGTCTGTCTTATTTTGTCTTTGTATATGTTGACCTTTATGTCCCCTACTACCACCCAGCCACTTAATGCATAACATTTCTGTAATCCATCATTGTCAGTTTTCTTGAATATAAATATGAATGCCATACTGAAGAGCTTATCATCAACAGCAAGTTGTGTCACACAGCTCTTTGGGTTTCCTTTCCAGAACTTTCATGAATTTACTACCATTCTGTAGTAAATACAGGCTGATGACTCTGGAAATATTTACAAAATTTGCTAAACTATGTCACATAGATACAGGAAAAATAATGGGATTTAATCAATTTTATTTGCCCAGTGGGAGGTGATTCTTTACTTTATACTGTAGGTTTTTATATAAGAGTATGTATAATTTTGAGTACTTAAAATATTCTCAGGCTGAATAGTCCCATGTTCTTCAGACTAATTATTACATAAATATCTTGATTTGTAAATAAATTATAAAAAACACAAAATTTTATCTTTTAAACAATGCTCTATGGCATAAATGTCAGCAGAAAAGGAATGATAAAAAGTCTAGACTTGTTAGATTTCTAGGTTGCATTGTGATATGAGACAGAAGGAAACTTCTCTTTTTCTGGCTCTCCCTGTTTTATGTATATCTACAGAAAACTGGTTAAAAACTGTGATTCTTGGCTGCTGGATTTATTGTTTTGTTGGGGTTTTTTTATTATTTCATCAGCTTCCTTTTTCTTTTTTCTTTAATAATGATCATCAGAGAGGAGTTGAACATAGAAAAGTGAATTAAACACTCAAGTCCTCTTTTTTCAGGTTGAACAGCTCAAGTAAAGGAAGCACCAATATTACAAGTTTGCAGTAGCCAACATGAGTCATACAGTTTGTTTCTCCCATTTTCCTGCTTATAAGGAAAAGTAAATTGTAGCCTGTGGAATAAAGGAATTATCTACATGCACAATGTTTTCCTGCTTGCCAGGAGGACTTTTCAAAAAATGAGTGACACATCTAAGACATTTAAGATATTTAAGACATATCTAAGATATTTAGGTCTCTGCATAGCTGAGCAATGGGTCATTTCAGTGCAGGTGTGACTGATGGAATTAGCAAGCCCTATAAATTTACATCACTTTATTGTTTTTCTGAGAACTGCATTCAGCTCCTGGCACAAATGTATGCCTCTCTCAGAGAAAGTGATTGAAGCTATTTTGCAGTATTCAATTTGGTTTGAGAGTCTGAAAATTCAACTGTTTACTGAATAGCTCATTAGCCACTTAGTCAAAATAAGCCAGATGGACAAAGATGTATTGTTTTAGTTGATCAGCAAGAAAATTGAGGCTGAAATAGATTACAGAACAGCTCATCTGGTAGACTACACTGCAAGGATATCACCAGTGAGAAGATCTTTAAGATAGGGGTTTTGTGCCTCTCCATCCATGCACAGCACCTATGGCTACATACTTACAGACTGTGTAGACTGTAGCTCAGCATATAGAAATATTCCACCACAAAACCTATACATACCTTTTCCCAGTGAAATTTGTAACAAAATTTTCACTATTTCTTTGGGGTTTTTTTGGTTTTTTTGGTTTTTTTTTACTATTGCTCACCAGAACCTTAATTGAAATAGCTTAAGGTATTTTCTGTAGAAAAATCAGCTAGCGTTACTGGAATTTCTATTCTAGTTTAACTTTGACCAAAGAGAATAAACTTGGCTTAGTGATGTCCTTCATTGTCAGAAACAGCAAAAATTTTTTCCTGTAAAGATTTTTCCTTCCAAAAAAGTTACTTTCAGCTTCATTTCCATGTTGAAAATAGATTTTCAGTCAGAATTTTTCAAAGTGGTGTCTGGAAATAGACGTGAGTGAACAGATCACTTTCCTACCTGTGAAAATATTGTTCATGTCAGAACAGGGAGGATTGTTCATATGTATTCCACAGTATACTGAGTGTCATTATTTGCTTGTCAACATCTGGAAAAATTTTAAATTCTTGATTTAAAAATCTTGGAAAAAGATAAATTAAAAAGAATTCTACTTCTTAAAATAAAAAAAAAACAGTAAATAGAACTCCAGTTAACATTTTTATGATTTAAGCAGGCTCCCTACTTCATTGAATTAGTCAACCGACATTTTCTAATCCGCATTTTTGTTCATAGGATTGCTCCTTCCAGCTGTGTCAGGCCATAAGATCTGCCATCTTTTAAACCACCTAGAGGTATCACTTTCTAAGAGTATCACTTTCTAAGTCCCTATCCTACAGAATCACCTTGGCTGTGGCAAAAGGGAGCAACAGGACCCTGTGGATGGGGAGCAGTGGAAACAATGCATGACCACTGCAAGCAAGCTCCCCATCTACGTCCTGTGACAGCACACTGCTGTGAGGCCTGATGTCTGCCAACCATAAAAGATAATTTTACAGAGTTCAAATGATTCCTGGAGATGAGATGAGATCCAGTGACTAAAAGATTGCAGATGGCCTGAAGCCCTCATGCAGGCCAAACTCAACTTGGAGCTTTTGAGACCAACAGCTTGCAGAACAGAGTTCTTTGCCAATGGATTTACCAGATATAATTTACTTCTTCAAAGTGAGGGTGCTGCCCATTTTTTCTCACATCATTTCAGCTGTTAAGCTGGAGAAAATGTCAAGATTGTAGATCTTGCAAGACTTTTTATTTGAATGGCTCATAGGTGCCAGGGTATTGTGTTGGTAAAGCTCTGTGACGTACTAGGAATATCAGCCTGAAATCAAATATGAATACAAATTTTCTTATACTTTTGTTACTTGCACTACATGCATGTTATTCATTTTCTTGAACTGTATATTCTTACTGAAACTGAATTTTTACTTCTCAAGTGCTGAAAAGTTGACCCAAAGCAAAAGAAAAATCACTTTCTTAAGAATCTCCTTTAGAGCCCAGCATTTTATTTGGAAGCTCCCATCCTAAAAGTAACCATAAGCTGAGTCTCAGACTTCTCAACCCTCATGAGCAAAAAAGTTCAGCAATTCTGATGGGCTTTTAGACATTATTAGCCACGTGCACAGACTGAAGAGAAGATTCTCCTTTCAACAAAGCCATTAACACCCTACTTTATGCACATGAATCTTCTGTGATGTTTTAGTTTCTCCCTCCCCTTGTAAGAAACTGCAGGAAACAAACTTCTAGGACTCATCACACAATCAATATTCAGTACATTAAAACCTCAACATATCTCAATGTAGATGCTGTACATTTAATCTCTGTCACTAGCCCTGTGTACTTTCTTGAGTACATAGAAGGAATTTCAATAAATATTTTATAGATCTCTTCAAAGGCTTATTTTATTCACTTTTGTCATCTTGTGTTTTATTGTTTTATGACTCCTTTTTATCAAAAAGTACAATAATCCTATGGAGAATAATTATAATATTGTTGAGGTTCTATAGCTCTACACTAATCCCTTAATTAGGTTATTTTTAATTTTAATTTCATTTTTCCTGAAAAAAAGCATTAGGTGTTTTCAATTGAAAGCTCTCTGGTTTTAGGGTTTAGTTTTTCTCATCCATAATTACCATTAACACCTGTCTTAACTGAAACAAATGAATAAAGGTATTCGATCTCCCCTGTATACACCAGCACTAATCACCACCACCACTTTCATTAACTTGGAAATCATTCTAGCATTTCCAAGTATTAGAAATATAAAAGTCTAAACTTCACAAAGTACAAATGAGCATATGGCCAAGTGTTTATTGCTGCATTTCACAGATTCTGCTATTTTATTTTAAACAACTTACACTTCGGTTAGTAAACTTGCATCTGAAGAAAACATGGGCAAGCCTAGTGAAGTGGAGTTTTAGTGCTGTATTGAAAAGGTATCATTCACTATTGCTCCTATCATTCATTCCTCATTTATAAATAAACAATGTCTGTTTCACTAAATTGCAAGTGTTTTATTGTTTTTAAAGGCAGAAGAGAAAATTACATGCAAACACAATCTCCGAAGCACTAAATATCCAGTGAGACACCTGAATAAGTTATTACTGCAATGGTTGAGGGAAATTTTACTTTTCAGCTTTGTTCAAAGTTTCCTAGTATACTCAATCCTGTCCTCTTCAGTCCAGATCTCTCCATTCAGTAGTTTGCCTAACTAGGCCCAGGGAGTTTGCCTGCTTAGATCCTGGGTTCTGTTTAATTTTCTCTACATTTCCTCTGTCATTTGTACCCCATTCTCTTTTTTTTTTTTTCCCTGAGGATATTTTGTTTGCACCTACAGGTGTGTAATACACCAAAGTAAAATAAAAGTCACAACAAACAGCTCCATCCAGTGGTTCTCTTTGTGACTGTATTTCCCATATTCATTTTGAGCAAATAATTTAGATGAATGCTGTGGAAAATATGTGTGAAGAATATGAACATATGAATATGCAGTAAACAAACATCCCCCATAAGGTTCATTTTTCTCCCATAATTTGATTTTTCTACAACACAAATTTCCTGTCTATGATTATGCAAGCAAGTGCAAAATACTTGTAACCCAAAGATAAGAGGGAGCTTATCTTATATAAATACGGTACACATCCACAGAAGAGGCATTTCCTTGTATATTATTTTTCCTTTTAACTTGGAAATTTAAAAGCAAAGGTATTTTAGTTTGACTTTGAGTCTAAAGAATTTTGTTCTAATCAAATGAGATCAATATCTGGGTTTTTTTAGTTGCTAAAATAAGTAATATTTTTATTGTCATCATCAGTTATGCGTGCCTTTCTGCAGTAATGTTACAAATAAAATTATGAAAAAGCTTCAAAATATCTTGAAGGGGAGACAGCTGGCATTGTTTAGATATTAATCTGAATTTACCAGATTTCTGATTTATAAAATTGGGACAGCACATGTCAGGGAACCATCAGCAGGGGCTTTGGGAAGCCACACCTCTAGCCCCATCCTTTTTCTCCATGGACCCTTGTTTATCAAGAAATTCAAAGGATTGTGCTTGAGGAGAGAACTTGTAGAGCAACTCATTCAAAATGAAGGCATAATGCAGGTTTTTGAAAAATTTTGCATACCAACCCATTTGAAAATTTTTACATATCAAATCTATGCTGCTATGTATTTTCTTCTGTGAATGAAATATAACTGTGAGGAATTAAATATATGCAAGAAGACATGCATAATGCTCTGAGGCTGAGGCTCCTTCCTTATTGCTAGGCCATTTTCTTTTCAGATTAAATATGCTGAAATATTCTTTTCTGTAAATTTGAGGTGGAAATTGCAAATAAAATTGTTGTGGTTTTAGTTTGCAACAATAATTTTCTGAGATTATCTGCCAAGTAATGTTTTAATTATTGAAGAATTGTATTTTGACTACTAAAATACTGCTCAAGACTGGGAATTTATGCATCTTCACAGACTCCTATTATTGCTATTAAGCTTCCATTTATACTTTTTATTTTTGCCATCAAGTTCTGTACCCAGTGCTATAGATTCATATGTATTTGTTTCTTTTCCTTAATAGAGAACACTTGAATATCAAACTGCTCTGAAAATCATTCTTGGATTGCCACAGAATAAATGTAATTTATTTACTGATGAGCAAGGCACAGATATTCATTATGCCTAGATTTAAATATGGTCATAATAAAAATAATTCTAATTATTCTAAAACAAGTTTGGCCAAATTATTCTCTGAATTATAGCAAAAAATTAGATAAGCAAGTACAAAACCATATCTTTAAAGATATCCTCCTCTGGGTAAACAAAGAAATTATCCTACTTAAAACAAAATACTATGCTGTTTTATCTTAATTCCATATTTTTTAAGAATTTCTAATATTGAAAATGGCATTTGTTTACTCAATATGAGATATCGAAGTCAGTGGCATAGAAATACAATTTAAGCATTAGAGTACTGTCAGAAATTATAGAAACACAATACATTGTTATTGCAACAAAAGATTGGGCTAAAATCCAAGAAAAGTAAAAAGACTTGTAGGTAGTTCAGTTGCAAGTGATAAATTCTCCAAAGATCAGAACGTTTCTCCATTGAAGATGGATGTGGTAGTCTGGGATCTGATATTCATTTGTTGCTGTTTTTCTTGTAATAATTTTCCAGTTTGAAAATTTCTCTAACCAAAATTTATTTCCATTTCTGCACCATATTGTACACATAGCCAAAACTACTGTTGTGGAACTGGTCATAAAGCCAGTGTGGAAAAATACAACTCAACCTAAAATAAGAAGGCAGTAGTACTTTTCAACAAGAGCTAGGCAAATCCATGACACAGCAATAAGACTAAAGACAGAAGCTGGTGGTTCCAATTACATCTTACACAAGGGATCTTCTCTTGTTCTAGGTCAGAATTTTCATAATTTAGGAGAAACAATATGTGATAAAAGCATATAAACCTGTACAAAGCAATCCAACAAGAATCACTGGGTATTTCATCATCAAGAGGACAAAATCTACAAAGTATTCATAATATACTTCATTTAACAAGCGTTAGTAAACAACATTTCATGGCTTTATTTAAAGACAAAAATCATCCCACAGACTTTGATTTTTCACTTATATATGTGTTATCTAAATAATTTTTATGTTTGGACTTGTTCATGTCTAAAAGGACTGAAGTTTTATGTTTTAGAAAGCAGACAACATTGCTGCAGAAGTTATGTGAGCCTATTATTTCCACCTTATTGGGCTAGAGTCAGTAGGCCAAACACTCAGTCTGAGTTTTACATGACTGCAAAGCATGTAAATGACAGTACTGAGTCTGCTTGGAAGAGGAATGTCTGGACAAGGCTACATGATTCCATGGTCATACCCATCACAGCAGCCAGCTGGAGATGCCCCTTAGGAGGATGTGAGGTGCCAAACCTTCACCACAGTGCTATCTAGAAAAAACATGCAATTATGATACTAAAACACTGCAAAGTAAAAAGAAAATTTTGACCAAAAAGATTTTTTTACTAGAGGTTTGACTTTTGCTTCAGAACATGTGTCTCATGTGAAGTACTCTGTACCTCAAGTACCAATCATAGCCACTTAAAATCCAGATCTGTGTTTAATTGTATATTCATGTGTGAATTACATAATTTCCTCACATTTTCTGTGAGTGGAATTTAAAAATAAGAATTTATTTTAACTTTAATCTTTGAAACAGTAAAAGAAACAGAAAATTAAGATTCCCTTTGCCTTTGCATAGATTTTTAGCAAGAAAATTTACATCTGCTGACTGAAAAATAGAATAACTATCATATACTAAGTATGCATTACTTCCCATGCTCACTGCCAACCTTAGAATTATCATCTGAATCATAACATATAATTTCCCAGAGCTGGCACTTCAGGAAAATAGGCACTCTTCAGATTAGATGCTTACCATGGAAAAATACCAACAGAAAAACAGAAGGAAATTAATATATTACATACACAATTTTCACTTGCAGATCTGGGAAAGGCGCAGGAAGAGAGAACTGTGAAAGAAACCTCTAAGTTTCAGTGCATGTTCAAGTACAATGAAATGGGCAGAAATGTTCTTACTGCTCCATCAAGAAGCATAAGAGAAGTCATAAATAGTGCAGAAGGTTTCCTTTGACTTCTTCAGCTCCTACATCTTTCAGTCACAGGCTCTGTTACAACTGCAATTGAGAAGTTTATCCCAAAACCAAAACATTTCTTTCTCTGCCAACTGCAATCTGGTGTACTACGGAGACTACTCTTTCTGATTCACTACCAGAGAATATTTAATGTAGACTGACCACACTGTAAGATGTAACTTGAACTGCTAATGAATTAATAGGGCTTCTTTTTTGTTTTCATAGCCAAGGACTATTGATTTCTGCAGCAGTGAAACATATGAAGTTAGTCTGTGCTATAAATAGATTTGTCTTGCTGCATTAAATCTTGCAAAATTGAAGGATGGAAAGTCTGTATAAACCCCCTATTCCTATATTTGCCTTATATATTGTTTCAATAAATCAAAGATGGAAATATAAGAGGACTTTTCATATTTTTTCTAAAAAAACAATTTAAAAGGGTGACTTACAAGAATTTTTTTAAATTATCTTTAAAAGCCTGCTTTTAAATGTCTCAGAGATCAAGTCAAATGGTGGTAGGGAGTCCTTTTTCTCATAGCAAAGAGCATTAGTAAAGGGTCATGTTATTCTGAGAAACTGAGATCAGAGAAATTTCAGTCTTGTTAACACTTGTGTGGAAAATTTTGTGTGTCTGCTTACTCTAGAATATAAACAACTTTCCCTAATTTTCACAATTTTGCAGTTATTTCCTTAACCTCTCTTTGAGAACCAGTCTCAAAGACTGCAAATACAACAATTAATAAACAAAATAATCAGAATTGCATGTGTCTGATGTGAAGGGAATGGGACACAACATTAGAAAACTGTTGTACTGTTGTGCTTCAGCTTAAAATTGCAATTCTTTTTCCTATGAAGCCCAGCTTTACAGTTGCCAGGCAGCCTGTTAGGCACACAAATCCCAGAGATTGCAGACTGGGTCATATCAGGTATTTTTGCTCTTAATCAGCTACCAGTGGTTAGAATGAAAAAGCTACATTTATAGAGAAAATATTTCAGTTATGCAAATGGATAGAAAGGAACATGCCACTCCATTAGACCTGTGATGCAGATGATGACTTCCTCCTTGTCCTTGCCTAAGTTTTTTTCTAGTGCCTCTCAAATGCTTTCAGACTTTTAGCAAAATGAGTCACTTCTCCATTCCACATATATTTTTCAGATATAAAACCTGTATGCTATAACACAGAAACAGAAGAGAACCAGCAGGCCTCAAATGCACACTGTGTTGTCATTTAAAGAACTTTTCCACAAAGGAAGGCAGGACTGAGTCACAAAGCAGATAAAATTAATATCCAGTATTACTTGCTGGAAATAATATAACCAGTTCTGTCTCATGGTTCTCTCAGGTATTCCATAAGCTGAATGTGTGTGGAAGTGAATAAACTATTCAAAGCTAAAACTTCACAGCCTGAGGTGTTACAAACACAGTTAAGAGTAAGCTGCAGAGACTTGGACAACCATTACCCATATGGCACACGACTCCATTCACCTGCATTATCAATACAGTATCTCTTCCTCAGAGCTACATTAAAAAAGAACTGTTTTTCTCCCTCCAGTTCATGATTTATAATAGTAATATTAATGTTTCTAACATAAAAATATAATTCTTGTCTTAGCCTTTTCTTATTCCTCATTACCTGATAGTTTTATAGTATGGAGATTTATTAACAAAAGCAGTTTATTTTCGAAAAATAAAAGTGACTTATGTCCATCTAGCTACTTTGATAGCTGCATTGGGAAGCTTATTCAAAATTAAGTCACCCAGTTTTATACATAAAATAAAGAAACTGATGAAACACACGGCTATTAACTTAACAAACAGCACTTCCTCTTTGAAATTATAATCATGAATGCAATAAACTCATAATCTCTAGGAAGAAAATGAAAAAAAGTCCTTTTGAAAATAATTGAAACAAATATCTCAGGTGTATAATGACTAAAGAATGCAAATAAACTAGAGAGGTATGTAACAAGAGAAAAAGCACACATTTTGTAATGAGACAGGACATGACTCTCGTTCCTCCCATACAATTCATAAAGTTATGCACCCTAGGCTGAGGCAACAGTCAGTGGACTGTAGTCTGCTGTCAGTAATTACCTCATTGAGGTATCTAACAGTAATATTAACACTGAAAGAAGAGGAAAGAGTATATTTCACCAAATCATGTGATGCCATGCCCTAGCATCAAATCATACCAAATTTGAGTCTATATATATCTAAATATAAATCTAAAATAAAAAGAAAGAGGAGGTTAATCCTTCTTGAGAGAAGTTCTCAAGCTTCTGTGCTGTGTGATTCTGGACAGCTGGAGGTGAAAAGACATACTTACTTTTTCTCCAAGGTTTGCAATCAATGATATAGGGTGTGGAGAATCAATACTGTACCTTACATGCCAATCCCCACACTTGATTATAACTGTAATAACTGATACTGTGTTTTTTATCTATTTTTGTACCTTGGTTCCATTATTTCAAAATATATGCTTCAGTACAAACCTGGTTTTTGCCAAAGTTAGAGAACAAACCCCTGCAAATGTAAACAAAAGGATTTTGTTCACAATGTACAAGAAGCTTAAAACCAAGATGTTGATGAGTAGCACCAACCACCCTATTTACCAAAATGTGCCATGTGAATTGATCTAGAAACTGAAAATGTGAGAGTCTGTACAAAATGGTTGAGTGACCAGGATTCACACAGAAAATTGTCTGACTTTCAGCAAATAATGGAATGAGCTTCAATCCGAAATAACAGAATATAAAGTTTTTGCAACACTATGAGAAAAAAATATTTGCATCTCTTTTTCTTTAAAACTAGGAATCTCAACAGCCTGCTGCAAAAGATAATCTGATGTGGTCTGCATAAAAGCAATTTGCTTTAAAAAAAGAGCAGCACTAAAATCTAATTTCTTAGATTTAGGATTAAAATTCTAAAGACCTTTCAGCTGAAGTCGTCTAGTAGGAGGCACATCTATGCCATGCTAATATGACATCTGAAATTTCATCTAAGCTAGAGTTAGATCTTGACCATCAATTCCCCAGTTCATCCTCCTGACCACAGCTCTTTTAAAAGCCTTTTCCATTATACATTTCAGTCCCCAGAAAAGACAGACAAAGTATTTCTGTGTTCATGTCAACCTGGCAATGAACTCCATGCTCTCTCTCTGGTTTAAGCATTAAAAATTTCAAATGGTCTCTAAGCAAGCAAGGAGGCATATTGTGCTGCTCTTTTTATTACAAGAAAAATATGGACAAATCATTCCATTGTTAAAAGAACCCGCAGCCTCCAGATTCTGAAATAGCTCTTCATTCCTCAGACACTAAAACTGTTCCTCTCTGAAGAGCCTTTTGTGACACAAACACGCAGAAAGCCTTCTGGCTGTTTTATTATCTTCCAGAGCCGTGTGTTCTTTTGCAGAGGCCCCACACCCGCTGCAGCACAGCACCATAAATAAACAACACACTGGAAAGGATGAGCCCTTTCAACAGCCCTCCACGGAGAAAGGCATCTCAGGGCTGCCTGCTGCTTGCAAAAGTGAAGTGTGATGAGCAGAGAGAGAGGGGCAGGCACGGACAGCCCCTCAGGAGAATGCTGGCTGGGAAAGGTTTTTAATTTATCTGCTTTCCTTAGTGATCATCCTGAGGATGTTAGACTTCTGCAAACTGATGGCCTTCCCCCTGGGTGCCTTCCCTCCTTGTTTGCTCTCTCCCCTCAGATGTATGTGCACAATGCTGACAATGGATACACCGCCAGGAAGGGTTTGAAATCAGGCAAAGACAAACCTGGGTAACCAGCACTCTGTCAGAAATCATGAGCAAAACCTACCATCAAGAGGCAGTGGGGTGCCCTCTTGGAAGTCTCACAAAGGTAGAAAGTACACTTTCTGTATAAGTAGTTTTGCTTTCTTTTTGTGGCTAAACACTGAGCACTTTCTGCTTGCTTGAACAATTGATGGATTGTTGTCTGGTCAGATGGCAAGTACAAGTTTAGCTCAGGAAATCTCTGATGTGCTGTCATGCATAGCATCCATATCTCCATGCTGTCAGCAAGAGGAGGACTTAAAAAGCACAGACCTACAGAGGTGGTATTTGCATTCTTCTGCATGTCTCAGGAACAGCTGATAGAGGTCATCTGGCTCCTCTGCTGCTTAGTCAATAGCAAATGGGATTTGGAGATGCTGTCACTTTGTTCAAGGCAAGCCAAGACAGGCTCTGAAAGGTACCATGTCAGCTGAAACAGAGAATGCTGAGCTTCTGTAATGTTGAATAAATTCTGGACACCTTCAAAAATTATAGAATAGTTTGGATTGGAAGGAACTTTAATTATCTAGTTCCAACCTCACTGCCACAGGAAGGGACACCATACATCAGACCTGGCTGCTCAGAGCCCCCAGACCTGGCCTTGAACATTTTCAGGCATGGGGCATCCTCATCTTCCCTGGGTAACCTGCTCCAGCGCCTTGCCACCCTCACAATCAAGAATAAGCTTAACACCTAATCTAAACCTACCCCCTTTCAGTTTAAAGATACTTTCTCTTGTCCTGTCACTACCAACCCTTCTGAAAAGTCCTTCTCCATCTCTCTTGTAGGGCCCCTTTAGATGATGAGAGGCCCAATTAGGTCAACCCAAAGTCTTCTCCAGATTGAACAATCCCAATTCTCTAATCTTGTGCTCATAGGTAAGGTGCTCCAGCACTCTAACATTTTTGGTTGCCCTTTTCCAGACTTGATCCAACAGGTCCACGTCCTTCCTGTGCTGGGCACCCAGAGCTGGATGCAGCACTGCAGGTGGGGTCTCCCAGAGCAAGGGGGAAGACTCCCCTCCCTTGCATGGCTGGCCATGCTGCTCTGGATCCAGGATAGGACTGGAGCTCTGGGCTGTGACTGCGCATTGCCAGGGTGTGTCCAGTCTAGCCCCACAAACAAAGCCATTTGTGAGCACATTGCAGCATCCCTGAGTTGCCTGGTGACGTGAGTTCTATCTATGTAGGGCAGAGTTGGTGTCCTTGGAGATACACACAGCAACCCCTGCAGCCTCTGCCTGACATCAAAGTGCCTCTCTGGTCTGATGGGGTGAATCCCAAAGTTCCTTTTACTATCTTTAGGGAATTTTTCTGCACACAAACTAAATATTTTGTTCATGATCTGTATCAATGTCTAAGAATTTTCCCTTGCTAGAGAGTTAATATTCTTTTGCAGAGCTCAAGGAATGAAGGAAACCAATATTTGACACAATCTTTCTGAGAAGGCTGCCTGACCTACCTTCAGGGTACCAGTCCTACCTGCCTTCAACTCCGTTTCACTGATCAAAGAGTATTATTGCAATGCTGCTGTGTACAGTGGCAGCTATGCAAGAGATTGATTTAAAAAATCAAAATGGATCCATCTCAGCAAGTAAGCCATCACTGAGTAAAACTAAAAAATAGATATGTCTCCCAGGCAAGTAATCAATGAGTGGAATCAGCCATCTTTTCAGAATTCACTAGCAATTATTATTCAGCCAGAAACTACTATAGAATGATATTTCATTACATTTGTCTTCATGCACGAGATTTTTTTTCTCTGTTCCAGATTTTTCATCCCTCTCCAGTGGTCACTTTCCAACATCATCTGGAAAACCAGATCTCCATTTCAAGTTCTATGTCTTCCTACCTGGTGGCTCTTCTTTTAGCTCTCAGCTTGTAAAAATTGATGTCAGATCATTCACAGTGCACTGTTTCTGCTTCTGGCATTCTGTTAGCACCATTCAGGTCTGATAATTCCTGTAACTCAGGATAATTCCTGAACTTTGTAAGGATAAATTCAAACAAGTGTTTGAATTTTGTTTGTAAACAGTTCTTACTTAATGCTTGCATAAAGTAAAAACTGCTATTTCCACAGTATAAATTTGCTTCCTTAAACTCCACTGATAAAAATGGGGGGGGAGGAAACTGATAGCACTCTCTTTTTTCTTTCAGAACAGTAAAAACATTCATGCATTCAATATTCCTAATTTACTTGAAGCAAGTATGTGTTCATATATATTACTAAATGTGAAGACAATAGAAACACTATCCTGTCTGATAAGTAATAAAGCAATTATTATTAACAAGGGGTGAAGGGAAATTTGAAGATCAAATAGCCAAAACATTGTTTCATTGAGCAACTGAAAACTGGAAGAGAAATGAGGGAACCATTAAGACATGAGCCTACTTTACACATAAGCTAAATAATATCTAACCAAAAATTTCAATTTAATCACCAAGGTAAATAGTTTAGCAGTAAGGATTTATCAAAAAGTGGTACCAAAGAGTTAACCTAAAGGTAGCAAATAGACTGCTTGACAATCTCAAAATATATTTATGCTTGCTAGGTCTACTTATCTTGTAACTAATGGGGAAAAGTACTCAGAGTGAAAGGATAAAAAGATAACCAAAATCAAAATAAAATACAATAAAGGAGAAAAAGCATAGCTTTCTTTCTTCTGAAAAGTTTGGTCAAATTCTAGGACTCAGATGTGTAGAAAAGAGCTGGATGAGTCTTCCAATAGAACAGACTCTTAAATACTAGATCAGCTTTGAAAGTCTCTGTTTGATGGCACCTTCAAAATTGGTCTTTTGTCTCTTGTTGTCCCCTCAGAGATGCAAAATATGACAAGTTCCTTTTAAAATCTTATTCTTTTTTATTATACTTAAGATATGTGTAAAGTTCTAGTGAATTTCCTTGCCTGTTAAACATCTTTCCTTTTCACAGTGATTTCTTCTTAAAGATCTGACTAAAGAAAAATGTTTCTTTGACCTCCTCCAGGTTTTGCTGAGAATAAAATTGAGCTGGGTTTCTAAGGTCCTCTTTGAACTTGATTTCACTGCTGAAGAAAGACTACAGTTAAATTAGGAGCTTCAACAAGTTTCTAAAACTTATATAAAACCCTGTCCTATGGACTTCATCCTCTGTCAAGTTTTAGTTTTCAAATGACATAGTGTGTGCTATTTAAATCTTTTCTTCCTATCTCTTGCAAAGTGTGTTATGGTGTAATAGAGCTATGGCAGCAAATTTGTGAGATTTTCATACCCATTATTCCAGAAAAATCTCTAATTAATACAGTGATTTTATGCCTTTGTAGCAATTGTGAATTGTGTGAATTATTGTGAATGCTTCATTTATTGTTCCATATAAAATTGTTACCATTAGTTAAGAACAGCACAAAAAAAGACGTTTTTTATCTGAAATCAGAATTTATGGAACATCTAACTTCTCCAAGGAATAAAGTCTTTTTTTCCCATGTGCCTGAGAATAATCAATAATTCATGATGTCTGTGATATTAATGACTCTATGAACATCCCAATCTCTCTATTTTTAGGCACAGCTGATATTTGTAGAATACCACCAAGTCAAAGAACACAAAGAAAGAAGAGAAGGTATGTTTTTAAATAGGTGGGATCTCTCTTCTACACTGGAAATGTGACTAATATCTGTTTGTCTGAGCTTCAGACCATCCTCTGACAATCTGTGTAGAAGAAGTTATTTTGATTTATTATCTCATAACTTTTACCAGCTCTCAAATTGTTGCTCTCAAGAGAATAATTTCCAAAACCCATTTCAGCAGTGGTTCATATGCAGTACTTCCTATTCATCAGGAAGCAGCCTGCAAGAGAAAAATCTAACACATCTCTTGCCTGTATCCTCTGCAGCAAGATGCAAAACACTTCAATATTGGAAATTGCTTATGTTCTGAAAAGTCAATTCCTAGAGAAGGAAACTATTCTGCATTTGACATGTGATACTTGGGACTTGATCCAAAGCTTCCAGAAACTCCACCAGTTACTGTTCTCTGCAGATGGGTAACTTGCACCCAGGTAAAGATTTAAATATTGAGATTTTGGGGTTTAATTTTCAGAAGGTACTGAAACTTCTGAAAAACTTCTGGAAAAATACAGAATTTCTTTTTTAATTTTTTTCTCTCTTTCAGTTCTGGACCAGACAGTAATAAGTATATTGGCCTAGAGTTGTGCTTTTCACAATTTTATTCTGTTTCAGTTTAATCAGCCAATTATATCATCCTGTTGAATACAGTGTCTAGCCAAGTCACTACACAGGTTGGTAAAGAATGCTTTGGAGTATATTACAGGTGAGCTGCAATATGTAGCTGTGTTCTGGTGCAAAATTTCTGTGAATTTTATTTAACCCCTTTGTGCTTTTGCTTCAGGATGACAAGCAAGATGAAAGCAGCAGAATCCCAGGAGGAAAGAATAAAAACTGAGATTGGAGAGAAAATCAAGCAATGACACCTGGTGGAAGGAGTTGTGGAAAAGGTATGGCAGAATCAAATTTCATTTCTGAAAGGTTCAGAAACACTGGCTCAGAAAGACATTGTGAGGCCTGAGATATTTAGTATTTGGACAAAGACCAAAGTGTCTGGTCAGAAGTTTGTACATTGAACTATTATAAAACGAATACTGATAAAATAACACTTGCTTTGCAGAAGAAAATAAAATATTAGGTTTATGGTCTGGAAACTGAGTTTTTATATTATTCCTCTTCTACTACTAGAAGTGACTATGGCAAAGTCCAGTTGCAGCATAAGATATTTGTTTACCTTCAGCATCTGTTCTACACATTCTGCTGGGAATCCTGAAGTGAAAAATTAATTAATATTTTCTCCTTTTCCATTGGCTCTGTCTTCTATTAATAAATAATGCTTGTCATTTGTTAAATAGTTGTTGCCTCACATTTCTTGTATCACACATAATTAAAAAATGAATAACTGCACTACTAATCTCCTGTGAAACCTTAGCATCACCTTTGCTTCCCTGTTACATTGCCTAGTCTCAACAGCCCTCTTCTTATCTGAAGGCTAAAACTTTTCTAAGCTTCACTTTGACCACAGATTATGTTTTTTCCCTTGGCTCATTAATGTATTTTTTTAAATTCTTCTCCCTTTATTTTTGAGTGCTGTTTTCAATCTCTCAAGCATGTGCTTACTTAGCAATATAATTACTTTTGTATCTGTGTTGCTCTTTCTCTTACCACTGCTTCTGGATCCTCTTTTATAAGTTAAAAGTTCTTCTTTTGATATTTTCTATCTTTATTTTTCCTCCTACACCACTATTTGACATTAATGTCACATTTAAGCAGACTTTGGTCTCTCATACTTGTGTCCCAGGATTATTTCCTACTTCAGTATTACTGAGGCAGATTTTTGTCTTAATCAATGTAATACTTAGAACTAACCATTTCTATAGTCTGCAATATCTCTAGTAAAATATATTTCTATTTTATGTTCCTGACATCCACAGGATAATTTTGAATCACTCTTTATATGTAAGAGATCAAAGTTTACAGCTAACAGGTGTATCTCATTACAACAGTCTTGCTACAATAGAAAACTATAGCTTTGTAGGAAATTTTATGGCATCACGATCTCAAGTTAACTCTTCCACATGTGTCACAAACTCATCTGTCCTCAAGTCCAAGCCACAAACTAAGAAGGGAGCAGAGAGTAGAGGTGACATTTTTCTGCAGCCACTTAAAGAACCAGCCTGTTTCCTTCAGCTGCCCGGTGTTGTACTCCAAGGCTGAAGTATCAGTCATAGTGGGAACCTCCCCACCTGGAAATCTCCTTTCCTTTTGGTGCAGGATAACTCTCACAAGTCCCACAGTGTTACCCTCCACTTCCATTAGAAGTCCTGGGAGTGCTTGAGAATCAAGTACAGTTTGATTAGTTCTAAAATTCCTCACACATAGTAGCTACCCAAAAGCACATCTGTCATTTTACACAACCTGTGTTGGCACCATCCTTCATGAATACACATCTAGCCATCCCTTCTCATTCCATATGAGCTGAAATTCCAGGTCACATTATAATTACATTTTTATAACATGTCCTCTGTGTAGTCTTTTTGATTGGGAAGCTGTTGCTGTGATGAGAAATATGATAAACCATCAACAAATCTGCATGTACTAATTGATCTGATATTCATGTGAGGCAAAACTGGCTGGCCCCTTTGCAAAGTCAAGGCAGAGAGAAAGCTTGTGAGCCTTTGTAGGAAGGTTTTTCTGTATTTATTCCCTGAGGTGGCTTTGGGAAGAGGAGGGAGGAGGGCGTTTTGCTCCACAGGAAAAAATATATTTATTACAAAAAGGGAGAATGAGGTATTTGGGGAATGTATATCTTTCCAAATATTTTTAAATGGATGTGATTTTCTGGGTTTCATGTTTATTTTATGAAGGGGCAGCAGACTGATCCCATGGATTCTATTCTCCCTTGCACTTTGCTGTTCCAGCAGTTACCTGTGCTTATGTTTACAATTTACACTTTTAAAATATACTGCCTTTTTCACATTCCAATTAATTCCTCCACAGTTTCACGCCACTATTTACAATTTCTTGTTTAACATATTTGAGGTTTAAGCTATAGTGGTCTCCAGGCAAGGGCAGGGAAAAGCAGGCAGCATAACAATGAGTTTTAACTGCTCTTGAATAAAAATAAATCATCACAATTAGGGGGATGGTCTGTGTTGCAAAGCATCATGCAGTTCAGTAGCAGGGGTCTGCCACATACTGTGGCTCTTTTGCTGCAAAATTCCTAATTAGTTTGTTTTCTCCTACAGCCTATTTGTTTGAGTTGCATCCATTCTCACCAAAAGACAAAATTCTTTATTTCCACACAATTCTCAAGGGAGATTTTAGGTCTTCTGACTATGTATCTTCTGAGTTACCTTGGAAAGGGGGTTAGATTTTAGCTTTTTGGGTTTTTTTTAGAAAATTCTTGATGGGATTCTGGCCATTGCTTGCTGAAACATCACTTGTAAATCTCTGCTACAAGCTCAGCTGAAGCATTCAAGGTTATGCTAATTTCAGCCCATGGCTCTGCTGGTGTGAAATTCAAGTATTGGCTAAAGTCTAATATGTGAATATGTATGTTGAGTTTTTCAATTGCCAAGCAATTGCCAAGCAGATACTCTACAGTTACAAGTCTTCTAAAGGTGCCCATCTGCTCTTACAGAGGAGCTGGAACAGGTTTCCCAGAAAGGATGCGAATTTCCCATCCTTGCAAATGTTCAAGGCTGGATGCAACCTGCTCTGGTGGGAGTGGCTCATGTGCAAGGCAGGGGGACTTGAATTCAATGATGTTTAAGGTCCCTTCCAAGGCAATTTTTCATTCTATGAAAGACAGTCATGTTATCAAGAAAATAACTCTCAGAAAGCGTAACCTCTGCATTAATATTCACTTTTTTAATTAACATATGTGAAAATGGACTGATCTGAATGACACTTCCATGAATTGTCAAGTATAGAGCCACAAATCCTCATGACTATGATGTTGGTTTTAGTGAGTGAGTCATGCTGCTGCTGCTAGGATAAATCCCAAACACTAAAAAAGCAAGGAGAAGAAGAAAGCATATTTTGTTGGGGATCAAAAAAGACAGTTTTTTTTTTAATTTTTAAAAATATTTCTATATACAAAGCACATACAGATATGTAAGCAATAAAGACATCTAAGGAATGCTATTTCTCCCCCTGCTGGCTTTGTCCCCTACTCAATTATGAACCTATCTGAAATGACTATAGACAAAAGGGCCTCTATTGTCTTCAGCAAATTCTGAGCCAAGCTCAGAATTACCTTCATAAGCATCATTAGCTTAAACAGCTCACAAAATGGCAGCACTGATATCCCAAACCCCAGGCTCCTCTAGCTCACTTGCTCAATCAATATCTCCTCTTTGACTTTAGCCATTGAACATTTAACAGATATTTCTTTGGAAACTGTGTGCTAAATGTGATACACTGACATCCTGCAGGCTTACAAAAACTCAGTCTAACAACTTGAGATTTTTATTGTTTCTCTTTTTTTATTTTTCTGCCCCAAGGATGAGTGGTGCAAACCTTTTCAGAAGAGCACAGTGACCCAACACTTGACAGAGAAATCTTAGTGTTTCATTTCAGTCTTCACATTGGTATATAGACTTTATTAAATGAGAAGAGGTTAAGACAGAACCAATATAATCTGACTACCATTTCACACCATTTCTAGTGCAATTGTAAATGATGATTAATGCAGCACAGAAGTATATACAGTCTCTGACCTTTGTTTTTAGGGCCATAAAATCCGTCTAGTTCTAATGACAAATGCCTGGAGACTGTTCTTTTTGGAACAAACACTGGCTACAAGGTGATTTGAGCCATCTCTTATTCCTGCTTCTTATAGATTTTCTTCACAATGGAATGCTGTGATTAGAAAACTTTCCCACCAGCAATATGCAAGCAAGCAGGTTGACAAAAATAGAAGTGACTTTAGGATAGCCACTTGCATCTATGAGCTGATTAAGTGCAGAAAAAGACCATCATCATACAAACACTTGAAGCAAAACACAGGGAGGAAGGGAGAGAAAGTGTTTCAATTCATCTATCTGTTTAAAACAGCATTACACTGCCAGCTGTGCCAAAAGCATTTTTTCTCTGTTATACTGTCTGCATTAAAATCTATTGGAACGATTCTCAGTAAAGCAAGTATCAAGTGAAGTCAATGGAGTGTCACCTTGCAGGAGTAGATACAGATCCATATTTCAAAGTTTGTCTTTGTAATCCTTGTAGCAACAACATCACTTTCCCTCTAAAATTTACCCATCCCTTTTTAAGCACAAAGGGGTGCTTGCCAGCTGTCCCTGTGAAAACTGCTTTAGCCCAGATAACTCACCTAACTAAAACTGCATGTTCTTTTTCTCACACTAAACTGTGACCAACAGTGCAATTTAACAAAAATAATAATAAAAAAAGGAAAGTCATCTGCTCACATTTATTGCACTGTTGTAGCTGAGGTTATGTTGCACTTATATTTAGTTACTCAAAAGATGCATATTGTCTGTCTAATAGTGCTTACAAATTTAGAATTTATGCTTTGTAATGATTCACTGTATTTCATCATAAAATGTACAGTATTTCATCAGCAAAGGAAAATAGAATGTCTTTTCAGTTTTAATTTCTTCTAAGTACTGAAGTTTTTACAATGAATAAATCACAAAGAAGTCCAAAATTTAGCTTTCTATGTAAATGATATACAAATTCCCATATTATAGCAGTATAATATGCAACATATGATAACTGCTTTGCTACAGATAGCATAGGAAGATTTTATTCTTGTAAAGCTCTTTTGAAAGAAGTTGAGGCCTGTGTAAAATAATGATCCATAAAGATGGCTATTAATTTCAAGAACACACTTTCTATTCCCAGAACTTCAGCTGTGATCCTGGCCAAAAGCCTAAATTCTCTGTATGATATTACCCAATCCCCAGTTGGTCTCACCGTAAGGACCCTCCTGAGAGGTCTGGACAGGAAACCCCTGGTAACAAATCACAGATTTCTACCTCCAGAGATAAATTAGTAACCTTGTTAGATGTAACAGCTGAAGTCTGTTATCCCTTCTGGAAACATGAGCTCCTCTGCGGTTCCTAGAGAGGGATGTGACAGCTGAGAGTTATATTACTTTCATGGATTTTCACTTGTATCTTGATCATTCAGAAATATTCCTCTTCTTAATCATCCAGGCTGCTACAATTTTTTTTCATTTTCTTTTTCCTGTGCACACATTTACTAGAGCTGTTTTTTCCCACAAAAAATATATGAGGAAGGGAATTCCTGCATCAGTCTCTTTTAAGGTGACCCTATGCCCTAGCATCTTCACAAAATATAGCATTAGCAAACTAAGCCAGGCTGTGACTTAGCAAAGTTCAGAGATAATTCAGGCAGTGAAATCACAGTGATAGAGTGTCAAATGTTTTCTTCTGCACTATAAAGGAAAACATTCTCTTTGAACTCAGCAAGGACTTTGTAGGACAGGAGGATTATTTGAACCAATTTTCAGCACACTCTTCTCAAACCGTTCTGTGTGTTGGAGGAAAGCTGCAGATCCCTTGGATGTAAATTGCAAATTGTTTCCCCCAGTCAGATAAAGGACACACACAAGGTTCTCCTTGTATTTATGTGTCTGGTGGTACTTGAGTCCGTGGCAAACACTTAGTCAATAAGAGCAAACATCAATAGCAATAAAAAAGGCTTGTCTTTCCTTTTCCTCAAAGTCAATGGAATCTGTCTCATGTGATTTACTTGCCCCCTTTTGCAGGTAAAATGGTCCCAGGGCTGGAACAATCCTGTTTGATAGGCACTTTTTACAGCTATTTAAATGGCTGCCAATATCATCATCCATCTTCTTCCATCCGAAGGGTTGTCTTGCTAATTTTTTGTTTATCACTTCTGCACTGACCATATGCAATAGGGATTGTGTTGATATCACCTTAATTTCTCTAATTCAGAAATTGCAAGGCAATTTAGATGCCATTAAAACCTATCTGGCATTGCTACATCTATCTAAGATCAACTAGTAAGGATAAACAATCAAGCTCCACATTATCTGCAATGCCCTTTTATGTTTGCCACTTATTCATTACAGAACAGGTTTCTGTAACTTAGCTTTGTTTGCTTTAAGAAAGGATGATTTTCTGGTAACACTGTGTAGTTAACCAAATGCCAGATGCCATTTCCCAGCTTCAAATTTCCATTTCACTCTTGAAGGAGAGAAACAGAAGAGAATGAAGGACAGTCAGAGCTAACCAATTTCTTTTTGATTTGTCGAAAAATATGAATGATATTATTCTGTGTCACCTTAGCCTGGCCCTTGTCCCTAATGACCGCTGTACCTTCACACATTTCAATGTCTCAAAAAGAATTCACAAAAGGGAATTTGTTAAGTACAGTCTTGCAGAACAAAATGGACTTTGGTAGTATTTGTGTGCCGTATCCTAAGCATCAGCAAGCATTTCATCAGGCTTCTGAGTAGTTCCCTGTGCTAAATTAAAAGCACTGTGTGATATATTTTGAAAAGAAAACATTAAAAGAACCTAAAAATACAGCAAAAATAGGGAAGGAAAGCAAGGGGGGCAATGAAAACAATAAAGCATGTCAAGAGAAGGTGATATTGGAAGGACAGAAAGGGGAAAAGGAAATAAGTAGAACAATAGCTGTGTGAAAGAAAAGACTCAATGCACGTATGAGTATGATGACTCATGAACTAACAATGTAAGGGATGTCTGTTATATGAATTGCATGACTTTTGGGGGTGTGTCTGGAAACACAGACACTAATTTTGTGGGTGCACATAGCAATTACACCACAGCAAAACTTTGCTCCAAAGTATTTTTACCAATTCTGTTATATTACATCGAGTTTCTCTTTTCAAGTAAGGACCTGGCAGTAAAGCTCTCAGAATCTGTGTTAATCTGGCTTTCCTGTTTCATAACAAACAGATCACACACAGATCACATACTGTCTGACCTCCCTGAAATTTTTCATTTTCATCATTTTTGTCTATACAACTGTTCAAGACTATTCACAGGGCTGTGTCCCCCTTCTGGAATAAGTGTCAGTATGTTTTCTTTAAATGTCCCTCATCTTTCATCAGACACAGAAATGTGATCAAGCCAGGAATTTTCCTTGATCTGAGACACTGTAATGCCTAATTTCCTGCAATGAATCTCAAATAGTTGTATCTACTTTGTCCATAGAACCAGAAATAATTTTTTATATATTTTGAAGGTCAGTAAATCAAAGCCAAATGTATGGCTCATGATTTCTTAGCCTGTTCCAGCCACAAAATAAAATGACTTCACTTGAGCTACTGTGACAGTGATTGTTCAGCATCCTGTCCAGGATACAAGATGGAATTTTACACTCAGTTTGCAGTGGGAGAAATAAAGACATAAAAATTGCTAGTATAAGATATAGAGAGGATATGAAGTCATGAATAGATTGCAGTAAAGCTTAAAATCAAACAAAATTTAATCTGATAGTAAACAAAAAGATTTCTGTGGGTTTATTGCCAGATGTGCAAACTCCCTTTAACTGTGAAATGAATTGATGTTCCTTTCCAACATGAATAGATGCTGTGGAAGTGTCCCAAAAAGGGCTCTGAGTAGTCCCAGGGAGCACAAGTAAGCCTTGAACTTCAGAGAATGACAGATTAGAGCAAGAGGCTCAACCCCAGTAACAGGCTTACAACATTACACTGGTGAAAGATTATTACTCACAAAGAAAAGGATTAGAGGTTCTTGTTTAAAACAAAAGCTGACATTGTGCTTTATAGTTATATATCCCCAAGGAGAAAGGAACAACTGCACCAGCCAACTGCACAGACCAAATGAGCTGAGGTGTTGATGTGGACTGCACCTGCACTCATACATTGTGAAAAAAGTCTCTAGAGCCCCTGTCTATAGAGGAAAAAAAATAAAAGCTTCTTCACAAAGGTCCTGGCTTATTAATGCGCTAAGTGAATGCCTATTTACTTAAACCTGTAAAAATACACCAAAATCAGTAGCAATAATGGACATGCATTTCAATGCCCTATGAAATTTGTGCCTCTCTATCCACTAACCATATTTTTATCAGGTTTTAATTAGAAAATAATTTTATATTTTTATTATTTTTGTTTTGCTGTTCATTAGTCTTATCCTTGATATTACTCAGAGCAATGAGTAACAAGAGTAAATATGTGCAAGTTTCCCAAAAGTAGCACAGAATGTGAAGTCTAGAGCATATATATATATATATATGTATATATAAATATATATATATAAACTCCTCTGGAAAACAAAACTATTGGAAGCAATACAAAGTCAGTATCACTGACAATCCTGAAAAGCAATTCAGTTAGGAGAAACTGTATGTTCTTGCACAGTCCTCCCAGACTTGGCTTTTATGTCCTGCAGAAAGGTATGTCTGGATAATGCAAACCCAGCAATATAACAATGAAGCTCAAAAATAGTGCATTAGCTTTAAATTACATTAGACACTACATATCTGCATAGACACAATAATGCAGCAACATACTGTACAATTACAACTATGTTAGTAATTCCAGTTTTCATGCAGTGGTGTGTGCAGCAGGATGCTCTGCCTGAATTTTGAGAAAAATCTCAAAGAGTGCCTTGTCTGCAAAGGTACTAGTGGTGAACTGAGAAGGGGTGTCATTTTGCTTTTGGTGTTGAAATATGTCAAAACCAGTCTGACTCATCAATCCCAAAGTTGAACACCCTGACATCAAGGTAAAATGTGGCAGACATGGTAAATTATCCTTATCAAAAATGCTGAGCTGGTCCAGCTGGCCTGAGACATACGACTGACAATCAGTCATTTTAAACTCTGAAAGTCCATTCTCACTTTCAAACTTCAGGTTCCTCCTGGACTGTGTGCAGAGATTCCTCCCTTGGGTGAGATTCCCTCAAGGTTGAGCAAAAGAGATCTGCCCTGTGTCATTGGTATGGGTGAGCAACATCAATTTCTACTTAATAACAGCTTCTTCTTTGCTAGATTTAATATAGCTGCTTTAATATAGCACACTATACTGTACCATATTATAATGGTAGTTTTAGCTTCTGTACTGTGTAGTAAATAATTCTGATAATGATCTTCTTGCCTAGTCATTTATCATAGTAAATCATTAATTTTTATATAAATATATCTGGTTTGCCATCCTTAATCCTACAGGACAAAATTGAATGAAGGTTCAACCAAACCTCCATAATTCCTTAGATTTAAGGCACTGAAAAAGGCTGGGTCTAGGTTTGAGTCCAGCTGCAGCCAGACTCCTCTCTGAGAAGGCAATTAGAGAGCCTGGGGATCCTTTCTGCACCTTGGGACTCAGTGGGAGGGCTTCTCTAAACTTTCTCTGAAGCTCTCTCTTCACCCATGGCAATGTGTTACTATTTGCTGATTTATCTGTGACAGATTTAATGTGTTGGCAGGTACAATTCTCATCCTCATGACTGCTTTGCATGTCAAGTTTCAAAAGTAGTCAGTAGAAGTCCTTAGTTTATTGTTGTACATGAGCTGATGTTTTGCACTGCACTGACTGTACACTAAAAATTCATTTGTAATATATATATACAAAAGATTCAGTTGCAGACTGTATTCTGACGGAGTTCAGTGTGGGGTTTTTTCTACCTTTTCTCTGAACTAGTTAATAGTCTAATATAAATTGAAATGTCAATACCTTGTATGACATTTACCTTGGCCTAGCAGGGGACCAAGAATAAAATAATGAATGGATTTTCTTCCTGTTCAGCCAGACTCTACAGAATGAAGCTCACATTTTTAACCAAGATTTTATTTTTAAATACTGATTTTACTTATTTTTTTAAAGTGCCTTTTCTAGTTTTTGCCACGATCCCCTGGATCAAGAAGCAGAAACTGCAGAGACATTGGCAGAGCAGCATTCCTGGAAGCACCTGCACTAAATCACCTCTGCTATGATGAAATGCTGGAAGAGTTGGGGCTGTTCAGACTGAAGAAGAGAAGGCTCAGGAGGATCTGATCAATGTGCACAAATACCTGAAAGGAGGTAACAGAGGGGATGGAGACAAGTTCCTCTCAGTGGTGCCCAGGGGCAGGACTGAAACACACGAGGTCCCTCTGTCACTATGAGGGTGACAGAGAAGTGATGCACATTGCCCAGAGGGGCACTGGAGTTGGACCAGAACACTCTTCCCACCTTAGACACTTCTGTAATTCTGTGTTTCTGTGAAATCTGTTAAGATGCACCGTGTTTCATAAGGCATCCAAACCAGCACAACAAATCCAGGCTGTCTTATGGAACCTTTACCTATAGACCCAAATATCCTCAATTGTATGCATGAGGAGAAAGACAAGGAGGAAATTAGTAAAGGAGGAAAACATTAACTGGATTTTGAGTCGCAGTGGAAAAATGCCATATGAAGACAAACAGTAACTCCATACATTAAAATAATATCATTTACAAATGGTTTAAAAGCATTTTTCACCATTCAGGATTTCTTTTTTTCTGGCAATTAGTAGTAAATAGACATCTGAGGATATTAGGAATGCCACTTTATGGCTTTCAAGGGCAAAATAAAGTTGTACTTACTAAAGAATAAATATATGAAGATTGCCTACTGCTCCGTGATTTTGCTTCTAGAAATGTTCTGCATTTAAAATTCCATGCATCTGAAAGATTTTTTTTTTGCTTTGTTTTGTTTAACTACCAGGATGTCAATTCATTATTATAGCATCCTATTAATGATGGAGGATACATCCTTTATTTATCCATATCCCTTTATTAACCATACCTGTGAAGCGCTACATTTCAAGAACTGCAATGACCAGTGAGATAAAGCATTTATTTTAAATTATTTACTTAATTTGAAGCTATATAAGTCCCCAGAAAGGCAACCTGCCTAACTGAAAGCTTGCAGCTGCAAGATGACACTGGGCACACACTCCAGTTACATTGAACTGCATCTCTCCCTCCTCAGTACACATTTGGAGGACTTATTCTACAAAACATGTAAGGAGGGTTTCAGAGGGTGTCCCCTGGGCTAAAGTTGATAAATTGTGAATTAGTTTACCCGGTAATATTTCATTCCTGATCTGTGCTGTCTGTGAATCTCTCCTAGCACAAGTGGAGCTTTCACACTCCCTAGGCAATCTCTCTGCTGCTGAGCCCTCTGAACTCGCATTTTTCTTGGCAACAGGCAAGAAAATTTGTGTGAGTAAAAAAGAACATATTCCCACATCTACCAGGTAAGACTAGAAAGCACTTTAGCAGGTCCACAGGAACTTCCAGGAGATTTCATTTTTAAAACTAATTAGGAATTTTGGATTTTGGGGGGATTGGGGAAAGCAGAGGAACATGCAAGCAGAAAATCACAGCTTTTAGATTCTCATCAGCTTCAAGTTCATGGTGTGTATTAGACTATCTTATGAGTAAAAACGGCATGCCCTTAAGACATATTTGCAATTGAGCACTCTGCTTAATAGTTTTTAATTTTGTTAATATCTGTGGCTGCTGAATAGAACGTATTTTCCTTATTTCTCTGTGGATGGGCTTTTTCGCTCTTTCTCCTATTCGAATGCAATATATCTTGCCATGTGTAACACAGACAGAGCCAACAGTGCCGGGTCTGAAATCCTTTGGGATCGCTCCAGAGCCAGCTGCGCGCCCCCGGCGCCTCGGGAGCGCGGCGGGCCGGAGCTACCGGCAGCGCGCAGCGCCCTCGTGTGGCCAACCCCAGGAACTGCAGAGGAATTGATGCTGACAGCGGTGATCCACAAGAGTCGGCGATTTTCAAACCTCTGTTTTTCCCAGCCTTGAGGAGGCATTAATACAAGGATAAAGCGCCAAAGCCATTAAAACTAATTGGGTTTTTTGATGGTATATTAGTACAAAACAGAAACTGGCAGGTTGTCCAAACCCTGCCGAGATATTGCATTGTTATGTCCTACTAATTATTCTTCTGGGTAAATCCATTTAACAGCCACAGTAGATGACAGAAACATTTTCAGGGCTCTTGTTTCCTATGACAAGAGAAGGATTTTTACAAAGAAATAATACAAGGGACATGCTATTATAGGGGAAAGTTACCAGGAAAAAGCTTCATGCTCTGGTCTACATCAGCAGGGCAAGATGCTTTCAGGGAGATATAGGCAAAGCAAGGGCAAATTGTCTGGAGGCTGCAGCTTCTCAGGGAATTGCTTGGGTTATGTGGCTCCTCAGAGGCCCTTTTTCGGCCTTAATTTGCTGTGCAACAGAGAAAGCAGATTCAGTCACACCTCTGCGTAATTAAATGAATTAATGAGATACTTCCACAACTTAAAAATGCACAAATACACAAGAGAGATGTTTATTTCAAGCTAATATATCGATTTAAATCAAATCCTGGTAAGAATCTACTTACAGGGCACCTGCAGACCCACTGACAAGGAAGGAGAGGGTGTACTCACGACACATCCTCCTCTGTGCTGGCACCTCTTGAAATCAGCCTCGGTTAGGGACTCCTTTAAACAACATCAAGCAAAAATGACAAGAACACTCCAGTTTTCAATATTCTCACTCTACCCATCCTCTTCCTTTTACTCTGGTGATGGCAGTTTATTTCTGCTCCAGCTGTATTTAGATCTAACTTGTTCAGTGGCATCGATGATGAGCTCTGAAGGGGTCCAGGGCCAATAACCACACTGCCTGTCTGCCTTGATGCAGACATGAGCAAAACAGCAAACAAATGCAAAATATTCTCAGGTTTTCAACGGGAGTCAGCTGTCTCTGCCAAAAGAAACAAACAAGCAAACACACAAAGAATACCACCTTGATTCATCCTTCATTGGCTGCACAGGATTTTTAAGAGAAATACCAAACAAACAAACACACCAAAAAAAAAAAAAAAAGCAAACAGCTGAGCAGACTGCCGGAGAAAACTCCACTGAGTCTCTTTTCTGCATATTTTACTGGTCCACACTCTCTGTTTCCCCTTCTATCTCTACTTTTTCTATGCACACTTTGCCCTTACTAGCACAAAGGAGTACAGAACAAGGAAAGAGAGATATATGTGCTATATAGGACATCCCAGTTCTGCATGGTCCTGCTTTCACTTATCACAGAAAGAATTTGCCACCTTGCAGCAATGGTGAAACCCCTTAGTGCCAGCAGAATGCAGGTACCCTCATCAGGCTCCTCTCCATTAAAACAAGCAGTTTCTGCAGGTAAGTCAGGAGAACCTTGTGAGATTTGTCCATTGCTACACCCACAGAGATGACCAGAACTGCACTGATCTGAAGACTGCTGCTTCATGCAGAGCATCTTGCAATCTTCCTACCAGTAGCATCAAAATCAGACACAATTCCTAGCTGTTTTCAATACTAAAGTCTTACAGAACAGATAAAATGCCTGTTTGAAAAAATAAATTTCTCCATCATTCCTCACTTTGTTGTAACATTTATTATACATATTAACCAGTGCAATATCCTCAAAAACCTACAAATTTTACATAATGTCATGTTATATCAGTTTTTGAATAATTTAGAGCAGTAGTATAGCTGAAGGCTTACAATAAGGACAAGTTTACAAAACCTGGTATTTACTCTGCTGTTACAGGACAAAGAGGAAATATCCCAGTTATAATTGCCAAACTGTAAGAGAAAATGCTTCCAAACAGTCTTTATCTTTTTATCATATAAATACCTGATTTTACAAATATTTTACAACCCTTTGGGGTTTCTTTTTAATATGACATATTTTTAAAGGTAAAAGTAATACTTGATATGAATTAACAAACTTGTGAAGCCCAGTATATCATAATTCCCAAAACTGAAGAAGGAACATGAAATTACTTTTTATACTTCACTTTTCAGAACATATTTTTAGGTTTATTTAAATGCAAAAATGAGAAGTCTAGCTCTCTAAGTGTGTCTTATCATTTTGGTACATGTTGTTCCATTCTTGCTCATTTATACATCTCCTTGCATCTTTAAAAAATGGACATAATTAAGCTGAGTGCAACTACAAGCAGTCCTGTTAAATTTATTATGAGGAAGTATTTGTAATCATTATTGTGTGATTTTCCCTTATACTATTGCTTTCTCTAGGAAGATGCTTGAAGAGGGCATTCCTGTTGCAGTTTTCTCTGGAGACTTCTGCAGCTGTGTATGGCAAGTTTATTCACCAAATAACCAAAAAAAATGTTAAATATAACACAGCATGACAAAGACACCAATCTCTTAGGCTATTTAGCTTATAACTAAAATTACAAAGTCTTAGTTTATAAGCATCAGCATTGATTGCCACAGCTGGTAATGAGGCATGAATGTCCACTTGCCTTGTAAAGTCTTGAAAATGTCAGAGGAAATAGAAAGTACTGGTTTATCTCTCCAGACAGATTTCATCAGCTACACAGACTGCCTAACTCTGGATGTTGGTTTGCTTAAGTACTGAGTATTCTCAAAGTGAAATTGAAAGCAGTCCAGGAAGTCATCAAGGAGTCAGAAAAAAACCCCATAGGCCACTAGAAACTGGTTGAGAGCAGGAAAAACCACCAAAGCATCTCTAATTCCTCTAATCACTAGAAATGCTGTCTGTACAATGCATATTCTACATATATGTTCATAGCACATTAAAAAAAAAAAACCAAAACAACCTTTCTTTTCATTCACTTTTTCAAAACTGGTATTCACAGTAGTTATAGATTCTCTAATCAAAAAAGAGACCACTACAGAAGGATATTTCAGTCTACTTCTCATTGCTAGAAAATAAGATATTACTGACAGAATCACGATCACTAACAGAAAATAAGATATTAATTTTAATTGCAACTTTCTTACTGAAAATGTATGTAAGTGACTGAGCTCTGAGACAGTGTGGAAGATCCCGAAATATTCTTGATAAGAAACTTTATGGAGTTGCAGTCCCTGCTTCTTGCCTTCACTCCCCAATGAAAACTCACATCCTGTGTTGCATGTCCGTGAAACCAAATGAGTTCTTGTATGCTCTGGATTAGGCCCAATTTGTATTTAAAATTATCACAGTAATAAGATAACTCTTTTTATTTCTGCTTTATATTACAGCAAAACAGATTCCAAGAACACTTTGGATTTTTTTCCAATCTTATGCCAAACAAGTTCAAAATCTGACAGGCAGTTACTTTTTGGGGACAAAAGTAAACAAAACACCAGGGTGGTTTCACGCTTTGTTATACATCTTCAAGTGCATTTATTTGCAATATAATATGTGCTTAAAAATTTTGCTCTGACTAAATCATTTTTTTTCCCTCTACTGGTTTAAATCCTGCAGAATGGGCTGCTTTTCACAGGCTAGCTCTCACATCTGAACAAAAACTCAACTTCAGGTCTGAAAAGTCATCTGGATGAAAAGTGTAATAACCCAACAGTATTTCAACAAGGGAGGTGGGAAATCCAAATAATTCAAGGACATAGGCCATATTTTATCTATCACATAAAAGACTTATGATACATAAAAATGAAGAGCTTTGTTGGTGGGTTTTTTTCACATCTTTTTATTGCAAGTTTGTACAATAAATGTGTTGTTAATGTGTCATTTCTGCGGGCTGAAGTATACAATTTTATGCTCTGTGTTAGATTGTTAGCAAAACCAAAAGTTTCTGTCATTAGTAAAATAAAGACCCTCTAAAAACAGAAACATGAATAGAGTGGCGCAGGATACCCTAGAAATGAGAGAAAATTATTGGTTTAATACTGTTAATCACAGAGCATGGTTGGAGCAGTCAGATTTTCACAGAAACCTCTGCCATTACAATAAGAAGTTTGAAGTAAAATGTGTCATCTGCCACTTCTGTTCTTTCTCATTTCTCCCAAAACCTAACAGAATCCAGCCAAAATGATGAATTGTCTAAAATTAAAAGAGTTTAAAAGTAACAAAACAAATGTAGCCTGAGAATGCACAGTGTGTTGTGGGGGAAGGGACAGATGGTACATCTTCAGGCTTGGGAGGCTTCCCATCAATAAGCCAAATCTGTTATCACTTTGTCATGGGTGTGTCAAGAGTAGAGTGTCTTTAGAAATCTTCAGCACATGCAAACAGAAGAGATCATGTAAAATAAACATAGCAGGTTATGCCTTGTTAGCTATACCTGAATTCCAGTGATGACCCCAGCAGGATTTCACTCCTGCATGGATTTTGGTGCATCTGTTGCCACGCAGTCAAAGCTCAAAGTTTTCTCCTCCATCCCTTCATACCTGGAGTGATACTTCAGAGAGCTGTGTTCAAATGGATTGTTTGTCTGCTAGGAAAAAAAAATGACAACAGATAACAGAGAATTATGGTATGAGAGAAAAAGTCATTATGGTCGATTCAAAATCACTCATCTCAAGGCAGGTAGTTATTTTCTTTTAAAATGCACTTTTTCCTACTGTTTCTTACCAGGCTAATTGTGTAAAAGAGTTTTATTTCTGGCCTATTACAGTCAGTACTTGTTGTCAGTATAGATGCACTGGATAAATTCCCAGAGATCATCTGTGACTTTCCAAACAGAAATACAGCAAATAGTGCCATTTGCTTTCTGCTTCCTTCTTCCACAGCTGTGAAAATTGCATTTTCCTGGAACACTGTTGTACAAATTCTGAATTCAACTTGACTTCCAAGGTCCTCATATGTATAGTTTAGCTCAGCAGGTTTCAAAATAGGAGATCCAGATGGGTGCTATATTATATTCTTAGAAATTACTAAAAATGTGTAAGGGAAAACAAACAAAAAAAAAAACCGTAATAACTGAATAATTTGACACAAAATTGTTACTTATTTTACAGGACTATTTGCTGTTATATTTTAATGATGAATCAATCAGGAGTTGCAGAAATGCTATTGCTGATAGTAAAATTCCCGTATTTTCGGCACATTGCAGCACACTCCTCTATCAGATCACAGCCTGAGTACACATTCATAAGACAGACCTCTTAGTTCTGACAACTGTTTTGATAAGTCTTTTCTCATGATAATGGGTGAAAAATTCTTTCAGAAGTTCATTTAAGGGAAGCATCTTGGTTTAGGCTTTGGATCAGGTAGTAGTTTGATTCAAATGTCATTTTGTCTTCAAATCAATTTCAAGTCAATGCAATGATTAAATGCTTTCACTATGTACTCTTTTTCCAGAAAATAAATATTCTTCCTTCCTGTTAGAAGAGCAGCTCCTTTCAGCATCTTCAGAAGCAACCTGGTGAGAAAATAATATAACACCCTTTTTCCTTCACAGCTTGCCTAGGTATTTTAGGTGTGAGTCTCAAGTTGCTTACGACTGTGACTTCTTTCGATGCGTAGTGTTCCATACCACCACTGCTATTTAAATTACATCTCATTTGCTGCTGATTTGAACATTCACACTGGTGATTCAGACATCCATCTGAACATCCTTCAGGAAGTAGAAAATCACAAGAAAGCGCAGTTGCACAGAACAGGGTTACAAAGAAATCAATCACAGATGCAGGCAAAGGTGGATCACTGCCTGTCACACTCGTAGCAGCACATAATAGCACATAGGAAATGGTGCTTAAAGTCATTTTAAGCACTACAGTTAATGGCATTTGCCATAATACATTTCATCTGAAACTCCAGAGCACAGTGCTGCTATACTGACTGTACTTTTAACCACTAAAGTCAAATGTCAGCTCTTCATCTGCAATCAAAGCAATGACTACGGCATCCCCCAGCTGAGCAAATTTCACCCAGCTGAAAATAGGAAGCAAGTTTTAGTGTTCATTGAGCAAAATCCCACAAGTTATTTCTTACCTTTCCTTCAAGACTCCTTATTCTACTAATTCTGGTGCATAACTGTTATTTTCAACAGACTGATGATGTATTTAAGACAAATATTCACTGTGGTACTTGGTGCTTATTTGGCCTCAAGATATGAAACAGCATTCATATGAATAAGCTAATTCTTCCAAATGTTAATTCATTAATTTTATTAATTACAAGTTTTCTCCATTCACCCATTCCTAATTTTGATTCACCCATTTCCTAATTTTGATCATTCATTTTATACTGTGTTTTTTTTTTTACTTCACTGAACGAATACCAGATACTTTTTATGGATTCCTTGTCTTCTCAGGCATTGTAGCAACTTGCCTCTGTGAGGAAAAACTGTGATGAGACAAATAAAAATACTCACACTTAGCACTGAGTCTGAAGTTTTAAACTTCTCACAGAGGACTGAAATCATTATTGGTGTACAGTGAGAAGCATTCACAATGAAGTGAGAGAAGAAAATGCAGTTTAAAGTGCTGGAAAATAGGTCACCTTCACTACACAGTATAAAGGACCTGCAATGCAAAAAATTTTTTCTAAGAGCTGAGCCCCCTGTTCTACAAAAACAGGTGACACCATAAAGAATGTCAGTACACCTGAATCCCAGAAACTCACTGTCTGTCCTGCAGAACAGATAAAGGAACATTGCTTATCACTTCCACCTGATCCAGCTTTCAGGTGGTCTGAGGCTGGCATCAGACCTTAGGCACTGCTAAAGCATAGCTCCAAAGTGCACAGTGCTTTTATCACAAAGTGGTATCTTCACTAAAGGAAAAACAATATTTGTATTATATTCAGGTGGAGGGAAAATAGGTATTTCTCAATATTTTATAATTATTTTTTTTCTGTCTTAAAACAAGTAACTCTTTCCAAACAATTTTGAATGTGTTTGGTTCATTTTCAGATTCCATTAACTGAGTGCCTTTTCCTAACAAGAAAAATATTGAAGCACAAATGACAACTTCAACCTGGCTTCCGTCTCATGCATTAATACAGGCAAAATTCAACTCTTTGAAGCCCAGAATAGGAGCAAACTGAAGAATACATTAAATTTCTGCATCAACAAACTCTTACATTTAACAATAAAATCAGCAAGGATTTTTCCACTAACAACTTTTACATGTAATGACTAACTAACATTTTTTGAGAAATCTATTCAACAAAGTTAGCAATGCCTTTTCTAAACTACTGAAATTGTTATACGTCTGATTTCTGAGACCTATATAATCTCTTTTCCTGCAGAATGCATATTTACCTCTATTTTGTTCAATTAAAGTGTCTCCTTTAATCTAATTGCTCTGGCACTAGAATATGTTAACTATTCTTCTCTCTGTTCTTTAACTTCTTTGCCATAAATAATTTAATTAATTTAACATTCATATTACTCTCTAATATTTTTACAAGAAATACTGTATTTTGACATCATAAAAGGTACGTATTCCTAAAGTTGAAGAAATGTTACAAGATAGCTGGAGCAGCTGAAATGCTCACCACAATCTGAGCAGTAGTAAACGGACAATTACACCTAAGTTCACTTCTAAGATATACAGATTCTCATTTAAGAAATCTTTTTTCTTTTTATCCCTAGATTTGAAAATATGTGCACTGGTTAAATACTTTTCATAAGATACTGACATTTCATTGGGATTACATCATTCATAATACTGTATCCCAGGTGATATGCTGTAAAATACTGATTTTGTAGGTACCAGAAAACACAGTTTAAAACACATTACAAGGATACTGACTGTCTACTTTTCAAGAGCATAACTTTAATAACGCAGTCCACTGTCATTTTATTGCTCTTATTAATATGAATGTTTTCCCTCATATAAGTGTGGTGGTTTGAAAATAGCTTGGGTTTTAGTTTATTTTCATTATTATATGCTTATGTCCAAACTCCTGTTCTTTAGTTTTGCAGTTTAAATTACTCTTATACATAGAATTTAAGAGAGTTTTACCTAAATATTTCCAAAATACATTTGGGTTCTGTATCTTCAAAACAATCACTGCCATAAGCCTCAATATAAATGATAAATACTTTAGCACAGCAAATATAAAGCTGGATCATAGCCAGTCTTTAGAACTATACCATAAACTTATACATACAGTGAAAAGTTCTGCTTAAGACCACCTACCAATAAGTAACTGTTTCATTTTCTAATAACAGGTAGTTTTAAACCTCTAGTGCCATATTCCACTTCAGCCAAGGCTGCAGAAGTTGGAAATCCCCCTGGGTACAGAACATTCATTCCCAAGCAGACTGTGGGAACACTGGTGTGAATGTCAAGGCTCACAGCAGCATCCAAAACTCAGTTGCTCCCCTACAGCATTTCTGCAGATTTTCTGTGTTGCGGTTAAGAGAACAGGACTGCAACATTTGCAAGCATTCTATTTTGCAATAATAGTTGCAAAAACAAAGGTTAGGTAAAGAAGAAGGAAAAGGCCAATAAATCTATCAAGAATTTCAAAAATTCATTTTCTGTCAGTATTTCCTCACTGACATTTCATGCCATTTTGAAATCTTGCTGAGCCTGGAAAGGCCTATTATTGGGGAAGATTAATACAGATTACAGCAAAGCTGACTGTTTCAGACACACACTGAATTATTTTCACCACATACAAAAGCAGGATTTTCAAGTATCACCAGTCAAATTACTGATTAATTTCTTGACATTGTTCAATAAAAACTGTTTAATAAAGACTTAATGAACTTTTCAATATTTCAAGGAATCTTTTCTATAGGATCCTCTCACTAAACTGATATTAAGCTTTATCCATTTTGGGTCAACTCTGTAAAAAGTTTTTGTAATTTGGGTGGAAGAAAGGGGGAAACTTAAATAACATTTTTCATATCACCATCTATATTTAACACTTAAAAACTTCCTGTAGACATGTTCATGTAGAGACAATAAGAACTTTATGCATAATGGAAGTACTCATAGTATGATTAAGAGAGAAACTGGTAAGGTAGAAAAGTTAATTTAGCTGAAGCAATAGAGGGTATGTTGAACAGTAACCTCAGCTTTTAATTAGGCAATGAGACAGATGAGGTTAGGTTCAAGGTCAGGTTGGACAGAGCTGGAATCATCCTGATCTAGCTGAAGATGTCCCTGCTTATTGCCAGGGAGGTTGCACTAGATGACCTTTAAAGATCCCTTCCAACGTAACCATGTTATGATTATATACACAATAATATGATGGACCAACAACAACATGGACCAATCCCATTATGAACCTGATAAAGAAGAAGTGTATCATCTTACTCAGATATGAAATGAAAGTGATATGATATGAAATATTTTCTGGGGTTTGATGCTTTCTACTGCATTATATTTGGGCCTTTTGCTTTTATAATTGATCATTTTAACAGATTAGAAATCAGTCAATCAAAATTGTTGAAATAGGCCTTGTGGGTAAGGTTTACCGCAAAAGTTTAATTAAGGTGTCTTTCCTTACACCTCTTATTTCCTGTGATGCTGAATACCATTCCTGAGCCCATCATTAGTATACTTCCTGAGTGGTGATAATAAAAAGTATCTTTTTTAATTTCAGGGCTTTACTGATATCTTGAAATAAGAATAGGGACTTACTGCGCAAATTAGTTAACGGGTCTTGTGTTAGTGTCAGGAGAAAGGAGATAGTGGAAAAATGCTGAGGCTCACTGCAAGATTTTTTTCATAAAAACTAAGCAGCAGGGGTGTGAAGGGAGGGCAGGATTGTCATCTATACCACTGAGACAACAGATTGATGTTACACACATATTGGTACTTCAGGCCTGATGGGTTCTTACCTTACAGCTGCTGTGCTCAAATGAGTCTGAGGTGCAGTGTGTGACAATGACTAAATGATCTCAGCTTCAGTGTCCCAAACAAAACTGGTGTCATCTCCCCCTGCTTATAGCCAGGCTATTTTTGGCAAAAAAGCCAACTAGTTTGCTATAATTCCTAGCTGACACAACCAACCTGGATGTGCAATTGGTTGGTGTAATTAATTTTATGTAATTCAAGTCCACACCAGCCCATATTTAAGATACCAGAGATACTCACTCCTTCCTTTCTCTTTGTACCAATAGGAAAACTTCAGCAGTACCAAGAACCCAGTCCTATATTTCAGATAAAGAAAAGCTGATATTTGTGGAAGCATAACCTCCTGCTGTTGGAAGTGTAGGAAAATCAAGGATTTGCTGCAAGAGAGGAAGCTTGCTTTGAAAATACACAGCTGAGACCGAATTTAACTGTTCAGGAGACTGAAGCTGCCTTTTTTTTTTTTCCTTGTGAACCTACAAAAAGACCAAAGTTGTAAGAGATCAGGCTCAAAAAAATCACCCTAGAAAGCAGTAGAAGCTACCTCTTGGAAATACCATTTATTTTCACATGTGCACACAGCTCAAGAACCATGTGGGGATACTGAACTCTGTGAGAAATATGATATTCTAGCATTATCCTAACAGAGCTCCCTGAAAGCAACTCAAGGTTTTCCTCCTTGGACCCAAATATTTCGGCACAAGTTACTGAGATTAAGTCTGCTCAGCATTATTCAGTCATTAACCCTCATTGCTGCAGCTGGAACTATTAATGCCATATTTTCATTAGTAACTGGTGTGTTTCCTTCCATGTACTAATTTTCACAATTAAACTGGAAATAAACTTTAATTTTCCACTAGGAACTAAAGGGGATAATTGGATTTTATTAAAATAAATCTCTCACAGCTTTTAATGCAAATGCATGGGTAACATCAAAGACACAAAATCTTCTGAAAGAAATAATAATAAAACAGTGGATCTGTCTCACAAGTGTAACTGGCAACTTTTCCCCAGCCAGAGGGCCTGTTCTATTAAAACATGGCAAATACATAGCAGCATAAAAAGAATAAAGAGAATTTTCAAGAGGTGACTGCCAGATCAACACTACAAGAAGTTACTGAGTTTGATAAAGAAATGAGACATCAAGGGTGAGGGGACTACTGCCTTTCCTCTATAATTATCAGAGAGGGCAAAATGTGCTACAGGGGGATACAAACCAGGGCAGCCTGCGGGCAAAGTAGTGCTGTAGTTGCAGTTTCAGATCCAGAGTTAAGATATCATAATATCCCAATATGGTGAACAAAATCTACCAAAAAAAAAGAAAAAATAAAGGAAGGATAAAAGAGGTAAAACTTCAGAAAGCTGCAGGTGAAGACCAAGCCACCAGAGAGGTGTTAAACTTTTGTGATGATGAGCTCATCATTTGAGATTCACAAATATAAGTCAATGCCAGCTGACATTTACTGGTATTTACATGCTTTACTGAGCTTTCTGATCTCAAACTCCAAAATCTGATTCTTTCACACACTTCATGTCTTTAATCTTTTCTTATTTTTTCTTCATTTCTCCTCTCTAATGATTCCCATCTTACCAGTAAACATTCCATTTTATAAACTTGCATTTCAAAAATAATTATAGATCAATACTTGAGGTAAAAATATATAAAAAAAGGAGACATCTACAGGGCAAATATTAATGATCAGAACTTTACAAAAAATGTAACTTGATATAGGAAGGCATTAATTAAAATTACTAAAATACTTTGAATATCAAGAGCAGTAAGTAAATATTAATAGCTAGTTGCTTTACTCTTCTGCTTATCCTTAAACCAGGCAAATCATTTGTGTTGATACAGAACTTCATAAATATGCTGGCAATTAAGTACATCTGTACTTTAACTCTCTTAAACTAAAAGAGTGGAGTGGATTATTTTGTCATGGGTATACTAATGCATAAAACTCACACTATTCTATAGAATCATGTACCAGAAATTTTTCCAAGACTTCAGAGGATAGACTTTGGTTTTATATTGCTGGCAGATCAAGAATCCTGGCAAAGGATGTGGAAAAGTTGTCATTGCAAGACCACTTGGTGATCTTTGAACAATCATTGTGCCTGAGAAAGGTGTCTGAGGACAGAAAGAAAGAAAATTACACTCCTGTTTTCAAGAAGGGCAGTAAAAGAGAAAAGAGACTCACAGAACCCTGAGCCTTGGAACCTGATGAAGCAAGTCATTCTGTAAGCCACATGAACAAGAAGATCATCAAGAGTAGTTTTTATGGAATCTTCATTGGAAAATGTTGCTTGGTCAATCTGCTGATCCCCTTCTGCAGTGAAATGACTGGCTTAGCAAATGAGGAGAGAGCAGAGGACAGGGAGTATTTTGACTTCAGAAAGGCTTTTGACACTGTCACCTGTAAGATTCTCAGAGAGAAACCAATGAGATATTCACTGGACAGACAGACTGCGACAGATAGAAAACCAACTGAATGGACAGGCCCAGACATGGGGTGGCTGGTGACCTGTGACACAAACTCTAGTTGGAGGGCAATAACTACCAATGTATCCCAGGGGTCGGTGGTGGCTCCAATCCTGTTCAATTAATGACCTAAACAATGGGGCAGAGTGTAGCCTCAGTAACAACCATAAAGAACTGCATGAGGACTAACTAGTAAGTCTGACAGAAGGTAGAGATTAGATGGTGGGCACCGAGAGAGACTGGAAACTATCTGAGATTTTGAGTTCTATGGGTTGGGATCACAAACACAGAATCCAGCTGGGGGCCACTTACTAGTTGCATGCTTGGAGGATTGCTGCTGGGCCAATCCTGCTTCATTAATGCCTTGAATGATGGAACAATACAGATGATACTAAATCAGGAGGAGTGGCTGATACACCAGAGTCATCATGCCATTCAGAGGGACCTCAGCAAGGTGGAGAAATGGGATGACAGGAAACTCATGACGTTCAACAAACACCAAATCCTGCACTTGGGTAGGAATAGTCTCATGCACAGGATAGTTGGGAGCTGACCAGCTGCAAAGAAGCTTTGCAGAGAAATGCTACTGCGTCCCTCCTGACCACAGGCTGACCATGAGTGAACATTGCCATCTCAGCCAAGGAGCCTGGAAATGACATTGGGTCTGTTAGGAAAAGCCTTTCCCACAGACCAGGGAACGCACTGATGAGCCCACACTGGGAACATTGGATCAAATATTGAGCTCCTCAGTACAGAAGTGGCATGGAAATACTGGAGAGTGCTCAGCAATGAGTAAGAGAAGCCTCCATCAGTCTTATCCACGTATGTGTACATACATATACATATACATATACATATACATATACATATACATATACATATATATACACACACATATATATATGATTACATATCTATATATAGATATATAAATATAGATATAGATATAGATATATAGATCTACATGTATACATGTAGATGATATAGATATAGATATAGATTATACAGATATAGATGCAGATATAGATATAGATATAGATATATAGATAGATGATGATATAGATATAGATATAGATATAGATATAGATATAGATGATATAGATATAGATATAGATATAGATAGATAGATAGATAGATAGATAGATAGATAGATAGATAGATACTCATGATGGAAGGGAAGAAGAAGAGGAAGTCGAACTCTTCTTGCTGATGCTCAGTGACAGAAAAAATACCAATGGACACCAATTCAGAGAGGAGATTCCATTTAAATGTAAGAGAAATCTTTTTTGCCATGACTGTTTTGGAATACAGGTTTGTCAGAGAGGCTGTGGAGTCTCCATGCTTGGAGATATTCAAAATACAACCAGACACAGCCCTTAGTAATTAGCTCTAGGATATCCTGGTTTCAGCAGTAACGTTTGGCTAGACCATGCCCTAAACTTCCTTCCAACCTCAGTGGCGCTGTGATTCAAATTATAAATACCACATACCAGTATTTCAGGTTTCTGGAACTAGAAAATATGACTTAAAGAAAGCACCAAGAGATAAAGTTGATTTCTACATTGCCACTACTGTATAATACACACAGAAAATTTGCCTTGATAAATGATTTTAAATCTTGAGATTACCTATTTATATACTGTGTTAAAACCACTTTCATTTTAGCCCACCAATACTGATTTTCAATTTTCAGTTTCTTTTGAACTGCAGAGGCAGAGAACTTTCTGCTTATTTCAGATGTGCTCAGGTGGGTATACACCCATATTACCAGAAAACTTGATGAAAATAAAGAAATAGTCCTTTGGCTAAAAAAAGATGGTGTGTTTTTTTTCTAAAAAAAACTTTATAAGATTGCCCTGCAGTTAAACTGCTATAGCAAACAGTAATAGTCCATTCACATCTATTATAAGAGCAGTATCACCTGCAGTTTTATTGACTGTCAGAAAACAGGTCCAATTTTGTGAAACAATAAAAATCAAATTTAGTGTAAAATCTCCCAAGGTTGTAGCCTGTAACCTTATAACATCAGAAATGACAGCAGTAAGCCTTTTCTTTCCCTCCTTTTTTCAGTTCAGACTCCAAAAGAAACCAGAGACTATATCCCAGAGCAGGGAGTCCTGCAGACATAGACATATTACCATGCAGAGGCACAACAAAGGCACCAGAAGATTATTTCAGTTTGTTTCTTTTCTTAGTGGTCTACATTTCTAGCCAATACAGAAAGGCACAGCCTGCTAGTCTAACACTCACAGGTAAATTTTAAGGACTTAACAAAATATAAAGCATTAATAACACAATGTGATTTTGCTTTTCTTAGTCTTTAATGTATTCCCCCCTTGTGTTTACACAAACAATTATGCAAACACAGTGAAAGAGCTTATGGGAAGTGCAACTGAAGTCAAGGATAAGGTCAGTGTATTGGGTTTGCATGGCAAAATTTCGGTGTCTCCCATGAGAATCACCAAACACTTCCCCCATGTCCAAAAGAGCCAATGCCACTCAGATAGCTCAGTGGCTGAGTATTTCACCCCAAAATACTCAGTAACCCCATAGATTTAAATTCTCCATTTCATATGCAAGTTAGATAAAAGTCACCCAAAATTAGAGACAAATAAAGCAAGCAGTAATACAGATTATTAGACACACTTGTAAGGAACTGCACAAAACAGAAAATTGCATGCCTCATGGAAGAAGAAGAGCTGTATTTTAAAACACTGGACAATATTTACATTGGTGACCTATTGCTCTGTCTTTTCAAGGAGACAGAGAGTCTTAACTGTAATGGAAAGGTTATTTTTTAAAAAGAAGTTCCAACTCAGAATCAAATATTTAACAAATAATGAAATGTCAGTGTGAGGTGCACATATAAATTTGGAGTAGTCTTTACAGACCTCACACTGCTGATTGCAAGAATGGAATTTGTACCTGAAGATATACACACAATTATAAGCTTCTGTAATCAAGCTTTTATTTTCCATCAGTCCTGACACAAACAAAGAGAGAAGAACTGCATGGGAACAAAAATTCAGGCTACCTACCTACTTCCTATCTGCCTTTCTTCAGAATCCATTTTGGAAAAGAAAAAACCTACTTTTCCCTCACTTAATACAGTGTTGGACTCTTACTCCAAAAGCTTTAGGGTGGAATAAAAGTTTTTCTCTGAAGTAACAATTTAAATATAGATCATACACCTAAACATGCACCCAGGATCACTCAGATAGTCCAAAGCTGTCCATCAGGATCCATTTCTTGTACCATTCAGAGCAGGCACATTCCACTGCAGGTGTCTTGCTAGATCCCAGTTAAGTGTTGCAAGGACCTTGACCAGGCAACCAAATAAAAATAACTGGTATAGAAGATGGGCTCATTTGATTCAAGCAGAGGTTAAAGCAGGTTATCCAATTTCAGGTTTGCCCAATTATCAGTTTGGGCTTTCTTTTTTAGCCCAGCATGAGTTCAGATTTGAGCCTTAGTCAAGTAAATAGCTGCCTCAAACAGGAGCTGAACAAGCTATCTTCATTAAAACTTCTCTACAGAGAGTTTGAGTGTTTGGGCAAGAAAAGAAAAGGAAGAGGGGAAAGCAAATGAGGCTCTCAGACTAAGAGTTCCCTTTCATCTAGGCAATGTAATGCAAATCCTTTCTATTGCACATTTTAAGATGCAAATTGGATTCAAGTTGAAGTCCACCTGTCTTGAACCAGCAGGGATGTCTTCCCATTTTTATCAAAGCATTTCTCTGCCAATTACTGGCTGTTGTGACAGTTGGAGATTTTTTGTGTGTGTGCAGACTTCTACAAATACAAACTCATTAAAATTAGATCTTTCACATTCTGATCCCAAGAAAAACTGTCGCTGAAAAATATCAGGGGTCAAGTGATCTGTATAGTCTAATTACATCCTAAAAGACCTAGAAGTTTGTGTTTATGAGGAAAAAAGAGTCCTATTTTCTTGGTATTTTCTATTTTCAAAATTTTATTGCTTTTAAGAGGGGAAAACATTTTGTAATACAGAAAGACATTGTTTACTCACTGCAGACAACTACATCTCTATTCATTAAAGTAAATTTTATTTAGTAGCAGCAAGCAAAAATTGCCCAATTAATTTAAGTAAATTCTCTGCCATTCCATAGAAAAATAGATATTCATTAGAACAACTCTACAGAGCTCATATACTGGAATTCACCAAATCATTAACAAGCAACAATAAGTTCAGATCAAGTGGCTATGATACCTAACTTGTTTAAAAACACAAACTTTCTTTTCACCAGGAAAAAACCATATATGACTAACATTTGTTTAGCAGTGAAAAGGAAAAAAAATTGAACTTTTTTTTTTTCATCTTATGAAACTTTTCAGCAGATTGGCTTTAAAAGTTGCATTTTTTTTCTTTGATTTCACAGTTTAAATTATTTTACTGTTGTATCTTTGTATGAGAAACATTCATGACCAATCTCTTGCTAATGTTCTGTATTTGAAATGAGCATTTTAAATATGTTCAATTACTAAGGATAGGCACATAAGTCACAACTTTGGCTACCATGCTCTCAGAATCAGTTTTCAGTGTGTTGAGGCAGATGTATTCTCTGCATGCAGCAATACTTGATATACAGATATGACATTGTAGCTATATTTATGATAGATATCAGCTGTTACTTTGGATTTTTTTTCTCACAACCCTTTTGCAGTCTTTCAGCAGAAAACATGCCTGAAAATTGTTGACAAGCAGGTAAGGGTGCAAATATTAAAGGAAAATTGAAGGAATTTTGGTACTCACCAGAGATGGAGAGGGACACCTTTCCAGGTCTAGAATATCTCGCTCTGGATCTCAACCATGATGTGTGGTACATACATTCCTATTGAAGGACAGAGTTGGTCTACAAAATCTTCTGAGATGACTCCTCCTACATTTCATTTGGCCTTGTAAGTCAAATACACAATAAAATTTCAGGAAAAGTTTTGGAAACAGCAAACACCAAAAAATGTGCTTGTCAGAATAGTACACCACAGAAGGTGGAGTGTTCTCCTTTTTCTCTTTGCATATATATTGCTCAAATCTGTAGGTTTTTCCTTTTGGAGAGGGGGAAGAGGAGGGCATGTTTTGGTTTCAGGACATGGGGCTTTTTGTTGTGAGGACGGGCCCACATTCTCTCTCAAACATACAAATTGGCTAACAGATTACTAGAAATCATTTCTCAATAATGCAGATAATTTTTTGTTGGAGAAAAATGAGGCCTTTGCCGGGGTCGAGCCATTTGTCGGTGAGGGGAGACTCAGACACTCAATATGAGTGATAAGCGAATTCCGTTTATTGAAGAGAGCATCAGACACTTATACAGCGAGTAATAAGCTTATGAATATTCTGTAAGCTAAGCAATCTATTGGTTAAACTATACTATCAACTCTTCCTCATTCCTTAGGGGTTACATCTCTCTTTTCTCATGTCTCTTTCACTGTTTGTTATCCTACCACAGCTAGGCCCAAGGACACTGCTATCTGTGCATGTGCAGGACTTGGAATTAGCCATGGTTTTGTACTTTTCCATTCTCTAACAGCTAAATTCCCAACAATTTTTTGTTAAGATGAAAAATCTTCCAAGATGGTACTGCCAAGAATATCTGGCACATTTCAAGTTCCTGCCCCGGCGTGGCCTCCACCCCATCTTTCCTTGTCCGAGCATCTGCGCCTCATTCTTCAGAGCATTTCCCTACTTTGTCTCTCACCATGCACTTCCATTGGGACATTAGGTAAAACATTCTCTGCAAAACCTCAAGCCTGATGGAAGGAAGCCTCTGTGGCTCAGGAGGAGCTGCTGGCAGATGTGCCCCTCCATGGAGGAGCAGTACCACCAGCAGGGCTGGCATGGCTCTGAGAACCAGGCTCAGGAGCCAGGAGCTGGGAGCCAGGCTCAGGAGAGGCAAAGGCCTCCACAGAGTGCAGTGGGGGAGCATGTAAGCAGGAAAGGAAACAGGCATGATCCAAGAATCCCTTTCTAAGATGGGCAGCCCAGTTTCTTGCACTGCAATCCCAGAGCTGCAGCATCAGCTGCAGGGTGTTCCTTGGAGGCCCCAGTCAGGACAGGACTGTACTGGGAATTAACTCCCCCACTGCCTGACAAGGACCTACTGGAAGTCATGACCACACACATGCCTCGTGTCTCATACAGAAGATGTAGAGTTAGATAATTCCAAAGTTAGATAATTCCAAGTTAGATAATTCCAAAGATGTTAAGATGAGAAACAGACATTCTCCCTCATGTATCACATTTGTTCTCAGATTTGTGACCTCTCCTTGAAAAATCTAAGTTAAGGAAATTAAATTCATCTGAACTAAGCCTTTCCTTCTACACTAAAAAAAAAGTTACAGTAGTTCATCTGCAGTTATATACTGCACTATCTGCATTAGATGTTCCCCAGTGCCCACAGGATATTATTTTCAGTTATATAAACTGTAATAGTCGTGCCTTTTCCACTCTGCCACTCAGACAACATGGAAATGTAAACAGTAAATCTCTATAAAAGGGAGATCAAATTAAAGGGTTTAATTTGAACACAGGAGAGAGATATTCAAAATTAAAGAATAATCACAGATACCTTCAAAATAAGGAAGTGATTTGAAAACAGCTTCTAGAAAGGATGAGTAAGAAACTCTAGGGCAGAATATTAGAGGTCAATGAAAGTTATCCTGAGTACTTTCACACAGTGCTCCAAATCCAGCAAAGGAGTGAGGCATATATGAGATACAGCAGAGGAACTGTAATTTTAACCATGGACCAGGCTTACATAAAGCAAAAAAGTAATCATTAAAACCCTCTTGTTTGAAAGACAGGCATCAGCACATGAAAACCAAGTTATTTTTCTCAACTGAAACATCCGTATGTTCTCACAGAGCAGATCAAAATTCCATCCACCTCTCCTGACTTTGTATTTCAGAGTCTATTTTCCTTAAGCTCTGAAATGTGGTCACATACTGTTATTTTCAAAGCAGAACAATATTACGGAAGAATTTTCAAAACAAGTTAGATCTCTACAATAGCATAAAAAATGGCCAAAGAATATTAACCTCTAAAGCCTTTATCTGTACATACGTGTCTGCATGATAAGTGTACAAATACACACAAATATACTTATGTACCTACATGCACACATACATACACAAATTATATATATATATATATATATATATATATATACACACACACACACACACACACACACACACACACATATATATACAGATACTGGTATAGTTATATCAATACAGATATGGCTATAAATATAGAAAATAAGTGTGTGTGCATACACATATTTTAAAACAAAGAGAAGAATTAAATAGTTAACCACTAAATTCTGCACCTTGAAGGAACTGAAACCTCAAAACCTCTTCATGCAGGAATGCCACACATTGATGAGACACAAATTAAAAGAGAGTGTTCAGCTGGACTGAAGCTCAATAGACATAAATGTTCCCCCCAGTAACTGATTGCATTTGTCCAGCTGCTACCAGGGAAAGCTGATCATCTGTAAGTAACAGGCACTAGGAATATTTTCTTTTACATTATATTATACAAAGCAATCAAAATGTCAGCCATAGAATCTTTATAGTAACTCAACTGAGATGCTCTGCCTCTTCCTGTGTCTTTCCTTCTGGTGTGCAGAAACACAGGGTGACATTTTCTCACTTTGAGAGATCTTTTTACTGTTTTGAGAATTAGAAATTGCCAAGCAATTCTAAAACACCAGTCTGTTTATTCTGTTTTGCTTTATTTTTCATTTCTTTTTTCTCAGCAGCTAGTCCTAAGGGAATCAGAATACACACGTCCTTTTAAAGGATAATTACGCTTCCATGAGGTGACTATGCCACTATTCTACATCCTGCAGTACAGATAGACTTTTTTACCTGCAAAAAACTCTCCTTAATTTTCACAAGGAGCATGTTAGATTTGCTATTTACCGGTACAAATTATGGACATTTTTTGATCCAGTGGTAGTTAGGAGCACTTAAATCTCTTGCTGAGAGCAAAAGGAGGATCACAGAGGGAGCAAGAATGACAGTCCATAAATGTTGCAAACATTCTGAGCAAAGTTTACTGATGGTTAGACAAGACTTCCCCCTTGTAAGTAGCACTACGGCTACCAAGCAACCTAATTGCCACTAGGAACAAAATCATATTCCTCATCACTACCCACTGCTCTTGCAAGCACAAAGTAAACTTGGGATGAAGGTCAAATCATTAATAGTCATGCCAAGTCAAATTTGAGCAGCAGCTGCAAAGCAGCTTGAGCCAAGGCATTGTAGGAATAGCTGAAGATCGCTATTGGAGCAAGCAGATATTCCTTTTTTAACTCTTCTTTTATAAACCAAAGGATCACAGCAAAAGTCCTCAGAAAGCCCTTCATTAGCTGTACTCCTGACAGGAAGAATAAGCTTGGACTTTAAGAGTCTAAAAATCCTATGCAGAAGAATCAAAGTTCTTTATTTTAATCTTTTCGGACATTTTATCTGATAAATGATTGTTAAAAAATTGATTTTTTTAAGGTCAGTCAGTGTTGCTTCTTACCTTTCTTCTAAAGCTTCCAATAATATGCTAGCTTTTTTCTTATCCCACTTACTAAAAGACACTGCCAAATTTATTCTTTCAAGAGAGGAAGTTTTTTCCCTACATGTTTTGAGAAGCTTATATTGCTGTACTAGTGCTAAGACTTATGTATGACTTAACTTCCTGTATACAAAAAGGCATGCAGAAGGATGGAGTGAAAAAAGGGTGTAGTGTCCCAGCAGCTAACTGGACACTGGCATTGGCATTTTAATGTGGCACCTGAAAAATTCATACACAGAAACTGCGGTTTATTTTTCTAAAAAGAGTTAATGTCTGAATCAGCCATGAAAGAATCTGAGGATCTGGCATTAGGGAGAGTTATATCCTTGAAACCAGAAGATTAAACCACTGTGACACTCCCTTGCACAGAAAAGAAACGAAATAGTGAAGCAACCCATCCAACCACCAGCACAGCATCTTTGCCCAGAAAATGAAAATAAAGCAACTCACTAACTAAAGCTTATTGGAACAAAAAGAAAACTCATTGTAAAATCAAAAAGGACAAACGCAGAACATTACATAATTTGGAGTGGAAAGGTCCTCTTGAGGTTTCCTGGTCCCTCCTTCAGCTGAAACAAGCCTAAACTCAGCATTAAACTGAGCTGCTCAGGACCTTGGTAATAAACTGCCTTGTTTAATTGAAACAAATTACAGCAGAGGCAGACAAGATACCTGTGGAAGATCAGATGCAATACAACTGAATTAATCTCTTATCCTGAAAGCATTTCTGATGGGATCAATTTGTCAGGATATTGGGTACATAGCAGAACTACAAAAAATAGGAACAGGATTTCTATAATTCATATTACCGTAGTACCTAGTAATCTTCTTCACTGAACATCCTAAGCAAAAACATGGTATAAAAACTTAATTTCTGTCCCACAGAGACTAACATCTACATATAAGCCACAGCAGATCAATATGGACAGATTAGGGAACAACAGTGGGACAGACTTGCCCAACACGACAGGCACAAATCACAGCAGATAGGAGTTTGAACTGCTGGCATGTTTTTTAGTCATCAATACATCCTTAAGTTGTTGCAAGAGATTTGAGCAAGGACAATGTTTTGCTGCTTTGCACAGATTTATAAAGTGCCCCTCTCACAGGAATTACAATAAGGTTATTCTTTCAAAGATTCCAGAATTCTTTGAAAAATATAAGAAAAAAAAAAAAGAGGGAGACCAATAATGATGTAGTCCTTATTCTAGAAACCAAATTCTTTTCCCAAGGGTATACTTGGAGCCTCTTAAATTCTCTCTATTGTCCAAAATTTACCTCTTTGATATATCTTTCTTGTTTCAATGCATATTTGCCCACACTAGTACAAAAGGGCCCTCCCCTTTAGACCAGCTGGTCTAAAGCCAGGACTCAGCTGGGAGGGGAGCAGGTAAGCAATAAATGGGGTGATCAGAAATTCAGAAGCTTTGGTACACCTTATCCATTTATAAGTTATGAAGTCACCCCTGAATACCTCCGTTTCATAAGGAAGATATTGTCACTAACTGGAAAAGAGAAAAATAAAAACTCTTCTTAGTTTTGCTCTAACAATGACTGGTAGTCATAGGTTTGAGGTTTTGGAGGACTTTTCCATGGAAATTTTGCTCAGCAACTCTGCAGCTTCTGAAAGACCATTCTAGGGACCTGTGTCTAACAATTCATGTTTCACTCACTCTGTGTCTTGATTTTCAGAGTGCTCACGAAAGACAAGGGGCTGTGGACAGTGGGCTTGTTTGAAAACCCTGGTTGAGAACCCTGTAAGAACAAGGAATTAGGTACAAAACCTGTTTCACTTCAGCTGATAGACTCTCTCAGCATTCCCAGTTGCTGTAGGTTGCCTGGCTCAAATGTAGCACAAACCAGATGGGAGCTGTAGCAAGGTACAGCAGAGGCCATGCCTAGGAAAACAAGAACCCAGAAAAATGGGTGATTTTCTCAAGCATTATATCTAAATATAGCCAATACCAATCTCTTAGCCAAAACAACAAAACCAAATCTATCTATCTATCTATCTATCTATCTATCTATCTATCTATCTATCTATCTATCCAATACACAGGTAGTGAAGTTTCTGGTTTATTCATAAATCAACAAACCTCTCCTGAGGTATTGGTTTCAGTTTACAGTATGATACTGCTATAAAAAGTCTAACAGCAAGGCCTGGAAAGCATTTCTTATAAGAAAACAAAGATAATGTATTGAAAATTGTTCAGATTTGTTGAAGGAAAGAGAAGCAAGCTGGTTCTTGAATTCGTAATAACGTAACTGCAAAGAAATGGGAAGAATTATTCTCTCTATCTGAAAAGGATAGAACAAGTACATTCCAGTTTCAAGTAAGGGAAGAAAAGAATGTCATAGCTTTCAAAAGTTAAGAATAATAATGTCTGGAAAGTAGTTAGTGATGGCAAACTTAGTTTCCTGACACGGAAGGTCCAAGAACAGGTTAGACATATCAAAAGTAGGGTAGCTATAGTTAATCCTGCCTAAGAGTAGTAAAATGGATTGTAAGACTTTTTAGGGTCACCTTAGGCCTTAGAATCCTGTGATTTTGATCGTTATTTTGAGATAGTTTCAGGCATAAATTTTTGGTTACTAAAAGTTACTTTCCTACATCTGACCTAAATTCCAATTAAAATTGATCTTTGAGTAGTCGAAAGATATTTTCCACTGTCAATCATACATCTCAGCATGACCACAATTTTACCTTTAAGAAGCATCATATCATGCTGAATTCTACATTTAGTTCCTGTCCTACTTTCAAAGTTAGCACAGTGCTTGTTCCTTACAGTTTTCTCTTTCTGCAGGTTAAGGTTACATTGATTTAAATTCAAAATTTGAGGTTGGAGCACTTTCATGACAGAACTAAAACGCATCGGTTTACAGCTCCATTTCCTGTATTTCCAAGTACAGTTCTTAATTTGAATTTGCCTGCAGTAATAGCATTATTTTAAAATTCGACAAGGATTTTAACAAACCACAATCATCACTTGCTAAAAGACACTTTGTACATGCCTCTCTCCATCACATCACCAGTAGCACTCTTCTGATTAAATACTGCTACAAACATCACTCTTGATTGCTTTTTTACTTTATGATAAGAATAACTTTGGAAAGTTTTATGAAAGTTTGACTTGAGAACTTAAAGAAACTGAGCATTTGCATAGAATAAAAGTGCCTGATGGTTCCTTTGCAATATCAGGGGACCATGCGCCTTCTCCACAGCCTCCATTGACCATGATCCCCAGCCTTCCTTGTGACAGACCAAGGGCCTTTGAAACTACTTTGTATTACAAGAAAATATGAGAATGTTGAGTCTTTAGAATTCACTGTAGTGATTTGCATCTCTAAGTTGCAAGTCCTACAGTTTTCATGAGTATGTGCAACTAACATGGTATCTCTGGAACAAGGTAAATATCCTGGTACAGAGAACAAGTTTGTGCTGGCATCACCCAAATGAGGGGTTTTTCAAAAGTTCTTCATGCCTGAAGCCAGGACTTCAACATGTGTTTTAATTGGGTTCAAGGGAAGAAACAACACTTGTTGAAAAATGAAGCTGTGGTTATTTTAGAGTCATTTGGAAATTCAAAAAATAGTTTAATTTGAGGACATTTTGAGGGTTTCATTTAAGGCTGGAAGAAATAATCTTCTGGCTGAAAGATGCAGCACTTAATCATTCCCTGCACAAGGGAACCCCAGCTGAATCTCATCTTCACTAGAGAGTCTTAAACTACATTACAGGGAAATGCAGAAATGTCCATGTTATGAAGTACTCTGAAATAAAATGTTTTCTGTTCCTGCTGTTCACCTTCTTCCACTGTATTCACACAAATGTGGTTTTTAATTTTGCAGGAAATTAGACCCTTGAGAGGTCCACTTAATTAGAAGGCATAAAATTGACTGCATTATGCTAGCATTTCTTTGTTAGGAGAAAGATTTCCTTAATTGAGAACTGGTGAAGAAATATATTAACATGTTTGACATCAATGTATAGACCTAGAACTGGCTTAAAATCAGATATTTTTAGAAAGCCACCGGTTTCAGTTGCAATAAAAGGGAAACCTATTAGTCTTAATGTAAGACTGGCATAATTTCTAATAACTTAGAAAGCAAACAAATTTGATGGGCTAATATAGCGAACATTTTGGAATTAATTTGAGAACTTCCAAGGACAAGAATATGTACGTAAATTAAGAGAAAAGGAGAGATATTAGTGCTTCTTTGGAGCTTTTTTCAGAGAGAAGTTTTAAAACCTTCTCTGCCATTTGCCAACCATGTAAGCAAGGGTTTTATGTTCTGTATTTTTACCTCTCTGCATCATATCTGAGATCATGCTGAAGTCAATTCCTCAGACATTAAATAAGCACAATAGAATTCTTAGATTAGCATGAAATATTTTGCATTAAAAAAATACAAGGGTTTTTTCAGCAAGATAAAGCAATTTTAAATCCAGTTCAAAGCAAATTAATCTAAACCAGTGTTTGTTTTACTTTATTTCCTGATTGGCAGCCAGATGGAGAGATGTGTTTTCACACGTGACAATCTGGTGACAGGAGCTCTCCATAGTCACATTGAAATGAAATCCTAATTAAAAATCCAGTTCTGTTCTAGGATGTCCACAATTATTCTTTACAGAGCAGTGCATGAAGTAGTCCAGCCGAGCAGCACAGTGTGGGAAAATGAAGGTAGCTGTGATGGCGAGTAATGCAGATCTCGTTTCCTTTTTCACAGCCTGAGAATGATCAGCTGAGAAGTCTAGCTGTCACTTAGCTATGGCAAACAGTCAAACACTAGATAAATTTGCAGCAATTTTCATTTTTCTGATTTCAGGTGTTTTGGAAAAGGAGTCCAGAAACAACTTCATTCTGCGCAGTAGGTTTTTTGGTTTGTTTTTTTTTTTTTAATATTTTTACTTTAGGCTTGCATTTTCTCTCTTCTGCCCTGTTTTATAGCTTTTTTAATATTTTTTTGCATGAGTATCAGATGCTTCTACATAGGTAGACAAAATTTAGAATCTTGTAGGTAATTTCAATTCAAAAGAGAAATTGGTGTTAGATACAGAAAGCAACAACATTTGGATTTCCTCCTCCCACACCTCAGAAAATTACAATAGCTTGCCATCTGAAATATGGCAGACATAACTCTAGTGTTTTCTTGCTCAGAGCTATGAGCTTCTTTTTCTCACTGTCAATCAAAAGTAATCAAGAATGATAACTGACATATTTTGGGATGCCCTTCTGTCTTAGTGTTTTCATGTGCTGCTTTTCCCAACTTGGCCCACTCCTCTTTAGCAGCACCTGTCAAAGTCACACTGTCAAGGGCTCTCTATTCCTGAACAAATTGATATTTCTCCTTCATCTTTTGGAAGATAATAAGGGAGTACTCTATGGACTATTACAGCTATAGTAAGTGAAGATTAGTACATAATTCCTCAAGCTGGAAAACAGTAAACTAGCAGTGGGAAATTGGGATTTCTCTGTCTCTCTGGGACAGTAGTTCCCTTATGGATCACACAGTTTGGGTGCACTGCCCCAGCACATCTAATCCCATTTCCCAAGAGAAATTGATATTTACTACCTAGGGAGGAGTTCAGGCAGCACCTGAAGTACCAGGGACATTTCAAATGGTTCTGTTGGCTCCCTGATGCCAATACCACTCCAGGTATCCAGGGAAGGGTGAAAGCAGTCATTGCACCACCACACCTACACAGAGCAACTGCACTGAACTGGTGGCCAAGTGAATTCTTCTGGAAAGAAAAGTACACTCAGCACTGGGAGAATAAACTAGCCATTGTCTAGAGGAAGACAAACTATGAAACAAATCCCCAGACAAAACACAGCCACCAAAACACCATCCCATGACAGAGTCACAAAATAACCAAAAGTGCACTCACTGCACTGACAGTTCCTGCACACTCCAAAGCAGACAGAGGCTGTGGAAAGCAACATTGCAGAGGCCCCTCACTCACTGCACAGCCAAATTGAGTGGAAAAGAAGTGTCCAGCCAGAGCTATACAGGTAGTATTAGAGTCGGATGAAGGGAAAAAGAGGCCTACAGACCGTATCTATGACTATTCTGGAATGGCAACCACAAAACTTTGTGGGAATGAATAAAACAAGGGAAAACAGCAAAGGGTGGAAACATTAGGATAAACATATCCAGCTAGTTGAGGTGTGTCAATGGGTAGGTCATCAGAGACCTGAATGTGAGTTCAACATGTCAGTGCAGCCATCCCAAACAAAAAATAAACTGCAAGAAACAAAAAGAGAACAGAGGTGTATTGGGTCTGACTGAGGCAGAGTTAATTTTTTTCCCTTATCTGCCCTCCCAGTGCTGTGCTTTGCATTGGTAGCTTGGCAGAGTATTAACAACACCCCAGTGCTTTGGCTACAGCTGAGCAGCACTGTTCCCCTAACATTCCATCATCCCATCAAAGGGCTGGGAGTGGGCAAGATCCTGGAAGGGCACACAGCCAGGCCAGCTGAACCGAATTAACTGTGGTGGTGTGTTCTTTTGTTTAAGTTTATAATGGTTGGTTCAATTACCTTTATGCAAATGGTTTGTCCCCAAGTTGCATCCTCCCACCTAGTTTGTCTATCTCCCCACAGACCCGCCCTTTATTCTCTTTATTCCGGGGTTACATGTCCATCACTGTAACCCTGCCCTCCTCCTCTGTCTGTCACTGTAACCCCGCCTTTACTTCCAGAACCCTCCATGTCAATCTTGTATCCCCCAAGACCCAACTGGTTTATTCAAAGTGCTATCCTCCCCTATTATTCCCTATTGGTTTGAACATTGTATTCCCTGCCTTATGTTTCTCGCCAGGTTTCTTGCAATTGGAGAAAGTCTGTAACCTCCCCTTGTTCCCTCCCCCATATTTAAGTTGGTGCACACGTTTTGATCTCTTTTGTTGTTCCTGACCCTTCTCCTGGAAATAAACCTGCTTGAGAAACAGTAGGGAAGACCCCTCTCTGTTGTTCATCCCGATCCTTGGCGCAGGTACAGCTAGTGCTTTGGGGAGCAGCCTCACTGCTGCAGCTTTGTAGCAGCCCTGCTGTACCACCCCTAGGCCAATCCACGTGAGAATTGGCAGCCGCTCTTGGCAAAGTCCTGGAAGGGGCTAGCTGGAAGTTGACCCAGGACTCAGCCAATTAACCAAAAGGACATCCCATGCCATGTGATGTCAGCTCAAATATAACAGGTAAGGGAGGGAGGAAGAATGGGGGTGCATTTGTTATTCTTCAGTGTTTGCCTTCCAGAATAACCACTAAACATGCTGAGGCCCTGCTTCCCAGGAAGTGTCCAAACGTCGCTCGCTGGTAGGAAGTAGAGATTAACTTTTCCCTTCGCTTATGCATGCACAAACTTTTGCTTGTTTCTTTCTTTCGGTTAAATAAATTGCCTTATCTCAATGCTCTCACTGTTTTTAATCATATTTTCTCCCCTGTCCCACTGGGAAGGGGAGTGATAGCGCAGCTTAGAGGGCACCTGGCACCCACACAAGGTGAAATCACTGCAGCGGAGCCAGTCAGTGCTCCAAGTGCAACAATGCAGCCAGCATGGACTTACTGCGGGGAAACACTGGCTTCTTCTTCTACTCTCTGAGTGTATTAAGTAGACACATGGATGAAAGAAATCAAGAAAACTTCTTCTAAGGGATTTTTAAAAATACTTCTATTATTAAATAAAACAGTTGCCACAGAACTGGAGGAGAAAAAATATTTCACTGCTTAATATGAATCAAAAGACAAGGCTTAATGAACACTTTTCAGGATCAAGAGTAGTCAGCTGTCAAGTTCCCCAGGGAATTATGCTGGTTACAGCTTCATTCACCTTCTTTATCAATGAGCTGAAGAAACCACTGTACTGTGAATCCTGCAAGCCTGAAGCCAATTCCACTCTTCAAGGTGGCCCAAAGCCAAGTCATTGGCCCAGAATGCCAAAAATTCTTGACAAACTTTCTCAGTGGGTAAAAAGGTGGCAGATGAGTGACCATAAAAAGGTGCAATAAGGAAAAACTACCCTAAATCTTGCATACACCATGCTACATTTATAAAAACTCAGTTGTAATTTAGGAGGGTTTTGTTTATAGCTTGCAGTTCTCTAAAATCATTATGCAGCAATAACCTAAAAAAGCCAATAAAATATTGGGCATCAACAGAAAGGTGCTCAGAGCAGGACATCACTGTGTCATTTTAAGAAATTTTGGCAAGGTCCAGATTGGGACTGCTTTGCCTAGTTCTGGTTTCTGCATCTGAGGAAGGAGATGGAACTAGAGACGGTACAGAGAAGGGCAGCTAGTCAATGGGCCAGAGAGCCGCCTTATGAGAAGAGATGTGGAAGTCTGTGAGTCTTCAGTAGGGGGCTAAAGAGGTCTTAAGGAATCATGAATGCAATGGAAGATCTGAACATAAAACTGTTAATCACAAAATCTGTCATTAGAGAGGTAAGAAGTGCTTGTTGAAACACTAGTACTAGACTTACTGAAGACAAGTAAAATACTTCTTCACCAAATGAGCACTATTAAACTTTTGAAAGAGAGGAAGACATGGTAAGGAAATTATATCATCACACACAAAAAAGAGATTTTCTGATTCATGGACCACAATACCAGACTAAACTAAGAGAGGTTAGGGATGTAGCATCTAACATTCCTAATAAAATGATTGGGAGTTCTGGACAAGTAAAAGGCTAGTGAATGCCGAACATGACAAACTGAGTCTGCCTTGTGCTGCCCAAAGTAGAAGAAATATGAGATGTAGCCAATCTTTTAGTGTCTTAAAGGTAGATTGCACAGTATTAATCAACCAACAGATGAGATAGATGTGTTAAAAGTTGCAAGACAAAGTCCTCCTCTCCATGTCATTCCTTCATTAACTCTTTAGTGACATCTGCCCCCATTTTCACACTGGTTATACATGCTCTGAAGTGCCTCCTTGACTACTTTAGGACTGGTAGATTTTGATCTACTACTAATAAAAAGGGAAAGGAAAACATCTTTAAATGATATTTTAAACATTACAATAGCACTAAATAAGGTTGCCAATCTATCTTAACCCAGAAATAGATGTTAGTAGAAAAGGCTGGCATTTTCTCAACTCCAAATTGTCAGGAAATGTTTGGGTGTGCCACACCATACTGAAGCTGACAACATTTGAAGATTTCATTCCTGGAGGAGATGTCAGCAAAGAGGAAAGAAACAGGAGCTGTTCAGAATCCTAAACACAGAACCAGAAACATGGCATTTGCAAATTCAGTCTCTTCTACACTAGTCTGGAACCTCTTATATACACCATTTCAACTCTGCCCACTACTTTGGCAATGTTGAAAATAGTTTTCTTATAGTAAGTAGAGAAGGGAATGGAATGAGGTGAGAAATATAGAACTTTGAGACTATAATGAGACTACAGAGTACACCCTTGCTGACATTTGACTGCTCTTTTGAAATTTACCATATGTCAGATATGAGACTTCACAGGACACTGAAATGAAAAGTTTTTACTGTATATGCCCCTAATTCTCTGTGGGAAGTCCACAGAACTATCACATATGCGAAAATTGGATGTGTCAGGGAACACAGGTACTCTGGTGGCCACCAAAGCCACTACACACAACCACAGGTCTTTTAGTAGAGAGAAAAAGAGAAATGGTAGGTTGTATACACCCTTCCAAACCATAACATGACATACATTGTAGCAATAGAAACTTAAGTGCTGCAACCCCATTTTCATTTCCCCTAATTAATAGAATTATCTTGCTTTTGACATCTTCATTTTATCAGAGAAAAAAACTGAGATTCATACTAAATGGTTGTGATTTTGGACTGCCTAAATGACATTTCAGCTTTAAGCATGTACTGTCTGCTTTCAGTATATAAATCTATTCTAATCAAAAGTAACTAAGTTCAGCAGAGAAGCCTGAATATCAGTGAGAAATGGTGGAATTCAGCCTTTTGTATCGAGCAAGTCTGCTTTTTAAGTGCTTTTTTTGCCTAACAAGATTTAATAATCAATTCTGTTAGACATAATGTTTAATTATTCTAAAATTTGAATGAAGTAAAACATAAATGGACAGCAGCATAATATCAACATACTTTTTAAAAAGATGATGCTCAACACAGATTTTCAGTTTAAGACCTTTTTTGTTTGTAACTCCCAGCTTCAATGCCAGAAAGAAAAAAATAATAATAAGGGCTTCATGTCAGAGAATGAAAAACTGTTTTAAACGTCCCTTCTTTATATTTTAATTTTGCTGCAAACATTCTTGATTCAAGAAATGGGGGAGTTGTCCCTCCTCTCGTCTTTTTCACGCCAAAATTCATTTTTAAAATTTAGCAGAGAGAACCTGTAAATATTTTTTTCCACAGATTGTAGGTGTTACTAAGCATTACCAGAATTTTGATCTTCTAATCCGTGTGAGCAAATCTATCAAATATAAGATTTCTTCTGATAAGGAAATAATAAATTTCACCGCGAGGGGGTGCTGATGGCAAACCAACAGAACTGTTGTGCCTGATACCAGTGTCCTCATCTGATTTTCTGTGCGAAAACTTCAGGTTCAGATTAGAATTTCATCCCAAAACACATCAGACCAGACACGTTTGGTCCAATTTGGTCAGCGAAACCCTGAATTTAAAAAAAAAAATTGAAATATTCTGTACATTTACCTTTAGGAGAATAAGGATGCTATGTAAATAGTGGCCTAGAATCTTCTGAGGTGCTGATATGCTGTAATGCATTTAGCACTGTTTCTCATAAATTAACATTTACATTTATGTAGCTAACTTAAAAAGAAAGGTCTTTTATTAGTTCTAGTCTCTTGGTGAGTAGGATGTACAGAGGAGGGAGAAAAATGCAGAAAGAGTTCAGGGGAGGAATGAAAATAGAGCTTTATTTCTCCCAGCAATTTTAGTTTTGGAAGCTCTTAATACTAAAATTCGGTGAAAGCCTAAACTGAGGTAACTGAAGGACACTAAGTTATGTTCTACTGTTAACATAAAAAACCAACCACAAGACTCAAATGGTAAAATGACTATCAAATATCTAAATAATTCCTGTCTAATCACCAGTGTGGTTTTATAGATTGCACATTAGTGAGGAGTGCAGAAAAAGATATATAATTCAAACCACAATTTCTTGTGAAAGAAGCCAAGGTTTTGGGATTTGGTTTTTTTTTCTGGTTTTACCAATTAAAATCTTTTTCTTGGGGTTCAAAAATTAAAAATCATTGATGTCGTAATTATTTTAGAGTCACTTATCTTTGTTGCTTCAAAACTTTTTTAATTTGGAGTTTGTAGTCTTTGGAGCCACTGACTTGACCCTGGAACTAGCAAGTCCTCATGATTTGGCCAATTTACATGGCTTTTTTAAAAAATGAGAGAAAAAGAAACTTCTAGCTGTAAACTAGTGCTTTCACCCAGCAAACATAGAAACTTTCCATTGAAATTGAATGGGCACCACACGGCACTGTGAAAGCAGGGCTCAGAGCTGAGCTGTGGAGTAGCTCTGTGGTGTGGCACAGGAGCGGAGAAAGAAGCAAAAATGAGATTATTAACAGATTAAGCTGTTTCAAAGCTATGCAAGAACCACCAGCTAGCCAGAATTCAGATGTCATACAAGTCCCTTCAGAGACAGGTAAGGACAGCACCATAGTGGTTTAGGATTTACCACTTTGTCATCTAACCCGTTCCACTTGGCACACCATCTGCTGAAATGGGAGTAATGCTTTCCTGGGGAAATGAGAGAGATAGGTAGGATTTACTAATAATTGGCATGAGGGTTATATGAATATGTATAATCTGAATTCTCTGGGCATGTGGAAGCAGACTACTTTGGCTGTTCTGGCCATTTTTATCATGATTTGATAGCAGCAGATGGAATTCACTAAGAAGTCTTTTTAAAATATTGAAGTCATTTCTCTTCCCTGCTGCAATAAAGTTTGGAAGTGACATTTATAGTCTATAGGTCAGATCCTGAGGGGTGCAGTCACACTCTTGCAAGAATATGTGGCCAATTCACTGTATGAAGAAAGAGTCCAGTTCCATAAGTCTTGTGGAACTAAAGTCTCTGTCGGGAGTTCCTTGGCAGTTGCTTTTAAGAATGAAAGGCATTCAAGTTAGATTGGACTAGTCTTCTGTAGGTTTGTAACTTCCTGTGGAAAGAGAACTTAGGTCTCTGAAGCTGTATCTAAAATATTCGGCATTCTAAAGCTACCACTACATACTGGTGTCTGTATCATATTCTTACATGCATGTCAAATCTACATAGATTTGTATCAGACTGATTTTCTAGTCTAAAGTCAATCAAACTGATTGAACTGAGCCCAGAGAGACCAGCAGTGGCTGGGAAGCTGCTATTCACAACTCAGTCATCATTTCAGTCTGCTCAAAAAAAGTCACAAAATTTTGGTGTCACCAAGCTGGATGGGAATGAGTAATGAAATCTGGTATTTCTCATATGCAGGATACAGAATATTTGTACACTGTGTGCTTCAAATCCAAGCATAGTCTGTAACTAAAATGTATTTATAGGTAAAAACTCACCTATTTCTCATAATACTGATAACAGAAAAGTGTAATGATACTTTATCTTTTCACAGCTGGTGTGTGTGAGAGCATAGGTCTTTCACATTTCTTCCTCTCCTCTTCCAATCCACCCTTCCCATTCTGCCCCCATTAGCCTGGAATTAAAAGAGGTACAAATGGTCTCCTTTACTGTTTAAAGCTTTTAGGATCTCTTACCCTGTCACAGCCCTTTCTATTGCCCAGTCCCACAACGGGATTTGGAAGCTCCCAATAGCGCCACGTGTGCTGCAGTTCTGCTCCACCCTGCTCCAGGGTGTTCTTAGGAAGGTGTAGGAGTGGGATAACCAAGGAGAGGACAAACACAATTCCCTCCTCCAAGCTGCTACTCCAGCAGCAATTGATGAAGAAAAGGGAAGAAAGGTATGCTGCACAGAAGCAAAAGCATTTGGGGTTTGCAATGCTGTGTTGAGTAGTACTGGTAACACCAACATTAATAGTGCTGGCACCTCCTCAGTATAATTGGCATTGGGAACAGTGAAAATACATACTGAGCACCAAGAGAATAATGTAGTTGTATACATCCACACATGAGGAAATCCAGAAATTTGAATCACTCTTTTTTCATTCTAATAAATTTCCATGGATAAAATGTATGCTCTGTGCACTTCTATAGCACTCTGGAGAAGGTGAAGGGGACAACTGCAAAACTGAAAGAGAGAATGAACTCTCCATATGTATTAGGTCTGACTGTAACCACCATTTCTTTTGCTCCATGTCATGAACAAGTGGGATTCCAAACAGATCCCTTTATCCCATTTCTGCTTGTCAGCGTCTACATAAGCCTCCTGAAGAAGGATGCAATACACCATCTCTTTAGGCTGCTTGCCTTAGCAGTTACCTTACCAGTTTTTCTCACTTATATCTCAGTTCCATTTCAAACAGTTGTTTCAATTTATTCAATATTCTGTTCATTCTTTGTTTCTTTTTTAAGTTTGTAGAATGAAATAAAAGCATAAGTGATATTATTTCTTTAATTCAATTAAAACTAAAATAAACCAGAGCTCTTTTATCCCAGATGCAAACAATTTATTATACAGGTCTCTTAAATTAAATAGCAAGTTGCATCATTTTGTTTCCAGGATGGATATTTATATGTATTTATCTGATTATTTCTTCCAGGGCTGGATATATCCATAAGAGTGATATGCAAGTGACACAGCAACAAGGATAATTGTCCTTACCTGGTTAGTAACACATACAGTTCTGGCTGTGCTAAGCAAAATAGTAATATGGACTTCATCCAGTTTGTTAAAACATTTTATCTCAAAAGCAGGGTGAAAGCAGCAAGACTCATTAATTTCATTCTGCTTTTGAAACTAAAATCTGGCCAGAAATTATCTGCTGGATCTCCACCAAAAAAACTCTGTCACAGGTGCAGCCAGATCACTGAAAATACTTACAAACCACAGGGTCATCCTGATCCAGCCCACATGAGTCACTCATAGCTGCCTTAGAGAAAAATAAGAGAAATATACCTTGAGAAAATTAAATGAGTTAACCTGAAAGACAAACTTCTATTAAAAGGACCCCAAAACCACCAAACTTAAAAAAAAACAGCCAACCAAACAGAAATGCACCCATCCCACCCCCCCCCAAAAAAATTCAAACAACAAAACCAGCCCAAGACAATCTTGTCTGGGACTTCAGTCTTGAGCAGCGTGGTACAAGTGGCCACATTTGGGTTCATACACAGTCCCCCAGTCATGCCTGTGCACTACAGACTCCTCAAAATTCTGAAACCTAATTCATTCTCATAAAAACAAGGAGTCAATATGTCTGTGTAGCCCCAGCTTCAGAAGTACTTTTAGATCCTTCTGATTAGAACCAGGTTTGTAGTCAGTCTTAATGACTGGGAAGCACAATCCTTGACTGTCTGCCAGAACAAAAAAAAACCAATTTAGACATATCGTGAGAAGTTTGCAATTGAAATTATTAATGTAAACCTCATTAAATAATTAGGGAACATTTTGGATTTTCAAAATAAAAGATGAAAAAGAATTAAAGAGCGAAAGATCACGTGTGAAACCTAAAGACCCTAACAGAAATGAAGAGAAAACAAAGCAATGGGAAAAATTGTACCAGTAATAGCTGCCAGACCTTGCAGAAAACACAGGACTCCAAGGGAGCATCAGAACCTCTTACCTAGAAGGCAGCCTCTTTCGCTTCAGCTGCTGCTCACACATGATGGTCCTGCAAGGAGTGCTGCTTGATTTTTGAATCAAAGAACTCTTGCTTTGACTGTCTGACAGCTTCAGGATACTACACCTAAATTATTCCTATTCCAGTGCACCTTTCATCCTCCTCCAACTTGCTAAATGTACCCCAAATTCAGGTATCCTATTAGACCATCACATCTGGAGATTTAAGAGAATAAATACCATTTGCAGTATGTGAACAGTTTTACTCCTTGTGGCTCTGCCCTGCCAGTTATATAAAGAGTGTTCTCAAGTGTGAAACAATGTCCTCAGTCACCAGTTCAGGCCGTGTCTCAGCAGCAGGGGCTCCCACAACTTTAGTACCATGGACAAAGTGGTGAAAACAGACAAGTTCACCCAGAAAGAGACATGTCGAAACTGAAAATTAAGAAAAATTACAACTGAGGACAAAAAAGGCATAATTTGCTCTCTGATTAAATGCTCTTGAAGTTAATGGAGATTTTTCCCAGCAAAGACTGGAAGTACCATCTTAAATCCTTTTTTGGTCCTTATTGTTGCTAGCTTTTCATGGAGAGTAACAAGAAAATATAGAAGTATTTCCAATAATGGAATTAACCTGTTTTTTTTTTCAATGCAGTTTCTGTAAGCAATTAATATCCTTGAACATATTCATTTAATTAAATGTATTTATTACTTTAATTTGCTCAACAGAAGCTGGCAAGAATTATTTCATTTAATCTCTAGGCTGCACACCCACACACTTTCCTACAAGAATTTTAGATTTCATGTCAGAAACCTGAGATCTTTTTACTTGCAGAGGGTCATGAATATTGTTTATTCCTTTTAACTGGCTTCAGTCATCAAAGTGTTGAGGGAGCAGCTGGGACTGGGAATCTCTCAGGAATAGAAAGGCAGTACTAGGGAATGGTAGTAAATTTACATCTCTGAGTGATTTGAGAGTAGTAAAGACCCTTCTAGGAAACAGAATCCATTTTAAGATGGCATGCATACATAGCTGCATCCAGAACTTAATTTCTGAAATGGATTTTTTCATGTAACAGTCATGAAAATTTTTGACCTCTACTGTTTAAAGGCTCTGGCACAGGGACCATTTTGCTATTCTCATCATTCCTTGCACAGATACTGTAATGTCTGTCATTCACTGAAACAAGAATTTGCTTTGTGTTCCTGAATGTTGTATTTAATCGCTTAAAAAGTGAACCAATCAATGTTGTTACATTTCACAGTTACATTTTGAGAGTATTTTTAACATGAGTAGAACCTTCTACATTGCAAGTGGTTTTGTTCATTTATTAATTAATTAGTCTCTGCCTATGCCATGGCATTTTAACAGCCTGTTCTGCAAAGCTGTGATATTAGATTATTGGATGATATTTCTAGCAGTTGTAGAAAACTCATATGAATCTTCAGTTAATTTTTGAATACATTTGTTAAAAGCCTTGATTTGCTTGTGATTTGGAAGACTGATTTGCAGCTGAAAACAAGACAGATCAGGTACCTGCAAATGCCTAATAAACATCCTCATGGCTCCCGGAGGAAGATTCATTATCAGTGAACCTTAAAAAGGAACATTCAGAGGTCTCTGATGGTGACCTAGGGTGCATTGTGGGATCAGACCTGCTCCTGGGAGGCTGTGGAGAAACCTTGACAGAAGTGAAAATATAAGCAGCAATTTCTCTTCTGCCATGGTAAGTAGCTATGGCCTATCAGATCAAAGTGATGGACACAGGCAATGAAGGGGTTACCATGTCATATTTTTTCCCAATTGCTGTAAATGTGGCTGGCTAAGGATTCAGGAAATATTTGCTATAGTTTTATGCCAGCACCTGATTGTGAAAGTCTGATTAGATTGAATTACTGAATGTATTGTCTGGTTTGCATAATAGAACAAAGAAAGGACACACCCTTCTAATCCTATACACAGTCCTGGTGCTGTATTTCCACACTGAACAGATTTGCAGGTTTCCTACGTTCATTTACTACCCTTTTTGGGTGAAAATATAGGTTGTACTTCAAAAGTGTGTCACCACACTAAATATGACTCTAGCTTTAGAGCTATTTTCTTCTAGCCAGTCCTAAGGTTATCTGCCCCCAAGCTATCATGTTGTTACACATCAATGCACCATTTACCGACCTCAGTGTAAAACATTGTTCTCCCTGCCTAGACCAACCCACAGCAGCAGTCCAAGAACACCTAACTAGACCTGAGTCTGGCTTTATTTTACTGTGACAGTATTAGATGCAGCCCAAGAAGAAATTTTAATTTTGCCAACTACAGGGAAGTCAAAAATAAACTGCGAAACATTCAAAAGACTACTTTCGCACTGGTTGCTTTCAGCCTCTCATTCTCTGTGGCATGAGAACAGTTTGATCATGTTTTCACAGAGAAGTGTTCTGTTTGGACTTAGATACGCATGAATGTATTGCACCAGTTCTTACAAACACATCTCTCACGCACTGGCAAGTTGGGCATAAACCTATCAGCTATTTGATGAATATACTGAGCCTGTTAGTCCATCTTGTCACTTCTGCTGCAAAGTGCCCTGCTGCCTCAGTGGAGCTGCTACTTTTGTCCCTCTCATTTGTTTAATATGTCTTGCTTCCTGTCTCGTAAAGGCAGAGCTGTGTCTGCTGTGATAACACAGATCAAACATTTTTGAAACAATGAAGGAACCCAAATGTGCAAGGATTTATTTTCAATATATGTGATTCACAATCAGAGAACTAGGAAGTGGCAGGTACAAGTGTTAAACTGTAGGATTTGAAGTGTAGCCTGCTTTATATATCTTGAACGCAAATGACAAATGAAGGTGGGAAGCTGCAGCATCCTGGAGTGAGTACCACAAAGCCAGTCATTTATAGAAGACAGCCACAAAACCATGAATGGGTGGAGACAGGAAGAAAATTCACTGATGTGAACAGAAGAATGATGTGCTTTGGGGCACTGAGGTCATTTCATCAGTTCAAGAGGACAGAATCAAACGAGCATGAGAAACCTTGCAGGAAAGCCGTCATCGCTGTAAAAATAGGAACTCCTGTAATGAAAACTGATATAGTCCAAATGACATCAGGGAAGGAGGGAGAAAAGTAAATGGGATTGGTGTCATCTGCCATCAGTCAGCTCTACAGTACAATCAATAATTTGTTTTTTCAATTTTTTTTCCAATGGACTGTAATTTAAAATAACCACAGAAGGTCTGACAGCCTCACAGAAAATAGAGTTGTACTCTGTGGTCATAATGCTCAGTTACCATATAACTCTCATTTTTACGGTTCAAACCAATAACTTATGTGATAAGCGGCTTCCTACACACTGTGGCAAGCCTTGTAATAGTACAGTGGTGTTCATCAGACATCAGACTACACAAACCTAGAAAGATTCACAGAATCATTCAGTCTGGAAGGGATCTCTCAAAGTCATCTAGTACAGCTTCTTGCTCTGAAAAGGCCTGCTTCAAGTAGATCGCTCATGTTCTTGTCTAGCTGAATCAATCTCTGAAATAATGGAACTCCCAAAGATGCTTTGAGCAACTTGTTCCAGTGTCTGACCATCCTCAGGATTAAAAATAAATATCTCTTTTTCTTACATAGAATTATATCTGACAATCATCACATGTAGAAGAAAATTCTCACCTACCAGCTCACGTCTCTCATCTCAAAACCATGTGTCTCCAAGAGGAGTCTCACTCCATCTTGTACGCAGTCTCCCACTAGGCAGCTCTGGACAGCAATAACAGTATTGTGTCCCAGTGGTTTTCTCTAAGAGCTTTCAGCTAAAAGCTGGATTTGTTCAAGCCAAATCCTCTCAGCTTTTTCTCATACACTTTGTGCTCCAGACCCTTGAGCATCTCACTGCTGAGTCCAAAATGGGATGCAGTACTTCAGAATTGATTTCACTCTACAGAGGGGAAGAGACACCTCCCTTTGTTTGCTGGCTACAGTCATGCTAATATAGCCCAGGGTGCAAGCAGCCTTCTTCAGTGTAAAGGAACACTGCTGGCTGATGGTCAGTTTGTTGTTCACCATGATTCCCAGGGCCTTTCCTCTGAAACTGCATTCCAGCTAGTCATCTGCAAACTGTGTCTGTGCATGGGATAATTCCATCTCACATGCAGGACTGTACCTGGTCATGTTTGACTTCTTGCAGTACCTGCATTTTTCCAGGCCACAAAGATCCTTCTGAAGAGCAGCCCTGCCCACTCTCATCTGCTGAGAGCACAGCAAATATCTTGTCTGCCTCATCATTCAGTTCATTCAGACCATATTACACAGAAGCAGCCTCAGGATGACCCCCAAAGGACATGACCAATAAGCAGCTGTCAGATGGACTTTGTCCCATCGATCCCTCTGAGACCAGAATGACATGCCCAAATGAAAAAAGGGGCAATTATGGCTCTTCCCCTGCCTGTGACTGGGGAGAGCATATGATTGCATTGGCACGGGCTGTTCCAGGGCAGGAGCTGCTGGACTGTCCAATTCCTCAGCTGTGTGAGGGAATGAATCATCCGAGAATGACGAGACCCACGCTAATCATTCATATGATGCCACACTACTCATTCTACAAAACTACACACAGTTGAAGCAGTGAAGATTTCTGCAAACTATATTATTGTCTCCCTGGCAGTCAAAAGTGTGGTCACCTCTGATCTGGGTTCACTTCCCAGTTTTGCAGTAGATTTCCTATATAATATTAACCCAGGCTCTCTTGAGCCATTTACTTGGTTAAAATCTATGCAAAAATGCTATCACAACTTCAGTGAAAAATCCAGAAAGTGACTTAATAATAGAAAATAGGAGTACTTTCTTTTCAATTCCACTTTTATTAAATGCTATTTATTCTTATTAGTGAACATTTGAGTCTAATGGTATTTGCAAAGAGTTTGAGACATTCGGTGGAAAATGTAAAGTGGTACCATTGTTTCTTAATCAAGTACTGTGACAGTTATTTCATAGGGTATTTAGATCAAGGCATTGACAAATCTCCAAACCAACTTCCTCCACACCCCAGCTCTTCCCCTGATGGTGCAGGGCTTGCAGTGCTCCCATCAGCTAGGCGGGTCCCTCAGCAATAATATGAGTGAAGCCATCCAGCATTTCGCTTTGAAAAAGGAAATGCATTTTCCTGAATATGTGCCAGTTTCTGCTCCACCCCTAACTCTCTACACTGCTCAGTTATACACAGTTTAATGGCATGAAAGCTGCAGAATTTGTGATCCATTACTACTCTATCACTGCATTTTCAGTGACAGTGACTGACTTTATTGCATTATAAATAGAAGTATGAGAATAGGTGTAGCAGTGAACCATGTAGATAAATGAGCCCCTGAATGCTAGAAGATTCTAAAACTTTCTTTTGAACTGGAAAAATAGAGAACCAATTGTTGAAATTAGGTAGGATGTGTTCTAAATATCAAATATTCAAAATACTGTGTGAAGAACTACAGAAAACATCCTCTGTATACATGAATATTAAAAGAGAGATAGGTTATCTATGATAACAGTTTTGTAAGCTCTACAATCCTTAATTAGTAGATACAGCAATTTTTATGAAAACCATTAAATCCAAGGTAGACCCTGTAAAGGCATAGAGTAATGAAGTATTTATAAAGATCCATGACAAAAAGCAGTAAATATGAGAGACATAGCTACATCAGTTATAGTTCTTCCATGCTAGTAATCTTCAAAACAAAACTCAGTAATTCTGGAGGGGCCATCCAAAGAAATTAGAAGAGGTAGCAAAGGAAGTTACCTCTGTCTCCAGATTCTGCCCTTTTCTACCTTTGTTTATGCCCTTTATTGAACAACTAAGCCAGAAGTTTTCTAAAAATACCAATTACTTGTACAGTGAGAGTAATCATTATTGATCAATAATGAAGACCTTTGATGACTCCATTTCATTTCACATCAATCCAAAGCACCTGTTCATCTTTATTACTTCAGCATGATGGAAAAAAATAATACTTCTCTAAACATTTCATCGAATGTGCCATTCACGCTATTTTCAATATAGTACCAAATTAAGTTTCAAAGTGAAACAGTGAAAAATTTCATTTGGAGAAAAATTACATAAAATATTTTTATGTTCTGAATTTCTTCCCCTCTGCCACACTGTTTTTCAGATAAAACTACATGCCAGATTCAAAATTCCTGAAAATATAGCAAGAACTCTTGTACCATCTGTTTTCTGCCCCTCTGCTGAGGTAACATCCTTTCTGCAAATTTATGTCAGCAAAGATTATATTAAGACATATGCTGAAAAATAAAACAGCTAATTTTTCAGAGAGGCTAATCTTCAAAAGACTTACTTGTAAGAGTAAAATTTAAGTTAAGAGGGGTAGATTGAATTTGAGTTGAAGTCTCCATAAAAATATAAAAGGACTAGTATGACAATATCCATCTGGGGCACCATTATGAAATTCCAGTGACTGGGTGTTAGGCATATCGTTTTCTGAAGTGTATATTTCCTTCTATAAATAAGATTTCCAAAGAATAATTGCAGGAGAGGAATAAAACCCAGAGGATAAAAATATGTTTTTAGTAAAATAACCTTTAGCTAAGTACACACAAAAAAGTTAGCAGTGTTTTTGCCTTAGATATATTTTAAATTAAAAAAAATAAACTCCAGGTTTTTCTACCAATTGCTGATGAATTCAGAAAACTGGCTATTACTGAAAACTATTCTCTCTAGGCCTTCTCACCAGATGCATAAGTATTTCTTGTCTTAAGGCTCCATGATTTAATATGAACTGTGTGTAACATGCTTCACAGAAGTAATTAGTCGGTGATTTATTTTGTAATTCAAGATTTAGGCTCAGTAATCCATAACACAGTGGGATCAAAAAGAAGGCACTTGAAATTGGATTTCTGCTTGGAGAACACCTGAAAGTATTGCCCTGTTCAGCACGATTTTTTGAATTAAAGATTATGAGGTTTAATTTGAATTTTGCTGAGCACTTAATTGTTAATTTTCCCACATGGACATTTTGCTCATAAGTTTAAGGCTCAAAAACTGTCCTAAAGCATGGGAATGGAGTTTTCAGGTGGTTTGACTTCCTTAAACCTCGGACAAGATCCTGCTTTCAATTATGAGGCCATGCTTACAAAGAAATTTCATTATTTTCTCTGTAATTCAGAAGATACAAGGCTACTTCTACCTGTTTGGTTTCCTCACGTGTCCTCTTCTTCTTCCATATGGGTTTTGAGGACTCTGGGCAGTTACAGGATTTTTGCTAGCATCCAGTAATTCCATCATATCACGTTTTAAAAACCTTAGCATGCCTCTCAGATCCACCTTGCGCAGTGGAAACCTGCCCATGTTTATATCTCTGGAAGTAGACTTTCTCAGTGATTCAGGTTAAATTTAACATAAATCATCTCAGGACTGAAAGCAGTAACATTTTATGTGCATGGCAGTGGGATGCCAGGGTTTTGAACAGATCCTGTATTTCTAGACTTCATTTACATAGGTTTGTATTATCTGTGCTTTTCTCTTGGGCACCAAAATCCTCCATTACCCAGGAAACTGAGTGTTAATTACAGTTGGTTCTCAAAGGAGATTTGGTTTTCAAGCTCTCAGGCACAAGAATGGCAGAGCACTGCCTTCATCTCCCAGAGCCTTCATCTCCTCTGACCTTTGCATCCCAGAGACCCAAACAACATTTTCATCCAAAAGCAAATTATAAATTTGATCCCAATGCTGCAAATTCTTACCCATTTACATCATTTCACAGCTCTGATTATTTTTGAGGAAATTCATAGCTGTGGTACATCATGCCCCTAGAAGGACAGACAAGGCCTGAGATATCCCAAAATCTGGATACCGCAGGTTCGAGGCAACTCTGAAAGCAACTGAAAGAAATAAGTCATTTTGCAGAGTACTGAATATCACTGCAGTTACTAATAGAAAGATAAAGCATTAAAAAGTTATGCTTTTTATGAAAAAAGATAAAGTGGTTTGCTATAACTACCAAGACTCCTGCCAAATAAAGACATTCTCTGTTCTCATTGTACCAGTGACAGGAGAGAGTTTATGACAGCACGTGTTGTTGAAGGGAAAGGTAAGAAGAGGTAAAGGGATGAAAGAGCTAAAAATGCAGCTATGGAAGCAATATTCAAAAGAGATGGAACTGAAACACTCTTCTTTCTCTGAATTTAGGAAAAAAGTAGCAGCAGCAAACAAAGCTAAAGTAATTCACAGTAACTACTTTTCTTCTAGTTTTGCTATTCTCTTACCTTTCCATACTTCCTGTGAATAAAGCCTTTATAAGGTCCCTAAGAAACACTAACCACAGTCTCTGGTGAGTGCAGTTATGAATTGTAATGAATAATTATGAAGCAGTCTAGATTTGAAGATTTTATATCCACAATCACTGCAGGCTGCCCACAAGGTCATTGCTAAGATTCTATGGGACTTAATGTTTTTATTAAGGACTTGAGAGGAAAAGAGCAAACCACATGAATTTAGGGTTACCTCAAGGATCACTTGTGAAAACATCTGGAAAAAGTGATCCAAACAGTAAAAATTACACTTCTTAAATGAGAATTAATTCTTCTGAGCAAATATCAGAGTTACCAAACCTTTCTATGCCCCTTTCCTGATTTGAACCTCATCAAGTCAAGCAGCTACTGTCCTAACTTCATACTCCTCCTTAAAAGACTGTACCAAAGTTCCTACTTTCTTTCTGTTTGTTTCTTCTAGATTTTTATATTTGCATGCAGTCACATTTTTCACTAAAATTTTTGGGGAAAATTTAAGAATAGACAGAAGTTTATGCTGTGTCTTTGACAAACCTTTTCCATATGATGCCGTTAGATAGTCAGAAAAATGCCATACTTCACCCTGTAGCATTCAGAGAAGTTAATTTTTAAGGGAAGAAGGATAAAGATGGCAGGGTTAAATCTTCTCTTTGATATAAAGGAAGTTTTATTCTGATTTTTCCTTGTACATAGAAAGAAAGGTGTTGTCTTGTTCAGCCACTTTACGCAGGAACTGGTCCCAATTACCCTTTGCAATGATTTAGGTGTGTCCCCTAAGCCTGCTACTCTGCTTCTGTGCACAGGGTATGAAGAACTGACATATGTCATTAAAAATTCAAGAAATTCCTCTTTGCTGTCATTTCCACCAACTTCCTGCCTGATGATACTTCTCTTCCTCCCACAGCCCATGCCAGTGCAGCACCAAAACTATGCTTTTTTCAGTCATGCTTGTGTACTTTCAGAAGGGAAAAAAAAATCCCCGGAGAGCACTGCTTGTGTTATTGCTGCATCAGCAGGTTCTTGCTTGCTTCCTGTGATCACTAAGCAAGGAGAAGTGGCCACAGGCAGAGTAGCTCCCAAAATCAACAAACAGCCAAGCTCATGGGTAGAATCTGGTTTTAAACTGAGAGCAAAGAACTGAGCTGTGATTTAAATCAGAACTAGTAATAAAAAAAATGAGGAAGATAAAAGGAGAATGGGAATAGACTCAAATATCTGGGGACTGCTATAATAGCTCTCATTCCACTGTGTATTGGAAAGTATCAGGTCAGCTGATAACAAGAAAATATATTCTAATCTCATTATTGCTGCTGAATATTGAAGTGGGAATAAGCTAGGTAAGCCTATCTCAACCTTCCCATTTTGTGTCATCTTAACATGTCAAAGACAGAAGAATTAAAGCCTTGTCCTTGAATAAATTACTTCTACACATACAGAAATGCTGTATAGGTTACGGTTTCTCTCATTTTCCTTCCAACCATTCTTCATCACAATCAGAAATCTACAGCTAATTGTCAAATGGCACCCTCCATGACTAATTAACTATCAGGGAAGCTAACATTACCAGGAATAAAGGGTTTGATGGGGTGTTTCCCTCTATTTCACATTCAAAGAGTCTGTTATAAATTGATGATACCACAGCTGACTTTTCTTTCAAATGCCAAAGCCTTTCCTATGTAATAGAATGTGAATTTAAAGTAGAAAGGCATTATCCTTTATGAACCATATCACTGCAACACCATAAATCACTTTTCTAAATGATTTCTCCATGTTACATGAGTAAAATGCTGAACCTATCAATCCCTCTTGCTTTATGAGTCTCGGGACAGCACAAAGGCGTGAAAGCTGAAGGAGAATATATTAATTCTTCTGAAAACTCACAACTCAGCTAATGTAAAGAAGTGAGCACGCCTGACACTGCTCATTTGAAAGCTACAAAGTGAATAACTCAAATGGGGAAGGTAGTGCTATCGCATTCTCACAAGGAGACATAACAAATGGCGATCTACTGAGCATATATCAACCAAATCTGATCACGCTAGTGAAAACATCTATCGTGAGCTGTCAGCACGACAATGACAGTGGGTTCAGAGGAGTCCACAAAATTCATCAGAGGGCTGCAACACCTCTCCTGTGAAGGCAGGAGTTGCTTAGAGAGCTGGGGTTGTTCAGCCCAGAGAAGAGAAGGCTTTGAGAAGACCTTACAGCACCTTCCAATACCTTAAGGGGGAGTATTAGAAAGACAAACCTCCTAGCAGGGCCTCTTGTGATGGCACACGGAGTAATGACTTTAAATGGGAGGAATGTCAGCTTAGATTAGATACCATGAAGACTTTTTTTTACACTGAGGGTAAGTGAAACACTGGAGCACATTTCCAGGAGAGAATTCCTCATCCTTGGAAACAGTCAAGGTCAGGTTGGAAAAGGCTCTGAGAAACTTAATCTAGTTAAAGATGTTCCTGGTCATTGCAGGGGAGTTGGACTAGGTGGTCTTTAAAGGTGCCTTCCAACACAAAGTGTTCTATGATCCTGTGACCTTCCTTAATATATTTAACTGGATACTCTTGTTTTGCTCTTTCTACTGGTAATTGTACACTGCAGTCAGGCTCTACAATATTTGAAAAAGCTTATTATATCAAGATTTTTAAATTGCTAACATATTAAGAGTATTACTAAAATTGAAGTGGTTATCTGAAAAATTCCTTCTTATAGTGAAATTATGGATATACAAATATTCCTTCTCCTGACAATTATCATCCATAGGGACCAGCCTCAAGGCTTTAGGTCACCTCTTTCATCCAGAGGTGAATGAAGGAGACACACACCCCACAGCACCTTTGCCTTGCTGGAGAAACCTGCTCAACTTTTATCCTGGGAATTGAGAGATACCCCTTGCATAGCAGCTACACCAAATCCAAGTGTCAGTAGCAAAACCCAGACTCCTCAGCCAGCAGCTGTTAAAGGTTAGCATACTTTTAAAATTTAAGTGTGTCCCTCACTTCCTCCAAAGAGCAGCCAAGGTTGAGGGAAGGTTTTGCTTTTAAAATATATTATCTTTAACATCCTAGCCTGTGGAATCAGTACTTGACCAACTGTTGGATGGCTTCACAAAGCAGAACCACTGGTGTGTAACTTCTCCTAGGATTGAAAGAATCCTTGTAACACTTTCATCAAAGAACCAGAAGCCTGCACTGTAATTTTTGATTGTGTTTCTTTAGTAAAATAAACATCCATATATATAAATAAAGCAATGGCTTATTATGCTGTTGAACAGATATTTCTCTTTGTACACTACCAAAGCTGTATGGAGCACTCCACAGACACATAAATTACTGTCATCCATTGGAGGATGTTATGTATGAATAGTTTAGTTTCAGATTCAAAGAGTGATTCCATGTATCTACTGATCAATAGTGATCTGACAATCTTTCCAAATACCTGATCAATAGTGACAATCGTTCCAATTACCTGCCCATAGATGGTGCCTCTTTGAAGACATATTCCAGCTGCTAAATCAGATAAAAAATAAAATAGACTGTACTGTGAAATTTGAAAAAAATCTCAGTGTTATTCTAATGCCTCTGAATGCTTTTGATTTCAATGTGAACAGAACATGAATTCTCTCTATATTGCTTTCCAAAAACATACAAAAATTATGACTTGGTGAGGTAATAAATTCAGCTACAAATTTCTAAACTATTTCTTCTTACTGACTGTACCATCAGAAACTTTGAAAACTCTAATTAGAGACAAGGCTGTCTTGTACTTTCATGGGGTTTGACCACTTTTAATTTCTTCTGCTCAGCAATCTGGAAATGCTAAAATGATAGACATTAATTTCATATTTTAAAATATACAAGTAAGCACGTTGCTTTTTTTTATTGCTTTTCTTTTCACCTCCACAACATCACTAAAATAATTATCAATGTACTTAGAAAAATCACAGTTGACAGAACCTAAGAGACACTAAATTAGCCTAGCAATTTAAAGAAAATGGTACTTTAATATTTGAAGTTCTTAGCAAATTCAGGTCCCCTAGAATAAGTCAATATCTATTGGCACTGGGATAGTATTTAAAAAAAAACCCTCACTACACTGACATAAGTAGTTTCTCATAGTGTCTGACAAATTAGCACTTCTGTTAATTTGGCACAAACATTTGGCTTGAATAATTTCCTAGAATTATATCCATTACAGTTTGGTGCCTGTGGCTGAACAAATTTCTCCCTTGAATAGAACAGAGATGAGTTACAATTGACGCCCACAGAAATGTAATTGCCTCCAAAATCCTAACAAGAGCCTCCAAACTCTGCAGTGCCCCATCAATGTTTGTCAGCTTACACTGACTTTAAAGCAATTTGTAGTTTGTCATGCGAACATTTGTCATTGCAGAATTGTTCCTCATTTTCTAGCCAGAAAATCAAATGGAACTACTTGTCTACATTTCTAGTTCAAATTTTTAAAAAATGTGTTTATAGAATGCAAAAAATAAATAAGAGTAGGCCTCAATTACCAGTCATTAATACTTTTTTCTTGAGTCATAATAAGAAACACAGGCACAGAAGATACTTATTCAGTAACTGGGTTTACAAGGAAAACCAAAGAAGTTTACTAGTTTCCAGAGTTCTAGGAGTCATCTTTTAAGCAATATGCATTTCATACCATTTAGCCATAAATTTAACTTTAGTAGTAAGTTGCCCTGCTTCCTTCTCCAGATGCAGTTTCTTGGCCTGAGTCTACTTAACACAAGAGAAATCCTTCGCAGCTTAGGAAAAAACTAAACCAAGTTTAAAAATCTAACAAACAAACCCCCCCCCCCAAAAAAAAACAACAAACAATCACTCCCCAAAAAAATCAAAACAAAACAAACTCATAAAAACCAAAAAACAACCCAATAAAACCCTCCAGAGAAACCCCCACAAGGTACACACAATGCAGAAATGTACTTTATTTTACTTTTAAGCTATCTTTTTCCTATGTGCATGAATATTGCATGAATTTCAAGCTATTCATGCACATAGGTGTTTACAGAAATTTCCATGCAAAGTAAATATTTGTCTGCATGTCATCATGCTGCTTATGATGGCGTGAGAGTAATTCACAACTGTAATCACAAGGTCAGAAATGCTCCTTTGACCTGTCTGAACTTCTCCAGCATCCTCTCCCACACAGACAGGAATTTGCACAGCCACACATGCACAAATTGGATGGACAGATTGCACTTCAGATCAAAAATTCAGTGGGATTGTTGCTTTGAGTAGATTGACTTACCTGGATAATTTAGGTGATCTCTTTGCAATCTCGTCCAGTCCATTGCTTGCTTCACATCCTCCCCTCAAATTACTCATGTCAAACCATAGTGCTTTGTGTAAAATTTATTTTCCTTTTCCATCTGTGTTATTCAGTGGTTTTGTGTTCTTGTCTGGCTGTTCTGCCAAGTTTACTGAGGCTCAGGGAAATTAAACAACTGGCCACATATGTGTCAGCTCAGCCAAAATTAGCATCAAGTTTTAAAAATAGACATATAACTGCATACAAAATAGGAAGAAAATGTGAAACCTTGTCACTTTGAGGGCTGTTGAGTTTGGTTTGGTTTTTTTTCCTACAGATAAGCTTAGGCAAATTTTGATCCTATCAAGAAGAGTAAATCCTTTTCTCCTGGTAAATCCTTGACTGTGCCATAGAACCATCTTCTTGCTCAGAAGTAGTAAAGTTCACAACAGTTTTCCTCTTCTTGTACCACCTCAGAAGGACAAGTTGTAGAAATGAACAGTGCTGTATCCAATTTTTTAAAAATGAGAGACATCTGTGGCTGTTGGTACCTATATTAAACTCTCTTCCAGACAACAGAGACCCACTATTTGTTGTAGCCTTTCTTGGAAGCTGAGAGAAAAACAGTACAGTAGTTCACTAACATGAAGAAAATTCACCTCTTTTTCTGTCCTGATTTTTAAACTTTCCTGCTTTAGGCCTGTAAATAACTGCATTTAAGAGAATTGTGAGATGCATAATAAAACAAAGGATTTTATGAGGTAATATTTTCTGTATTAATATTACTGTGTGCCTAAGAAAAGAAGTAGTAGATTTGAAAAGACAATTCAAGTAGGATCTGTGTGAGGCATGGGCAAGCTTCAGTTTGGCTCAAAAGTTGTTCCGATATAGCTCCATAATAAAGCATGCATTAATATTAAGAATATATGAGGATATAATATTATACTATCTTACTACTAAGGATAGATGAGATTTTAATAATATATCACCTCTTTATATTCTATGTTTTACTTCCTGACATCTTCCCAAGATGCATGCCAACTGCCTCATGATTATTTAATGCATGTTTATAAGTCTAAGATTTGAAACTTGTAAAAGGTCTTCTGAGGAGAAAAAAATTGTCCTCATCCATAATTTCTTTTGAAATTCCACAGCTCTTCAAAATAATTTGTGTTTAAAATCAAACACTGACTATCACCTTCTAGCAAAACCATAAGTTTTTCTGGTCCCAACAGATTCCTAGAGAAAGGCAAGAATTTCAGTTAATTGCCAGATTTTCACAGTATCCACCCTCTCAAATTAGAACTTGAGATTAGAAAAAAAAAAAGGCAATAAAAATTACATCTTTTACTATCTAAAAGATATGTGATTTTTCTTCTTGCAGTACTATTGACTAACTCAATTCCTAATATGGAACATTTTCATTTTCCTTGACCTTGAAATGGAACAGGTGATACATAGTCATTTATGCTTCTATATGCATGAGGCTCCAGATTTTCTTATACGTCCCAGTGCTTCAGATTTTTCTAATACCCTTTTAGAATCTGTAAATCACTCATTAAGGACTTACTACTTTTAATTACTTCATATCACTTAAAAAAAAAATCTTTGGTCAAAATCCTTGGTGATTTTCAGTTGTCTCCTCGAGAAAAAAAAAAAAAAAAAACACAAAAAAACCCTGCAGTATTTGACATGCCCTTCAGCATTAGTACTTTTGGAATAAGATATGTCTACCCTTTGTTCGTTATCAAAATCTATTTATATATTTCCATTGGGAAATATCTGAGATTTATAAGGCAATGAGAAAAAGCACTAATCCATTCATTAGCTGAGCATTTGATCTTTTCCAAGACTATTCAGGACAAAAAAATTAGGCTTTAGTATTTTTCTTCTACAGCAATATAATCTTTAATGAAAATAATCAAAACCACAAAGCTGTTTTCTGATAGGTCTTTGAAAACGTAATCTCTGAAACTTTCTGAAAGCAAGCTGTAAAATGTCTCCGAGAAGAAATATATACAGGTGCCAAATTATGAAGCTCAGACACTGTACAGGGGTAGCATGACCAAACTCAGCCACACACACTCCGAAAAAAAATAAATACTAAATCCTTGTAATGTAGTGTTAATCTTTACTCAAGATGTCCCCAACCCCTCTAGTAGTATTCTTCTCTTTTTTACTTGCATATGAAAATAGAAGGATGAAAGATATTTTCCTCATCCCCCTTGTTCCTGTTTTTTTCATTTCCCTTTATCTATTTCATCACCTCAGCAAATTAAAACAAACCAACCTCCAGTATAAGAATTAAAATACAACATTAAATAAATATGTCATTATGTTTCAAATCAATTTTAAGGATAAGCAGGTCAGATTTTCTTCTGATACTGACACACAGAGATTTCTATCATTTTCTGTGCAGTTAAATATGCTTATACTTTGGCAAACACAGGAGGAAGAATGTAATTTCAGATATGCTCTTGTTCTTCTTGTTTGCTGAAATATTTATACTACACAGATTCTGTGTTGGTTCAAAAAATGTCTCTCTCAGATATGATATTTTTCAAAGCTTTCAGTGCTGGAATGAATCTGAAGCAGATCTTGAATTAATTTTAACACTGCCTTTGCACTAAAAAAAGTACAGAAGAGCTTCATGAAAAATCTGTTAGATGCTCCAGTTGGGAACAATCCTTTACCTTGCAAAGGCCAAATTATTTACTGTTCTGTTTAATGTTTCCTTAAAATAAAATGAAAAAATAAAGGTAACACTTTCCACAATGATCAAGAAGGCACTCATCCTTAAAATTCTCTCTAACCTCAAGACACAGAAACAAGAATTTTTAGACAATATTTCAAGATTTACAATTTCTCATCCAGTGCAAAAACATAAGCACAGGTGCAGAGTCAGACTGCAAACCCTCACAGCTCGGCATTACATTTGTCCAGTTAGAAGGCAATTCTGGAAAAGATGACCAGCACAAGAAGTAAAAGTAAATAAAAGCAAGTAAAAAAGAGAAGAAATACTACTAGAGGGGTTGGAGACATCTTGGGCAAAGATTAACACTAAATTACAGGGATTTAGTCTTGCCTTGCAAAAACAATCTGCCCTTCAGATGCCCTCCTAGCCATCCTGTGCCATCACTGCATTTAGGAAAACAGCACAAGTATTTCTAACATCTGAACTTGCCATGTTCTTGCCCACACACATTCTTAGCATGTAAAAAGGCCCATGAAAAGGAGCTTCACACCTCAAGCCCAGCTGTATGAAGCACATACTCCTTTCTTTTGAACCTCTTCCTCCTACTTTTCCTTTTTCCCCCTTAGATCTTGTTTTGGGAAAGGCAATGAATCAGTGATCCCAGTTCACGCAGTTCATCAGCCACCTGAAATAATTCCTTTGGCCTTGGCCAGCAACGTGCAGGTTACATCCACAGTGGGCTGGTTGTGGTGACCCTGAGTAGCTGCAGGTCATAACTCAGGGCAGGTAAATTGTGATTAGCAGCACTGGTGCTAAATGGAAGTTCACTTCTCTTACATATTATTCTTATTCTTTGTTGGGATCACGTCGGGGTCACCATGTTGTTGGGATCGGCGAGAGAAATGCAGCACGCAATATGACTGATCAGCAAATCTCAAACTTTATTGATAGGTACACATCTTTATATCGGTGTTAATGAATCTCATATATATTGCAAAGGCGAGCTCACTATTGGCTAGTTACTTATCAGGAAACTACGCCTACTTCTGCATTCTTGTGGATATTTTATTGAAACTTTTCTTCGTATTCCTGCCAAAGATGCTCTACCCCATCCTACTGTTGCACCAAGGGCACAATGTCCTTGCCTGTTATTGGACACTGACTGCTGACTCCTATGCTTGTTCCCTTCAAGCTTAACCAGCGGCATTTTGTTGATGTGACCTTTCTCAGCTAGCCAACTGTCCACAAAGCTCTCCACAATTCTTGTTATGACAACCCTTGAAAATGCTTGTCTTAGACTGCTAAAAGCCTTAAGCATTAATTGTGAAAGTTTTCTACAGAGAACTCAAGAATATAATAGTTAATATGTTCTAAGGTTAGGATAACTTCCTTCAGGTTGTCAAGCGACAGCCATTACCACATTGCTAGAGCCAGACCAGGATTTAAGCCAGCTGGGCACATGTCTGATGTTTGTGAGGTGCTTCCTCCTCTCTGCCATATGAAGGGATAGAGGTGATCTTTGAGTGACACTGCAAGTTTTAGTAGGAACATCCCACACACTGAGCATGGCAGAGACACCACAGGGAGGAAATGGAACCAAAAGAAGAGATAGAAGCTACAGGAGAGATGGAGCTGTAAGGGATCAGGCTGGGTAAATTGTGGGGAGAAGAACTGAGCCACAGTGCTGAAGAGAACTGCTGTCTCTGCATACTGGTACGCCCTAAGGTACATAGACACATATAAATGTGAAGAAGTGCCAGCATTGTAAGGCACAATCCTTCCTTTTTAAAAAAAATCATATTTTTTAAAACATTGTTAATCTTCAAGTAGATTTCCTTAAAACCTGTATTTTATGACAGAAAACAAAAATACATAACCCTACAATCTCTGTTTTAAAAGTAAACTATAAAAACTTTTCTTCAAATTTTTATTCTAGGAGCTCAAAGCTATTATTTTTATAACTGTTTTGTTCGCTTGCATTTCATTGTACATCACGTATTCTAAACTATAAAGTATTGTCAGTTTTACAAATAACCTTCTAATGACTGAACACATTACCTAAATTTCAAGAAAAGCTAATCTCTATGAAATAGGCAGTTCCCTATCTCAGCTTGTGCAAAATATATCGTTAACCTTCCTGAAACTGCAGAGTTGACAACACTGGAAAAAAGTCTACTCCTACCTCCACAAAAAACCCTCTTAGGTACCATCACAAGTTTAATTCTGATATAAGTAAATTTATATAAACTAACCAAGTAATTTGGGTATTACCTAGGAGGCATGACATCTAAAAGTCAGTCTCTGTTGAATAAAATCGAAACTGATGCTTGGAACAACTAATTCACTAAAGATATTGAAAAAAAATTTTATGTGTGTTGTAGGCTTTTCTCAGGGTCTTTAAATTTGTTTCTATTTTCAATATATCTCTTTTTTAAGTGACACCATCATTTGTATATTTAAATACTACACCCTAAGGCTTCTCTTGGGCACTGATCTATTTGTATGAAATACATGCCACTGAACTAGTTTACCTATAAATGAACAAATTTCAAGGGTTTATTATTTTGTTGTTCTTTCACAATCCTTTTGCTTTCACAGTTGTGCACAATGGTAAAGTATAAAATAAATTGGGATTTTGGGGTGGCTTGAGGCAGGAATTGCTTCATTCTCTTGAGAAAAATGTGGTTTTGCCATTGAGCAATGAGGTTAGCTGATCTGAGGAAGTTACCAGATCATCTCAGCAGTACAGGAGGGTAACATCAGTGAAAGTAATATTTAGTTCTTTCTTGTATGTATTACAGTTGGAAGTCCTTTTATTATATTAGAATAATATATTAAATTCATGCATTACCAGATGTTGAGACAATTAGTCTTTAATCATTACAACAGCAATTGCTGTTTCTGAAACAACTCTCAGGCTAACATTCTGCTTCTTGGCTATCCACAGAAAACTATTTGAGGATTCAATTTAAAATTAATTAAACTCAAAAATTTATTGAGGTCAATGTTAATTTGAAGATTTGACAGTGCCAATTTTTGGGTTTTTTACATGTAAAGATTTTTTTTTTCCAAACACCACTGTTGGAAAAAAGGTAATTATATAATTATGAGAGGCTATGGCTTTCATTCTACGCAAAAAATTCTCTTCAAAAGAAACTTTGATACGCAGTAAATTAAGTACCAAAAAATGACAGTGAGGTTATCTTCTCTTTCAATATTGTATTAGCAGTCATGAGTGCACAATTCTTTGATTAACACATCCTAACAATTAACTGGTATGAAGATGTTAACAACATCAGTATTGAAGCTTATGTAACAGCCTGCAGTAAGAGAAAAATTCTCCCTGAAAATAGCAATAGTAACAATTTCCATCACTCTATAATTTTTAAATTTGGATTTATCCACTGAAACTGAAAAGATATGCGAAGAGAAGGAAATCTTAAGGGGAAGTTAGAAAACTTTAAATTGATACAAAGGAACATGTATCTAACATGTTACTTTGTATGTAACAAAGTCTGCCATGGACCTGAACTTTGTTATTTACTACCTTCCCCATAGCCCAGAAAGACAGGGGTTTCTAAGAACATTGCATTTCTGAACTTCATGTTCATAAGAACTGCAGAGTATCTTTGAATTTGTTGCACAATGAAGTCTTAAAACTGAGACTTTTAGAGATTTCAGCATCACCAGACTGGCAGAAAACTCTGCTTGACTAAAACAGTTCAGGTAACTTTTCCATTGGGTCAAAATAGGACTTATGAAAGAGTTTTGCTTCAGAAAGATCAGGTTTGGGGAAGGTTAGAACACTCACAGACTTATTTTCTTCTTGGAGTGATACAGGGCAGACAGCCAAGGAAGAAAGGCACTCTGGAAAAAAAGTAAAGTATGCTTTTCAGGGGAAACAGGCGTTTGTATTAGTGGGCACAGAAAACCTTTTGACAAACAAAAACTTTAACCAGACACTGAGCAAGACAGCTGCTGTCTCCTGATGGAAGCAGAGAGCTGGGGCAGAAGAAGAAGAGAGGTATTTTATTGGGAGGCAGCACTGCCAAAAATCTCTTCAGCCATATGGCCCCTTGGTTCCTGTGGTGTGGTCAAACACAGAAGCACCCAGCAACAATTTAAGAAATTCAAGCTGTCTTTTTTTTCTTCCTTAGTTGAAAGGTGTATAACTGAAATGACAGGTGAATTAAAAAATAGATACGATGATCACATGATAATAGATACCCTTTCTATTTTTCAAAGGGCTGCAGCATCTTTCCTATGAGGAAAGAGTAAGAGAATTGGGATTGGGCAGCGTGGAGAAGAGAAGACTGACCTAATTTTGGCCTTCCAGTACTTGAAGGGAACCTAAGAGAAAGGTGGGAGATTTTTACCAGGGTGTGTAGTGTCAGTACCAGGATGAAAAGGTACGGCTTTAAACTGAAGGAAAGTAGGCTTAGATTAGCTATTAGGAAGAATTTTTTTCCTTTGAGGGTGGCAAGGCACTGAAACGGGTTGTTCAGAGAAGTTGTGGATGTCCCATCCCTAAAAGTGCTCAAGGCCAGGTTGGATGGGGCTCAAAGCAAACTGGTCCAGTGGAAGGTGTGGCAGAGGTGTTGAAATGGACAATCTCTTTAAGTCCTTTCCAACTCCAAGCCATTCTATGAAGCTGAACTAAGAATCTGCCCTGAGGCAGAACAACTCCTATTTCCAAGTCATTCCTCAAAGCCTAAGAAATTGCAATTGGTGCCCACTCCCTACAATATCCTATTCCTACTTCACATGGCAGGAACCAATAGTTATTACCTTATCAGAAAAAAAAAAAATCAAGGTGCATACTAATGGTGCAAAAGATGCCAAAACTGGCTGAACCTTAGCCTTTCAAAAGGAAAAACAAAAAACCAAAACCAAATGAAAACAATAAGATGGATTGCAAGCAAATTGCATGTGCTGGGGAAAAATAACAATATTGGAATATTGTTTCTTAAGTATCAAGGACTTCCACTAGATCTTGTAGCTTTGTAAGTATTGAAGTCTTAATTGCAGGTGATGTATTTCAGGCCCTGGCTGCCAAGCCCTGCTTTGGTCCCAGGGTTGCACTATTAGATATGGAGCAAAATTTCAGCATCAGACAGTGTTTCACTCCTTCTCTTCTACCACAACTATGAAAACTGAATGTGGGGTAGAAATAATACTGTAGACATAAAATATCCAGCTCTGTCTGGATCATGCCAATTTTACAGGTGGCTGAAAATTTACTTCTTACTCACCTTTCATTGCTTACCACGGAAATATTTGAGGGTAAGTTTATTTTTCACGGAATTTCTGGAGTGAATAGAATAAACGTAAAGAGGAACATCATGCAGACCTATTAGCGAAACCCCTGCAAGATTCCCCAGGGGAAAAACCCCCAGGGAAAAAACCACACAATGTACTGCAGCCCCAGCAGCAGGAAATAGGAGAATGTGTTTTTCTCTTAAACAGCAAAAGCTATGAATCCTTCCTGGTTACTGTTTGAGGACTCTTGTTACAGAATAAACACAAAAGTACATAGCATGTGGACAATAGGAGTACTAATTACTTGTTACCAAGGCTGGACTTTTAGTTTGTTTGCTTTAAAAAAAGCTTTCAAACCAAACAAACACCACCACCATCACACCTGGTTATAAACCAAGACCTAAGGAGCTGCTGGCACTCACCTGAATTTTAATAGTGAATCCAAGTCCAAACTACATGAAAACATGTGAACAATTGTGCATATCCTCTGTAACACACTGTTTATCTTCAATTTTCTCTTTTATTTTTGTGACTTCCCAGCATCAAATGAATACATAAAGAACAATGTCTAAATTTTTATTTTGGAGCTACCTAAGAAATATCTGGTTGCTTGAAAGGCAAGAGGCAATATATTACCTTTGAGCTACATCTGGATGAAAGGGAGACTTTGGTTATGAATTCTGTAAATTTTTAATGCAAAAAAACCCAACTGAAATGATCAAAAGGTTAACTTAATATAGTATTTGTGCATACCTTTCAAAAATAATATTCTAGTTATATCCTGACAAATATTTTTTGTTTTGTAAACTAGAAATTAAAATAATTGGTATATAGAAATACTTTGAAAGTCAACTAGCAAGGATTAAAAATTACAGAATAGTTAAAATAATAACCATTAAAATTTAACTGTTTAAGTCAGATTCCCAAATTTTACAGTGTCTCTCAGGACTTTCTTCTGGCTTAGAATGTCATTAATGTATAGAAGACTCCACAAGCCTTTTTTGTGAATGAAATTTTTATTTACACACTGTATCCAGAAGCAGATACATAAATCCTTATACAATTATTTTTCAAAAATGTGCAAGAAATTACTATAATTTTGTTTACAAACCAAAACACATTAAAATCAATGGACTTTGGATAATTCACTCTGTGGTGTGCTTAGTACAAATAGTGCACACCAGGTCTGAAACAGAGAAAAGTGTAAACTACAGCAATCTGGATTGCAAGTATTAACTTCATGGCACTCCATCATCACTATAAAAATTCTTTAACCCAACAGGTATTCATAAAAAATCCATTTAGAATTTTTTTATTATCTGTGTAGAATTTAGATCACTTTCCAGATACAATAATGCCATATTTTTCACATTATGAACTACCATCTAGGCCATTTTTTATTTATAAAGAATGCCTGTAATTTTTATTCTTTGCAGTCATAGAAAGATTTAAAGAAATTAAATTGGCAATCATTAATTCATCTATAGCTTAGCTCAGAATTTGAAAGTTCAGTAACAGAGAAATACTTCTCATCATAGCCCATATATTGCTGGTATGCTGTTTTAAATTTATAATTCCAGTATTCACACAGATGAAATGCATCAAAACAAAAACTGCACAAATTTTACTTAGCCCAGCAGTCAATATTCACAGAAAGAAAATTGGCTTTAACAAAATGCAAAGTCAGCTCATCTGAGAACAAAAAGTTTAATTAATAATTGCATTTCTGATCCTTCTGACAGAATTACATTTTGATAAAAAGATGGCATTCACTATGTCAACAGCAGGATAAGTGCTATGTCCTTCAAATAGATCAAAGAATACACATCACTTGCAGTTGTTTATAACACTGGCTTACAAAATAAAACAAAATTTTAAAAAATAACAGAGGAAATTGTGCAAATTTATTGTTTCCAAATACAAGGTATTTTTTTACTCTTCTAATTGATAAAGCAAAGTTATGAGTAATGTCAATCATTTCAGACACTGAAAGGAGTTTTATTTTTAAGTTTCATTTTTAAAACTATTTTTCCTCAATTCAGTTGCATAAAAAGCATACCTTTTGAACCCTTAAACTGTTGTGCTGAATAAATAGCCATATTTCTACTCTATAAGGACCATAGTCTTGTTAGCTTTTGTTCCTAGTGTATTTACTTCCAAAGGTCCCCAAAATATCCTCCATCATTTTTCTTTTATTTGTCAAGGACACTTTGTTCCTCTAATTTTCATGAAGCAGAAGTCAACACGAATTTTGTGGTTATTCTGAGTGCTTCTAAATTGACTCATAACTAAATGCTACTGTGTTTCTTTTATATTAATCTTTATAATAAGAAATTGTAAGTATCTTTAATATTTTCAAAGTATTTTTTCTAAGTTCATTCTCCTGGCTGGCCAGACACCTCACTATGAAAAAGTACTGTGAGGTTCTGATTAAAGAAACCTGTAAAAATAAGTATCTGTGTCTACTTACTACTGATTTAAAGTATTTGGAGCTTAGTAGAAATATCACCACCATTTTTTATTCAGAAGCAAAGTGCTCTATGGTTCTTATGTCCTAGACCTCAATCACTTTTAAATGTTCCTTTTGTGGTAGCTTTATGGCAGGGGAAATGACAAAGTTAACTTGACCTGATTAAGTTCACAGATGAACAACACAGCAAGGAAGGCAATTCAAAAACTGGATAGCTGTTTTAAAACAGTTTTTTATTTAAAAAAGCATCATTTATGAGTGAACAACTGAAATTTATAAAGGCATGGGCAAGAATTTTGGCATGTGTGTTCTTGCACGTTTTCAATTCCACAATAAGACCAGGATATTATAGCTTCAAATATTTAGGTTTCAATGCAATGACTGCTAAATTAATGCATGTGGCATAGTATAAACATATGCTTTATGTATTCAATAGTGGTATTAAATGGCAACGAAAATATTTTATATACTATAATCTTTCAAAGATTCTGTAGAATGCATAGGCCCTCTAGTATGGGGAAAGAATTTTTAAAGTGAAGAAAATGCCAGAGGTTTTCTTCCAAAAGTATGCATCTGAAATCCATAAAAATGATTTTCTTTTTCCTCTCCACAGACAGAATCAGAACACTGTACCATACAATAGGTTATTGTGCCTTTTTGAATAAAGTTAGTGATCCTGATTCAGGGGAGGGGGAATGGGACATGACTGGGTAGGGGGAGAAGTCAGTAGAGGAAAAAAAAGAAAACAGAATCCTCCCTTTCATACATATATCTCCATGGCAGAGCCAACAAATCACATGTATAGACTGCTCTAGATTATTTTCTTTTTTAAGTTTAAAACTTTATCAGACTAAAGAGGAAATCCTTATTCTCCCTCCCGTAAAAGCAAAGGCAGTCTCTATCTACCTTTGATTTTCTTCTTTTATTTTTTAGTTAAACATTATGGTCAAAAAATAAATTAAAAAAATATAAATTTTGTCTATCAATTCAGGCAACCCAAGATGTAGTGCTACTGCACCACCTTGCAGCAATACTGTATTCACTTCTAAAGACTCATTTTAGGGTACAGAAATGCTAGATTAAATAAGGAGAAAAAAATGACCCAAACAAGAATGATGTATCAAAGATGGACTATTTTTCTCAGGTGATCTTTACTCATTAGCCACTTCTACCAGAGATGAGGAATATGACATTTTAAAACACAAAACAGGGGCAGAAGCATGCAAAGCAAGGCCTCTCAGCAAGGCAGAGGCAGGCCTCCTTCCCAAGCCAGCTATGACCCCTTTAGCAAGTAACTCATAAAAGTGATAAAAACATGGGAGAAAAGAAAACCAAACTAAAATAAAACAGGAAAATGCCATGGATTAACCTTGCAAGATGAAAACATTACAGTGTAGAACCTGTACTCCCCACTGAAAGTCTTTTTTTCCCTACAGAAGGTTAGAATAACTGTAAGCTTTCCAAATGCCAGAATCTTTGACAGATATCATAAACACTTACTTAATTGGTTCAATATTTCATATGTCAAAACATATTTCATGACAGCAAACGGAAACATATTCTGCGGTCACTGTATATCCAAACACCTCTTCCGAATAATTTGAAAGGCTAGGAGAATAGCACTTTAGAGATGCATTTAAACATCCTCCATATAAAATGTTATCAGTCCTGTTCCTTCCTCCTCAAAGGATATAGAAAAAAGGGGAAAATGATCCAAAGGACATTAGTGTATTACTGTACTTTCTGAAGTGAAATAAAAAAAGTAGAAAGATGGAAATGATAAAATTTCAAGTAGCTTGAACATAAATATGGTAGAAATCATCCTATTAAAAGTTTTACCCCATCCCCAAAATGGCTTAAAAATTTATGTTCCCATGATAACAATTCCTAGAGTCTTCCCACAAATCCAGAAAACTTCCTTCCCTTACTCTGCAAGAGTAGGCAGGAGGGAAAAGGAAAGAAAGAGGGGACCTGGTAGGTGTTCATTTATTAACTGATGGCATGATTATAAATGGTAATATTTTACAAGACCCCAGTACCACAATTTTCTTCTAGGTACTATACATTGACTTTCATAGACTGTTTTTTAAAGGCCATTTTTAGAGGACAAAACACTGAGACGAGAAGAAGGCTGAACCAGCCTTCTCAAACACAAGAGTGTACAGACAGTACAAGGCTTAGGAGGAAGGCTTTTTCTTTCCCAAAGATATGCCACATAACCATGTTCTTGTCACACAGCTCTGTCTATACATTGGGACATATCTCTACAGAAATGTCTAATTATGACACTAGGAAACAGTTTTTAATTTAGATGTAAAATCAGTAATTTAGAATACCAATATGTTATTTATTCATGATCATTTTTTTTCCCAGAGGTTGTTTTAAAGGAAAAAAAAATTCCATTCAACAAGTTTCATTTGACTTTTACTTATCGTTGAATACACATGAAATGTGCTTTCAATGCATAAAAATCACAGTGGATAGCAGCAAAGGACTTGGGGGAAATTAAGGAGAATTTGATCATTCACATTGTGATTAATCTGCACATTGATGAAAGATAGCTATTTCACACTTCTAAAAATAAACTTGAGATCATTCTTTCAACAAAACAAAACAAGAAAAAAAGCCTCCCAAAATACACAAAACCCCCCAAAACAAACATAAATCCAAATGCATTACTTTTCTTTAGCAGACAAAAATGAAATATTTTTATGGCAGCAAAAGATTTTGATAATAATGAAAGTCTGTAAACTGTAATTCAATCTCTTTTTGTTGTTGTTGTTGTTCCCAAAGTGCAAGATGCAAGATTCCCGTAAGCTTTCAGTAGTGCTTTTCCTGTAAATAATCCTTCATTTTGTTTGGCAAAGGCAGTTTTTGAATCAGGTCTATTCTGGTGTACTGACGTATTACAAAACGACACAGGTACTGTAAAGAGCGCACCTGCATAAACCGGGACACGGGATTTGTCAGTCTCACTGGGTAAGTTGCAGATCCTGGCAGCCGGGATCTCGAATAGCAGAAAGCTCCATTTTCAGAGTCCCTGATTGAATGTTCAATTAAGTCAACTATAGATGTATGTCCCTCCACATCTGGCTGTTCATAAAAACTAAACCTACCATTTGAGTGTTCAATTCTAGTGTGAAGAGTTTTTCCATGGGAACGAAAACTCAAACTTAAAAGATAACGATCATCAGAACTATCTCGAACGAGAAACGAGCCATCAGGCACATTAGCTAATTTTCCCTCTGCCTCCCAGCGTGTAATGGGGCCCCAGTACCATCCTTGTTTTGCAAGCTTTTTCAGTTCTTCTGTGAGGCTTGTCACAACCATAGGACCACTGTTCTGTACAGAGTCATAAACTCTTCCAACTCCTGGGGCAGTGTTAGGATCAAAATTCAAATGGCAGCGCATACTTTCAGCCACATGGGCATCTGTGCCATTTAATCCATTGAAGTTCCTTTGGATTTGATTATTCTGCATTGGAGGTAGCAAAGGTGAGAGTGGAGGGACGTCGCTATGATTAACTCTTGGGCTTTGCAACATGACTCCTGTGGTACCGATCAACAAACCATTCATCGTCTGGTCCACAAAGATATCCGGTGCAACGACTACGTCCTGATCCACTTGGCTCTCATCTTCATGGAAAGCATTTCCCCCCACTTGAGAAGAAACAGTCGAAACTTCCATGGGTGAGGAACTATCCAGACAGTAACTACGTGATCCTTCCAAAGGATACATTCCCTCATCTAAAGGCACAGTATACTGAATGTAGTCCTGAGGCATTAATCCAATAACTACAGGCACATGTTCATCAATATGAAGATGCAAGTCCCCGTTCTGAGATTCCGTATTTTTTAATGCATTTGTTTGTTCCTGGAACACATTTTCTGACTGCAAGTCATGGAAGTCCTTTCGAACACCGTTCAGTGCTGGGCTTGGATTAGAGGAATGAACCAAGGCCTTGACTTTCACTTCCATTTTGATGCAAGTCTCTTCTGAATTTGTAGGTCGGAGTGGCCACGGAGTTGGGCTGTAATGGTGATTACGGAGCGAAGTGGATCTCAGAGGTCTTTGAGCTCGCACATCTTTGAAGGTTATTGGAGCAGATGAGGAAGAAAATGTGTCATCATCTGCAGAGCTTACAGATGGTGTGCTGCCTTTGCCTTTCTGTTTTTGTTTTGCTGAAAGCCTCCTTTTTAACGTACCCATTAAACTTTCACTTTTTGATCTATTTTTGCCTCCTTTTTCATCTTCACTATTGACTTCACAGCTAGCCAAATCTTTACCATAGCAGCTGCCAAACAAGGAGTCATCTTTTCCAAATTCACTTAATGATGGCTGCTGAACCACTACAAAGTCACTTTCATCTTTACTTTTATTTAAGTTAAAGGACTTGCGAATTGTTTTGAGACTAATTTTCTTCATTATGACAAGTTACCAAATCTGGCTGATCGGCAGCGCTTGCGGTGATGTAGCCCTAACACACGAAGAGCAGCTTCTGCTTCATTTATGTGTTTTATCCAGCCTCATTTAACTTCAAGAGCCATTTCCTGGAAAGAAATAAAAAACAATTACATTTACAAAAGAAATATTTCAAAAATTATCTATAAGGGTGTTCCCCTCTCCAAGCAGAACAGAAATTGCAATACTTTAACAACGGGCATCACATAAAAGTAAAAATAGGGAGATGACTTCGAAACAATCAGGCTCAAAAAATGAAACTCCTACATCAGCCTTGGAGATTTCCACAACTTCATTCTGCTTTCAGCACAGTAATTTTTGAAACATCCACACACCTCATATTACACTCCCAGGAACATATATTTAATGCATTTATATATAATTTTCAAATACATAAACACTCCTCTCTTTCCAAAGGCTCCTAAAAATCCACACACAAGTAACTACAGAAAATAAAACTACAGAAAACATTCTAATCAACAGAATTCCTACATGCAGGTTAAACTGTGACTGGTCCTAAAAACATGGTCTTATAATGTTATACTTTCTCTACACAAGAAAGTTAATATTTAGAAGGTTCCATATTTATAGGAAAACTAACTGTAGTGAAAATACAGATTTTCCTGAACAGCAAAGCAACATACATTTACAGCAAGTCCCCTCCTGAACTTCTGTGAAAGAAAGGATTTCCAATCTGTTTTAGCCACAGAAGACCAAGTCATGGGCTCTACTTGCCTAAAATTATTAGAGCTCTTCTTCCTCCAGTATTTCTACCAAGACCTAGTGGACACAGCTGCTCGAGTTCCAGACAACTGCTCCAACCTGGCATCTTGCAGAATCAAGTACCCACAAATTTGATCTTTCTGATTCTTTTTATTCTCCATTGAGGTTTGACTGTATTTTGGGGGGGCTTTGAATGGGCATGGTTTGTTTTGTTTTAATTTTAGCTAGATCTTCCAAAGTAAACAGCTCTGCAAAGAGAAGGACAATGCATGGGAGAGAGAAAACAGGGAAGTTGCTACTTGCACAGAAGTGGGTACTACAATTAGCAGTAACTGTTATTCCACATACCTCCAAATGCGTGCGATGTTAGCAGCACAACCTGCAGCAGCAAGCCTGGCTCCAGGCTAAGCATGGCAAGCTGAAGGACTCTAAGAATCTTTCAAGAAATCTTCCAACCTTGGTGGACTGAGGGGAAAGTAAAAGAGCCCTTATATACACACTTCCCACTTTTCTCCCAGAGTATCACAATAAAAGCAAAGCGAGAAAAACAGTGCAATGGCCTGAAATATGTTTTATCAACTAAAAAATACCGTTTTCTTAAATAAGCATTCAAAAACTGCATAAAAGCATGGAAGGAAAATGATTACTATAACTAAAAAGCAGTCCACTGCCTATTGCTGCTGCCCAGCCCAACTTCTGTGGTCCTCAAGTACACAAAAGCTAAAGGATATATCCAAAGCAAACTAAAAGGCAATGTGAAGCATCTACAGATTCTGAACTTCAAAACCCCTTGAAAAATTTTAGGAAAAACTCTGCTGCTGGAGGGGTGGACACTGCTCTATAAAAAGCAGAGGCAGTAAAGATTGATTGAAGTTGTACCCTAGTCCTATCCTCATCAACCAATTTCAAAGGCTGGTTCTGTGTCCTCGTTATAATCTCTGATATTTCCCAAGTCCATCTTTAGAGCACATTCATATCTTTCCATTTCATTTTCTTAATTACCAAAGTAAATAACACTTTTGTTTCTTTCAATGGGGAGAACTAAAAGGTTTCTCCAGTCTCTAAACTGATTCACTTTCTACCAGCAAAGAACAAACATGACCAGAACACTTCCTAGACAAAAGCCTAAGAATCAATTACTTGCTATAAATGAGTATTAAGACTTAAAAAAACCAGAACCAGTATTTTATGATATGTTCACTAGTTACTTTTCACTTCTAACATGATGCCTGTTCTATCAGGAGTAATGAAATACTAAAACACAATCCTCCAGAGACACAATGTGAACACAATCGTGAGTTATGGGTATGAATTTTCACAGGTTAAAACACTATGTTTACTTTCCTACAAGTGCAGAAAAAGGGAGACTTACATGTCAATTAAAAGGAGACTCAAAATGTCATTGACTTTCTAATCCTAAAGCATTTGCATTTTGCCACCTTTCCAATTTGCAGAAATCTTTTTGTCATATGTAACCAAATTAACCTACAAAATGAGTGAAAATTACACCCTGCATTCCTTCTCCTAAACTAACAAAGTCAGAGCATTGATTCATTTGATAAAGTTAACTCTGGTTTTGTGTACGTAGTACCAGAAGCCTGGGAACTATCACATTAGCTCCACCTGTGAAATCCAGTGTTCTCAAACTGCTTCTGACATCCACAAGCTGATATTATTTCCACTTTTCCAGAAATGTCCCTCCCTCCTTGTGGAAGACACTGTCTGCAGATACCAATCTCATCACTCTTTTGACCAGTACCAGGACTCAAGGAAACAGCAGGAAGGTGATATAAACAGCAGGGGATATTTAGGTTGGATACCAGGAAAAGGTTTTACACACTGAGGGTGGCTGGGTACTGGAAGAGGCTCTCCAGGGAAGTGGTCAGAGCACAAAGCCTGACAGAGTTCAAGAAGTGTATGGACAATGCTCTTAAGCACATGATGTAAAATGGTTGGTTTATTAGTTGTATTCTTGTAAAAACTCATGTCAAGATATAAGAAAGGTTTGATGATCAGCTGTAAAGCACATAAAAAACATATATCTATCCAGAAGCCCAGTTCACTCATGCATGAGAAGATGATAAAAATCTAGTGACAGTCCAGGTCAAAGCTCTTCAAAGTAAAGCAGACATACTCACATCATGAGAGCAAGTCTCTAAATAAGTTGTCCATTTGAGACCCGCCCTATGATACCTCCTACACATATTTTATCCAGGGTGGGAGAAAACAAATACACTCTGAAGTCAGATACCCAAATTGATCCCAATACATCTCCTTCTTTGCACGTACTTAAAGAGCACCAGCTAATTCTGCATTGTGTATCAATGCATTTAAAAACACTATACAAACAGCCCTCAATAGATGATACACTCATATGTTTGCAAGTATAGAATTCATTGCAGTCTTCATCCAGAGCTGGAGCAGAAGAGGCCAGGCATGCACCCCTTCCTGGAATACATTAAAATGAATTATGCAACTTCACAACCCTCAGCACAGCAACAGCTTCGCTAGTATTTTGCAAGAATTACGGCGTGACTGAAGCTTCCCACCGATGTGCTCTTCCAGTGCCATCTGCTGTACAGTGAATTAGACAGCCTAACAAGAGACAACTCCAGAAATTCTTCTGGCAGATATTTGCAGCTATTAACAGACTCGAACTCCACCAATGTATTCCCAAAGCCTGGTGACTATATGTGCAGAAACACCTGGAACACACAGACTGATAATGAGAGATTAATTGAATCCAGAAAGAAATGAGATCTTAACGCACAGAATAATGTGGATTAATGAAATTCAAACTCATAAACTTTCATCACAAATTCTGCATCTCAGAATTTTTAACAGTATGCAGGTTAACAAAATACAAGCCAGGTTTCTGGATGAAAACTACCAAATTACTACCCAGTAAACACCATGTCACCTTTTGCACATAAAAATACGTGCAATGAAATGCAAAAAATATGTGTAATGAAAACTAAGTTTGTACACCTCACTTGGAGGAAGAGCAACATTTCACATACAAATGCAAAATAACTAGTAAACATAATTAGGGCTACAAGTTTACTTTACAGGCTGCTTCTTAGAAACCTGAAAAGCAGGCCATGCAATGGTATATTAATTATTATGGTGGCCAACATTGATGTATGAAAAATTATGGAATTTTTTATATGTATATCAATTATTGCAAATCCAGTTTGCATATTCCAACATTTCAGAGTAGTTTCAGTTTGATGGTACAAAATGGTTTCAGTAGATTGGAATCACATAGCTAACTCTAAGCAGTGTTTGCAAAAGTACACCAACAAAAAAGTCTGATTGTATCATCTTTATTAATTTCTGATCTTTTTCACACTTGTATGTTAGGCATACTCATTTCCCAAGACAAATACTATAAACTATGATGCCAAAACACACTACAAGAGAAATAAACCACGAATAACTTTAAGGAGTTAGGACAGAAAACATCATACTGGAAATATAGAGCAAAATACAACTAATGTTTGAACAAAGAATTGTCCATAAAAAGTTTAATTTAAAAGTCATCACAAAAATGACTTCAAATTATTAGTCAATGCTACTTCAGAAAACTTTTCTAAAATGTTAATCTGCTTATTTATTTCCATTAAGTGAAAGAGTTGACCATGACTTCTTTTTCCTGGCCTGCTGTTGAAAAAGAATTCCCTTTAACATTTAGATTTCCTTGATTTTTTTTTTCATTTTCTTTGTTTTAACACTATTTAATCCATGAGTGCTTGCAGTAGGTCCTGTTCTTTCCCATATTTGGTTGCAGAATGGAATATTTCTATCTGATTGGTGATTTTCCTCTGGGGAGTAACTTCAGGGTGTTAAATGGCATCTCTATTATGGTTCGTATGTGTATATACAAACTTGTAACTATAATAATTTCATCATTACAACAGCCAAACCCAGTTGCTAATATTAACAGACCTCAGCCAAGGTTACATCTCTGTCACCCAAGGATGGCTGGCTGGGATCTGTATCTGCTCCCGAGCTACCATGGACACACTAACGTGGGGGTGTTAAACTGAAGTTGGCACCACTTGGTATCGGATCAAGAACACACAACATCATGACACCAGAGCTGCTGTTGGAGAAGGAAACTCCAGGGAAGCCAGTAACAGCCAGTAACCTCTTGAGCCATTCCTGCTAGATCTCTCACAAACTGAGAATCAACACCCAAATAGGGAAATAAACAGACTGTACTTTGCATACATCTACTAAAAGACATCACAAGTACCACCTTTCATCATTTTCTTTTAAGCAAACATATGATAATAAAGCATACTGCTAACAAATTGTTTCAATAATGTGGAAAAATTACCAGGAAAATGAAAATGAAACCACTATTGGGCTCTAAGAGCCTGATTAACAGCAAGGGAAAAAGGAGAAAAAAAAAATAAAAATAACCACAACCCAGCAGTTCTGTGTATGCCAAGGAGCTGAAAAAGAGAAAAGAGCATTTTTGATGAATCAGAAAGGAGAAGTCGCTAAAGAAACCTGATGTGTTCACGTGTTTCACTGCAGGAAATCCCATCCATTGACTGCAAATAAACTTCTGCTTTTAGTTTTCACATAGCTGTGCAGAAGCAGATGAAGAGTGAGAATAATGCTCAGTCAGGCTCTGTTTTTGTTTCTTGCTATTTTACCAGAATGCAGCAGCCAGCCTTGCAGCAGACTGTCTGTCAGCAAAAATTAAGTAGTTTCATAAGCAAAGGTTAGACTTCCTGGGAGATAATATATGAGAATTCCTTTCCAACTAAGGGTCCATCCCCCACTCCATTCTGACAGAATGTTTCATTCAACAAAATGTTTCCCCTCCATTGTAAGGTATGGGGTAGCCTCATCTTGATAATGAGGATTTATGGTTATCCAGGATATATATGCAATCCTCTTAAACCATAACACAGTTATGTTAGGAGTTTGAAAAGCTGCAAAACTGTAATGTTCTACAAACCAGCATTTCATTTTACAATACAGACCAACTTCATATTTTGTAAAAGGAATGAATTTTGAAACATTTTTGCTCTAAGATGGCAAGGAACAGATTCTGTGCCTACGTATTTGAGAACAACATAAGTGTTTGAAATTAATATCATGAAAATGAAAGGAAGAACAGGAAAATCACAGTAAAAACAAAATTAAATTGCATTTCTGCACTTCTATTCATTAAGAAGAATGCATAAATGTCTAAATGCTGGAATGTATGTTGAAAAGAACAAAATATATGTAATTGTATGGGTGCACGTACTAAAACCCAATGCAGTTTGGTTTCTGAATCCTCTATTATGCATTTCCAAACCTAATTTTAGAAATGCTATCCATCCGTTCAAAGCATATGCCAGAAAGACAGAAATAATAAACCAGACCATTCTCTCAAAGTGATTTATTTGTGGTCAGCAATAATCTGACCACTCTTCATGTTAGTGACAAAATAATATAATTGTGAGAAACACTTCTCCAGCCCTTCCCAAAAAAGGAAAGAAAACACTCAGCAGACATGCAGCAGCTAAATAGGACCACTTCACGTTGACTTATATTGATTTTGGTTTCGCTTTCAAAGTTCAGGCTGGTGTTTCTACAGCAAGCACAGAAACCTTGTTACTGTGTACAGCTTCCAAAACATGAACGAAGACAGCTGAAAAGGGCCTGCTACAAAAATAATATTTTGACGAGGAGACATTAAACAGGTACCATGAATGATCTTTTCCTACTGTGCTGTGTCAGAACAGACATTCAACTTCTCAGGCCAAACATCTGTCACCGAAGAACCCCACAGTACGAGGGGCACGTATCAAATGGGCAATACAGAAATACACCACTCAGTTAACACCCAATGCTACATTACATTGAAACATTTGTTTCCTGCTTCCAGAGGAAAAACATCAGTAGGACAAAAAAAAAGGAAGACATTGTAAGGAGAAAGAGGAAAATACAGGAAAAGTAATTGAAAGAAAAACCTCTTACCATATGGTACCATTACAGAAATGATAATTCTAGGAGGTACTGAAAAACATCTGGAGGACAACTCAGTCATTGGTCACAGCCAGGACACTGTGTCATGAGAAGAAAGTCCTGCTAGTCAAACCTGATTTCCCTTTATGACAAGGTAACCCACCTAGGTGATCAAAGGAAGCAAACTGTGTTATCTTTTTGGATTTCAGTACTTTTAGGTACTGTCACAGGACCCTTCTGGACAAAACGTCCAGCACACAGCTGGATAAACACAGCATGGGATTGGTGAGAAGTGGCTCACAGGTCGGACACAAAGGGTTATAGTGAATAGGGTGACATCAGACTGCGACCTCGCACCAGTGGGGCTCTGCAGGGCTCCATCCTCAGCCCCGTGCTTCTTTCAACATCTTTATAAATTACTTTATAAAAGGACGCAGAACTGGAAGAGATACTGAGCAAGTTTGCAGATGACACAAAATCGGGAGGAGCAGAGAGGTCCTGCAGAGAGACCTTGACAAGTCAGAGGGCTGGGCAAACACCAGCCACTCAAGTTGAACAAGGGCAAGTGCCCGATTCTGCACCTGGGATGGGGCAATCCCAGATGTACAGACAGACTGGGGAATGAGGTGCTGCAAAGCAGTGCCACAGAAAGGGACCTGGGGTCCTGGTCAATGGCAAGTTGAACATCAGCAGTGCCCTGGCAGCCAGAAGGGCCAAGCCTGTCCTGGGGGGCAGCAGGCACAGCATCACCAAGCAGGCAAGGGAAGGGATTGTCCGACTCTGCTCTGCACTGGGGGAAGCCTCACCCCACATCAAGTGCCTTACAATTCAAAATATTCTGTGATTCACATTTCTGTTGAAAATTATGAGGGTTTGTACAGCATCACTGCATATGTCACTATACTACAAATTTTTAAATATTGTCATTCTCCCTAAATTATAAGTTGTTAATTTGTTATAGAATCTTTTTTTGCTTCTGCCTGTCTCAGTCACCTGATACGAGAATAAAGACAGAGGAAGTAGTTTTAAATTACTATAGCACCAAGCAAGCATGCCTGATAATTTTGTTTTCTTTAAGGTGCAACATGGGATACTCTCTTCTTCAGGAGCAAAAATGAGAAAACAACATATCAGGAAAGCTATGAAGTCACATTCACAAGGGAAAAAACAAACCCAAAACAAACAAACCCCGAAACAAAGTTAAACATAACTTTTAAACACCTCACTTGCCACACTATCTAGCCAACAGGTGGCTTCATAGCCCATGTTTGTAAAACAAGTATCTTCACCAGTAAGTAGTAAACTGCTCACCTTTCCACTTACACTTGTCATTTATGCTAATCTGACAGACAACCAGGACAATATGTAATTGACCTTTATTCCTACAAATAGCATCCACCTGGCATCAAAGATATTAAAAAAAAGGAAAAAAAAGAAAAAATTCTGCACAAATGACTCCAGGTAATACAATTCCTTTCAAAATATCCAGATAGAAAAAAAAAACCTAACCTTTTAAAAAGTATGCCAAAAACATAGTAATTAAATTATTCAAGCAATAATTCAAATTTAGCTGTCTAATGTATTCCAGCAGGAACGAAAGAAACGTTGTTAAACTCTAAAAGATAAATATATTTTATAGCAACCTGTCTACCAAATACACAAACTGAAACAAAAGCACCTGAAAAAGCTTTCAAGATAGGACTGGCTTTATAATTCACTACACAGAAAAAGAGGATTCTGTTTTTCTACCATATGCAGCACATTCATGTTCTGCAGCTGGAGAATGTGTAATTGCAGGAAGATTCATTTTCCGATTTTTCAGCTCTTCTGGAAGGCCCGAGCAAACAGCAATACACTGCAGCCTTACACTGTTTTGTACCATTGTGCCTTGCATCTCATGACTGAGGCTGACTCCAAATTAACCTCCCCAGAACAGTTTTTCATTGAGACTGAATGACCCTTGGAACTTGTATGACCAGGTAGAATCTCCAATGTTTTTACTGCTATCACCCCCATCTTCCTCCATCGGGCCATTTTCACTAAGAATAAAAGCCTTTCCTTAGAAGATAACACTATCCTCTCAATTCAAGCTAAGATGCAGCAATTCTTTATGAGACAGTTAACCCTCGACATAAATGGAAGGATTAAATGAACTCATTTATGGTCTGAGGGGAAAGAACACAGTGCCTTGATTAAAGAGAAATCAAAGTGGAAAGATCTTCCCCAACATCTGTACAGAGTTCACACATGCAGAGAAATCTCCAAGCAGGTTGAGGAGGAAGCAGCTAATAAGCACAGTCCCCAGAATCACAGAGAAAAAAGGACTGACCTCTGTTTTGGGACTTCCTTCACTAAATTATCAGAGAAATACAATGTATTTGCTACACAGATGTCACAAAGGTCTTACCATTCCCCTCCAGACCATATAAAAAGGTTTACTGTCAATACTGGATACTCCTTACCGTGCATCAAGGCATCTAGTTGCCATACAACTCAGATTTGTTAAGTTTTCAACCTGCAGACTCCGGCCTCTATGGCTTTCCTTTTTTATATGCATTAAATCAGTTCACATCTTTAAGCACTAACAATGGAAAATTCGAACAGAATACAAACACCAATAACTCATATCATTCATGTGTTCATTGTGAAAGAAAAGTAATTTTGTGAAATTATCATAGATTTAGTTCAATTTTTTTTTTAACTAAAGACAGCAACATTTTTCCAAAGTAATAACCAGTTGTGTTACTACAATACATATATAACATATGCATAATTTGAAAGTGTATGCATCCTTTCAGTAAAACTCATTGAAAAGAGAAATAGATATTCAGTGAACTATGAAAGACCTGGGATGAAAAGGCATTGCCTACATTTAAACAGTAATTATATTTAGTCAACCAAGGTCATTCTAATCCCTGCAATAACAACAAATACATAAAATACTGCAAAAGTGTGTCTCACATAAAGTAAGAGGCTTCTATTCAAGAAGCCAAGTTTCCTAGTCACTTCTCAAAAGTTCACGAAAAAAAAAGCTCAAGAGTTAAACTCACATTCAGAGACTATTGTTTGTTTTAGCGTTACTTCCCATAGAAAGAAAACTCAACCATGCAAGGTTTCTGTGCATGGCCTGAAGTCCCACGAGGGCTGCCCAACCAAGTTTTATCAAATAAGCAGAAAGGCAGTGTCCCAGCTAAGAGAGCAGCCGTGGCAAAAATTCATATATTCTTACATATACAAAAATCCAAGGGCATTGCTAAACACAGGAAAAGCTTTCTCTGGAACTCAAAAGTATTTTGAAAAGCAAGGAGAAAAGTGACATGAAACATCTCCATTTCTCAAGAGAGATGATATTCACATAATCTGTTTCATTGTAACATAAAAATGTTTACCTCTGACCTTAAAATTACCACCTACATTCACTAGAAGTAAAAGTATTTTGTTACTGTGACTGGTTTTACAATTCTGATCAATTGTTAAAAAGCAAAAGGTTTAGGAGATACTTTTTATATCACTGCATTAAGAAACCAGCAGTGCAAAATATAAAACTTTTAAAAATTGCTGCTAAGTTCCACTAACAACTTACTTTCTTGAAAATTTAAAACATTATCACTAAAATAATCGCAATCAACTTCTCTGAGCAAGTAAAATCCTTTGTGCTTTCCCTCTTGAACAGCATAGTGAGAAAAGTAATTTTATATCCTTTATCTGAACCATTTCTATAGGAAACATAGTAGACAATTTCATTAAGGTTCAAAGTCCTAGAACTCAGAAGTTGAGAAAAGCCAGAAGAGTTTCCTAACCAATTCTCTTTCTTCTTTCACATGTGGGACAAAAATGTTTACATTAATGCTGCTCTCCAACATCCTTTAAAATGTATAGTCAGACACCAATTAAACTCAAAATTCCAGACAGAATTATTGACTTCATTAAGGACATTTTTTCTGTCTCTCTGTCCAACATTTAAATGTTAGTGCACAGGCACTCAATGCTCTATTCAACACTTCACGAGTCAGAACACAGAAAGATTAATTTTCACTTTTTTTAGATGGATTCATAAGCTGAACAACATGCACCATCAGGCAAAAAGAAGGTAGTTTAATTCTGAAACCTAAATTTTAAATTCACATAATGTGGAATTATGGGGGAAAGGGGTGAGAGCTGCTGGGGTTTTGAGAAAACACCTACCCTACCTAAATCTGAAATCTCCCACACTTCTCTAAGATGGCAGCAGACCCAAACAACAGCGGCGCCATGAGTTGACTGTACCAGCAAAGTGCCGTGTGCTGCAAGAGATCACGTAAACTTCCTCTGGTCCCTTTCAGAGGTTTGCTGACAATGGAGGAGTAAGTCAAACATACAAGCTTGGGTTTCATTATTCTTTTGAAATATACCAAAACTTTCTATCACTGTCCTCTAGTCACGATGCAACTTCCCTACTTCCTTTAAAACTTCACAATTCAGCAGATATTTCACAAAGTTCTTTCAGCCAGTTGTTTTATTTATCAAAAAAGTAAGCAAATGAATAGCCCATGTTACAGTACCAAGATGTATCAGGTAGCAGGATGAGGAGCAGAGAATCCATCAGTGGTATGTAGCTAAAGACAGTAGAAAATGCAGAAAAAATAAAAGTAAACCACCAAAGTTATGGAGAATTGTAGCAAAAAATAAAACAAATCCCCTTCTTCCCAAAAAAAAAGGGAAAAAAAACACAGCAAAACTCAAACACCTTTCAAGGTTACTTCTAAACTATTGATTAAAGTAATTGAAGTACAACCTGCAAAGAAAGCAAATTCAGACTAACAAATAGGCCAAGGCCCAGACTTTAAGTTTTGCATGGTACAAGCTCTGAGTTGGCTAAACTGGTGTCACTAGCATGGCACAAAGGATTCTCACAACCCCCACCCCATTCTGCTTGTAACAACAGATCTGACTGAGGCTGATGGCCTGCTTTCCAAAAATACAATTGAAAGCCAAGTACATTTTGACAAACTGCAAAGGTCAGAACTGTAACTACTCTTACCTAAAATAAAAAAAATCTGGCTTTTTTCCAGGTTAGAATTCTTTTTTTTTTCAGTATCAAAGCATAAGCAGTCCCTCTAAAAATCTATAGGAGCAGCAAGTACTTTGGGCATACTACAACAACCAAGTTCCTTAAAATTTTCACAGACATGTGGACCTTTGTTGTTCTTGAAAATCCTTCATATACAGGGAGCAGCTTAATCAAGGAAGTATCAGAATTTCAGAGACCTTTTTTTCTTTTAACTCAAAGCTCCTCAGTAGCCTCTAGTCTTATAAAGGCATATAAAAGCAGTAGTACTTAGTGTTAAAAGAACAGTATCAGTGGCTGCCCTGTGGTTAACACCTTTATCTACATTTTTAATACCGTCTATCATCACCCAGAACCATGCCACATAAAATTCAGTGGCAACCACTTCTTTTTATGGACATCATGAGAAGTGGAAGCATGATCATAGAATTCCTTTGGATCACATAAGGAGCTTGCACAAATGGAAATCAAACTACAAAGTCTAATTACTTGGCCAGTGGTCCTAGACACCACGAAAGGAGAGTCTCACTTAATATATCCTACTGTGCAGCAACAGCTTCAGATGCAGGATGAATTGGGAGAGAAAGTCAGATGCGGGTTTTCCCTCTCCAGATCAGTTGCTTACTCCACCAGGATGAGAAAAGGCACACTACCTAGATGATTTTCAGCTCTGTTAATCTTCTTCAGAATGGCTTCAGAAGAAGGAATAGAAATCCTTTCACATACAGAGCAACTGAAAGGCTGGTGCTCAGAGTAGCCCTCATACAGAAAGGACAGAAGTGGAAGATTACCGTGGCTATCTTACATTCTGAAAGAGGGCTCTACCTAGCAAGCTGTTATATCCTGTACTTTTACATCACTGGGAAATGCAGCCTGTACTGCTTGCAGTCTGTGAAACCTGTATGTGCAAATGACAAGGAAATTTTTAGCTACACACTTTTGTATTTAATTTCATATTTCACTGCAGATACATTTTGTCCTTCATATAGATGACAGGCCCAATATCCACCTATTATCTATGGTCCTAAATAAATAATAGTGACAACAATCCACTCACACACACTTAGGAATCCATTTTAAAGGCAAGGAGCATTTAGTACATCAAACATAAGGAACCCACTCTTACATAGTTGCACCTCAATTCTATTCTGGAACTCACATACTATTTAATGAGATACAATTTGACTGAGATTGTCAAATAGTATCAGCAAAAGAAGGATCAGACTTCCATGGCCAGGAAAAGAGATCCAATCAGTGAAACAGAAAGTAAGGTTTACTTTACAGACAAGCCAGTACAACACAACATTCCAGAAGGCAGGGGATGAAGGCAGGAACAGAACTTCCTTCTCCTTATTTAAAGACTGGGGGGATCTTGAGTCAGGTGGTGCCCAAGGGGCAATCGTCCTGAGTACCTCTAATTAAGCAGTCTCTTCTGGAATATGCTCCAGTAACAGAATCTGTATCAGTCAAGCACCAAGCACTATGTGCCCACTGATCCCCCCATGTGTTTGGCCTGGCTGCCCCTCCAAGGTCTTAGGACCCACTGCAGAAAGTAATCCAAGCTCTGCATTTCAGAAATAAGAGTGCAAAACACAGCTTATTTAAAATATTTCCCTTCCCAATTTCACTGGCAGGAGGCCCAATAAGAACAGAGTAAATTAATTATCTTCTTTATGGTTTAGAGTCTATCCACACATGGGAAATAGGAGACACGGCTGTGCTTAAAGTACTCTCAAATACATCAGGTAAACACACCTGTAGAGAGAGTGTTATCTCCAGCTAATCTCACAAAATTACTTTTACATTTTCAGTTTACATTTACAGTTTCCCCTAAAAAAAGAAGGCGAAACATTACATAAATTTCTATTTTCACCCTTTTAAGTCCAAGGGTGCTTGTAAGAAGGCACATCCCCTAACACTGCACAACTTGCACACTGACCAGAATAGGAACAGAATTTTGACTGCATAGGCAAAGCTGTTTAGCCATCTTTTCCATAAAGTCCTGACTTGTCAGAGTAAAACCTTTTTACAGGACTAGACCAGTTCTGACAAAACTTAGTCTACATGCAAATTTTCTCATTTTGGGTCAAAATGAGAGAGCCTCTTAATTATTCATGATTAAGATCAGGAACTGCTTTTTTTCTCCTACACCTACACTCTCATCACCTGCAGACAGAAAGGGCTCACTACGCCAACCAATGAATCTGATGGCAAATGTATTAATGGCGGTTTTTAGACAGACACTGTTTTGTCCCGATGCACAATGGAAGATGGTTGGTTCGGGGCTGTCGTGGGTTTTTTTTAAATAACGTTGCCAGTAGCAGGAAATCATTTTACACTTAACCCTAAACTATCTGATTTTGCTAATATTCTGTCCTAACCCAACAAAGATTAATTAACTGTGAGCAGCCATTTAACTCAATGGGACTCCTCACTGTACATTGCATTCAGCTTGCACATGAAAAAGTTGGGCCTTACACTGAGCAACTTCGAATCAGTGTATAAATTGTTACACACAGACAGGATCAAAGATAAAATTTTCACTGTCTGTATGAAGTAATGTGCTCTATCAGATTTACACAAACTCAAAGCCCTTAAGATAGCTATCTCCAGAGCAAGGTCAAATTTCTGCAGAGCCAGGAGTATCGAAGCCTGGCTGCAAAAGCTAGCTAAGCTTCAAAGTTCAACCACGAATAAAAGAGTCGTGTCCATGCACACTGACTTTCTTTTCTCCAGTTCTGACATTAAATTTAAAGACACACTATAAATAAAATGAAGGAAAAAGAAAGTATTAGCCCAATTCAAAAAAAAAAAAAAGTCAAGGGGATACATACTTTTCAATACTGATACAGAGAACTTAAGTTCTTTTTTTTCTTCCCTGTCAAACATTTAAAACACTGCAGATTCCAAAAGCACTTATTTTTGTAATACACAGAACATACAAGTCAGTACTGATATAACAACTTCAATTCACTGTCTTCTTCTGATCATCACTGGATTAGATAACAGCTCAGATAAGTGCCATTGGTGAATAGAGACTTTTATCCCAGCAGTAAGGGACCACAGAATATTTACATTCACTGCAAGTATTTTCCCAAGTAACTGGACTTTTTGTACAAAATAATGCCAAAGACTAATGGCTAGTATTTTATTACCTCTCAGCATTACTTACTACTACTAAGCAGCAGCTCTTTTCCTTTCAAAAGCCAAAGAGGAAGAAAGTTGATGTTTCAGTGTGCATTGATCAGCACTGGGTTTGCCTCTTTTCTGCTGCAGAGAGAGCAGGGAGGGGAAGGAATAAAAAAGCCACTAGGCACCTACCTGACACAGACTGAGACTTAAGCTCTTACACCTTAGTGACTTGTAGGTCTGAATACACAAACCAACTATTCTAGAGCCAGGCTCCTCGGGCTGACCAAAATTCCACCTTGGAAAACTCCCCCAGCACAAGTTTCACCCAAAGCAGTATCCCTGCACAAACAGCTTCTGTTAGTGAATCTGGCGAGAATTCCTTACTCGCCCAGTTCCCACCAGCTCCTGAAAGAACATCCATCTGAAAAGCTGCCTACCCTGTTTTTGGAGTACAGCTTCCACACAGCTCATCCTAGAAGGCACACCTTCTGTAATCAAAAACCTTTGCCCTGCTGACACTTGTCTCTGTTTCTCTATTTGATTAAAACTCCTAATCTGATACCTGATTACTAACCCTAAGGGATTCCAAAGGTATTAAAACCCATAACTGATGTCAAAACCAGTCAAAATTACAGCTTGTAACTGCCCAGTCCTGCAGCACTTACTGAGGTAAAGCCAGGAGAGACAGAATTCCTGAAATCAGAAGGAACAAAAGCAGAAGGCAAGCTTGACCACTGTATTAGAGACATCATGGGACCAAAAGGAAACATTTGGAGTAGCCTACTATGTTCTCAACCTATTTGAGGAATGCAGACTGCTTGGAGAAGGAAAAACAATCACCTACTCAAGACTCCTACAAGCTACTGTTTTAGCACATTTACCAGAAAACGTCAAGATTAATTAAGAATAAAACTACTCAAGAAAAAACAAGAGATCACACACTGTAAAACCAAGTCTGACTGGAATCTCATTTCCAACAATGTTTTCAAAAGTAGCACTCTATGTACTGTTTTAAGCAATACAGAATATCCCTGAGAAAAAATACAGATTTAATAACTTTGGGAATCTCAAATGCTAAAATTAATCACTTTATCTTCTAGCTGCATTCACCACATGAATTCAAGACCATAAAAACCTAACAACTGCTCTTACAGGTCAGTATCATACACATCCAAGTTAAATGACACAAGTACAGCTGCAGATTATACAGAGCACTAAAAAGCAAAGAACAATACCATATATGTGTGTGGTTTACTTAATAATATGCACAGCTCATTTTCATGGTTTAAATTTTTAACTTCAGACCACTTAAACTCTCAAAAAAATTACTAATATCTACTATCTATACCTTCACTTCCAGAGAAAATGGCTCCCATCCAAAACTATTTTACAGCAGTTTACAGCAAGATTAATTGGTATTTACAACAAAAACTCACTCACTTTAAAAATCTAAGATTTTTTCAAATTGCCAACCTATTGCACTTGGCAGATTACAAAAAGACTGTTTCCCAGAAGACAGAGCATGAGAGGCTATGTGCATGAAATCTACAAAAAAGGAAGCAATGTTAGGGGAGCAGCACCTGGACAGAAATGTCTATATGCAGCATTCTATGCTTGGCTTTACCTGCAAGAAAGATTTTTTTCATATTCCTTCAATGGAGTTTAAAGTCAGAGGCAGAACAAGTCAGCCACTCTATTGACATCCATGCTAAACAAACACCTACATTTAACTTGCATAGTTTTCTTGGTGATGCAGCAACCAAGAAAGAATTTTTTAGGTAACATGTGGCCTCATAAATGAGGCCAGCTGAGTTCCTCAGAGTCCAAAGTGTTATGTGAATGGTTAAGGAGACAGAAAAGGACCAATAGTTTTCAAAGTATTTTATCTTAATATTTTCCAGAAAATAATTTAATGAGAGATAACAGTTTAATTAATCTTTTAAAAATTAAAAATATGCAAAGATGGGTTCTTAAATCCACATTACAGATTAATGAAGAGCAGTTAGATTTGCAAAACCAAACACCTCAAAGCCTTCTGAAATTGTCTGGAGTTCCAAATACTTATTGTTTTCATGCCTGTACATGACAAAAGAAGACCACAAAAACTACCAAAACAAAATATCCAGAGCAACTTTTATTTAAGTGAGCTTAAGTAATACCTGAAGAGCTAAATTTCTAAGGCTTTGATCTGAAAATTTTAATTCTCAAAATAAGTAGACTAAGCCAGATTTTGCTTCACATTGCCTATTCAAATTCAGTGTAGACTCGAGCAAAGTTTGTGTACTCTTTTTCATAATGTTGATGTCAACACTTTACATACAGTTAGCTTTCCATTTTCATCCAGGGCAATAATTATAGGCCAGTTTGCTTTCAGTTTGGTTTTATTCACCAGGAGAGGCTGAAGTAGGGGACAGGTTTTTGTTTCAATAGCTTTTTCAATTCAGCTACGGGGGAAAAACCTTCTGCAACAAAAAGCCCCAAAGTTTCTAAATCTTTCTTTCAAAAGTAATGTAACGAACTATTTTTAACACAGAAATTTATTCAACTTGCATAGTACAGTGTTTTAATTCAGAAATTAATTATTTCAAGAGGAAAAAGTAAAACAATAATAAAAGAAGGAATGTACTGTGTACCATGAATTTTTTTATTCTGCAGTATCAAATATATATTTGAGTGGTATGAATCTGCTTTTTAATTCGGGACAATAAATATCCCATTACAAGCACAATCATCTTCTTTTCTACAAAAACATACTGTTGTGTGCAATTTGACATCTGACATAATCAAGAATGATTTTTAAAAACGTTTTTCTTAAAGGATACCTCCTTCTCTATTACTATAAATTTATTGGGAGGGTCCAGGATAAAGGTGGTAAGACCCTGGGACCTTTGTCTTCTGAAGACTGATATTTATTTCCAGAAAATCAGATGTGCAACAAAACAGAATGCAAACAAATTTTAGAATAAACCTAAGGCCAAGGAATATTACAGATATAATTATTTATTTTGTGGAAAATAAAAAACATAAAAGAGAGTTCTCAACCCAAAGTTCTGTATTTGCTCTCAGTTTAATACTTTACAGCACAAAATACACAGTTACATGGCATAAGATATCTATCTCTGTTCTGTTTTTCTTCCTACCTAATTTATATTCAAGCCATTTTAGCATCTGTATTACATTCCCTTTTATATTATTTGTATCTTATTTTCTTCCTTGGAGCATCAGAACTGCTTGAGCCACCCTCTCTAATTTGTTGCTAATACGCATCAAAGCCCTATCAGGAAAACACTGAGGCACACACCAGCTGAGAACAGCGTCCTCCCTATCTATTTTATGTTATTGCATTGTACTACCCAAACACTGCTAAACTAGTGCTGTGTAGGCCCAAGAGGGCCGTAAGGAAAGAGAGAAAAAGGCACTTGAGTTAGGGATTAGCCTGGACTATGGCCCCAGTTTTGCCAACAATAGCATAGTAAATATGTGGTGAACTCAGGGCAGCCCTACCAAATGAAGTCCTGCAACTGTTCGTGTTTGAATTACTGTAAGACTATAAAAAAATTAATAAGAAAGAGCAGAAATAATTAACTTGCTTTGTACGAACAACTTTTTGTTAAGAGTTCGCTCTCACTCTACCAATTAATTATGTTAAGGAGAGTCAGAAGTTGTAATCTACTCACAGAACAGTAAGAACCAGTTACCATTTCTTCAAACCATCCCTCTCCAAGAGTAAGCCAAGGTTACTGACCAACTTCACAATCTAGGATCAAAGAAGTTAATAGCATAGTGTAAATTAACACACAACTGGTTTTTAGATTTCAGTACGTCAAGTTTTTATGAAACCTAGAATTATCCATCACGTCTCCTGAATGCATGCAAACACTTTGATGCTGCAATACATGCAGTACATTAAAGCGATGCTCATGGAACCCCTGGAAACAACACAGAGCTTCTCCCTAACTACTCCATACCCTTGCAGCTATCCAGGGAGTTAGCTCATGTGGGTATGTCTGCATAACAGTACTCTGTTATCACTTAAACTTTTAAGTATTAAGGTTTAATTTCATTCGATTTTAGCTTTACAAAAATCTACTTAAATCTCAAAACTCGGGATATAGGGAATGCATCCCTGATTAAGCATACAAGAGGAGAACCTGTTTCAAGTAAAAGCTCAGTTCCAAGCACAGAGCAATGCCAAAACCCCAAGAAATATTGAATAGGAAGTGAAAACTCCCTTCAAGTACTGTTTAACACATCAAAAAAGTAAGCATTTTGAAAAAGCTGAAATTGTCTTTCTTAAGTTACACATAAATCTGTGAGTTCTGACTACTCTCTTATTGCAGAAGACTCAAAAAATACCTACACACTCTCTAGTTGTTGAGAGTCTTCCAGCCAAGCTAAGTAATTTATTTTACAATCGCACCAAAGCTTCCATATTTTCTACAATCCAAAGATGTGTCTATTAGCACAAACAAAAACTAGAAACGGTTCTGTTTTTGTCCACCCAGAGCAGAGCATTATTCCTTGAATACTTGTGCAGACAGAAACTCTCCAAGACAGGAGGCCTGCAGCAGGCGTTTTTTAACTACAGGTGTATTAAGAGGACAGACGTGACATAAACATTCTTGGCCTGTAGGAAAGAGTGGTTGGGCCCTCACAGTGAAAAGGCACAAGAATTTTTTAAGGGGAAGTCAGTTTTCCTGACTAAAGCATATTCTACGAACAACTTCTTTAATGCAGTAATCTACTCCACACGATAAACAAAACACTATGTTCCAAACTAAGACGATTTCGAAAACATAGGAAGAAAAATAAAGAGGACAGAAAGACATAGCCAAAGTACCCTCACATCACGGAAGCATCATCCTCTGCATCTCTCAAAAACCCGTTGTTTTGCAAAGGCTTTTTTCATGAGCAAACGGGCTGGCATGGGCTAGTTGTTTTCTAAGTGGCATCTTTATGGAAAAAGAGTGTAAAAAGCAGCTCGAAGAACAATGAAAGCGAGTAAAGTTTGCGGATCTAGTAATGCTTTTGTTAAAGTCAAGTTCTTAAGTGCCGCCTGTCACAGAAAGGAGCCTCTCTCGCTCGCCCCTTCGGGAGCCCTTGGCGCACCCTCACCCCGCAGCAACCCGGGGCTCCCCCACCGCACAAACCCCGACCCGGCTGCCCAAATCGCGACCTCTGGGCACCCGCCCCGCCGGAGACGGGGACATACAATCCTCAAGTGAAGGCGGGTTTCACGGCGGGGTAAAGGGAACTCAGCCCAATTCCGCCGCCCCCCACAATGGCACCAGTATGCGCGGGGAGCATTCGGGCAGCGGCCCAGGGTAGGAGCACGGCAGCCCGGCGGGCCCCGCTGCCGCCACTGGCGGGGACGAGAGGCTGGCCTGGCCCCCTCCTGTCACGGCGGGGGCTGGGCAGCGCCTCGCCGGCCCGGGCCCGGCACTGCTTCCCTCCCGCCCGCCCGGCCGCCTCGCAGGCCGCGCCGCGGCCCCGGTGCCTCCGCAGGGCCTGGCACCGCCGCGGGCTCGGGGAGCCCAGCAAACAAAGGAGCGGAGGCCGGGGCCGCGGCCCGGGAAGAGAGCGGCGGGCAAGCGGCGAACGGCACCGGCCCAATCCACCGGCTTCCCCTGGACCGCAGCAGCCCTCCGCGCCCGGCGGTGAGGGCAGGGGGAGCCGGGCCGCGGTGCGCCGTTGCCCCGGGGACGCTCACCCAGCGGAGGCCGTGGTGTCCCGCTCCCGGCGCGGGCCTCTTCCCGGGCACCTCAGCGGCGCGGCCCGGCCTCCGCCGGCTCCCGGGCTCGGCGGGGAGCAGCCTCCGGGGGTGGCGGAGCGGCACTCACCGAGGAGGAGGAGAAGGAGGAGCTGGCTCTGCTGTTGCTTTCTCGGGGCCCGGCCCGGCTTCGGCTCTGGCTCCCTCCCTCGCCGTGCCGCCGCCTCCCTGTTCCTGGCGCCGCCGCCGCCGCTTCCTCCGCCTCCTCTGCCCCCACCCCTCCGTCCTCGGAGGGGCGCACGGGGGCGGCGAGCCCGCGATGGCCGCCGCCAGCCGCAGGCACGGCTACGGCTGCGGCTGCGGCGCCCGCGCACAGCCCGGCGGCGGCAGGAGGGCCGCGGGCATCCCCGCTCCGTCCTCCGCCCGCCCGGCCGCCCCTGCCGCCCGGCGGAGTCCACCAGCCCTCTGCGGCCCGTCTGCCCCGCAGGAACCGGGCCCCTTCCCTCACTCGGGTCCGGGCGCCTCGCCCCGGGCTCGTTCCCGCTTGGCGGCCGCGAGAAACCCGCGGGGGGCGGCCGGGAGCAGCGCTGGAATGGAGGCAGGGAGGCGGTCTGGCTTTGTTAGCCCCGGCCCTCTCCTCTCCCCCACCGCTCCGGTGTGTGACCGCTCCGCTGGGCGACAGGAGCTCCTCAGCCAAGCCCACAGGGAGCTGCCTCCCCTGTTCCTTCGGGCGGGGGCCGCCCCTCGCTGGTAGCGCCCGGCCGGACGGGTCCCTCAGCCGCTCCCGCCGCCCCGGCGGCCACGGGCGCTCCCGCCAGGCCCGCTTGCGCTGGGGAGGCAGCGGGAGAAGGAGGGAGGTGATTCCTCCTCCGCTTCACCTTCCCTCACACCTCTCTTGGCGTGAAATCGACGCGCCAGAACAGGCATTGCTTTTGTGTTCAACTCTGTTTCACAGATCTCCTCGAGAAAAGTGACACTAAACTTCAGGCATACATCAACTGTGCTGCAGCAACTTCAGCCAAACAGACTGCTTTGATTGCTTGTTCTCCGGTCTCTTTTTAAAAATAAAATGCTAGCTCGAGAGCAAGAAAACAATTCTTAATTTAGGATGTGTGAGACTGATGGAAGTGACTAGCAGGGTGCAAAGGATTAAAATCTATGGACGATACGGCTCTTGAAAGTTGTCGCAAGTCCTGTTTGCTGACTGGTGTGGAGCTAGTAAAATACTACTGCATTTCCTGCTTGTGGTGCTTATAACCGATGCAAATCAACAACCAGATTTGCACAGATAAGCATAATTTGCTTACCGATGTAGTCGCATGACAGTCAGTAAGAGTATTTGTATGATGTATTATGAAACAACTGACTTCAAGGTTAAAAAGTATCCATTGAAACTCAAGATAGTGAGAATATTCACACACATCCTGCTTGAATTCTGAGATCTGAGGTGTTTGTGTGTTGAGGTCAGTGACTTGTTTAATTGCCTAGGTTATATGAGGTCAGAGTGCACCCTGACTGCATTCACATTCTTATATCCCAGGCATTTATAGAGAGTTATACACTTTCCTTGAGCCTCATCCAAGGGTTGTATGCTTCCTTACGTGTCTGATCAACCTCAGTTTCTGGTAGGCCAGGATCATTTCAGGAGATGATGACTCTGATTAGAGTTGCAGAAAGAATTTTTTTTCAAATATAAAGTTTGGCTTTTTCATTTATAAATAGAATGATTTATGTTTTTATTAAGTGTTTCAGATTAGAACTGTTTGTTTTACGATTATGATTACATGTTATCAGTGGTACAACAAAGCTAAGAATCGCTTCACGTGGATCACATGAAACCTTATAGGTTTTAACTTTTGTTTGTAAAACCAATATTGTTGATATGAAAAATACAAATGGCTTTCTAGGCTGGCACTGCTGTTCAAAGAAAGAAAGGAAATTAAACAAGTAATAAAATACTATTTTTTTTTTTACAATGTAGAGTGTTCCTTCTTCTCCTAGATGAACTGTTGTAAGTTTAGCACCGAGTTTAAAAAGGGAAAAAGAGAGAGCAAGAAAGGCTCTGATGGGGAAAGTTCTTCTTCATGTGTGTGTGTATGTTCTTACCTTCTTCTTGGCCTCCTTTTCCTTGGGATACAAGCATTTGAGCAAGTAATTGTTTTCAGGATCCTGCTGGCATTTGTGCTTGACACATATATGTAGTATTAACTTAAGCTGGTTTAGTATTAACTTTTCAGCTGGAGCTGCAGGACAATGGCAGCAGTATGTGAAGAAGCCAACTGGGCTTAAAATGTTTGTCCTTCATTTTGGCTTTACCATAGGCAACTTTTTCAGTCATCTACATTGCAAGCAAGATGACTTTTTAAAATCATCTTAGAAATCTCATTCTATAGTCTCCCAAACTATTAAAAAACTGTTGAGTCTGGATGATGAGGTTTTCCAGCCATATGGTGACCAAAGGCTTCCACGTGTCTGAAACTGCCCTCTTGTCAGTCTTATGAATCAAAGGACTTAGCTTTCTGCAGAAATGTGACCGATAGACAACAGGGATTTTGAAGAAAAGTAATGAAAAACATTTGGTAGCTTTTTCCCCCATGTCTTCCATACCTCAACATTCTTCTCAGTAGGGATGATGTTAAATATGGCTTAAATTACTGCTCCAAGCACTCACCTTTCTCATTTTCTCTCCTTCCCTCCTCCTGCCCATGCACACCCTTCACTTTTCTCATGGTGGCTCCAGGCCTCATTGGTCCTCTCTAAGCCAGCACAGATGGCAATATCTCTTGAGGTTCATTTTCCAAACAATAAATTGTGACATAAAGAAGAACTGATGCCTTATTTCTCACATCTCATTCTTTTCCATAAGCTACCAGTGTGCTCTCAGCTTGTCTCAGCCTTAATATATAGTTTCAGGTTTCAGAGAGACTTTTTCCCATGGAAATGTGGCAGCAGGCAACTGTATCCCAGTGCAAGCAACAGTTTATCACCAAGTCTGAATTCACGTAAGTGTGCTGCTGATGTTGCATCTTGGATGGCATACAAGGAGAATGCAAGAGGGATCACTCAGATAAGTTTTTCTTGGCCTAAAAACCTGTAGTGAACTACAGGGCTGTTCATACATTCAGGCATCTTGTTTCAATGTTCTCTGTATGTATGACCTATCAGACTTGCCTCATGGTTGCTAACTTTTTTTAAATTACAAGAACTAGAAATTTGGTCTTGGTAATAGAAAATCCAAAATTTTTTCCAATCTAATTTCCTTATATTTGGGAGCTTCTAAAATCAGGAACTCTACACCCAGTTTTAAATACTTTGGATTTTCATGTTGATGTGTTCTCTATTTTTATATGCTTATGCCTTTTTTCTCACTATACTTTAAAGTGTGATTACAAATGACTTAATTATTTTTGAGATCGAATTGTGTATATACAAATCTGTAGTTCAGAGGTACACAAACCTAAATTAGGAGTGTTCATTGACAACAAAGTCAATAGTTTTGTCCATTATATCTATTTCTTTCTTATTACTACCTACCTGCCTGGCATAGATTATTATCACCTTGTAACAATCTCCCTGGCCCTGGCTCTTTGGCCTGAATTGTGGTGGGAGGTTAGTGCCTTTTTCTTATTGTTCTTGCAGGCATATAACTGGGATTTTATTTTAAGGACCCAAATGCCTTCCTTTCCTGTTATGTTCAGTATATTTCAGAAGGGAAATTTGTTGTCATTTTACTAAAATGTTTAAATTATTGTAATGCTTTACAGGAACTTGATCTTTTAGATTGTAAGAGTTCAGATCGCCTTGAAAAAACATATGCCTTTAAGGAAAGCCATATATCCAAAATCCCTAAATTGCTGCTCATTTTTGTAACTGTGGCCCAATTTTCTGGTTTTTTTTAATTCCTGTACTCCTTTTTTATTATGTGAATTTATGTATTCCTTTATTTGTATTTTTAGATAATATTGTATATTTATATTCTTATGTTATAATACGTATTAGAAGTCCTTATATATCACATAATTACATATGGTTTTCAGACATTGTAGGTTGGTTCCACTTCATATTCTCTTAGGTTCTTTCACATTTTCTGTTGATAAATTCCATTTCTATTATAAAAGTTAATTTATATAAATATTTTCAAATTGTTGGGGGTTTTTTTCCCTATTTTTTGGAGGGACTTCCCCCTCCACCCAGTTTAATACTATTGTTACAAAAAAACTCCACCAAACTGAGGTGAAGTATACAGGAAGTTCTTTCACACAGATAAACCTTTTGTCTCAGATTGGAGTTAAATTGGCATTATTTACTGACACTGCTGAAATTAAAGGTATAGATGGCATTAAGACCTCTTACAGCTACTAAAGAACTATCATACATAAAAATGATGTGCTACATTTTAATCAGAGTACTGCTTTTGCTTCTGTTTCACGCTGTGGTTAGATTGTGATATTCTCTATCTCTTATGATTATGGATAAAAACCGAGTCTTTCCTTACTCAGGTGTTTTTTGAAATACACCACTTTTGAGTGCCACTCTCACCTCTTTCATTTAATGTCATCTGAAGAGGAAATATACTTCAAAATTATTGATGAGCACTTCTGAAATTAAGATTCTTGCATTCATTATGAAGCTTTCTGCTGATGATAGGTTTTGTTCATTTTTTTAGCAAGAGTGCAGCTCAATGTTTACTTTTATTTTCAAAGTTTTCTAACAATTATATTACAGTAGAAAGCAGTGTAAAGCAAAATGACATCTCTAATAACAGCACTAGGGGGAACAACTTCTAAACTCTTGAGTAATGGAGAAAAGGAGAAGTCATTTTAAATTTTTATGTACCAAAACCAGAATGGTCAGGTAAATTAGGCCTCACAAATTGATTCCTGTTAATGTCAGAGAAATAAAACACCACTTTTCTTGTTGACAGAGATGCATAGTAAATCATGACTATAGCTGGCTGCAATAGCTCTATACAGTGAGGTTAGCCTATGTGTCTTATTCATTGATTGCCTGTATTGCCTGTACAGTCACTCGTAATATGCATTGAGTCATGTAGATGTGGAGATTCAGGAAAAAAGACAAGGTGGAGAACTTGTCCCAGCTCAGACCTCATCTGTGTAATCACTGTTGACACAAACAGTCTGAACCTCTCAGCCCAGAGGACTTTGCTCTGGAGCAAAGGAGGACATAGCTAACAAAGACAATGCATATGAGGCCTATACTCTCAAGACCAATGCATTGGTGCACATGTGCATTGGTTCATCTGTTTGCCCATATTGCTATATCAAAATAATATATATAAAAAGCTACAGTCATGTATTTTTCTTATATCAGTCAAGCAGAAACTTTACAGAGACTTCCTTATTCAACTTGTAGTATTTCTTCTGTTAAAATATAAAGTATGTATCCAGTAAGAATGTACATATTCATTTTTATGGCTACTCTTTTTTAAAGAAAAAAGAATTGTGTTTGGAACATTATATTCTCCCCTGTAGCCAGATTCATTATATTCAATATCTTAATTGTTCTTTACAATTAAGAACAATTAAGCTCTCATGAGCATGGCTTTTTAGGCTTTACTTCAGTATTCACAACTGGCCCAAGGACTCCACCTAAAGACAACCATTTTGGAAAGCAAGTGCCAAAGACAAATCAAAACAAACCTAAGTGTCACTTTACTATACTTAAACATTCTGAGCTTTGGGTCATGGTTTTGCCATAGGTCTGGAGGATCAAATGAGATTTGTGGGACTTGACTGAGATTGTGACAAGGGTGTGTGTTGCTCAATTTTCTGGTGTCTCTTTTTGAGAAAGTGAAACTGGTCCAGAAAATGTTGCATTTGAACAGCTTTTTCAGAGGAGAGTTCATTACAAGTATGTGCCCCAAAATTTTCAAATCTAAAACTGGTAATTTAAACAATAAATAAACAGTTTTGTTTTTCAGAAGGTTATTGTCCTTAAGCAGGACTACTTAAAAGGAAAACAAGCTGTTGTTTATTTTGTCATCTTTAAGGGGAAATAGAGGAAGGAATAAAAAAGGGAAAAAGATTTAGAAGATGACTTACTCTTTCCTTTTACAAGCATAAACATTTTTTAAAACTTATGAGGTAATATTATTCTTGCATTTTTTTCTTCAGCCCACTTCTGTTAGAGTTATATGAGTGAGGACTAAGCATACAGCTGTAGCTAGAATTTTATTGAAAAACCTAAATATAAAATTTTGTTGACATCATACTTCATTAGACCACATAAAAGGACGCAAAGTGTAGATGCTGGCTCAGAATGCTCACTGCAGAAGATTATATTAAATTTGAAAATGTCTAAAACAGTTGTAGCAGGTGTGCCTTGAAATTAATGTTCTACTTGCTGTGTAACAACTAATTGTTCCTTTTGGCTTTAAGTGTTGCAGCCATTTCCTTAGTTATGAAAAAGAAGGTCAAATGGGTTCTTTTCCGTCATACTCTTAAGAATATCCTTTTAAAAACATGCATAAAAGCACAATAAATACTCAGTTCATGAGCAGAAGCATATTAAAAACCAACAAACAAACAAGCCTGCCCCTAAAATGGAGGTAGGGTTGCAGGAAGTCATTTCACAATACTGGCTGAGCAGTTCTTTTTGAGCCTTGATTGTCCTTTCCTTCCAGTTCACAGAAGAGATCCACATTTATCCCAGCATGTAAAGCTCTGTCTGCGATGCCACAAGCAATTTTTCTTGATTTCTGAACTCCCTCTGACTTCACCTAGATCCATGGCTCCTCCAGTATTCTCATTTCTCGGGTGCTTATCCTTGCACTCTTAGTTAGATCAAGAATGATATTCTTGTTTCTCAAGATCTTATCATTAGAGGGTGTACCTGCAGCTGCTAGTTTTAATTTGACATAGTTTATAAATAATTTTATCCCTGTTTTTTATATTTATAAAGCACAAGTAAAATAAATTTTAAAAGAAGAATACTTTGGGCTGTTATCAGTCAAGCAATAAAATTCACAGCATTCTGGAAAAAAACTACTATTGTTGAAGAAACAGTGTTTAAATCTAGATGGCTTACGGAGGTAGATATGGAACTTCTCACATTTAGGTCACAAGTTCAAACATGGTCTTCATTAGCTGCAAATTAAAGCTATCTATAACTGACATCGGTTACATAGCCAATATGGAATGAGTTGCTTTCTGAAGTGGATAGCTCAAAAGACATAATTGGTGAACTTGTTTCTAAATGCACTCTAAACATGCACATTTAAAGATGTTTGTTCTCAAAAATGAGTAATTTTATCTCTCAGGAAGAAGTCAACCGTACCAACCTCTACAATTTGGCACAACACATTTATTATTTCTGTAATTGCAACAAGTAAAATACTGCTGTTAAGAGCTCCGTTAAGGTTGCTCTCTACCTGCAATCTACTTTCCCAATGAAGTCAGAGTTTTTAATTGCAATTCTTTACGTATGTGCTGATCTCTCAGTAGAGGTGAGGCTGCTTAGCAGTGCAGGGTGGAAAAGCCCCTTGCCTGCACTAGGCACTTTTGATAGACCTCGGTCAAAAGTCAGATCACTGTGAAATCCTGAAATGGCATTGTGTGCATTAGGATACAGCCTACATGCCTCATTTTCAAAAGCATCCCCAGAACATTTATGAAGATGTCTATGCAAGTGTAGACCACACTGAGTCTTTTGAATAAATTTGGGTTATTCTATTGAAGTAAAATTCATCACATAGAACACACTGAACATTTGAAAAATATGAGGGCAAGATTCAGAAAAGGTGATGATGGGGGGTCTAGGTTGTTTTCAGCATGTAAAACAGTCAGGAAATACTCTTATCAGCTGATCTGTCTGCTACTTAGTGACCCAAGACAGAGTTGAAGTAGTAAGTGTATCATCTTTTGTATAATCCTTCTTCTTCCACAAAAGCTTTTTGGATCCCTTAAGGATTTCACTGTTTTTTATTTATGAAGTAGTAAATTTTGTTACTGTTGATTATAGTGTAGCAAAACTCTTTTTAGTCACACTGTTCTGTTCTAGGTTAATGTAACTGGAGGCATCTTTTGGAAAACAATTGAAAGAAAGACTCAGTGACCTGGACATGCTGAAGATCATATCACAGCTTCCTTTCATGCAGGAACTCTATAAAAGAAAAGAGCAGTGCTGAATATGCAGCGTGTTCTTCCAAAGCTGGAAATTATTACTGATGTAAATAACACTGCAGCATCCTATTTTCACTGCATATGTAGAATCCTTTAATGTGCATCTTACTACACGAGTAAAATCAACGTCGGTAAACCGACCACAAAGAATGATAGAATCCTAAACTCCAGGACTGAGTCATTTCAGCTGAAACTGATAAATAAGGCTATTCTTCTAGGAAAATAAGGAGGTTAATATTTTTGTTAAATGTGGTCACGATAGTGAATACACAAACAGGTCTCTTTTGTGGGTAAAAATCAGATTTTAGCTGGCTATCAAATTTTGCTGCAGAAAAGAAAATGCTTTGATGGAAGAAATAGCATTTTACTAAATAGCATGCATTCAGGGCAGATTATCAAAGACATGAAGGGCACTTAGATACATCAGTTAGGTGCCTCATGGATCTTCATGCCTTTGAAAAAACATCCTCTCTTGCTCTGTTAGGATTTTCTTAATGCAGAATTTCTTTTATGACTCATCTCTATCATGTCTTTGCTGTAAATAAAACATGGTCTTGATTTTATAAATATGTTGATAGGCAGCATGGAAAAAATTAATCATTCTAAAGCTGAAGGATACTTAACAAAAGTGAAGTGCATGAATTGAGAAATGCTTCTTTAAATTGTATTCAATGGCTACAAAAAGTTCTATGCAATCTCACTATTTTCACACCAGAAAGGCCATTTTACCATACAGGAAAAATAATAAAATTTCTATTTTTCTCATCTGAAAAAAAAGAAAAAGACAGTGAAACAAAGATATTTAAGAACATATTATTTAGCACTAATATTTAGATATTATAGAATGCATTGACAAATATAGAATATTGCCCTTTTCATAATGATATCCATTTTTCATAAAAATAAGAAAATGCTTAAATACTGGTAACATGTAAATATTTACATAGTGGGAGCAATTTTCATATGTAGATAAGATAGATGCTTACACATCAATCAGAATTTAATTTTTTATAGGTGAAAATTTGAAACTAAATCTTTATTCTACGTGAGTCCTTAGCAAAGTTGGTGTTCACTACAGCATGACTGTGGCTTCCTCACTCCGTGTTTAAATGCTAACTAGAATGGCAATTTTATGTATACTACTGAATGCTGAATCATTACTGTAGCAATGCGAAGACAAAATAATTGAGATTTAATTTTAAAACTTTCAAGCTTCAGATTCAAAAGTCACACTACTTCTTTTTTATGTTATTGAAAACATAATTAAAACCCAAAATTAGCTAAATGAAGCATCAAAAGCAAATTAATGTAAACAGAAGTGACTATTTTTGTTGTATTAGAAGAGGAAATCTCTCAAACTTGCTCTTGAAAAAGTGCTCTATTTAATACTTTAAATTTTTGAGAACTATTTTAATATTATTGATCATTACATCAAATTATTGCTGGCTGGTGCTCATTCTTTGTTGTACTGGTACCAATAAATATGTATTGTACAATTCTGCTTTTTTATCCACAAGCATTCAGGTTCAACACTGTAAGTGAAAAACTGCCCTGAAATATATAATTTCAATAGGATTTAATATACTCATTATCACTACATTTTCTTTTAAGTGTATTTAATCTTAATCAAGGACTTTTTTAGAACAAAACTATTACATTACTATTACATTAATACTATTTCACTTAGCAAGCTAACTTGAGATGCAAAAAAAGTTCAGTTAGTTTGATGAGACCCATGTGTCATAAAGATGTTTGGCAATTGACTACATTTCTCTCTTTTTAGTCCTCACTATCAAAACCCAGGCTAGTAATTTTCTACAATTTTTACCATTCTTACTGAATACAGAGAGAAGCTCTGTGTCTGATAATATGCAACATGTATGGCCAGTCAGGAAGGGGAAACTTTTCAGATTTCAGTTAGTGATGAAGACAGAATTTTAGGATCAACTGTTTAAGTGAAATGAAATGTAATTTTTTTATATTTTACAAAAATACTGCTGTAACTGTACCTGTATGGTGTCTGTGGTGTGGAGTCTGCAGCACCTTCTTGAGCTTGCACTTGCCAGGCTGGGAGGAGAGCACCCTTCAGGAGATGTGGTTAGTTTAACTTCCAGCCCAATCCATACTTTGTTTAATGCAATTCCAAGACCCATAAGCAGAGCTGTAATTTTGAAACTAGTTGGAATGCTGGGTGTAATTTGTCAAATATATTTCAATCAGTCAAATCCACAAGCATCTCTTCATCCTCTGCTCCAGGTAGTGTGTCCCTGATGCATCCCTTGCACATAATAAGATTATGCTGCTGCAGGGGAGAATCAGTTCAATCCTTTATTCACACTCAGGGCCTGCCAGGGAAGGAGGTGGGATAGTTTTCCAACAGTTCAACAAGCTGATCCAGCTCATAATGATGTATTTTCTAGGTCCAATACAAGGTTGAGAAGGAAAAGGCAGGTGCAGGACCACTGTGCCCCAAAAAGTCCACAGTCACACCAGGTGAGTGCGAGCTAAAACCACATCCTTAGTGCATGAAACCCCTGATTTACTGATACTACAATGTGAATTGTAAGACAATTCTGGTAAGACAACCAGAGATGAGTGGAAGGCTTTGTGCGTTGACCAAAATTCAGTAGGACTGAGGCAGCAGCAGACAGATTTTCAGAGTATTTTTTCAGCTGACTGTTCTGGTTCTTGAACTTATTTTCCATTAAGAGCTCTAAAATATTTACAAGAAAAATCTTATAAAGATTCCAGAAGCAACCTCATTCATAAATATCAAAATAATCACTCTAGATGACTCACTTTATGCCAGATGAAGACTCTCCAGAGAAGGCTCAGTGATTTCAGATTTTCCAGTCTGCTTGTGGAGGTATGCTAAGTGGCTGATCTTTGACTAAAAAAATAGATTAATTTCAGTGAAATTACAGTAATTAGTACTACCAGAAAGTCTGTTTCTAGTCAATTATTTACTAATCGCTCACTGGTGCAATAGAAAGTGAAAGTAAGCCTTGTCATGAAAACTTTCAGGTTACTGGCACATAAGATAATCACTATGGTGACTTTATTTCTCTGTAGCAATTCGTACTGCTTTACATATCACTAGCCTGTGAGTAACTCGATTCTTCCATACCATATTGTGACTATTTATATGCAGAGAGTTCTCACCAGCTCTCTAAGGACCCTCTTCATATCAAAGTTTAATTTGTATATGATAATTCACTGTTAGGTCTCTTAGCAAGATTGCCCTAAGCAAATAGGCAATGCATCTGAAAAGGGTCATTTTTCTCAAGGAAATTTAATAGAGCATTACTTAGACTTTAACATTCATCTGATAATCAAAACATATTTCATTCTTCTTATTTTTAGATATCATTAATTCAAAGGGGAAACTTAGAGGTTTTCTCCAGTCTGTGACTCTCTTGCGCAGATCCAAAAGACAAAAGCTGCATTGTCTGTTTCTAAGGAAAAACTGCTGAAGGCAGTTCTTTTGTTTTTCTAATGAACACCATATGAAAACAGGCATAGAATAACTATTTACTTACATGTAGTGCTCTGCTAGGGTCTCTTACATGGTCTACTTTCCTCATCATGACACTGGTCACTCTATTTACAAGACTAGTCTCTTTTTTCCTATTATTTTTTGCAATGCAGCAATTTGTTTATTATTTTGAGTTTTTAATGATGGTGCTCTGTGTAAGGGTGAATGATACTGTTATGTATAGTTTACCAGACTTGAACACATCAAAGAGCAATAGTATTTAATAGTTTTAAATGTTACGGAGTCAGTCCTGCTCATTTCCTTCTTTCAAAGTTCAGATTTACTGTTCAATAACACCACAACTTTTATTGTTCCTGCTGCTAGAAGTTTCTCATTTGTCTGGTTAAGGATGATTTGGAGGGCATGTTGGAAGAGAAATTGATGTTTTTATAGGCTTTCCTGTATTAAACATTGATGGCTGGATGTGGTTTTGGTGATCGGCTATAATGATTTACATATTTGCTTTGCAGCCCAGCACTTTCTGCTGCATCAGTTCCATACCAGGCAGTTTGTGTATTTTCCTGAGCCCACTGACATAACAGCACCACTGGCCTCATTGTGAAATGTGTCGGACCTTGGCCTCCACCGTTCTGCTGCCAAACAGAGGGGAACAGTAGCTGCACACTGTGATACTGTTGGATGGGGTTTTTATCCTTCCCCTCTGTAGGCAGATACACACAATGAGTTGAATACAGCACTCTAAAGAACAGCATTTCTTTGCAAACACAGTACAGGTACAGACATATATATTTCCCACATATATTAATTTCTCCGTACAAGTTATTTTCTTCTTGCTGCATCATTAATATTATAGAGAAGAAAACCTGATCTACTCATTTTAGTAAGTGCAACTGTGTTTTATAATGAAGAGTAACTTTTAGAAAACATTTAGCAGATAAAATAGTTCCCTACATGAAACCTTACTTGAGAAAGAAGAATGCACAGTCCAGGAGAGACAGACTGAACAAAAGTATAGAAACTGACTTGCAATTTTCCAGTTTCTGTGAAAGTTTCAGAACAACTAACCACTACTAAAGATATATAGCATTCAGTCCTTGAAGAATGACCTGTACAAAACATGCATCAAAAGCCAATAAAGTGAGGCAATGATTTATGTGCATCCCAGTATCAAAAGTGACTTTCAAAGGTAAGAGAGGTGTTCTGAAAAAATTATTGCCCTTGCTTGGAAAAAAAAAAAAAGCTTTTTATTGAACCCATTATATTAAAGTGAAATGGATAACAAATATATCTGAAAGTAATTGCACAAATATTCAGTTCAAAGAAATCATAGGTTACTGGTAGGATCTGATGTGGTCAAAGGCTTTTTTCTTGTGAAAAGCTTGGTAATTGAAAACACAGTTTATATGGGATAAATGGCCTACAGTTTTTCTCAACTATAAATTGAGTTAAATACTTAATTTCTTACAACTTACATTGTTGGAAGAGCATTGGCAGAAAAAAACATTACAGGAAAGTTATTTTAAGTCTTGCTTCTCCCTGCTTATACCTATTCTGTCTAAAACTGTAACTAATGGTGTGACATCTGGCAACCATATTACCTCAGGCTGTGACTTTGACAGTTCTTACAAAACTGTGGGAAAAGTTTCACAGTGTAGGTACCAGGTTTGGGTTTTTTTAACTGTCTAGAAGCATAGAATCAAATATAGATACAAGCTACTCAGCACTTTCATTTCTAAATAGCTGTACCTGCTTTCCTCACAACAGGTTCTTTCAAGAATTGCAGTTAGAACTTTTGTAGGCAGAGAAACTGAGTGGCTGGCTGCTACTGGTGCAGAGCAGTTTTTAAATTTTTACAGGAAGTCTACTTTATCCCAAATTAATTTGAATCATCCAACTTGAAGAAATATACAGCAAAAGAGAGCCGATTCTGCAAAATTGTAAAATATTATCACAAAATTTTGTAGCCAGAAAACTTTGCAAAGTTGTGCATTTTTCCTATCTGTTTAAAAAGGATGATGTTTTCCTTACTAAAATGGTAATATTAGGAATTTAGGTGCATTGTTATCTGACCATGTTCCAAATCATATTTGTAGTTATAATCATAAATATTTTCTTTTCCACCTGCTGTCAAGATAGTAATGAAAAGAAGATAAACCAACATCCTTAGTCTGCTTTCTGGCAGAGGTCACTTTCTGCTAGATGTTGCTGTTACAGAGTGAGTTTCTTTGTTCAGTCCCCAGGGAGCTTGCCACAGTATTTCCTCATTGCATGGCAATGATCACTGCAGAGGAGTTTTTCCTTTCAGAGACCATCATGTTGCATTAAGCACTGTGAGGAGTGGCATCTGGAGAAAGCCCATCAGTGTAAAAAGGAAAGTTAGAAGGAACATTAGCATCAGACACGAGTATGAAATCAGTGGTACCACAGAACAGGAAAGAACTCTTGGCTGAGTTAGTAATCTCCAGCTACCCAGAGGCCATTTGCTTTCTCTGTTCATCAGATGGCCATTTCATAGGTTTGGTTTTAGTTTTTTTTTTTAACAGAACTTCTCATGGCTTCTTCAAAATTGCCAGAGAAAATTGGTTTTTTGCTGAAGAAGTTTTCTTAATTTCTTGTTCGCCCTACTGATAAAGTGCCTGAAACACAAAGTGAGGGTACAGCTTTGGAAAAATTTCAAGATGGGAACTATCAGCCAGAGAGGAGAAATCCTGTACCACTGTACTTCCTCCATTGTGGAGAACACAGCATCATGCTTTTTTTTTTTCTGAAAATTTGTATAAGTGATGACTGTCTATACTATGCTTGTCCTTTATCAAAGATATTATCTAAATGTTTAATCCTCCTACTCACATCATCACCCATTTTATTGAAAATTGCTGCCACAAACTAATACTTTCAGTGCCTTTGTGTTTTTCTTTATATAAATTGGGTAGGAATAAACACTGAAACAAATAAAGCAATACTCTTTGTTTCTTAGGATCACATATACAGGGAAGATAAGTCTTTAAAAGAATGTAATTCTCCATATTGAGAAACCCACAGTTTAATCCAAGCATCCTTTTGGTAATGACTTTAATGTTTGGAAACTACCCAAAAGTTTCCTGAATTTTTTGATATCTAGAAGCCCATTTAAGCTCTGCATGCTACTTTTGCTATAATCATAGGACCGGGTTAAGAAGCTCTACACACTACGAAAGATGCAAGTTACTGAAATAATGTTCATATTTTGCAAATATGTTCCACTTTCAGGTTATGTGAAAAAAACATCAGAAACATGAGTACCTAGAAGGTGCATATTTCTTCAGAAGACATGTATCTTAGCATAGAAATTACCTGATATCTAGAAACTCTAAGCCATTCCTGGATCTATGGGATGATTGTACAAGATACACAGAGAATGCTGGCACTGTGGTACTCCAAAAGAAAACCACATTGGCAAAGTATTCCTGCAGCATTCCTGCAAGAAATAATTCTTAAATGTAAGTTAATTAGATGAGTTACTGTGGATATACACTTCTCTGAATGCCGGTGGTGGCTTGACCTTGGCAACCTGCTCCATGCCCATCAGCTCCTTTCTCACTCCCTCTCCTGGAAAGGACAGAAAGAGAAAATTAGATGGGAAAGTTCATGGGCTGGGGAAAACATGGGGAGATTGCTCACTCACCAATTACTGCTATGAGCAAAATAGACACAACTTAGTCATTATAAATTTATTTTATTGCCTTAAAAAATTAGAGTGGAGTTGTGAGAAACAAAGACAAAATGAAAAACATCTACCCCTACATCTTCCCCCTTCTTCCTAGGCTCAGGTCCTTGAGTCCTCATTCCTCTAAGTCCTCCCCTGTTGCCAGACGGGAGATCAGTCCATGACAGCTCCTCTTCTGCTCCTCCTTCCTCCCACTCTTTCCCTGTTCCAGCATGAGGTCCCTCCCATGTGACACAGTGCTTCAGGACCTGCTGCAGCATGGGTCCTCTCCCAACTTCAGGAAGATATTGCTCCAGCATGGGTCCCCCATGCCAGGCTGCAGTTCCAGCCAGGAGCCTGCTGCTGTGTGGGCTCACTCAGCATCCTTCAGGGTATGGCTGTCTTCTGATGGGGGACATTATCCACGGGCTGCAGGAGAACAATCTGCATCACCATGGGCTTCTTGGGCTGCAGGGAATCTCTGACCTAGCACCTGGGACACCTCTTCCCCCTCTTCTGGCCTTGGTGTCTGCAGGGCTGTTTCTTTCACATTTTCTCTTCTCTCTCTCATAGCTGCTGCACAGCATCTTTAACCTTTCCTTAAATAAGCTTTCCTGGAGGAGCCACTATCAAGGCTGTGGGGCTGAGCCGTGCCCTGCAGTGGGTGGGCTGCAGTCAGCTGGAACTGTGTGTGGTGTGGGGCAGCTCACATTGTGCTCTCACAGAGGCCCCCCCTGCAGCCCCTCAGCTGCCAAAACATGGGCACCTACACCCAACACGCTGCTTCAGTGCTCCCTTAGCTGAAAGCAAGCACAAGCTGTGGCCCGATGCACAAGGGGGTCAGGGCACATAAGTGAACAGATCAGTGATACAACTGAAACCTGAGGAGCACAGCCACTGGTGGTGTCAGCTCTGCAGGTATCACATGAGTAATGAAGGCACAGTACTTGATCAAGGACCCCTCAGTTTGGGCATGACCAGCTTTGAATTTGGATAGTACTTGTGACCAGATGAGGAGGCATCTCTGAGCATCTCCAGCCTCAGGTGACGACAAGGGGGAGGACGTGCAGATGTTCAACACCTGAAATTCAGACACAGGGAAAGTCAGTATAACCACTCAGACTCACTCTCATTTGGAGGTACTTATAAAAATGTTGCCTTGGAAGAGGTGAAAAACAGCAACAGGAAAAAAGCTCGAGTCATAACACCTCCATGGCTATTGTAGGCCTGTTTGGGGTGGCAGGGAAGCAGCCAAAGGCCCATTCAGTCCGATCTAGAGCATGAGCCAGCCTTTTGCCTTTAATCAGCTTGTTTTTCATTCTATATGTATGACATAACTCATGTCCCTCACCTGCCTCTCAGTACCATGGTGCAACTTTAATAAGAAGGACAGCAAATTCATCCTGTGTGAATGCAAGTACTCATGTACCTGCTGGAAAACCTTGCCAAGGGGATCAGTGCCTGTGGTTCAGGTATAATTTCCATTATTAAACACTGATTTATTTAATGTCAGTATCAAACAGGCTGCTAATAGCCAAAATTTGCCCAGTCATATTTAACATATTAAACAGAAGTAAGCTTTCCTGTTGTTATCCTTAAATCCAAAGGATTTATCCATAAATTCAAAGTAAACTTAAAAGCTTATTGGAAAAAGCAGCTTTCATATTGAAGGATCTAAATGCTGAACAGACTGGACAAGTTTTCTCTCTCTCTGTCCAATCTACATTGACTGTAAGAAAACAGGAAAGAAAAGGAATGTCCACATACCCAAACACACATAATAGAAAAAGTTAAATCAAAGACTGTGGTAAAATCTTAGTAATAGTAATGTACAAAATAAAGTCTGTCATTATCTATGTGAAACAGAAACATCTGAATTTATTATATTAAATCAAAGATCTAATCTATGTAATCATACAAAGGTTAAGTAAAATGGTACTCTATTTCACTTGTATAGGAAAAATAAGGACATAATGAACCAAGCTAAAATATAAATATGCAATTTTACAAGCTTTGATATTCAAAGTTTTTTTTTAATAACTGGTGATTCCTAACTAAAAATTAAATAATGGCCTGTAAAATCTTTATGTTAAACCAAAAATTCTTGAAAACAAGTCACCTATTTCAAGATATCTTGAAGGCAATGTATGAAAATGAAACAACCTTTTTTCTTCCATCAGCAAATCAAGAACTATAAATTCAGTGCAGTTCACCAACAAATTCAAATTTCACAAATGTTCACAAATTTCACAAATGTTTGAAAATCCAAATAATCTTTAGATTTGTTCTGAATTTTAAGTGATTCTCAGTCAACTTTGGTGTTAAGCAGCTTAAAATTTTTTCCTCAGTATTGATATACTTTGGTAATTACAATTATGTCACTGATTATGTCCTCTGATGTTCAAATTCTATAAACAATTCTATAAACTGCAACTAGTTGGCTGTGCTTTGAGTAATAAGCTTTCAGTTAATATCAATTAAAACTAAAAAGTATTTTCCCAAACCTGGTCTGTAGAAATTTCTCTAACAATTTTGTCCCTTTTTTTTTTTCTTTTTTTAAAACCTCAGTCGAGACAGAGGTTCCAAGTTAGAACAGATCTTGGTTGCAATTTGCACCAATGTAACCAAGTTTTGAGAAAATGGCTTACAGAACAAACAAAGACATAAAGAATCGAGTGTTCTCCATGTAACAGTGGTCTAACAATAGTTTCACTTTATGTGTAGAGCTTTTGTTTCTGGATCTGGGAACAGCATATGGGCAATTCCTCTTACCCTCGGAGGTCAGATTCCATTATATCTGACCTCCACATTACAAATTAGCAAACAAAGCCATTTGTGAGCCTTCACTGCTTGTTACTGTTATTCATGCAAATCTGCTGCAATGTGCCATTTAGGACAGTCCTTGTTGTAGCCCAACAACACCGCGATCTATGCCAATGGCCAATAGACTGAGATACAAAGAAAGAAACAAGAAATTAGCGTCCATTTTCCCAACTGTCCACACCTGCTGGCATTAAGAGCAGAAGTATCTAAAAATAAATGAGCCAGTCCTTGGTGGAGGAATGAGGGTCTTGCCCCCAAGAAACAACAGAGAGAAGCCTGCAGAGAAAAAGATGTAAATTCAGTTTATCAGGAAGTTCAGAGCTGTTAAAGCCCCAGGTGGGGGGAGGAAGAAAAGAAAAAAAGAAAGTTGGCATTGTGAAGTAGGTATATTTCAATTCAGCCTTCTTAAATGCTTATTAATGTTTTATTCCTTTATAAGGCATACTGAAAGACAATTAAATATGATTAAAATAACGGCATTGATTACTTCTGGTGTAGCATTTTATTTAGAGTTTTTTTTGGTTCAAATGCTCTAAAATCCCAGGATCTTCAGAAAGGGTATGTGCTATGCCCTGAAGATGCCCATTTAAGCTGTATTAAATTGGGGTAAGCAGGTAGGAGGACACTGGTTGTTTTGGAGTTAACCTCAAATAGCAAAATTTTAAGCATGGTTGTTATATTCACTTAAATGGAAAATCTGAAGTAGAGGGAGTCAAACTACATTAACTCTTCTTTTTGATGATAACAAAGTGGCCTTCACTAAAGAGTGTAAAAAACAGTCATGTAACAGCCAAGAGATGGGCTGTTTGATCTTGTAAATTCCTTCTGTATATAATTTACATAATTTTCTGTGACTCAGCAGTTGTTTATCAAATAGCTTCCATTACATAGAACTTCACAGATTCTGAGCCAAGCACCTTTGTAGCATTTATCCCTTCAAGTTTGACTTTAAATTATGGACATTTCCATGTAAAAGAAAAATTAATCTATTTTATGTTGTTAATCTTAAAGGAAAAAATTCCAAAATTTGATAGCACATTGGTGTGTGTGCATGGGACAAGGAGCACTTTTGCATAACAAATGAGTTACATAATCTGTAAGGTAACAAATGAAGAAAACCACATTTCTGTTTTCCTGGCACTTCCTGTCCCCAAGTTTTGATCTTTTTCTCTATATGTGTTTAGGAAATATTACAAGTACTATGTAGTAGAGTATAGGTAATAAGTCTCCACTGAAAGGCTTATAACCAGTTTCCTTACTACCAGTGTTTTTATGCCTTCTTCTCTTTTGCTGGAAAAGTTTAAGGGGAAAATCAATGGGAACTTTTTCCTGTTTCAGCTATATAAATGTAGTTCAGTATAGTCCTTGGGATTTAGTATTTAGGACCTTCTCGTATGTTTAGGACTTCCAATGGGGATTTTACAAATCATAAGATCACAGGAATTTTAGAGTAGTAATTTCTATGTAAAAAAAATAAGGAAAGGAAGAACAAACATTTTATTTTTTTAATATACAATAAACAATTAGAAATATAAGGAAGTATATTACTATAAATATGATTGATCATATATTTATGTCCTTTTCCTCTTTCATATGTTTAATGGCCAACCTTTCCAGTATTTCAAATCAAAGTCCCAGCAATTTCAGTGATGCATGGGGATAAACACATCCATACAATTTTAAATCTTCTTCAGTGTTTTGGCAAAATATACATCTGTAAACGCAGTGTATTTCACACCTTCACTGAGGGCCTCTATCCCAGCCAAAGGTCAGAATTTCTTTTAAAAATGTACCTTTTTTAAAAATTGATCTATATGCAAATAAATTAGCAATTTACGCATAGATTTTATATTTTATCATTTTATATCTGTTTTAGTTGTAATTAGATAGATCATAACTCCTAAGAGGATATTTTATTTTTTCTTTAATTGTCATAATGTTACAGCCAAACTACAAGTTATAATTGTGTAACTTATTACTATACAATATAGTATATCTGAAAATCCAAAGTACCTTGTTGTATCTTTTTACATTTTACAAAAATTTTTTCCATGCCATTTGCCAGGAACAAGCACTAAAATGCATCCTGAAATGCTGCACTGTTCATTGTAGTTGTTCTGATACACTGCTGAGCTAAATGATCTCTAATGTTAATACTTTTTCTTTCCTAAACTAGTCACATCTGTGCACCTAAGAGTGTTTACTTCATCTGGGCCAGTATTTTTTTTTAAGTTATGAACAATTTTCTCAAACAAGGAAGTTCTATTAATATAAGTTTACAGGCAAGAAGCCCATGTCTGCATTCTTCTCTGACTCATCTGTTATCAAAAGAATGAGCATCAGCTTTAGAAAAATCTATTTTACAACTGCAGCCTGAAACTTCAAAACTGTTTAGAATCTTTCAAAGTCAAAAATATGCAATGTTAACATCTCAGATTAAACAAAGACTAATACAGAGAGAAAAATCCACTAGCTGTATTTGTGTCATGGAAAGACACAAAGACAGGATTTTTCATACCTGATCAACACACACATGAACACCCCATCTAAACCTGGTAATCTATTTAAAGCTTTGCCCAGTGTGGGATGCTCATCTAAAGAGGAAGTCTCACTACTCTCTTGAATTCCAAGTGAATTGTGTAATGCTGTTGAAAGCTTAGGAGATGCAAGTATTTCCTAAATTGACCAAATACTGAGCTGAGCCCTGAGGGTTCCCTTAAAGCTCAGGACTCTGCCTGAGACCATAGCCAGGACGTGGTTCCCTGGCAGCCCTCTGTACTTGCTCCTTGTCAAATACACAGCCAGCACCTGTATTTGGCTCTTCTCAACCAACTTGAAGTAGAGGGAACTACTAAAACAATTCTTCAAAAAAATGAAAACTAGAGACAGGAGGCTTTTCATGAAAAGCCAGACTTAAGGCTGGAGGATGAGCAGTGTTGCTAGCAAAACATACCTGTAACTCTGTGTCTGCACCCTCACTCCTGCAAGTTTTACTTAAATATCTTTCACACTTAAGGACAAGATCTCTTCTAGAAAGGGACATTTTAGTGCTGCTGGATGAGATAGCTGGCTGTGCTAACTATGAAAACTGTCACATCTCTAACAAATAACTTGTGATGAAATATTAAAGTAACAGGCTCATTTTGGATTTCTAGTGGCACTCTTTCAGAGAGCACACAAGACTGCACCGATTAAGAAGTAAGTAGAATTTCTTCAGTAGTGAATTACTGCTCATTTTCTCAGAAAGAATTGTAAATGTAGCTGTATATTTTATTGTAATATATCACTTTATCTTAGAAATAGCAGAACAGCTGGGGTTATCTCAGTATCACCCTACTTAGCTCTACTTTCTGAAGCTGGTGATTGTCAAACAATTTCAGCATGAATGTTTATCATATAAGGCCTCAGATCTGGAAAACATTTTTAAAACTAGTTGTAAAATATTGCTTAAATTATTTCTGACTTGATCTGAATAAAATATAAACCAAAAATATTTTGGGACTAAGTTGCATTGAGGGATATTTTTCTCCCTCTGTTCTGTGTCCTAGTATTTTGATGTGAGAATTTGACAGTTCTATTTTTCTGGAAGGCCAGCAGAATGTTAAAGAGGAAAACTAAGATTCTAAGAACAAAGAACTAGGTTCTTTTTGAAAAATAAACAATATACACCTTAGGCTGGTGTGTAATTTGCAATGATGTGAGTGAGCTTGCATTTTAATGTACTATAGCTTGAAAAGCAAAGCTTTTAGAAACTGATGTTTTAAGAAAATGAATCAAAAGGAATACATATAGAAATTGCACAGGGGAAGAAGGTTTGAGACAAACAACATGCTACCCAGTGATAAATATATAGAGGGTGTTAGAATCAGAGTCTGTTGCCTGTCAGGAATGAAAATGTAAGCATGTAAAATGGAATGCAGAGAAAAAGATTTATCTTTGAAAAAATACATAAAGTAAAAATAATTAAAAAAAAGAGTTTAGCATATTTACAGAAGCCAAACAGTTGGAATAGGCAAAATAAAACCTTAATAAATACTAGAGAGTGCATTTTTTCTCTTTAATGCAAAAATGAGCTGGAAGACTTTCTAGACTTTCATTCATTTGTAATTTCTAGATGTGGATATTGCAAAACTGCCTAGCAACACTGAATGTCCAGTCCCTTATTGTAAACAGGAATGAAATATCTATCTGTTAGCTTCTTATGAAAACTCTGAGCCCTAATCCATCATATTGCGTTTTAAAAGATGCTTTGTAAAAAATCTACAGATTTTGAGGTGTTAAAGGATGTTTCTGTCCTCTCTTTTGTTAGTGTTACAGGTCACTTTCTTTAGTACTTTGTCCTAAGACAGTTACTAAACCAGTGAAGTCATTTACTTCATTAAATTTCCTCTTAATATTCCTCAAGAGGACATGCAGGAAATCAATTTTTATTCTTACTTTGGACTGAGAGTAAATGCTCTGTTGCTCTTTACCAGGTGTCCCAGGTTTTGCTGCTTGCATTAGTGATGGTCAAGTGTAGAAGGAAAAGCAGGACTCTGGAGTATGCATCGGGTATTTTTAAAAACTATTTTGAAACACTGCAGAATGAACTAAAGTCAATTATTGTCTTAATAAATGAGAAAATTGTTTTCTCCCAGCTTCTGGAGGTTTCTTTGTTGTTTTTTTCTTTTTTCCCTCCCCACTGAAGACAGTCAGTTGTGATAACACACCTAGTAATCAATTAGAGGTTGATAATAATCTCTTTGTTTCTGAGTATCTTCTGATGTGACTGCTAAATCATGCATCTATCTTTTGCACATTCGAGTCTCCCATTTTCCCAAGTTGTGCTTCTGCTGTACTTCAGTCCTCAGGGCAAAGAAAAGCAGTCTTGTCCTGCACTGAAAGTCGTTTTTGTAGTGGCTTGGTTGCCCAGAGGGGTGCCTTACATCTCTCCAGTTTTAGAACATTACCTTTAAAAACATAACCAACAAGACAAAACAAAACAAACACTTAAAAAAATTTAATTAAAGTCTCTTTTCATAAGTTGGCATGCACTGAAAACCACGTGTCAGCAAGTGGGTGTATATAAACACAGCGTTGAGACTGCAGCTGGTCTTCAGACAGAAATATGCTGCTGCTGAAGCAGAGCAGGATCATGTCATTTTGGAGTGTGCAAGCTGTCAAGCAGTGATTTGGGGCTAGATTGCAGTTTTGACCCCAATGCTGATGCTAGCAGTGAGGAAGATGAGCTGTTTGCTAATAGCAGCTCCCAGCGCTGCTCCCTGTTGTGCTGGGAGTGCACCCACAGCAGCTGCTGCTGCCCTCACCAGAGCTGTGCACTCCCTCTCCCACACCAGCCCGTCTCTGCTGACATCTGGGTACAAACAGCATCATTGCTTGAACCCTGTCAAGGCTGCTGCCTGCCATTAATCAAGTTTCTGGCATCACTTTTGTCAGGTCTTGATGAAACAGATGAAGTTCTGAACAGAGCAAAATAAGGAAATAGAAGAATATGCTACCCTTCTTCATTCCTCTGCATACAGTTTTGAAGAAATGCTAGCCAACAGCTTGTCATTTCACTGAGACATAGCTGTGCAGTGATACAGCTTTCAGATGGTTAAATGAGTAGCTTGCAGCTAAAAGAGAATTCTGAGAACAATCTGAGACCAAACCTCTCTCCTTGAAGCATCACCACCTAAGTTCTGTTTAATCCATAAATAGCGAGGTGATATGAACCTACAGCCATCCTTCTACTAAAGTGAGAGCCAGGAATAGACTCCTGACTTGTGAGAATTACAAGACTGAGATCTAAGAAAGTGATTTGTGGCTCATATTGGACAAACAATTATCTAGTCCTAGAAAATCTACGCTCTGCTTTCTCAAAGGGTCACACAGCTCAAATGGATTCTTAGTGAAATTAGTTATTTTGTAATTGTAGAGCTGATTAATTTGTAAAGAGAGACCTGTTGGCACTGGAAGCAGTATTCACATTCATCAGATACAGCCTTATTAAAAGAGCTGTTGAACTGATTTAGGCTGGCTGACCCTCTCTACACCTGTCTAATCCAGGTGTCTTCCAGTGTCTGTGGAGAATATTTGCCTAGTGGAAACAAGATAATTTCAAGGCATATTTTTGTGACAAATGTCTCAGAGATAAGTATACATCTGCTTCCTTCTGGTGATGCCTTAGGTTTTAGCTTTTATATTTTTCAGATTCTGAGCTGCTTTAGTGTGTGGTTCTGAGCTTCATATTAAGGGATGGTAAGCTCTCTTCACAGAGTAGGTAGACAAAACAATTCCTTTTCTAGCTTGGGACCAAAGGACAACTGATCCCTATTTCAGGCCCAAGAGCATAAACAACATGAACTGAAGAGAGAAAAACAAAAAGGATGGGACTTCATAAACTGAAGCTATAATTAGACAATTAACTCCAATATGCTAATAGACCAGAACTTATAAAAGTGTGAGACCTTGTGGCTGGTTGTCCATTTTGTGACGATTTTGGTTCATCTTGGGTGTAGCCCTGGCTGGGCTCTTGTGTTGCCCAGGGTGTATCCATTGAGGCCTTTTAATAAACACCTACTTTATCCTTTAACTCCATCTAGCCTCTGTTCTAGGTCAGCCTTCACAAGGCATCACTGGCAGTGAACAAAGCAATTGGCAGATACTGGGATACTCTTCCCTCTTCCCCTGACAACAGCAATGGGAAGGTATATATAGCTAGGTGGCCTTTTTGCTGCATCCTAAATCCAATAGACAGGAATTAAATCCCTAAAAAGCTGCAACCAAGAAAAAGAAAATAAACCAAATCATAAAGCAAATGCAAACTAAAAAACAATGAGACAAAAAACCTTCAAAAATATCATCATATAAGGAAATGCAGATTTCTGTTCCATAAAGTGAAGAAGAGAAACACTGTCTAACAAAAACAGTGCTAGCTCTCTTAGTGGCCACCATTACATTATTCATTAAAATGTCAGTGTATCCTTCCTCACTAAATATAGGGGTTTGGAACATTTAAATACTATCTGTAAACAGAATGACTTTTCTCCGAAAAAATTAAAATTAAACATCATATAGTTTTATCACTGTTTCATCCAAATATGCATATTTTACATGAAATTTGCTACAAGTTATAGACAAATGTGTGAACTAAGATGGTGAAGAATTCAGTACTGAATAAAAATATTTTTAGCTCAGCATGTGTCATATATCTCGTATCTTTAGGATACTATTAATAAAATGTTCCTATATGAATCAAAAAAAGGCATTGGCAAAGATCAAAAAAACCATAATTTTTTGTCATGTACACTTTGAACACCAATTCATTGATAATAGCAGAAAGCTTTCCACATTTTCCTGCTCATGAATACTTCATGGCATGGATACTTCATGGCATGGACTACGCATGCCATCAAACAATTGACTCCTTTAGGCAGCTCTGGCAAAATTAGAGTGCAAAGAAGGTGCAAATCAGAGACAGGTGAAGACAGGCTTAGTGGAAATATTTTCCTTGTATTACTTATACAGACATGCATATGCAAATAATAATAACATTTAAATAAATATATATATAAGCCTATAGAGCTGATGAAACACAGCTGCTAGGTTAGTTTTGCCTTTTTAAGCAGCGTTGACCACAAAGCTTCAGTGTTCTAACATAAGACCTCTTCTTCACTGAGTGCAAATGAAGTTTCTGTGGTTTACATTTACCATGTTAACCTGGTGAAATTATGATCAGAAAAAAAAAGTAGTAAAAATGACAGGTTGGCAGCTCTGCTGGGTGTCATTCTATCAATGTCTCATTTATTCTTTCAGGCTGCACATAGCAGTACAGTGACAGAGTGCATTCAGCTACCTGCAAATGAGCCCATTTCCCCTCTGCTCCCTGTCATTCATTGCCTACTGCCACTGAAGCCTGCAGAGACTTCATCTTGCTAATAATCAGCTCTGTGGTTAATTCTGGAGGCAGAATACAGTCCATCCACCTCACTGCTTGGCAGCTATTCTGACTTAGCTGTGTGACATTAGCTAAAACTTATTTTTGTCAGTTCACTAAGAAAATATCACTGGGTGAAGGCATACATATGGTTACATTTTCAAATTGACTTCTGAAAAACATTCTCAGGATATTTGGAAAAATGCCTGTTTCAAAGACAGAACTGAAGATGAGTACAGAAAATAGGTTTTCTGCATACACTATACAAGTGCTACAGGTGAACTTGAGTGTGATGGTTTTGAAAAAATGCTTGCAGGGTCCAAAAAAAAATCTAAGTGTTGCCACTCAAAACACACCAGCAGATAGTCTTCAATTTTTAGCAATTCAAAGGCAGATATGAGGCTGAATAGAAAAACATGTAGGGAATAAAACTGAATGACAATTATATAAAACAAGTTATATCAATTTACAGATGAAATTATCAGCAACAAACATCTTTAAGATCTGTAGTCATTAAAAAATGCACATATTTTCCCAAGACTCTTTAGTTATCTTAACAAGCTCTGAAAGCTTGCCAAAAAATTGAGAAGTCTCACATTGTTCATGATACTGTCCAAGAACATTCAGGCAATTACAGCTCTTGCAGATGTCATGATGTCAGATTTGTGGGCAATGACAAGCCATGTGATTTTCTGCTGCCTTCACAAACACCAACTGATCAATGTGCAGTATTAATCTCCAAAAGTTACTCTGCCTATATAAAAGCATGCAGTAACAAATGAAACAGCAACAGCAATATTTAGAGTCTGTCAAAGAATGGTATTGCATATACCTAGAGTCCAAGATCCAGTTTCAAAACCTAGGAAAATCACATGAGAAATCTAGAAATCAAATCTGTGTTAGGGAAAATATTTATAAGTCTATCAAAAGTTATTAAAAATAAGTCTAAATCTGCAATCCGTGCATATACCACTTCAAAACTGTGTTTAAGATAGAAATACAAATATTTTTATAATTTTTATGATCTTGATTACAAAAATTTTTCCCAGTATATTTCTTTTGAATTGATCATAAGATAGAGAGCATCTAATGCCACTGTCAAATATTTCAATGGATGACTATTGTGTTTTCAACAGGTTTTCAAAAGCTAGAAAAGTTGAAAATATAAAGTGTATAATTCCAACTGCATCTTCAGTCACATCACTGCTGTTTGAGTATTTCTTTTGAGAAATTGTGCCTTACTCAAGCCAGGACACAATTTACACTACAATACTTGCTTCAGTAATTTTCTCCCTCTTGTCATTACTGCCTGATGTGAATCAACAGTGTTCAAAGCATGCAAGCCCCATGCATGAAGAGAAGGCCACCTCTCTGTGATGAGAACCATAATTTTGAGAAATGTGGTAGATTCTTGAAAAGACAAGAATCTTGGTTGGAAACAGAATTTCATTTCCTCTTTCTTTGGCACCATTTTTGGTTATTTACTAGTTCTATAGGAAGAATAACATCAGAGAAAAGCACTAAATGTGAGGCACTAAGCACTGCACTCTTTTTCTTCTGAAGTTAAATACACAGAATAATGGCCAAGCTTATGAAAATGACTAGGTGGCTGTGATGTGTAGGGTAATGATATGAGCTTGCAAAACTCACTTTCTGAAGTAAATAAAGAGTATTACTTATCTTGCGGATACTATTATTGCTAATTAACAGTGATAACATTCAAAATTTTATTGAGCTTTATTAATGTCACCCAAAGTTTTTACAAGTCCATAAATTAATGATACAAAATGACTACTCCATAATCATTTTAAGAAATTATTTCCTGTTTTGACTGAGTCTTAGCAATTTAATTACAGTTACATCAGAATAAAAACAAAATGTCATAATGTGGGCTAAAATGTGAATGCCTTCCAAATCCAAAACCTTATTACTTAAATGTTTTTTTCCTTTGCAATGATGTACAGCATTAGTATTAGTAGAAAAGAGTAACCTCTATGAAAACATTAGTTCTCCAGAATATACTGTTTCCCAGAACAGTAGAGTATCTTCAGATGTTTAATATTATCCAAGCAATAAACTACAAAAGCAGGTCCCTTTAGAATAAACTGTCTTTATGAAGCAAGTGCAGTAAACCATGTGGTAAATTACATAAAAGTAGTAGAGAAGTGCCCTGATACAAACTAAAATGCTAGATGTTTTAATAACATCAAAGATTTTATCAGTGGTTTATTAATTTTAAATGACATAACTTGTTCATAAAAAGGAAAATATATGTGGCAATTATGTGCCCTGAGCCAAAACTCTTGTGCAATGCACTGTGCCCTCAAGTGAAGCAAAGCAGTTATGTGCATTAGGCATTGCATTGCCACGTCCTTCTGTGAAGTGGATGCAGATTCAATTCATGGTCATTTAATCCAGCCTTTTCATTTTGGGAAAAAACAAACAAAAAACAAACAAACAAACCAAAACAAAACCAAACCAAACAAACAAGCAAACAAAAACAACAAAAGCCCCAAGACATGCCAATGTTCAGTTTAATTTGGCTTTATATTTTGGAGGGAAGAAAATTCTTACTACCTGTGAAAAGATAATTAAAAATCAGATGAGAGTAAGAAATGCCTTTCCAGGGGGCACTGATATTTTTGCCTCCATGTGATGACCACAGCCACTGCTGGGGTAGAGCTGCTTTTCCCTGTTCCCGGGTGGGTCAGTGGGAACATCCCTGCCCGTGCTTCCCATGTCCATGGGCCTATTCTCCATTAATTTGCCTAACCTGTTGTTTTTGGCTTTCCTGGTATGGTCTGCACCGACAACCTCCTCTGACAAATTCTGCAGGTTCATCACCTGTAAAAATGTGTTTTTATAGGTTTTAAGCAAACACCACAGAAGAAAGATTTTCTCACTTAGGTTTCTTGAAGGCCTTTAGTTTTGCAGTTTATGGTAGACATTTATATTGATATTGACTGACTCACCAAATACAATAATCTGTATGAAAATAAATTATATAACTAGTATTTAGATGCAACGTTTTTTTCTGCACCACTCCATGAGTCAATTGCATATCTGCATATGCACTTTAGCACAGAAGATAGATCCAGTTAAATGGAATATTAAACAGGAAAACAGAGAAATTAGAAAGTCTCACTAGGGAAGAAAATATAAACAGTAAATTAATAATATCATAAATGAGCTTCCAAATTTGCATTTGCTCTGCTGCAAATACAAACATTTGTAACACGTATTTCAGTTCGCTATTTTGTACCTGATGTAGAAGCAGTAAAATTTAGGAATTTACATCAAAGTATCTGTTGAGATCATGTCACAAACTTTAAGATAACACAATAATTGCATGCTATTTCAAAAGAAAAAAAAAAAAGAGGGGTTATACATGTGTCTTCACTGGCATTAAAAGAGCACCTTTACAAAACTGCTATCATCCTACTGATTTAGAATACTAATTTCAGGAACTTGGTAGTCAGTAAAAGCAATGAACACTCAGCTACTTGTATACGTCCAGGTTATCTTTACTGTGCATGTGCAATATGTCCACTACAGACTGCACAAAAATGTAACTAATAGTTGGAGTTTTGTTTGTGGTTTTTTGTTGTTGTTGTTTTGGGTTTTTGTTTGCTTTTTTAAATTTCAGATGTATTTTTTTTTTATATTTACTCATCAGTAAATATATAAAATATATACATTTTTTTACCAATAGTAGCGAGTGAACAGAAAAGGATGAGAAAGCTTGGGGTGAGAGCAAGCAAGGTAGGCCTTCAGGGCAAGAAATTAAAATTTTTAATGGACTGAAACAAACTGAGAGGCAGACTGAGAAAAGATTAACATACAAAGATAATTTTCTTATGTGGGGAAGATCTCATCTCAACTCTCTTGTCCATTTCTACCCCCTCCCATTCCCAATACTCTGATCTCTTTGTTTTCTCTCCTTCTTTTTGGCAACCTTCTTTCAGCTGGCACGTCACAAGATTCATTTTAATTATAGCAGTCAGTGGTGTTGTGGTGTTTCGGCATCATAGTCCCTATTTGGTGTTCCTATCAGAGAGGTACTGGGAATTTACAGGGTTTTTTGCATCTGACATGCCCTGATGTTTCTTTGTCTGATTGCTGCTCGAGATAGGTGAAAAGCTAGACAGTAGGAAATTCCCAGGGAACTGGAAGTTGCAACAGTTAAGCTCAGAAGTACAATAAAGATATTATCACTAATGGTATCAAGTCCCTGTCAGATAGAGCCTTTGATATGTTGATCTTCAGAGAACTTGTGGAATGTTAAAGGACAGAAGTCAGCGCAGTAAAGAAGGAAAAATATGTTATGAATAGACAGCTTTGAAAAAAGGATGCAGAGATAATAAGACTTCATCCTGTAATGAATGAGTCACAGAAATAATAAATAAAAAGAAGACTGAAAACTTCTTAAAAAAACCTCAGAAAAAGTTTTTCAAGTTCCTCTCTCTGTATGACATTTGAAATAAGGGAAATTTAAAATTACAGCGCATCTTATATTGAAAGTGCTAAGAGATGGCTTTTGCAAAAGAACCTCTACAAAACTGTGAGAATTACATTTGTGCACCTGCAGTTACATGCTAAAATGTCACACACATAGATGCACAGCAATATCCACTGCTTGTCCACCTTTCATCAGTTTATTGGGATGGAACCCACCTGACACAGAGAATATAAAAATAATTTAAAAAAAGTTATTTGAATTATAGAAATCAAGCTTGTGAGGAGTCAGTAGGCAGCTCTTTAAAGTTCATCTTATGCAGAGTGCAGTAAGGAAGGAACAAGGGACAATGTAAATGAGACCAGTGACTAATTTTCCCACTGGTGGAACTCCTACACATTTTAACTGCAGATCAGTAAGAATATACTTTGAAGAAAGATACCCATGTTAAATAATGCCAATGGTGAGGAAAAAGTCCAACTGGCTTCAGAAGCAGTTTTGGGAATATACAAGCTAAAGGGAACAAGCAGGTAAGAGGGAAAGCAGAGCTGCTAGCATTAGTCCAAAACAGGAGATGCAGACACAGAGGGAGTCAGTGCTCCCAGTAATGAGAGACTAATCTTCCCAATTTATGTTGTCTTATAATGCCAGCAATAATTATTGAGCCCATCCTCCACTTCTTTTCATTTTTTAATAGCCAGTAAATTTTTTTTGTCTCTGTGTGTGATTTAGTTACTATTTTATGGAGATTTTCACTTTTCCCTTAATATATCACCCTTCTATTTACAAAAATTAAAATATTTAAATTGAATATCAGTCTTGAGCCATGATAGCATAAAATGTATTGCCCTAGCTGATACAGCAGGCCCCTGGATCAGTTTTGGGTAAACATCTCTTTTCTGGTCTAAAACAAGAGCAGCAAAACTGAAGCTGCTTTTCAAGGTTAGGAATATTTCTTAAAGATTAACCTAATTAGGCTATCATTTAAGAAAAACTGACCAAAATGGCTACAATTACAGTGCAGGAGTATACTGGCAATGGAGAGTGTATGTGTCTCCTCTATGAAAGGTTTTGTAGCCACTAACACCAACATTGAAGACAGTGTAAGAAAGCTTTTGTTCAATGTAGATTGACCATATTTAAGAGGTAAGAAGGACCCAGATTGAACACTCCCATAGAGGTGAACGATGTAGCTCTTCCTCCTGAAGAAATGTTTTTATTTTGGGAAATGCTTGCTTCCTTAATTCCTTCTTCTTGCTGCAGAAATGAGATACTAATCTATTTTATTATTATCACAAGTATCACAAGGGGTCACATAAACTTCCCACCAGTCCTATTTGAGGAAATGTGAGTAGCCCAGTGTGCATCTGGTTAGAGCTCTTCATATTTCATTGAACAAGCATATCATGCACAGCTAAAAGGAATTTTTACTTAGTAAGTGATGCTTCTCATGTAATTGCTCTTGATAGATCCATGCGAGCTCAGCCTCCCGTGCTAAACAAACCCCTGTTGCAGCAATCACAGTGCATTTATAATTAGCTTAATAAAGTCCCTTTGTTATATTGTTCTGCAGATAGAAACAGTGTCCTGCAAAATGACAGATGGGTTTGAGTTGCAATTAAGAGTTTAGCAAAATCTTGATAGAGCAGATGGAGGACATTAATATGAGTTTACTGTGAAAGAGCAGCACAGTGATGGTGACCACATGGAGAAACAATTAGCCATAAATTGAGGGCAGTGACATATATCCTTTGGAAAGCATTTGCACGTGGTGCACTGCACCTTTTCATTTTTGCTGGGTGCTGATAAAGATGTAGTTTATTGTGCAATACATGGTACAACTCCCCCCCTCCCCATGACTATTATAAGGCCATCTTCTTTTGTGAACCTGCAGTTATGTACAAAAAAATTCACAAGCATATACACACAATGTCTATCATTTTTCCAGCTATCATCAATTTATTTTTTCCAACTATGATGACAAACACAAATTTTCAAAAATAAGATCAGCCCTCAGATCAGATGAGCAACAATGTACACCCATCTTCAGTATGTGCTTAAGAAACTCCTGTGTGAAATAGCCTCGCATTATAGACAAAGCAATGTAGTCCTAGAGTCTAAGTTACATAAAATAGAGAACCCAAACCCTCTAATGACTCACCTCCCACTTCACCCCCTCATCACTTTGCTTTACACGAGTCAGCAAGAGCTATTTCCAGAGTGCCAGCAGACACATCAAAGTGATATCAGCAAACACTCCATTATCACTCTAAATGTAAATTGTAAAACAGAACAATGGTTCGGGTTGGAAGGAACCTTAAATACCATCTAGTTCCAACCCCACTGCCATGGGCAGGGCACCTTCTACCAGAACAGGTTCCTCAAAGCCCCATCCAGCCTGAACTTGAACACTTCCTGGGATGGGACATCCACAACATCTCTGGGCAACCTGTTCCAGTGTCTCACCACCCTCACAGTAAAGAATCCCTTCCTAACATTTAATCTAAACCCACCACCTTTCAGTTAGAACTCATTCTCCCTTGTCCGGTCACTACACGCGCTTGGAGAAAGTCCCTCGCTATCTTTCTAGCAGTATCGCTTCCGTACTGGGATGAATAAATCATTCCCTGGCGTCGGTCAAGGCTATGTCCCCTCATCCTGTCACCAGTTAGTTGCCGGAGAGGAGAGGCGGGTCCCACCCGGCTACACCCCCCGCAGGAAGGGGCTGGACGCTTTGGTTCCCTCTGCCACCCGCCGCCGCCATCCAGCCCCGCAGGCCCGGCGCCCGCGGCGGGGCGGGAGGCGCGAGGCCTCATGGGAACTGTAGTTCTCTGCGCTCCCACCGGCGGGCCGCGGGGCGATGAGAGTTCCCGGCGTGCTTCGCGCGCAGCGCGGGGCGGCGGGCCCGGGGCGGAAGCGGACGGACTACATTTCCCGAGGTGCTCGGCGGGCGGCTCCGGCAGGGCGGGCCGGCGCGGCGGTTGAATGCGGCGGGCGGAGCGGCGCGATGGAGCTGGCGGCGCTCGTCAGGAAGCTCGGTAATGATGGCTCCTCTCCCTCCCGGGCCCGCCGCCTGCGGCCCAGCGCCGCTCTGCGGGAGCCCGGCCGCCCCTGCCCGGCCTCCGCCGCCCCTCGCCGCTCGTCTGCCTGCTGCTCTTCCACTCCGCTGCCGCTGCAGGCGCGGAGAGGGCGGCGGCGCTGCCCTAAGGGGGACACGCTTCCGTTATGAAATGCCAAGGGCTTCTCCTTCAGATACGGTGCCTTTCTATTCAGGGGGCTTGGGTAGCTTTTTGTTCGGTTGGTGAGTTTGAGGCAGCTTTACCCACCACATACTCTGGTAGAAGTTCCGCTACCAGGTTAAATCCATAGCGGCGCATTTGGCACCGGATTGTATCAGTATATCTTAAAATGTTTCACCGCTTTATAACCATGCAAACACTTGATGAGGTTGTCACTGGTGACTGCTAATCGTATTTGTCTTCCTGGTAGGTGTAATACTGGCAGCTTGTGAGCCGGCTGTTTTTCACTGCCTCTCTGGCAGCGTTCTGTTTCTCCAAATAAGAAAAGAGTTATGTCAAATAATTTTATGGGTTTCTTAATCACTTTTTTTTGGGCAGGTCATGAACTGACAGAGATAAGAGAGCGATCATTGAAGACCATTCTGTTTAAACTTGACCACAACTTGATTTCCTATGCTGATCTGGTCCATGAGAAAGCACTTTTTCGTAACCTTTTGGAGTGGTTCAATTTCCCAGTCGTACCAATAAAAGAGGAAGTGTTAAATTTTGTGAACAGTTTGATCAAGGTATGACATACTAACATTAATTTATTTTTAAACTCTATGTTTTTAGAATACTGAAGCTAAATAAAGCTGGATATTACTTGACTCTGTATCTCCGTGTAACGAGACTTTCAGAATGTTTTACAAAGACAGGAATAATGAAGCCACTGTATGTAGACCAAAATTTGAAACAATTACAGCGACTTCAAATGGGTGAGAGAGCTGAGAAAAAACGTTTTTTCTGGGTTTCTGCTTCAATTTCTCAGCTTGTTCAGTTTCTCATCTAGTGCTTCATTTTTAACTTGGAGCGTGATTTGCAGCTAAGCATTTGCATTGTTCCTGGAAAGTAAGGATTTGAACATTGTTGAAACTAATTTGAGAAAATGTTACAGAAACTTCAGATAGTTCAGATTTTTACCTTCTTGTGTTTTAATCACTAAACTGCAATTAGCAGAGTTAAAAACCAACTCATCCTTGAAACTGACAGACGGATGTCAGGTTTAACCCCAGCCAGCAGCCAAGCCCCACACAGCTGCTTGTTCACACCCCACCAGGTGGGTGGGGAGAGAATGGGATGGGTAAAAGGGAGAAGACACATGGATGGAGACAAAGGCAGTTTCATAGGGAAAGCAAAAGCTGTGTGCACAAGCAAAGCAAAACAAGGGATTCATTCGCCACTTCCCATGGGCAAGCAGGTGTTCAGCCATCTCCAGGGGAGCACAGCACCCCTCACACAGAATAGTGACTTGAGAAGACAAATACCATCACTCCAAATGTCCCCCCTTCCTCTTCATTTCACCCCCTTTATAGACTGAGCATGCTGTTGGAACTAGATGATCTTTAAGCTCCCTTCCAACCCAGGCCTTTGTGATTCTATTATATGGAATATAATATATATCCCTCTGGTCCTGGCTGTGTCTCCTTCCAAACTCCCCTGTACTCCCAGATCCCTTGTCAGGACAGCAAGAAAGCCTTTGATTCTATGTAAGCCCTGCTTAGCAGTAGCAAAAATATCTCTTTATTATCAACCCTGTGTTCAGCACAAGTCCAAAGCACACCCCTGTGCTAGGCACTGGGAAGAAAGTGATCTCTACCTCAGCACATTGGCCTAAATGAATAAAGGCAAAGTATAACATAAGAATTTCTCTTCCCCCTACTGCTCTCCATTTTCTGCCCCCATCCAGAGACCTTAAGACTCTTCAAACTAACTTTGTTAGTTATTTGTCTTAATGTAGCATCCAGCTGCTGCCCAGAAAATGGTTGGAATTGGTGCAGTGGAATTCTTCTCTCAGCTTCGCTCCGATGTGGATCCAAATTTGCAGGCCATAATTGATGGGATTGTGGACAGACTGTTCTTTCTTTCTTCTGAACTCCCTTCTGGTTCTTCAGTATGTTATCAAGCTCAGTCTCAGCCTTCAGTAGATCAACCAGGTAAATTACCTCTTTTGAACTGTAATTTATTTTATATTAAAATAAAGCAAATGAAAAGACTATGAGAAGCTGATGTTTTCAGGCATAGAAGGCAAATTATTCCTGAGAGATCAGTGAAGTGTGTGCTAATCAGATTCTGCCAGAGACAGTGTGACCTTAGCTAAATCACCTGGTGGCATTCCTGTAATGGAACTCCATATCCATTTCCTCAGTGTAAAATATCTGTTTTCTATAATGTACAAAGAGCATGACACAACTTCCAAGGACAGCTTTATGGCAGCAAGTCTGTAGCAACTTCAAATAAATCTGTAATTTAGCCAGTATGCTTTGCTGCTGTTCTTTGTATAGTGGGCTCTAGCTTGGAAAGCAATTCAAGTCCTATGAGAAAAAAAAAGAAAAAGAAAAAAACAATAGTTGATCCTAATAGAATGATTTTTTGCAACTACAGTAGCTGTATGCTCTATGTACTTAGTATTGGATAAGCATTTGTCATAGAAGAATACATAAACTTTCTTTAAAATGTCACATTATGTGTGAAGTGCTATTCCTTGCATCTGTTACCTAGCTCATTATCTGTCTGTTACAATGATTTACATTTCCTCCTAGATGTAGTGTAACCTATTTGGTTCTCCTCTTCTGCCTTAAAAATTTTGGAACAGAGTTTGAAGGAGAAAATTACATATCATATTACATTACCTCCTGCTTATTGTGGGAAAGACAGTGCTGTTACACAGTGTGTGTAGCACTAATGACCACACCCCTGTCCCTCATCTCTGCAGTCACAAAGAGAAAAGTAATTTTTGGTGGTTTCTGCCACCTCTCTAATGCTTGGAGATGTAGTTCACTAGACTTATGTGCCTGGTGATTAATTTTTAATATTTTTTCCCTCCTATGCCCACACAGGGGCAAATTTTTACTTATTATTTCTACTGTATGGAGAATAATAGTCTTCTACATGTGCATTCTTAAATTATATCATTCTGAAACTACTCAGTTGAGTTATTTATACTGTAAATTGTATGCATGTGTGTATGGAATAATCCTTATGCTTTCTAGCAGGAGTGTTGTATTTTTCTTTCTGTTTCAACTTAAGTTACTGGAAAAAATTACTGTTAGCTTATAACCTGGCATTATCTAGTTTTATCCTTTGAGCCAAATATTATGGTCTGCAGAGATTGCTTTTAGTGTTAACATTTCTTGTGTATTTTTTATACAGTTTGCATATGAATGGCATGGGATAAATAAATTTGTACAAGAGGACAACTTTCTAGGTGATGTAAGAAGACAACAATTTGGTAGAAAAAGATTTTAAGTAATTAATTAAAAAAGACAATTTTATTCCTACAGAGGTAGATTAAAGGAAAGCCATTTATTTGGATGTCAGTCCTCCATCAGGCTGTGTAATTGTCTTTGCTATTCTTTGTATGGTATGCTAGTTAGTATAAAAAAATGGAGAAAAATGTACCCTTTACAGTTGCAGAATATGATAAAAAAACCCCAAAACCATTAACACACTCTTTTTACTCAATTTTTCTGATCATCTGAGACCATTTTAACCTATTAGGGAAACTGATGTAAAACTCAAGGGCAAGAGGGATGTAGTTAAGGAAGAGCATGAAAATAGTTTTTTTGTGTGTGTGCAGTTTTTAAACTTACCCCTTTTTTTTTCATTTTAGTTCTGCCTCAAGAGGAATTATTCACTGGATATTTTTGTCAAAGTAAAAGTCATCTGCCGCAGTTAGAAATATCTCCCAAAAGAACAGTTGGTATGTGTAGTTATAAAAGAATATGTTAATTACAGAAAGAACTTAGAGTTGTAATTTAGATGGAATTCCATTACAAATGTGGATAGCAAATTTGGCTCTTCTTTTTCCTTTTGTTATTCTGTGAAATCTAACACCACAGAAGCTACAATTATAATGCTTATAAAAATGACATTCATCTTAGTAGATATTTCCCTTTTCCAGAAAATAGTGTAGCTCTTTGGAATATCTAAAGTACATTAGAAAGTGCTGCAATTTTAAAAATTATTTAAATTGCCACTGTTTTCCAGATGATCTGTTTTTCATAATCAGAAGTGGCTTGAAGGATTAAGTACGTTTTATTTCAACAAAACTTAGTCTGAAGTACCTTTCTACTTTTTAGAAAACTGGTTTAGGTGCTAGAGGAATCTTTGCTTTGTATTTAAATGAAAACCAGTGTTATGCTTTGATTTTTTTTTTTTTTTGGTCAAATGAAATAAAGTGTTTCACTGGCAATCACAGATCACTAATATTTTGTCAAGTCTTTGCATATACCAGTATACTAGTAGCAGCTCACAGGAGAATTTCTTATTCAAAATGCAGTATGGTGCTGAGATCTAGATTTTAAAATGTGGCTTTGCAGTTACTGTAGGTAAATCATCAGTTGAGTTTTTAGTAGTGGATCAACTATCTTAGGAATTGCGCAATAATTATTACAAACTTTTAAGTTAGAAATAACTTTAAAGATATTTTCATTACAAAGTTATTATGTGTCATAATTTTGTAAGAAAAATAATTTCTACTGCTTGAAGAGTATAACCATGAGGTGAATTTTCCAGTTTTAGAGATCATGCCAATGGATAAAATATTCTTTAGTAGCAGATAAAAAATTATGATTTGATTGAAAGCATGATGTGATAGATTGAGTATTCTTCCAGTAATGTGTTCATTATTTGGTAAAGCTTTCTTCAGTAAACATATTTGATTGGGATTTGGTGTGACCTTAGTGGTGTTTTGGTATTTCTGAAAAGTCTAAAAGCATTTGAGTTTGTGCAAGCCTGTGCTTACTAAAAGATATCTCTGTATAAGATAGTATATTGTTTATAGGTTTTTATTTTGCCTTGAATGTATATGTATAGTATAATATTTCTATAAAATATATTTCATCCGCTCTGGTTTTTTTTGCAGTGAAATGTTTGAAATTTTCCACCTTTCCTTGGCTAACTCTGACTTCAACAGATAGACATGTTCTTTCATCAAATGAAAGGTGCAGTAATAGAAGCATTACAATTTCCTTGTAGTTTTTCTTTATCATGATTAATGGCTATAAGTTTCTCTCCGTCTGTATTATGAGCTTGTTCTTGTAAATAGCCCAATGAGCTAATTTTTGATAAATGGTCATAAAATCTGGGCTGAAGCTGGGCAATATCACTCTGCATTTTTTGTGTTTAAATCAGAGTGTCTTTGGATCTTTTTTTCATGACAGTTCAGTATGTATTTTAAATTTCTTAAGTGGATCAAAGATTTCTTTCAGCTAATAATAGAACAAGCTGAAATAAAATAATTATTTGCTCTACCCCCGTGACCAGTTGGTAAAAAACCCCTACTTTCAGTAGTAGCTTTAGGCCAATAAGTTTAGGTACAGGGCCTTATCCAATCATTGAGTCATTCCAACTGTCTTTCTGCAGTGACTTTCTTTTTCTTTAATTTAGAAAAAGTGTTTGAAGTGCCCCAAGGGAGAGTTCTGTAGTTGGGATTCCTTATGAGTTGTCACAGAACTCTGATAGATTTCTAGCATAGTTTTTTTGTGTGTGTTTGTTTTTTCCTTTTGAAAGATCTCTGAAGCTGGAGAACCTGTTTAATATTTAATTTCCTTTATGCTGGAGTATAGAAGAGGAACGAACACAGATTTGTAACACTTGGACATATTTGATTTTTTACAGTGATTTCAGAAACAGTGGTTTCTGAAACAATTGGAAAAAGTGAAATAGACTGTCCTAAAGATTCTTATAATTTACTAATATTCATTTTAAAGAATAGCTAATAAATTTCTCCCTTTTATGGAATTTCCCACTTATGTAATGCAAGTGCTTTGAAGTTATACATGAACCTTAGTAATGAAAGAAACTTTCTTACTCGTATGAGTTATATTACTTGCTATATACCACTGAGATAATCACTAGCTTCACAGGGAATTTCCAGTAGTTCTTATTTTAATTTCAAATTCAGAATCAATAAAGTTATTTCTCTTCTTGTAACCAAATTTTACTTGTGGGAATTGAGTTTGTTCTTTATTGTATATATAGCTAAGGAATAATTCAACTGAAAAAATGATGTGACAATAGAATTACAGAGATTTTTTTCTTTAGATTCTTCTCTGTTGTGATGATAACTTTCTTGTAAAGACTTGTTCAGGCTAATAATTACTGGTTGGTTTTCTTTTCATTTTAATACATATTTAAATATGAACTTGTAGCTCTTTGAGAAGTAACAACCAAAGTTTAATTTGGAGTACATGTGAGCTTCTTCAGGATGTGATTATGCAAGATTTTCCTGCAGAGATCTTCCTTCAAAGGCCAAAGATTGTACAGGCAAGAATTCACATAAAGTTTTTATTGGTATAAGCTGTGCCAAGGATGAATTGATGCAAATGATTCAATTTGCATCAATTTGTTTTTAAACAAAATAGTTAAACAGAAGTACCTTCATGCTAACTCCAGGTACCAAGGAAAGGGACATTGTCTATATATTGCAATTTTAAAGTTTTTTGCTTCTAACAATGTATATTGTAATCACTAATTAAGTGTTTTCTGAAGGAATACTTTGTTTTTCCGAATAAGATAAATTGTGTGGCTGTTGTCTGCACACCCTCTAATGGGCTCCCATAATGAAGGTGGTGACTTTATTGGAAATATAATGTGAAACTTGGCTTCTTCCTTAGGCCTGGTAGTCTTGCATTCAGTAATGAAACAGTGGTTGAGCCTATTTATTCTTTGCTATGATTTTGAATAACACTTGGAAACATTTTCAAACTATATTTAGTGTAAGACTTGCTGGCATGGTTGTTCATGATGATGAATAATGTTCAGGTCTTGATGTTGGTGGTTTTGTCTTTGCAGAGCCTTTTGTCTCTTCTAAACTTGGCCTTTGGAGGAGATGGGAGACACCAGTTGGCTTTGCAGGCTGTGTCATGCTTGCAACAGCTCTGCATCTTTTTGAGAACTAGGCTTAACTTCCATAGAGATCCAAGTTTTTCTTCCTCAGAGCAAGGTAGGTACTTTTAAGTATTTGAGATACTGTTGGTTTTACTACAGATAAGATTGTCTAAAATGACAGAAAAAACCAAAACCAGAGCCTTATGGCAAATGTAATCTTGTGAAATTGTTTTGGTGTTCAGTGCTATTAATATTAATTAAAAAACTTGGAGTACTTGCATCGTTTTAAAGTACTTATTCAGTTTTACTTTCCTGTGATTCCCCATTCATCAACTTCTCTCAGTATCCAATTGTTTGTGTGTCAGCAGGGATTTTTAACTAAAACGAAATTAAATTCTGTAAAATAAAAGTGGGCAAAGTTTCAGAAAAGCTTTCAAGCTATTAGTACTCAACAATGGAGTTACTAATTTCATCAGCTCTGTGAACTTTCTTTTTTTTATGCTGATGGCTAAAAATACTTTAATCATTGTTTTTAATTTTGCAGTCATGAGGGCTGCTTCACAATGCTCTTAACTCTTAAATGTTGTAGCTTTAATGGTGTAGATTACTTATATTGGTCTTCTTGTTTCTATTCTGTCATCTGAATTGAGTCAAAGCTTCATTTCTATAAATTGGTAGTCTGGTTCTCTTCATAAGATTGTCCCTATATTTGGTGTCTTAATAAATGGTACTGGCTGCTAATTCAGTTACAACATTAACAAGTTCAATAGCCTTCCCCAGGCACTGTGTTTCTATTTTTCAAACTCAAGATTTATGATTCAGCTGGAATCTTCAATGGTGTTTGCCTTGGAATTTGGTTTCCAAACTCTGCTACTTTCCGGTGATCAGTTGTTCTAGCTCATCAGTATTTACCTGGTGTTTTTTTTCCATATCCTGCCTTAGTTACTTTTACTGTGTACTATGTAGTATCTTTCAGAATTATGGATACTTCTAAGGGAAAATATGTTCTTTGTGTTACATAAAGGCACAGCTTCCCAGAATTCATCTATATCTTACTGTCAAGAAGCAAGGGGTGCTCCTGGCTCTCAGAATCCATCACCTGGAAGCAGCAGTCCTCGGCCCTCTGTGATTGGACGGACAGTTCAGCGTCCTAGAGGAGATGGCCAAGATTGGGATGCAGTGTCTTCTAGGTGAATGAAACAGGAAATAACTTACACTTCAGTTAAAAACATTTTAATATAGGATTATATTATCAGCTCCTTGTCAGTATGTGAATTGATGCAATGGTTTTGGTAACTTGTGAAGATTCAAAGCGTGTTTATGAATTAAACCTTTCTTGAAGTGGTGTTCAGAATACATAAAAACATTGCCACGTTTTGTACCCAACCACCATTTTAAACAAAGTATCTTCCTATCAAATGTTATTGCGTGTGCATGTATTTGTAAGACACAGAAGAGCATATATTCAGTCTATTGCTGGAGAGTCAGGGATTTTTCTTTTTTTCAGCAGATGACCTCATAAGTTCTTTTAAGTGGAATGGCCATCCTGTAGGTAACAGTATATAGTATTGTCAAAAATGTTATGCTCTATAAAGATTTCTATTGAAGTCTTTAAAATTTGTTGTTAAATATGACAACAAATTTCAGTTCTATAATATTTGTGTAAATATTTGACTCATATGAAATTATAAATAATCTGTATACCCTCAAAATGTAGCAGTTTTTGTGTGTGGTTTTGTTGCTTGTCATTGCCCAACTCAAAAACTTAAAGCTGCTGTTCAAGTACCAATGTCTTCTAGTATGTGGGATTTTGAAAGTCCTTGTAAATCTGTGTGCTTGTTGGTAGTTCATTTGAGTCTCTGTGATGTATGGGCTTAGTGATTGAGTACCTCCTAGGTATTCAAATAGGCTGTGATGAGAATAGCTCAATTGTAAATACATCTTGACAGTCATATTAAACAGTTACTTTTATTGAAGTCTAATATATTGATTTTTATCAGGTAACTAATATGGCACTGCCAATGAATTCCAGGCTTTATGCCTTCTAGGCCCTGGCCATTTTCTGAAGCTGGACAGTTAACAGCTTAATAGCAGCTGGTGTATATTGTGCAAGAGACTGGCCTGGCTGTCAGTCTAGAAATGAAAGCTGCATAAGTACCAGTTCAGGCAGTGATGAGACTTCCAGAAACCAGGAAGTGCTAGCTAATAGAGTCATTTTAGGAGCTGTTTATGACTGCACACCTTTATCTTCTTGCATTCTGTGTGCTGCAGTAGACCTGCTCACTGCCCACGAATCTCATTTCTTACAAAAATATAATTTAGCCCGGAGGTAGCATAAAGAACAGCATGATATTGAATAGAAGATATGATATTGAGAAGGGACAGTAGTGTTGTTGTTTGGACATTTTTGATTTTGATAAGGAAGAGCTACTTTTAGTGAATCTTGTCTTTTCTTACATAATTGTTATGTAAATTTGTTTATTGCTATTTATTTGTATATTGTTATTCTATATGTAACTCTTCTTTTCCTTCTTCTTTAATCTTGAGACTCTTCAATCTGTCTGTTTGTCTGTTTCAAATTCTGCCTGGAAACTTAACCTTTCCTCTTCTGAATTGTTTTTGTGATTGATACCTCTCCTTCCTTTTCCTCTGGTAAGTTCAGCCAAACCCAAAATACATATTGGTGAACTCTTCTGTTTTGATTGTAGCTTTGTTGTTGACTTCTTAATCAGTTGGGATTTAACTTCTTATACATTTTTACATATTTTACATTTAATTAGACAATAGAATGTGGCGCAGTCATGCTACAGTTTCTTCAGCTTGTTTAAAAATAAAAAAGGGAACCAACCAAAACCCAGTTATTAGTTATTAAGATTTTAAAGGATATCAAGATTGCTAAACATTGTTGGGGATAAGAGAACTTTAAAAATATGGTCTGATTTTTATTAATTATAATGCTGGTAGTAGAATTAGGTTATTTTAAAAAATTAATGCAGTTATGAACTATATATTGTTCATAATATATGAACCATATATACTGTATTTAATGATATAGTCATATACCATAGATGAAATATTTAATAATTTAAAAAATGTCTATAATTTAATAGCATTCTTTATACTTTGTAGTATATATTTGATTACATTTAAGGCTTTCTTGGACAAGGAAATACATCCTGTTTTACAGTGGATGCGGTAGTCCAAAGGAGTAAACAGAGCTCATGCTTCTTAATTTTTCTTTTAAGGATTCTTGTGGCTAGCTATATAGAATGGTTTTAATATAGTAAGTATAATTCAGGCTGAAATTTGATTTAGTAACTTGTATTGCTTCAAGCAACTGATAGATTTTGTTCATAAAAAAAAAGGAAAAAATAATTTCCAATCAACTGATATTTCTCATGTGATATTGTGTTCGTTGCATGTGTATTTCTTCCAGTACACAGTGCTAAGTGATTTTGAAGATGATTGCCAAAACATTTGGCATTCACTTGTGATGCTACCTGTTCTGACATTTAAAAAAACCAATGAAATGAAATCTCCCTCTTCTTGCAACACTGGTAGATAGCAGAGAAAGTTTGGGATGGGAGGAAGGATATGCTTAAGGCAGGAGTCATGAAAACACTAAATGCTAGTTGTAACAGCTGTACATATGTGTTTTCTCTTTGCAAGAGTTAATTATGTTTCTTTTTTTTAAAATTTCTGTTTTAAGTGGAAACAGTACTCAAGCAAATGCCAACTCCAGAGTCTCTCTGCATTCCCCATTTGACATAGGGCATACTGACTTACCAGATATTGAAAATGAGGACACTTTGGAATTACAGATGAAGCAGCTTAGCCTTCCTCAGTTCTGTGTTTCCATCTTGGAAAATGCAATACCTCTTCTAAGAACAGGTAAGAAAGTTTTGAGTTAAGTGTTAACTTGCATGTCTTGCCCATCCTTAATACAAGATGCTCTTGCGAAGTTGGTCAATGAGGTGACTACCTCAAATAAATAAGGCACAGATGACTACTGATGTGCTGTTGCTGGTTGCAACACATCTTTTCTGGAGACTTTGTTCAGGTCACAAAGCTCGAATCTTCTGATTGATTTCCAGAATTGCTGCAGAAGTTTTAAGTGTTTTTTACTGACAGTGGCAGGAAGTCCATGTTTGGTGGAAAAATGGTATGTCAGGGTAAAATGTCATTCAAGAAGATGGAAAAATAAGCACTTTTAACCAGAGGCGTTCTCCAAAGGATCTGTTTAAGCACAGAGTTTTCCTCTTGTTCAAGAACTAATAAACAAAAATTCTAGTGAAAGGCTTGTTTTTATTCTTACAAATGTAGTAACAAGTGGTTTAAGGAACATAAGTAATGATAGTCTAATTTCAAATTTTATTTTATAGAGGTTCTAAATTGCAAAGCCCTTTTGGCAGACAATCTTTTTGCTCCAAGGTTGTCTAAAATGGTATTTAGCTGTAAAATGTAATGTAATTCAATATAGGTATTGTTAAATGTGGTCAGGGTTTCAAATATAGGAGCTGGAAATGTGCATCTCTCTGTGGCTAGAGTACTAAAAGCTAGAGGCTTCAACTTATAAAAATTCTATGAAATGTGTATGAAAATTATTTAATTCTTTTTGTTTTGTTATAAACCAGCTAAAATGAATTAAAGTTTTGTTTTTCCCTTTCATAATAATGGTGTTTAAATATTAATTAGTCACAAGCACATTCATGACTTCTAGTATCTTTTATTTATAATATAAAACTGCAGAAAATGTATTTTCTATCTTTTTGATTTCTGGTGCCTGTCACTTCAAATCTGCAAAGTTAAAAGAGAGTTTTTCTACATTTCAAGGTTCTTTCTTTCAGTCGTGTAATAGAATTAAAATAGTTTTACTTTCTGGAAAGGTGGACTTTGTTTATCTTCCCCTTAGGTTTTTTACACTTCTTAAACTCTCCTTGGTGATATTTCTTCATTCTTCCACTATGCTGTAATGAGGCACAGATTGTAGAGAAGCTAATATTTTTATCCTGTTCCTGTTGATGTGAAAGCCTGTGATCTGGAGGCACACTGTGAGACAGTGTGATATTGTGAGACAGTAACACACAGTTTCTCGTGTGGTTATATTTTCGGTTGTTATCTTTAGTGAAATCAACAGGCGTTTTTATGAACGTTATTATCAACTTCTATGGTATAGTGTAGATTTTAATCTAGATGTTTCAGTTACTGGGTAAAGGAAAAACCAGTAAGCTTATTGTAAAATTTGCTGCCTTTTATTTTGCAAAATGATGTGTATTTTAGTTAAGCTTCAATTCTGTTCCTTGTGGAGATGTTCATTGAAATTTTTCTTCCTTTGTGCTGATCTGCCTTGTAAGCAAAGTCATTGCAGAAATCAGTAGTGGTGTGGGCTTGTTTTGGTTTTGTGGGGGTTGTTTTGGGTTTTTTTGTGGGATTTTTGGTTAAAATGGAGAGATTTATTAAGTTAAATTGGCCTAAAACCAATGGAAAACAGAACTTCTGTGAGAAAAGTAAAACCAAACTTTCAAAAGGACTGTGCCATTTTCTGTCATTTCTCACCCAAAGCAGGTCACTGAAGCTACAAATTGCAGAAGCTGTGGTCATTATCGCTACACATCTAGTCACATACAGAGATAATTTTTTTTCTCAAATATATCAACAAGGTTTCTGCAGCGTGTAAAATTTACAAGAGATAGAAAAATCCACAAAGAAATTAATGTTAAATTATAACAAACAACTAGAACTTTATCTTTTTTAAACAGATTTTGTTTTGAGCATGTTGAAGGATGCTGAATTTTTATCTTAGTTAAAAGATACATTGAAAATTCAATGCTGTTGTGTGAAATCCGTCTATGATTTTAAATAGAAACATACCATCAACAAGTAACTAAGCCAACAGTTGCACTACATTGATTACTTAAGGGAAACTGTCACCGTATGGTTCCTTAAGATGTCAGACAGTTTTGGCATCTTCACTTGTGTGAGGTTGAAAATATTTGGTCTGGCTCCAGATATTCTGCCTTGTTCTTCATAAAACCTTCTAGCTCCTGTTTTCTCATTATCTGGATACGTTAGGAGGAGGTTTATATTTGCAGTAAATGTAGGCTGTAGATTTCTAAGCTCAGGCCAAGTTTCTTTGTGGCCACATATTCAAGCTTAAAATTGTACAAACTATAAAAGTTACTAATGGACCAGATTAGCCTTGTTATTAAGAGACACTCAGAAGAAGAAATGAAAATTAATAAATACCAGCCTACAAGCAAAGAGGAAACTGTTACAGAGAATTGTGCAAGTAGCTCAAGTGGGTCTTCATCTCTCTGTTTTTTAAAAGATCTCAAACAAAATAATCTGTGAAGAAAGTCACTCCTATACCAAAAATGCAGATCAATGGGAATAGGTAATATATACAGAAGATTTGTAACACTGCTGTCTGGATGGGGGAAATTAGTGTCTTTATTATGAACTTTAAAAAAGTTCAGTAGTCAGATTTACAGCTGTAGTAAAGTTCACAATTATTTTCTTAATTAATTTTGCAGTAGGTTTTAAAGAAATTCATATTTTTTCAAAGTATACTATTGTTTAAATCTGTTGTGACTTTGGCTAGTTGTTTCCTTCTCTGATTCAGAGCTATTAGTTGTTGAGGATAGTTAGCATTAGTTTTGTAGAAGCATATAGGAAAATTAAAATACCAGAATTCCATGTGACAAATAATCTCTTGTTTACAGTGGTGTCTTCTGAATATCAAAACATAATATTTAATCTATATTTGAATTTATCCTCTCATTTGTGTAGGCAGTAGGAGAGTGACAATGGAAGTTCTTGAATTGCTTGTTGAAGACATGTCCCTTATTGGTGATGCTATTTCTGAAAATGTTTGGGAAGATGACAGCCTTTTTGCATTGGAGTTGGTAAGGTTCTTCAGGTTTTGATCGGCCATATTTTTCTGCTTTGATAAGCTTCTGACACCTTCTGCATCAATTCATGTAACTAAGCTTCTGCTGAGCTGTGCATTTGAAAATTTTAAGTAGTTTTTTACTAGTTCTATCGATGACACTTTTTAAAATGTAAGTTCTTTTACCAGACAATACTTGGAGTTTCACCTCAAGACAGTAAGCAGCCATTGAGAGAAGCACATTGTAGGGGAAGGGAAACTGAGGGAAAAGCACTGACTACAAATGTTGGACGCCAATTTGATGTACATAACAACTTTCCCTTTCTTTACTCATTATAAACTATCTGTTTAAAATTAGGGAGATAACTGTCCAGATCAAGACTGGAATTCTAAGATTCATGCTATTCATTTCCCACACTTTTCCCTGCACAAATTTCAGATATCTTAAAAATGTTGCTTAGCTGGGAAAGAAAGGAGAGGCCTTTTTGGCTCAGCAGAGATTCGAAGCATTAAGGTGCTGTTAACTAAATATTTTAAGTTGCTGAGCACAGTTGAGAGTTGTTATATGAATTATAAAATTAGTGAAAACAGATAAAATGATTATGACTTGCTCTTTTGAAGAGCAAGTAGAAGCTGAAGCATAAGCTGGCATGGCTCAGGCATGTAACAAACATACCAGTTGCAGACTGAAACTTGTCTGAAGACTTGAATTAAATGTGCTCTTAAATGCACTTGACTTATTAGAATTCATGGAAAATACCACTGAATATGAAACAATAACAGCTGCAATATTAATTAATAAAAATATTGCTTTAGGCTTTCCTGTTCTCTATTTTATAATTGCTAATATTTGAATTTATAAGACCTATTGGTGAATAAGAATTTTTTCTTTTAATTTAATCTTCCAATCTGTGAAAATCTATTATAATTGATCAGCATCACATCAGTGCTGAAGATTACTTGCAGAACATTTAATCTCAGAAGCTTAATATCTCTTCGTCTACTTGTATTATGATCTGAATCATTATATTTCATTGCTCATAAATATGTATATCATACTTATTATTATTAGTGGGATAATGTTTGTTTCCATAATCAACAAACCCCTGCAAATAAGGTGGGTAATGGTACACATTTATATTGATTTTTTTTAAATAGGAGAGAGAATGAAAAATGTTTTGCTGTTTCCTTCGAAAATCAATAGGGATAAAAACCTCATTGATGTTTTCAAAGTTACTGTGAATTGGTTTGGGAAGGTTTTTTTTTTTTAATTTTAAGTAAAGCTTTATTATCAGGTTCAAAACAGGACTTAATATTTCCTTATTAAGACTGAACTTCAAAACAGGTAAAATTTCAGAAGGTAAGAAGTGTAGTGAGCAGAAATAAAGGTTGTGGGGGGAGAGAGAAAAGTGGGAGAGGAAAGGGGAAAGAGCAACCAGGAATGGGTAATTATTGAGCAAAGTATCCAGAACTAATAGTGAGAGTATGCTGAGGTCCAGGACTAATGCATAGGTGACAAAAACATTGCTATGTATTTTGCAGCATTTATGCAGTTTTAGCTTATGTGGCATAATTGTGCTGATGACGCTGCAGGTGCTATGTATACACTGTAAATAAACAGTGATGTTTCATTTTTTTCTAATTATTGTATTTCTGATTTTGTTTTCAGAGAGACAAATTGCTTCTGGTCTTGGGTTTGCTTGGAGAAACTATATTATATCACAAAAGCAATATAAGTGCAGAACAGCCTAAGGTGATGCTGATGCATCACAGAATGGCATTTATTAGTATTTCGCTCTTCACTGTTAGGTTGCTCCAAGTACTTCTCCCTGTAGAAAAGGTATGTCATCACTAATTATGAGTGATTGTCTCTTGGTTTTGCATTTTAAGAGGGCAGTAAGAGATACTTTCCTCAGGGATGAATACTGAGAAAATAGGCCCTTGGACAGAGAAATTAATCTTATTTGCACTGGGTGATATATGTTCACAGATGGCAACTTTGTCCATTCTTCAGTTACCGGTGTATTCTGCAGGTTACAAATCTTAAAAAAAATACCTAGAACATTTTTAATACAGTTTTTAAATGAATTTTTGAAATTCAGTATTCTTTTTCCTCCTGTAGTGTTTTTTTCTGATATGATGTATGGTTTGCAAGGCTTTGCTGCCCCCTGCTTTTTTGTAGTATGCATGCAAGTAAGAGTAGCATTATCTAACATGTAAAAATCATCACTCTTATTCTGATGGAATGTAGTAATCAATTACATTTTGTAAATTGGAGTGATTTTAACTATTCTTTGCTTCCAGTGCTCTTTTAAAATTCTGTTGTAGCTTTTGCAGTTCAGGGTTTTTTGTTGTTTTCTTAGTGGGGAGGATTTTGTTTCTTTTAATTTCAGTTGGGAAGGTCTGATGAAGTTTTTGTGAGATGGAAGGTGTTAGATGTGTAAACCTGAATCAGTTTTAATTTTTTGGACCAGTTTTTAGTGGAATTTAGCTTTTTCTAGACACTAGTTAATGGGATTAGAAGATTAATTTTCAGTTACAGGGTTTTTGTCACAAATATTAAGTCTTGTACCTGAAAATAAGTGTAGATATACAAATCTAATGACTTTTCATAGTTTTTATGTTTTATGTTCTTGTGTACCTAATGCAAAGTTTCCATTCTGTGTATAACAGTTCGAACAAAGTTACTGTATTTGAGGTCAAAATATAAGTTGAAAGCAGGTACACTTGCAATTAAAAATAAAAGAAAAAACCAAAAACAACAAGAAAATCCCAGTCCTTAGTTTGCAATATGACCATGTGGAATTGTAGACAGCTTTTTTTAATACAGAAATAATTGTGGTTTGTGTGCTCTCTGCCATCTCGTGGTCAGACAGTGAATTGACTCCGGCCAGCAGTGTGCAGTGCCTGGATCATACACAACTTTTGTGACTGGCTGCAGGTCTGATATTAGGAGTGACATCTAAATAACTATCACTTTTAATAAAGAAAAAACAATTCTTCAGATAAAACTCATTTAATGGAATGTGTTTTCTAAATTTTAAGTAGCAGCAATGCTGATTGTACTTGTTGAATGACTGGAAGTGCTATTGTTGATTTTACTGTATTTTCAGGCTGTTATTCTGACAGTTGCTTTCTTTTTCAAAGGCGAGTAAAGTCACACAAAAGAGTTTGCTGAATGCTTTGTTCCTTCTCTCACTGGATATGTCGTTCTCCTTGGAATACCCAAGCATGCATGAGTCCATTGCAGCCTATCTGGAGCAGATGAGTACTGAGAACTACAGTATTTATAAGCAAGTTTCAGAAGCTGCATATTCGATTGAATGCACTTGTAGCTTTATGGTTGAAGTTCATAAGGAGGTGTGAAACTTTATTATATAAAATATTTCCTATAGGCAAATTTCTTTCCTTACATTGTTTCCTCTAATAAAAATTAAAGTCTAACACAGCAGAGGAAGATCCCCAAGTACAAGTATTCTGTATGATGCAAGGTGTAGTTAATTTATATTTGTTTTCATTAATACTAGTCATGATGTTGGTAAAAAATCTCATCTGAAGTAAAAACAAAGAAATAAACAATTGGAAATTGGAAATGGGCACAGGACCTCCTACGGGCAAAGAAAGAAGCAGCAGCAAATATTCTGCTTATTTATACAAACATATACATATATATCAATATATATCTTGACATATAATACATGTGTATTCATATAATACACTATTTATTTTATATCTGTTGAAATATATAGTGTGGGTGTATGTATGTTGTCCAGGAGTTAAATATATCATTCAGAAAATTTTAAATCCCAAGTACTTTAGCAATTGCAGCTTTAATAAACAACTACTAGACTGGCTGAGGTTTGTATTTCACTTTGTCATGAAGACAACTGCTTTATTAGTTAAGAGATTCTAGCACAGTACTGAAATATTCTTCTTCATTATCCAAATGGATAAGCAATTTTGCACAATACTGGTTCCATTGATACTGATACAAATGAAAAACATACAGAATATAAATATAGTGCTGTCTTTAATCAGAATTAATCTATATTTTGTCTAGGCAGGTTCTGAAGTTAATAGAAGTAATACTTTGCTCAGAAAATGCTCTTTACAATGAAATTGACTCCATCAAATTTAAATGGCTCATGTTTAATGTATTTGGTATATTTGGTAACCAGTATGATGAAGACATAGGTACTCAAACTAAAAAAAAAAATCTAACTTGTTGCAACAGTGGGATGTTTAAAGTTTAATAGTTAAATCTTTTATTATGCTTCTCTCACATAAAATGCATATTGATTAAAAAATAGTGATTTGAATAGTGTTAAAGTGTTCATGCTGTGAAATGTTAGATACATTATTCCTACTGAGTTTAATAGAAGTTTATTTGGACTCAGCTGCTGAAGGGCTTTCAGCTCCCCAGAAGAGGTTCTAAATTTTTTTTTGTTGGAATGCATTGGATTAGTTAATTATAAACTTCTCTGTGAAAGACTGAACAAAAACCTACTTAGTATTCAATTATGATAAATTTGGAAAAATTATGCAGTAAAATTGAATGCTTTAAATTTTACTAATTTTGTTAGTTTCGTTCTTTCTCTTCATTTTACTTCACAGGGGGACAAGAATCTTTCTGAATTACTAGAATTGGCAGATCAGGCCTTGAGTAGTCTACCCTTCCACCTACACTTTCCCTTGCTTCAAGAATGCATTCACATATGCTCAAATATGTGAGTACATTACTATTTAAAACTCTGCTTGAGAAAATGTGATTTTTCTTTCTTTTTTTTAGGATAAAGTTTCTCAAATAGGAGCTCACTTCTCTATTCCTTGTAGGAATAATTATTTTCTTCTAGCCATTGAATGGGCTGATTTGTGCCATTCTGTGGTGGTGTTCTTGAAAACTAAATTTCAGTTGCTAAAAAGTTAATTGTATTCTATGTACAAGCTTTTATGATTTTGTGTGTAAAGTATGTGATTTATAAGGAAGCAATCTTAAACACTTTGACTTGTCTTTCAGTTTTCTTGAAAATCCTTTGCCCTGAGTATATTTGTATCATTCACTTTTATTTTACTTTCAGAAATCCTAAAGGACTTCCTTTATTGTAGATGCTTTATATTGCAACATGGCATCTCGTTTATTAAACAGGGCATCTCATTTATTAAACAGCCTATTTTTATTGCTTTTGCAATTTTTTCCATGTCTCTAGTTAGAGAATATGTTACCTTATGGTGCCTGAAAAAGTTCTTGAAGAACAAAAATTTAATTATATACTGATTCAGAACTTGACTTTAGGGATTTTTTTCAAAGGAGACTGTATTTGAGAGCTGTCCAGTAAATGTTCTAAATGATGAAATGTATAAATGTTTTTCAATGTTCTAATACTTTTAGAATTTATCAGTGTTTGGTTGATGTTTCAGGCAATAGGAAATTAAATTTTTAAATTTAATTTAATATCAATTCCCTTCACGGTAGTGAGATGGACTCCAGCCTCTATACTGAAAAAATTCTAAAACCACAGGTGTTTTTCATAATCATATATGTGGTCAAATATGTCTACTGAAGCTCAGTAGAATTTTGTGTTTTCAGATGAACATCAATGTATTCTGGGCTCTTAATTTTGATGAGAGAGTTTTGAAAAACTGTGATCTTTGATTACCTACATGTTTAAAAGAATAAAAATAAAAATATACAGACACAAAGATTGATACTATGATTTTGGCAAATATGTTGTCATCTCTGAACTTTTTACTGTTTTTCAGAATGTATACCATTACAGGAAGTATTTTTCAGATATTATCCTGAAATGTAGCAAGAAAACTTCTGTAGGCATCTTTAGGTACTGTAAAATAAATTGGTTTAATTAACTTTTTTCATTTTTAGTTGGAAGTCTGCTGAAGCCAACTCATTGCTTCAGGTGGAGAGTCAGAAGTTGCTTCTCCATCTATTGTCTCATCCTTTGTTGAATATAAAAGCTGAAGCCTATCACTGCTGTTTGGAAGTGGTTAAGGTTTGAATTATTGCTTACTTAACACTCTTGGTGTTGCACTCAATAATGCATGTTATATGGTTTTGTCATAAAAGCTTTTTTAATAGAAATTTTCTTTACTCTGTTATATGCTGAAAAATCAGTGTAAGCCTGGGCTTGTAGTTTGCTGTTACATTCTTGTTTAGGTTAGACTTCAGGTACTGCACTTAAAAATGATATGTAAAGAACATGTAAATCCTTTTATATACTCCTAATATTGTTTGTTGTTTTGTTTTCTTTGGGTTTTTTCCCCTGTTCTGGAGAAGTATTGTGTGTATCTTGTTTTTTTTTTTTTTTTACATGCGTATTTTGTCATGGCCTTAGTTTTTTGTAATGATACAAAAAGAGATAAAGAGCATGAACTTCCTTGAAGTATGGCATGAACTTCCTAAAGGTGTGGCTGTACTCTATGCTATTCGGGTATTTATCGGGTCATTTTGGGTATTCCATAATATTGGCTCACAAAATAAAAATTATTTTTGTATTTTGGTATAATACTTGAATGAAACTTTAATTTCCTGTAGTGGATATAATCTATACCTAGTGTGCTTGTAGAACTAGTCTCTCTGAAAAAAAAACCTATCTCCACTGAATGGCACTTGTCTCTTTTTTGCAAGATTTTTACCAACCTGTTTTACATTTTTCTTATTTTAATCTAATGCCAAACATTGTCTTATTTAATGTAATATACAGATTTTTAATTTTTTTTCACAATTATTCAAAATAAAACCAAAATTATTTTCTATTTCTTAGTCCTGTGTAGTAACAGGAGTTTTCAATCAGTGATCCAAACAGATTGTGTTTGTTCCAGGGCTGTCACGTTTAGCTTTCAAAACTTATCTTTCAAAGTGCATGGAAAAAGCCTTTTACAGCATGACAACTTCAGTCTGTCTATAAAACAAGATGTGGTAGTGGAGACTGACTTGAATTTTTAGCTAACCAACTTTATTTTTACTGAAGGACTGTCTAGGCATCCATAACATTGCGAAGCCCGTGCCATCAATCTGCCAGGGAGTGCATTTTCTTCTGCAGCCTAAAGTGTTGTATGAAATCTGCACATTTGGCCTTCAGGAAGATAAGAGTGAGGTACGGTGTTTGCTGGCTGTGTTTGTAAGCTGGTGTGCACGCGGAGTAGGTGTTGAGATTCTCCATAATGGTCTAATGCTTACCTGAAGTTTTGACCAAATATGGTCTCTTGCATACAGAAAAGATACGTAAATAGTAAGGTTGTAGTAAATGGAAGAATTTTTTTTATACAATTAATTCAGAGACAAGATAATATTATGTGAATAGGATGCTATTAACTATAATAAAGACCAATGGAAAATGAAATAAGATAGGTTTTTTTTACTTTTTTCCTGTAATATTCAGTAAAATATGTGTATGATGAAAAAGTGTGTATGGTGCTTCACATTTATGGGAAAAATGAACTTTGAAGTCTCAAGTTTTGTAAAATTGGAGTAACCTGTGAAATAGCTGAGGAACAAAAAGACACTTTAAATCTGCAAGTATTTGCTATGAAATTGTATTTCACCACCACAAGCATCTGTGTTTAATTATAGTTACAGGAGCATTATAGAAGTGTTCTGTAACGTTGTAGAATAGGACCAAATTTCCATTGGGTTCATTTATATGCGTGACTGCTTAACGTATGTCCACTAGCCTTTAGAGCTAAGTAGGGAGTTCTGAGAGGACAATAAAGTTACTTATGTTTTTTATGACAACTCCTTTATAGCTGATCTATAGCATCCCTACAGTCAGAAAGAACATTGACTACCAAATTATTTATATGTTTTTAGCTTCTTTTCTGGAATGAGATTTTCTTTTAATTCAGTACTATGCACAGTTCTGTTTAAAAGTGATTTTTTTAGATGTGAGCATTTTAAAGAGAGAAATAAAATGTCTTTGAGAACGTATGTTATGTTTATGCTTTGAATGTAATTTATCTTTTTCAAGGAAGGCATTTATTTTGGCTACTGTATTGGATATGTTATTAAAAAGACTGGGAGTTTTCTATATTAGTGTTAGAATATATTTCTATATTAGTATTAGAATATATATTTCTATATTCTTTTTGTTCAAGCAAAAGAAATAGATTTCAATTGATACTGAATTAAAAGAATCAGAGCTAGTGCCTATTTACAAATTTGTCACATTTTGTTTTCTACCTTATAGTGCATTTTTATTATATTTCTAACAAAATAGATAAAGAACATTGTATCCAAGTATTTTTAAATTTATATTACTTCATCCTGTATAACTGCTACTTAAGTGTTCATAAAGTATCAGTTCAACCTTTTAGACATTGAGAAAAAAATTGACAAGAACCTTGTATTTCAAGCTAGGCTTGATATTTGCCATATGATTCTCTAAAGCCAGTCTTTCTCTAAAGATAGGCTAGAGCGATATTATTGCAGGCTGTCCTTGTTGCCTGGGGTGAGAGGATTTTTAGCTCTGGCAAAAAATGCAGGGTTTTAGCTGCTGAAGGTAGGTGTTTTCACACTACTATATAAGAGTTAATTCTGATAAGCTGGGCTTTTTTCCTATGTTCCCATGGCATTAATAATCTTAGCTTGTAAATAATCTAATATTACATGTTATGTAGATTATATACTGGATACGTTAATGCAGTGTAAGCGCTGTATCTTATGGCTTTTCTGGTTTTGATAGAGAACTTCAGTTGAGTTATGATACAGCTTGAAATATTCTGTAGCCTTTTTAGTTTGATTCTTTGCTTCAGGAAAGTGAATTGGCCACATAACAGGCTTTAAGTCTCTTGCCTTTCTGTGTCTTCAGAAGCATATCATAGACTGGGAATAAAATGCCCCAGAAAGGCAAAGTCAGGAAAGAAACGAAACAGAATTTCTTTTACCTGCAGGATAGAGGGACCAATAGGTGTAGAAGTTTTAAGTAATAATTTATTTTATTTCAGAAAAGACAAACCAGAGTTCTAAGGAGAAAATGATTTTGTGCTCTTTAGGCAGCACTATTTGTGTGTTTTCTCTTGGAGGCTTTTCAAACAACTTAATATGGAGTTGAACTGATAATTTAAGTGTAGCATTCTGCAGTAACAATATTTTGTCTTTGACATATTTTTGTATAAGATTTCCAATTTTAGCATTGACAAACTGACTTAGACACATTGGTGGTTGCATTAGTGGTTTGGTTTTTTTTGTTATTGAGCAGGTGAACTCTACAGCCAAGGCCATTCTAATACATCTGTTGCAAGGACGGTTAATGATGGAAGTATTGACTTGGAACAAATTTATTGAGGCCCTCTGTCCTGTAATTCCTGTTTTACAGGTACTTCTAAGTGCTTTAATCTGAATTTGATGTGTTCAATCATGTATATCAGGTCAAGTAGCAGATGGAAAACAGATAAACAGTAGCATACCTACAGATTTGTTCTATTGGGTGTCAAATGGAGAAATGTTTTATAGATGTCCTAATATCAGTAAAGTTTGTTAGTACATTGAATTTGTAGACACATTTTAGCCTGGTATTACTTGTGCATGAAATTTGAAATGTTGTAGCATAAATGAACCAGTACTGACTGGGGCTTAAAAGGTTTGAAGATACCAGGGGATAATGCAAGTACAGATTAAAGCATTCATAATTACTGAAATGTCCCCCATGTCTTAAATTTGAAAACTGTAGCTTCTCTGTAATAATAGTTTTCTGATCAAATACACACTCACAAAATAGCAATCAGCCTAAGCTGTTTTTTTAGTATATTTAGATACTTGGTTTTGGTGGTTTTGTTTCCAATATTATAGAAATATCCCTTAAGCTTTAATCTTCATGTTTCCAATAATGTACAGATTTGATTTTCATTATTTTTACTCTCAGCTTGATCTAAATTGAGCTTTTGCCTTTCTCAGTTGGATTTTCAGCATAATTGCTTCATCTGGATTCTTTACTGTTCTTTTACTAGTACTTGGAATTTCCTTATTGTGATCTGCCCTCAGTCTTCCAGATTAGGTATTTTGCTGTGTTTGCCTGGTATCTGGTTTTTTTGCCTTATTTCTCTCTTAGTTAATAAATTCAAGTATACCTTTTGTCTTCATTTTCCCCAAAAAATCACATTCAATAATTATACCAACTTCCTTGTTTCCCTGCTGTGTGTTCATTAATTGCCTGCACCTCAGTATTACCCTAAGTTGCAAAAGTAGCTTGTATAACTTTTACTCTGTATGCAAGTTGCACAAAAATCAAGGCAAAAATGGGGAGAAATTGCAAATAAGATGGGCCTTGAAATAGATGGCTCAGAAAGAAAAAATATGTAGAGGAAATATACTGAGAATTTGAACGAGAAGGGAGAAGGGTTATTTCAGCGCTTTCTCAACCCGTCATTAGAACTTTTTTATGTTATGTGCATATATATCTTACAAATGATTGATATTCAAGATTAAATAGTTAATAGATTTAATAGGGCATTTACTATAAGATGTAGGCTAAATGTATGAGAAATTTTTGTGAGTAGAATTTCCCTCTATTCTGTAGCCTATAGTGGCTTTGTGCAATAGATACCAGAGTAGGGTGTGCCAGAGGTCTGTGTTTACCAGATGCATTTAAATGCATTGTATTTTGCTCTACTTGTAAAATGTTTGCAATATCATTACTTGATATAACGGATTCCCTTTTGTCTGTGTATGAAAATGCTTTGATGAAGATCTGAAAATAGGTAGAATTTAATGTTTTAAAATAATTTTTTTGTAGGGACTAAATTTTGTTTATTGAAATGGAAACTGGTCTTACAGAGCAGAATTATGTTAACAGATTGAATGGTGAAGCTTTGGGTCAAAGCACCTCTGAACTATGTAAAGAAATCTTTAGTTTATATGAAGGATCATTTATTATTTTTTTCACAGAGGAATATTAATCTGCAAAATTTGAATGTTTTCTTAAAAATAACTGCATAGTTTTTTTATGTTGCTTCTTCTGCACCCTCCTTTAGACCCTAAAATGGAATTAATTACCTTCTCTACTTTGCTAAGTTAATAAGTGGATTTTTATAATTCTGTAAATTTTTGTTTGTTGTTTGTTTCACTTAGGGTTATGCTGACACAAAAGATACTTTAGGTAAATGCATCCTCTCTTTGAGTGAAACAACCTGTGACAAAGGAGAGGGCATTCTCCCAGGAACTCCCAGACTACAGGCTGCTCTGCGCCTTCTCTTCTCAAAAAAGCAGCTGTAAGTAATGCTTTGTAGCTTTTCAGCGCATCTTCTCATCTTGATGACAGTAATGTCTTCTCCTAAATGTTATGCTGTGTCTTGATTTGAAAGGTTAATTAATAAAGTCTGAATTGAATTACACCCTATATTAACTTTTGAATTACACCCCACATTAACTTTTAAAACAAATTAATTTCTAACTATACTGCTCAAATTTTCCAGTATGAGTATGAGTGCTTTATATATTTACTTTAAGTATTTGTTCATTTAGGGTTCGTTCTGTAGCTGCTAAACATTTAGCATTCCATGTTCTTAATGAGGAAGGGGCAAACCTGAAACGCCCGTGCCTGAATGGTAATGTCCTTTCCAGCATTTCAAACTTATTTATTATAGAGGGAGCTATGGAGCTAAAACTGGATGATAAAATGAACTCAATAATTAAGGTTAGTAAACTCTTTCTAAATTTTGCTCTTCTACCTGTCCAGTCTCTGAGTTTTTACTTTCAGAAGTTTGCAGTATTTCATACAAATAGCCTTGCTTCATAAAAAGAAGTGTGTTGATGTATTCTTTCTGTGTGCACTGAAACAGAAGTTCTTGTGCTACCATTTGCAACACTAAGAAAAAAAAATCATTCCTTTTTTCCTTCTCTGCAGAAAAGATTTGATTGCAGAGAACACAGTCCTGGTCTGTTCATAGCAATTTCATTCTGCATGGATAGAGTCTGATTTTTTTCTAGATTATTTTTTTCTAGATTTTTCCTCACAGAAACAATTTTTACTAAAGCAGACACAAATAATTTGTAATATTAAATATTTTAAAACCGATTGCAAACTTATGTCTGTGTTTACTTAATATTGCTGCTGTTGCAAAGTGTAAAGCAAATCATGAGTGTATGACTCAAAGGAATACCTCTTTTTTTTTCTTTCTGATTTCTCATCTCCCTTTTATTCTCCTTTCTTCATTCCCCTCAATACTTTCACATTAACAATATGGTAAGCAAATGCTTAGATGCTTGACTCTATTGCCATTAAAAAGTCAGTCCCCTTTATAGACTTTAAAGCATGTTCTAGCATTTCTGTATAGTGTTGAGATTCTGTAGTTCTACATAAATTAGGCATTATTTGTTAGAAGTCTGCAGTTATGATGCGCTGGAAACTGGTTTTCACATTCCACAGAAGTTATTAGAGATTTGTTGCAAAAAGATTGTAACCTAATCCATTCCTCTTACATGTATGTAGGATCTAATCAAATACATTCTGATAAAGAATTAATGTATTTTTTCTTTTCTGCTTCCTGTTAGGAAATTTGGCTGGTTACCTTGTTTCATGGTAGCATACTGGATGCAAATCTAATCTTGTTTTACTTTTAGGCAGAAACTGTTGAAAAGCTGTATGATATTTTGACTTCTGATGCTGTTGACCTAGTTTTACGGAAGTCTGCAGCTGAGCAACTGGTTGTTATTTTAGAAGGTAAAACTCTTCAGAAAATTTGTATTCATGTGCTGGTCATTTGGGAGCTTGAAGTTTTGCTGAGTTGTCTGTATGCTTGTGCTAAGGGTCATTTTCGTAATTTTTATTTTATTAATTTTGGTAGAAAGAAGTGATTGAATTGCAATGCAAGTAAGCAGTCTTGGAGCATTATTTCCCTTGGTGCATAACTGTAGAGTTTCAAAGACAGCTTGATGTCTTTATATACTCAAACTCTAATTCAATAATGTTTTCTCCAAAGAATTTGGATTCTAATGAGAGCATGCAAGTTCTTTACCATGGGAGGGTAAAATCTTAGATAATATTAAAAATATTATTGGAAAAATTGCCACAAAAATGAGGAAGTGTATCTACTTTATCTCACAAAATATATGTAGTTATGACTGCAAAAAATTTCAGATGTTTCAAAATTGAAACAAAGCATAGGATGAAATTGTGAAGGAAAAAAATACAGTTTTATCAGGACAAATTTCAGATGAAGGATCACTTTTTAGCTATTAAAAAACAAACAAACCAACCCAACCAATTCAAATATCTTACCTTTTTGCTGTTTATGTTGTTAAATATTCTTAAACCAGCTACTCTACAGGGTGATATCAGTTGAAAATACTCTCTTGGTGATTAAGTAAATACCATTTTCAATTCCATATTATACTGTTAAAGTGTTTTAAAATATTTGAAGTGACATCCTTGTTTGACTAAAATTGAGTTACAGTGGCATTACTGTAATTTTTCAGTGTAAAATTCTTGTGGGAATTTATGGAATTTATTTAAGAATGTGGTGTTCAACAGGCTCCTATAGTCAGGTAAAAATACTTTGAGGAGGCTTGCCTTGCTAGAGATCTATATTACTGTTGATTGATTGGCAATATTAGAAACTTACTGTAGATAGCAAAAGTTTGTAATCTTATTAAACAATATTAATATTAAGCATTTTTATATTAAATTTGTGTGAAACCAGTAATTCTTGCTGTCTTTTGGTTTTCCTACAGATACCAAAATGCATGACATTCTGAAAAAGTTAGGTGTGATAGAAAAGATATTGGCCTACCTTAATGAGTGTGTACATGTGGATGGCAAGGTAAAAGTACTGTCAGAGGTTCTTGTGCAAGCATTGCACAGCATGACAGCAATGGAGTCTGCCTTTTCCTAGACTTGCAGCACTGCTCTTTGTGCATTAGTGCTGCACTGAATACAAGTGGTTAATAACAATTATAATTAAAATGTGTATTTTGCTCTAGTTTTGATAATGCTAAGATTCTCCTAATGAGAGAAGCTTGGTTTCCCTACCTGTGAGAAAACATATCCAGAGAATTGTGTATGGTGAGGTTCTGGAATGTACCAGAACTTCCCTGAAAGCTTTCTCAGTAGAGTCTTACTAAGCTTTCTTAACAAAAGAATGTTAATGACCATTAAAAAGCAAAATGTTATGTATAATTGTATCTAAACTTAAATTCTGAAGCAAATTATAATTAAAAATGAGATGTAATTGCATGATGTCCTATTGTAAGCAATTCAGATTAAATTTCAGGTATAAATAAGTTTCTGACCAATAGAAGATCACTTCACCAGGGAGGGTCTCTTGGTGTAGATGATGGAGCTTTCTGTTTTTGTAATATATGGGCAATCTGATGCTTGATTTTTTTTTTTTTCTGGAATTCATTCTTTGAAATCCTTTCATGCAAGCACATTTAAACTATAGTAGGTGCTCAATGTAACTTCAATAGATAAAGTTTTTTGGCTTCTTGAATAGTATTGTTACTGCATTCCAGCAGTTGAAATCTTGAGTCTTTTTAAGAAATCATGAGAATTTTCTTGTAGTAATGACTTTTTTTCCAAAAATGTTCTAGAGAAAAGAACTGCTTGATATTTAGTGGACTTCTTTTTTTTTTTTTTGTCACACTAATGAAAATTACTTCTTCAGAAACAGCAGTTTCTTCCCTCATATTGTCAGTATCTAAGATTATCTCTATGGCATTAAAGAATGTTTTGTCCAATTTATGATCTCTTGTATAGAAGTACTGTGTAGAAGTAAACTGTTCTAATACAGTTGAAGAAATTGAAATACTGGGTTCCTCAGGTTTCTGAATGTTGCATTGGTTTTTATTATGTCAGTTTTATTGTACCTTCTTTAGAGAGAGAAAGTAATGCAACTGTTGTTTTGGTTTGGGTAGTGAGTAGATATTGCTCAATAATAAAGAAGGACAAGCATGGGAAATATATTGCCCTGAGCAAATTCTTCATAATCAAGTAAGGGTCCAGGGTGAACTTTATAAAGGGCTAAAAATATTATTTTAAAGTTTAATTTAATCCAGGAAGGGCTCAGGCAACAACTCTCTAGGGCCTGTGACATTAGGACACTGTCCTGAAGGAATCTAGTCTAGATCTTTGGTTCTCCCCTTGAATGTTTTTTTTTTATTTAATCATAAAACCGATATCAAAGAAAAATAAAAGAAAAAAATCCTACATGTTCTTAGAAAAGTGGCCATTGAGGAAAGAAAATAAAAGAAGTAGAGAAATAAAAATCAGCATCTAAATAAGGCTTTATATATAACTGTGCAAAAGATATTTTTTCCATACTAAGTAAGTAGGGGGTTTCATTCATGTGGAATGAAAATGAAATGTATTTGTTGATGCTGTTTACAAAACAAATTTTAAAGGCAGAAGCTCATAGGTAATGATACTGTGAAAGAAATACTCTCTTCTCATTCTTAGGAGCTGTGACTTTGGTTGTATTTTTGGCCATTCATTGATACTTTAACTTTTAGCAAGCTGCTTTCCATTCTCATGATCTGACAGGCTGGGACCCAGAAAATTAGTATGATCTGACAAACTATTTACATATTTTTAAAATTAATAAATTTAGATGGTTATAAATACTTGGTGTTTTTTTAAATCCTTCAGCATATATACTTCTTAAAATTCTATAATTTGTAAGCAAATGTTATAATTCTGTTATGAAGCCAGCGACCAATAAAATTACCATCAATTAATAATAAAATGAATCAACAAGTAAATATTTTCTTAAGAAAATGAGATTGTCATCTAACTGAAATATGCTTGTCTAAGGAAGTTCTACACTTCTCTTTCACAAATGATTGAATATATTGCTTAATAGTGGGACAGTCTGTGTTAATTGTACCATAATAAATTATACTGATAATTGTATTTATTCAATCTTTTTCTCTTTTCCTGTAGCTTATGGAATCCTTAGTGGTACCATGTCTGATACTCCTACGCAAAATTGTGTGTGCTGACCCAGTTGTTCGCCTGTCCCTAGCACAGCAACCTTCTCTACTGCTTTTGCTGTTCAGAGGTGAGAACTGTGTTTGCATGTAATGCCCCTGTCAAAAGATGTTTAGATACTTTCTTAAATACCTTCTTAAGAACTTTGGATCACTTCATGGTATCAGATTCTGATATTTAAAACAGAAATAACTGTGTGCTAGTTTTCCCATATTGTGGCATGTGTTGAAAGTGTTGGCAGGAAACTGTGGAAAGCAGTTGCTTTTAACTAGTGTTCTTTTATGTATTATTAGTTATCAGTTTTTTCTAACATGTTTTTAAATATCTTTATTCAGTTTCCCTGATACTCCAAAGTGATCGTGCTGTTTTAATTGAAGCTGCAGTATTGCTTTGTCTTCTGTTGTTTGATGAAGTAGCAAGAACAGAAACATGGTATGAAAATCCACTTATTTCATAGCATAATGTCTAGACAAATTTTAAGTTTTTAATAGAAATAAATTTTATTTATCTCCAGACAAGTTATGCTCCAAACTTTTGTAGATCCAAAATTTCATACTTACAGTCCAGATTGTTTCAATAACTGAATTACATGCTCTGAAGGCTTACATGGCATGTTTTTGCACTCTGTGTCACAGACATCATTTGTGAAAAATCCTTTCTTTAGGATTTTTCCCCTTTCTGAGAAGCTGTGGCCTCAGCAACAAAATGTAAACAATGGTTATCTGCTGCTGTGGAATGCAACAGGTGGATCTGTGATTGGTCTCCTGTGGATGTTTGGATCTACTGACCACTCATGGCAGAGCTGCTCTTGCTTTCTGCCTGGACACAGAACTTTGTTTATTCATTCCTTTTCTATTCTTAACAAGTTTCTGAGAGCTTTTCTCTCTATTCCTATTAGCATAGTAATAATGTAATATATAGCATAAAATAATAAATCAAGCCTTCTGAACATAAGGTCAACATTCTCTCCTCTCTCTTCATCCTGAAAAACCCTTGCAAGCCCTCTAACACTCTGAATACCTTAGTGTTAATTTTATTTTTCAAAAAACCTTGATTGGTCTGTAATCCATCTTTTCCATGAATGGAAACTACACAAATCAAATATCTAGCTGTAGACGTGGTTTTTAAACTTAATTAGAATTCTTCTATTTACCTTTGCTTTAACTGTCGCAGTTGTCTTCAGACCTCAGCTTACAGTATTTTATCATTTAAAAGCTGCATGTGTGTGCAAAAATGTGCTTTTAGAATTCACACATGTGAAATATACTGAAAATACTTGTAATGTGTGGTTTTTCTCTAACAGAAAAAAGGAAACAAGTATGTGGAGTTTTTAATGTACAGTACATCTTCAATAAGTATTCCATATGTGTGTGATTTAAGAAATATCTTAATATTGGATAATTATGTAGAAATACTGTTTATTAATACAAATTATTCACCAATGGGTTACTTCAGATTTGGCTAAAGAGAGAAATAAGGAAATAACGTGTGTAGTACTAGGAGAAAATCAAATCTTAAAATAGAGCATAATAATTATGACTTAATCTCTTGCAGGGCTGATGGCATAACCAGTAATAATAACGAGGCACCTGCCTTCAGTTTACCTGTTGCTGTTGTTAGAAGGTAAGTGTGGGTGCTGGCTGGTTGGTTGGGTCATTGGTTTTGATTGTTTTACAGTTAACTGCTGATTTCCATTTGCTGTCCTTCCTGAAGTATGGAAGTGGTAGAATGAAGGGAAACCTTGATCAAAGCATTTTTATGATGATGAAATCAGTGTTTTTAAATAGGGATTTTTTTTCTCCATGTCTTTGTTCTCTGTGAAAGAGTTTCAAAAACTTCATTTGCAAACTTACAAGCTGATCATAATAGAGCATTTAATTTAAAAATGAGCAAACAAATTCTCACCAACCACTTTGAAAAAAATTGTTGTTGTTATTTGTGTATTTTTAGGTACCATCTCCCAGTCAGGATCACTGCTCATCATGTTGTAAGCCCTAATACTGTTGTGGTGCCATTGTCTTCTGAGTGCTTGGCTATGAAACCTGTGGCAGATATGCTTAAGATGGCTTGGAATCTGTCATGGTACCATGGCATTGAAAACCTACTGCAGCTGGTAAATTATGAGAAGGAAACAGAAACGTGAGCCATTTTATCTTTCATTTTAAGTCCCAATATATCTCAATTAAATTAGTGTTTCATGAAGTTTAAATAGCTTTTCAACTTCAAGCAGCAGTTCAAGCTGTTAGTTGTTTGAGAATGCTGTCATTTAAATGTAAAGGATCACATCCCAAGAGGATGAAGGTATGTTGTCACAGCTAATGTTTTACCTAAATTGCATTTTTACATGAAGTCTGGAGCTTGATCTAACTTTTATTGATAATCAGGCTAATTCCAAACAATTTTAAATGAGATCTGTGGCTGTTTTTCTTTATAGTCATTAGGGTTTCTTAGGGAACTGACTTGTTTTTCCTACTATGTAGACCCCCAGCTATAAAGTTGCATGACTTTCTTTTGGTTTTTTTGAAGGTTTAGATTTCAAATAAATATTCTTCTTAATGGTAATATTAAGAACTAGTATTTAGGTATCATTTTTCCAAAGAACTCAAAACAGCTCATGATTAACATGCGGTGGCATTGTCTTTGGTTTTAATTTTTTGTTTGGTTTGGTTTTTTTGAAGGGTTAGCCAAGAAAGAATTGGCTAACAAAAATGGTGTTTTGAGCCAATTTCTGTTTTATCTTCTCAGTTAAGCAGGAAGGGGAAGAAGTCAGCACTCTCTGAAACAGTTTGTAAAGATACTGTCTGTTAATAATTTTTCTCTATGCCTTTTCAGATTTTTAGACTCGCTAAAACTTTCCTTGGAAGACATTCTCATATTGAAAATAACTCACACAGACTATGGACTGCAGGATTGTCTTAGTTTGATCATTCAGGCAGCATCCCATAGGGATGTTAGAACTGCTCTCACTAGGCTCAGCTTCTATGTCCTGAATGACAGACTTGCATTAAAATGCAGTTCTGGGCCTTGTGGAACCACTTTAAAAAGCTTTGTTTGGCAGAAAGCAATGAACAGGTAAGCTATTTACTACAAGAATCCATTAAAGATTGTTGTACTAAAATGGTAATATTTTTACTTTTTGTATTTTAACTTTAGGGAATTGATTGTCAATGCATCTCTGATTCTGATAGATATGTATATATATACACACACATCTATCTGTCTACCTACCTACCTACCTATCATATGTCTGTATATTTATATATTAGATATCTATTTATATCTGGGCTGACAGGAACCTTAGGCAGCTCAACAAGGGGAGGTGCAGGGTGCTGCACCTGGGGAAGAGCAAGCCCATGCCTCTGGGGTGAACCAAGCTGGAAAGCAACCTTGCAGAAAAGGGCCTGGGGGTCCTGTGGCACATCAAGGTGAAAATGAACCAGCAGTTTGATTTGCAGTAAAAAAGGCAATTGTTATCCTAGGCTGCTTTAGGGGCAGTCCTATCAGCAAGTTGAGGCAGGTGATCCTTCTGTTCAGCACCAGTCTGGAGCTCTGGGTCCAGTTTTGGACTTGCCAGTATACGAGAGAATCATATGGAGCTCACATACTGGAGAGTCCAATGAAGAACCATAAAGATGATGAAAGACGGGAATATCTTTTCCTTGAGTAAAGAATGAGAGGACTAGGACTGATAAATGTGGAGGAAAGAATACTCAGAGTGAGGATCTTATCAATGTGTACAAGACCCAGAAGAGAAGTTGAGGCCAGACTCTTTCCAGTGGTGTCCAGTGAGAGAAGGAATGGCCACAAACTGAAATACAAGAGAATCCTTGTGAATGTCAGGAAGCACTTTTTTACTGTGGAGGTGACCAAACACAGACACAGGTTGCCCACAGAGCATCTCTATCCTTGGAGTCACTCAAAAGATTCCGGGACACTGTCCTGAGCAACCAGCTGCATGTGTCCCTTCATAGGCAGGGTGGCATGAACAGGTGACCTCTGCAAGTCCCTTGCAATCTCAAAGATTATGTGATCTTGCAATTTATATGAACAAAGCCATCAAATATTTAAAATTCTATATTTAAAATAAGGGCTACTTGAAATGCATAGGTAAACGTTGCTATTATTTTCAAATGCTGATATTTAATAGATAATTAACTTTTTATTTCCTATGTGACCCTGCTCAGATTTCTCCACAGTTTACTAAAGAGAATTCCATTATTAACATATGTAAATAGATTTAAAATTTGCATAACTATTTTGCATAACAATAAAAACATTAACAGTATATTGTATATATTGGTGTATCATGGGCCAATACTGTACCATATTTGCTATATATATAATATATGTATTTACTCCGTATAATTTAACATTTGCAGTTGTAATTTAACTCCAGTCCTATTAGCCTGAGATTTTAAATGCTCTTTTATAAAGGTGCAAGTATGAAAGCTTTTATTTGTATTGCAGGTTTCTACAAGTGCTTCCAGCTTCAGTGGAGGATGAAAAGCTTTTGGTAGATGTCCTAAGATTTTTGAACAAATTGCTTAGAGAGCAGAAATCAAATCTGGAGTCAGACCATCTCAAGTGGATCTTGAAATCATTGCTTAAAAATGTAAGAATGGGGTTGTGTATATACTTGCATGATTTGATTGACCACACAATTGTACTTGCACACACGTGTGCGTTCCTGCAGAGCTGCATGGGGGTGTGCTTGGCTACACAGCTATGAATGTATTACCTCTGCAACATGGAAGAGCATCCATTGTCTTACAAAGGGTGTACTGTGTTAAATACAGTCTGCATGCACTTGCATTTTCCCATTTGCAAATACAGTCTTAGCATTTGTGGAAAAATGCTTGTAGACTTAATTTCAATTACTTATAAGACTACAGATACTTCAATTTATATCGCTGCCTGGGAAATCTATAAATTGTTTTGAGTATGACCCATTCAATACATTAATAATAAAACCTTAAAGCCATTTGATATGAAGTCTTTCAAGCAGCTAAGAAGTCCAAAATGCAGCCTGAACTAATTTTGTTACTATGTTTTCTGGGTTTTTGTGATCTGGTTTTTATTGCTGGCTACTGCTGTATTACTTTTGAGTTTTCTTTCATCCTTCATAATACACTGTCTTCTTAATGCCAGGATATTTGAAAGGCCTTAGCAGTAGATTCTTTTATGGCATTTAGTAGATTCAAGATTCAAGTTAGTGGTAGGATTATAGGAATTTTTCACTTAACTTGTTGCAGTTGCTTCTTACTTAAGTAATCATGGCATTTCTGGTTTATAATGTGTGTGATTTGCAAGTTCTCAACAGAAAAAAATTTGCTTTAATGAAGGCATTAAAAGAGGATTTAAACAATGCCGTATGTGACTGTATTTTTTATTCTTTTCTTTTAGCCGCCAAAATCCCTTACGGGCCTTCTGGTGCGACCAGAATCCCAAGTGCAGGATGAAATGGATGAAACACAGGCTGCTGTCAGGCAACGACTGGATAAAGAACTCATTCGTCTTTTTAACCTCTTGTTAGTTTGTTCCATGTCTGTGACTGACAGGTACAGTGCAAATGGACCTGCCTCTGTCATTCTGACCAGGCATCATAGCACCTATTGCTGCTGAATTTTGGTCACAATTTGAATGTTGTTACAGCATGGCTCAATTGCTCTGAACCATGAATATACACTCTAGAAGTGAAAATCAACATTGGATATTCCTTTTGACTGTAAAATCAGGAAATGAACCAGGAAATTTGAAAGAGAATGTGCTAGTGGTCACTTAGCAAGTGGATAATTAAATGGATTGCATGGAGGAGATGGGCTATTTCGCTGCTGCAAATTTGCATGAGCAAATGGTGACTTCATTGATTTTGTAGCATGTATTTATAGCAAAGTAAAACATTGAAATATTGGAAACAGCAATAAATGCTTATTTTCTTTGAACTCCTTTTTGGCCTATTTGCAACAGCTACTTTTAGCATGAAGTTCCAGCCTTTTTCTGTCGATTGAGCAAATACAGAAATTTAAATTATTTTTTCTTCAAATTTCTCATAAAACTTTTCCCACATTAAATCTCTCCATCCAAATGTATCTTAAGAGCTAATAAAATTTCAATTTAAGATATTTGATTGTTTAGTGTCACAATATACCTTTGTGTATATTGTGAAAATATTTTCAAAATATCTTTTTCTTTATTTCCACTTGGTTATTTTCTAAAAGCTTTGACAGTGGGAAAAAGGCATATTATAGAAATCCATGCTAGTTATGTATCTCACACTCCTATTTTTTTAATCTATTTAATTCTAGATTTATTGTGTTTTACAGGAAATGTTTTAAACTTGTCTCGTGAATCGGAATGAAACTAAGTGTAACAGGCCATACATATAAGAGTTAGACTTGATAATCCTTGTCTGTCTCTTCCAACTTAGAATATTCAAGACACGGTGTGATTCTGGAACTGCTTAGTTTTGCAGCTCTTCTCAGTGTGTCATCCATTGTCCTCAAGCTCTTGCTCATTGTTTAGCATGTTCCTTAATAATGAGTTATATCTCATTAGTCTTTTTTAGTTAAGCTACTTCATTGTAATCAGATGCAATGTTTTCAGAACCAAGGAAAAGCTAGAAATGACAAATTTGATTTCATATTACTCTTTGCATAATGTAATATTAAGTAATTGAGATGCTGAGCCTCACAGGCTAACAGTAAGAAGAACCAGGCATTGGCCTTTTTCAAAATGATTCTTTGTAACAGCTTCATATTGATGGTTCATCTGTTTTGTTTTTTGACAATTAAACCAGAGAGAGCTTGGAACTTGCTGGCTCATTCAGAACAGAGCTGGCTCTGAAGCTGCTTCAGTGCTTAAGGCTAACAGATGCACCACATTTTTATGGACTCCCATCACTGGAGAGAACATTACAAGGAATGGTTCATGTTACTGCACTTCCAGGCTGGAGTACCTATTCTGCTGCAGTTGATCCTGTCACAATTTGTAAGAAATATTTAACAGGTCTTCTTGAGGTGAGTAGCTTATGCTCTTAGTTATCTTTTGGTTTGAATTCTGGTAAAGAACTGTAACTAATGACAGTAGGCTTTTTACAGTGTACTTTTAGTGAATGTTGTCAGTAGCAATAGGTGTGGGAAGGATGCTTTTTCCTGCTAAGTAAGTAGGAATGATATGGAGACTAGATTGAGTGATGTGTGTCTGTAGTTGTGAGATTGGTTGTATTGCATGTGCTTTCATCATTGGTTTAAGAGGTAATACAAAGTGACTGAAGTTTTAAGCAAGATAAAAAATATATCTGGTGTTTTTAATAACTGAAACTCCAAGAGGAAAAATCCAAGTTAACTTCCCCCAGGCAAAATCCACATATGAAAGGTGGTCTGGGAGAATAGCTTGTTGAGTAGATTGTTGACACAGAGAAAGCAGAAAAGAGGTAATTCAAGGGGCTGCAGTTGTTTGAAAGACAAAATTTCATTCTATTTTCAGTGTTCTTCATGTATTCCAAGTGCATGGATGTGTTAGACAGCTAGCTTCTGCTCCTAAAATTAATGTCTTTTGAAAACTCCAGCCTTCTAAAAAAGGAAAAGCATAATGCTGTCTTTCTGTTAAACAGAATTAACATCTTCAGTAGTGCACTTTTAGAAATTTTTAGTTCAAATACCAATACATCTGATGAAGAAAAGATATAGTTTTAGGGGCCTTAACTTGCCAAGATGTCTTGAGTAGAAGGAAATAAACATTTTAGACCTGTTTGATAAGATGAGCTCTGTCACTTGAAGTGTAGACTAAAAATGGCACTAAGGTTATAGATGTTGTCATGCAAATGAAAGAATATTACTGCTAAAAATAATAATAAATATTATGGCATGCAATGAACTTGTGTGTGTAAGCTCTTGTTGAGAAGAATTAGGCAGTTTTATTTGGCCTAAATATGAAAGTAAATGTGGGTGTCTTTTGGAGGAGAATGGAGAAAGTGAGTATTAAGAAAACTTCTGTGGGCTGGGACACTGAAAGGAAGAACAAGAGCAGAAATGCAGTGGCTTAAATCACTGTGTTTTTGTGGAGAAAAATAAATCTAGAAGTGTAACTTCTAAGATGATTATTTTTTTACAAAGTATTTTGGGGCATATTTTGTTGAAAGCAGCATGTCTTTTAATATGCTTTTAATGCCTTTTAATATGGTTACTTACTTGGTCAGACACTTTATTTTATGTTAAGATCCACTGACCTTTATTTCTGTTTATTAGCATTTGATATAGAAAACTGATACATTTCTTCAAATCACCATGAAGTATATAAATGACACTTTCTCTTGAACACTGAATTTTGAAATGAAAAATTATTTTTAATTCCAAACATAGCAAAAGAAAACCAAAAGAAAAAAAGAAAATTAAAAAAAAAAGAAAATAAATGAACTTTCAGCTCCTTGAAAAGAAACTTTCAGGTTTCTATTCAGCTTAGAGCTTACTATTAAGCTTGACTATATTCTTCATTTCAATAAATAAAAAACTACAGTTGTTCAGAAGTTTAAGTGTATAGGAACCCATGACATGACCAAATGACTCAGAAATAAAGAAATTGTTAAAATTCAGCTAGAAATCTATCAACTTTCATGAGTTTAAATAATGATTTAGTGTGTAAGACAGTTTGTACTCTGTGTGCTGTTTACAGTAAAGCTTACATGAACTTGTTCCTCCACTCTTAGGTCATCTCATCATTTTATGTTGAGTGGGGGGGAAATGCCATGTCCTTCATGGGAAAAGGTGTGACAAAAAGCACAGTCCTTTGCTTGCTTCACTTGTCTCACGAAATGATGGCTCAAGCCAAGGATATGGTGAGTGCATTCCAGTTGTCCTTATCTCCTCACTGGTGAGGGCTGTGCACAGAGATTTCAACTGCTGGAGTTCAAAGATAACTTTCTGTCATGATTTAGGAATGGTACTCTCCAACTGAGAGTTTAATCCTGCTAAAACCAGACCAACTCTTCCTTCCCTTTCAACTAGAAGCACAAAAGACAAAAAAACCCCACATTGATCTCATTTGGTCTATAATCGTAGATAAATGTACAGGATAGACTATAGTATACAAAATGAAATTGGTTTGTAAATAATTCCGTGGATTTTGAAAGGCCTTCTTTCAGAATAAGTGTCATTTCCTTTTTATAAAAAATGAAGCATTGGGATTTTCTATAGGATGAATAAATTCCAAAATTTATAACATCATTATTTCTTCAGCCTCACAGACAACAGGCTTTCTAACCTGTGTTTAAACATTTATGTACATAGGACTTTCACAATTGTGTGTGTGTGTATATATGAAAGAATATGTACATACATGGAAAAAGGATTGCCAGATAAAAGGAGCTATCATTATATACTAGCAAAATTCATATTGTGCTTTGTGTTCATGTACATGTTTGAGGGCTAGATTTGCCAGTTTAGTAAGATAGCCTTTATCATGAAGCAGTTGAAGCAAATTCAACAATTAAGTATTATCTTAAAGAATTAAAATCCAGTCTTCCTAATATCTGTGATAGCCACAAATGAAAACCTTTCTTTATGGTCAAGCACACATGTAATTAGAAATTGCAGTATACCTGCTTCTCCAAATTCCAGGTGTCTCTTTCTTCAGCTCTCTACTCCTTTTTCAAGATACTAGGTACTGGAAGAGTTTATTAAAATTGGGAGGGGACAGAGCTTTAAGTACACTGCAGGGAGACAGCAGGCTCCAAAGACTTAGATCATAAATGCATAGATGAAGGTGTGGACTTGATTTTTTAAGTATCATTGCTAGTATCATTGCTATTATTTTCTTGTGTTTCTAAGTCATACTCTGTGTTTATGGCAGTTTTACTGTTGAGACTGTACTAATAATTTTTAGTCTCAAAGAAATTTTAAAACCTGGCTGTTGTTTACAATCATGTGATTTAGTGTCAAATCCTTATGGAAAGAGAAATACAAAATTATCCTTTCTCTGTGCAATTAGTGTTACACAAAGCTGTTTTAGTAGTTGTTGGTAGCTCACACTGTTAGTACACTGGTATGGATTGAAAGATTTATAAAATAATTTCTTAATTTGTTTTCTGTTTGCTAATCAGGACTGGATATCTCTTTGGTCTTTGCCGTATGATAGTGGTGAAGAGCAAGTTCTGTCACATCTAGGTCTGGCATGGCTGGTTCCTTTATGGGTAGATAGAGATCCTGAGGTTTGTTACTGTGATATTAACTTCATATCTTATTTTGACCTTTAAACATTAGAAAATTTTTGATTAATTAATGTATTTAGTAGTAGAACTGCTGTTCCGAATTATTTAAAATGTTTCTAACTCTATCCTAAATAGCAGTAATAATACAGTAGGGAGAGTGTTTCCATATAAACATCATCTAAGAAATCCTTCCTTGTGTCTTGTGCTTTCATTAGTCACTCACTGTCATGATTCATTGGCAGTTTTTCTTGTCATTGCTGTAACTTAGCTGCAAAGCAGAAACATTTACATGATCTAAAAATTCAGAGCAAATGTATTTAATGGAATCTGTTAAATTATGAGTTTGTTAAATGGACTTATTTTCAAGTGGTAAAATATGAAGAATATTAAAGATTATCTTGCTTAGTTTTGAATACTTAAAAATAATTTTGTTTATTCACTTTGCGAATAAACACAAGTGAATTTAGTTGTGATTGTGAGTAGAGAGCAAGAAAAATACAGGAAAAGAGGTTGTTACTTTTGAAATTATTCTCTTAAGCTCCAGATTCAGTTGATACAACTTAATAATAAAAAAAAGTATTGCTAATTACTGTAAGAAATACCACTTTCTGTTATGCTTGTATGTACTAGGTCAGATTTACAGCACTTGGAATAGGATCAGCTCTTACATCTCTTGAAATGGGATGTATTGCTTTAGCAGAAAGCTGCCAGAATATTTCAGGAGGCCTGTGGGGAACGGTGATAAACATCCTTCTGGATCAATCTGAATGTAGCATGGTTCGCAGGGAGGTATGTTTCTTGTGTCCTTCTGCTGTTGTAGATTGTCAATTTGTAGATTTTGATTATGGAGAAAAAAGATTTTTTATTTTTTATTGTATATATCATTATCTGACGCTGCACAGCATCTGCTACTTTGTAAGTTAAACACTACCTGATTTAATATAAATGTTTAGCTGCTTATTTAGAAATTGCATAAGAAGGAGCAAATACAGATTACTTATTTCAAAAGAGAAATGACAAACAATACAAGTGAACTCATAAAAACTTCTAAAGCTTACTCGGTAAGATAAATAAGTTGCCAAAGCATAACTAATCAGTGTGATTTTAATGACTGCTTTGTAACATTTATGAATGCTTTGGTACAAACTCATCACCTGATCTGCAGTAAATACGTGTTCATTGCAGACATGAAATATCTAATTTATCTAAGCACTAAGGTTTACTGGTGAGAACTGAAGGTCTATACTATGGTAGAACTACACATAGCATTGTATATTGATGAGTTTAAGATCTGTACATTTTATTTGCATTTTTTTACAGTTCTAGTTGTAAAATTTTCCTTCTGTTCTAATCAATAAGAAATAAAAGCTCTGACACTTGGTGACTTGTGTTTTTCCCAGCTCTGCTGCTTAACTAATTTTATTTTCCAAAGTAATATTTGAAATTATGTCTTAAAATGCCTTTGATAATGTGTCCTTCATTATTTTATTTAACTCCAAATTATTGTCTCTTAAGAGTCACATCATTGACAAAAGATTGACAAAATATATAAAAGGAATCTCAATCCATGCACATGACATGTGAAGTGTGTGTAATATAAATTAGAAAAACAAACATGCTGTGTATTTATAAAAAGGAAAATATTTTCAACATGTCTCTGTCCTAATGGGTTCACCACATTGTCCCAGTTATTTTTTAATAATTAAAAACCCCAATACATAAGGACAATGGAGTGACTAATTATAAACAATTATCTAGGTTTTTCTTTTCAGGAATTTTTCCCCTAGTAATTGTAATGCTTGTTCTGTACAATTGACTGTGCTGAAACAGTGATGAAAGTATTTTATAAATAAATTTGTTTCCTTGTGGTTTCCATCCCATCTTTTCCTTGTCTTTTTTTATACCAGCCTGCTCTTGGGCCATGCTCTAATGACATCTCTTGTAAGTGAAGTTTGAGGGCCTGGAAGTTATATCCTTCTAATTATTTTTTCCCAGCATGAACATAAGAATTCTGTATATTTCAACATATATCTGAAGCAGTGGAATAATATGTAGACAGTACTCTTCAATCTGATGTGGCTTTTTGAACTGTGATGGCTAGATGGCAATACTGATGCTTTAATTTCTTTCAGGCTGCTTTTATTCTACAAAATCTGCTTGTGATTCCAATCCCTACAGAAGACAGGAAAGACTGTATTTGGCAAGTGAGTGACTATTAAATTTGATAACAGAGGTCGTGGTGTCGTAGAGAGATGTCATTCGATATGAAAAGTTGTGTCAGAATGCCTGTATAATAGGAACTTAAAAAATTACATGTCTAAGGTTACATTTTGGAAAGAGAAATAAATGGATAGACAAACTTCTCTCAAACTTTCAGCAAGCTCAATAAAACAACCAAATTTAGATTACATATATGTTGCATTTCATGAATGTAGTATCTTTGCTAGGAAACTTGCTTACTTATATGGTATATCATTAATGTTTTAGGATAGAAATTGATAATTTATTTTACTCACACTTGAAATGCAGGTAAAACATGATTTGAGGTGCATGAGGAAGAGGAAATGCTGTTAATGTGATGTTTATAAAATGTTTTGAAAGAAGCATGAAGCAGTTTGTCACTTAAGTCAATTTAAATGCTTCTTGAAGACAACCGCTTACCCAAAGTGAAGGGAACTTTAGACCAGGTTGCTTAGGGCTGTTTCCTGTTGGATTTTGAGTTTCTCCAAGAATGGAGACTCCACAGTCTCTCTGGACAACTTGTTCTCATGTTTGGCTACCCTCAGATAGAGAGTTTTTTTCCTTAGGTTTAAATAGAATTTCCTCTAGTTTTTGCTCGATGCCATTTCTTCTGTCACTGGATACCAGTGAGAGGAGTCTATCTCTCTTTACCTTCCCTTATCAGATATTTTTTAAATTGATAAGATGCCCTGGAGACTTTTACAGTTCTGTTCTTGAGTCAGTCATCTTATTTTACTCTCAGCAAGTCTGGTTCATTGTACATCAGGATATTTGGATCTTAGCTTGCAATTTTTAAATTTTTTTGTGACCTTCATATCTGTTTTTAATGTCTGTCTTGCTCCTTTTAGTGTGTGAGATTACCTGTATGGGAACAGAGTATATTAGTTTTTGAAGAAATTTGCTGATGCAGCAATATTATTTTTAATCTGTTCCTTTCTGCAAAAGATCAAGTTAGTGCTGAAAAGCATTCCAGCTGTTTTACTAGGATAAGTTATCTACGATTCAGCTGCACCCAAAATTGATTATGCTATTTCTTGGAGTTGAATTATACAGAATGTCTCATCTTTTCTTTACATGTAATCATAAAAGATGTGGAAGCAATTTTACAAATCTGGCCCTTGTTTCAGTCTTACTACTTCTAATTTATCAATATAAATAGTAATTGCCTAAATTCATAATAGTAGGGGGTAACAAGAGGGCAGCCATTGTAGCTTGTCAATATAGACTCTATTAAAAGTTGCTTTTTAGCCTTTTATAAAAAAATTCAATTACTATGGTGAGGTGACAAAAATTGAATCCAGTTGCACAATTCTGGATGAATTCCAGTGCAATTAAGAGAAGCTTTGAGTCAATGTGATTCTTATTAAGAACTGCATTTAATGGAAATTGCTCATCACTTAAAAAGCGTTCATGCTGAAAGATGTTATCAAAAAACACTTCATGGTTACTGGTAAATTAAAACTGTTCAAAATAAAAACAACAATTAAAACTGTAACATACCACCAGGATAAAATTTTATATTTCAGAGTAACGTTTTTCCTTTGTACTGAATAATGTGATTTGTCTGTTTCCTTTAGTGCCAGGAAGAAAAGGAGAGCTATTAAATGGATCTTGGTGAATAGTAGGAATACAGTGCTATAGCCAAATTAGAACATTACTATTTTATTCCTTAGGCATATAGGACTGGAAAAAAAAGTAGAAATAGAGTTCGCAGGCCAGTATCTTCATGAGAATGTCTCTAATGTTACTTTTGTCTAGTTGATCTGCTTTATAATATTTCATTTTGCTATGTTACTTAAAAAATTTCCTACGCTGCTCTTTAGTCATGAGTCAGGCCAACCTGTGTGAAGCACTCTAAGAGTGCAGCAGACTGTGTTGTATAAAGATTGCTGAAGTGAGAGCACTCTGTCAATGTAATTGATGAGTAACTCTTTCAAGGCCCCCCCACTGTACAATAAAGTATCTGGCATGGCTTTTGAAACTGGCAAAGACAATCCTGGGCAGTAAAATTTGGACTAAATTTCTCAGCATTTCCTAAGTTTGCACTTGTCATAGTCAATACAGTCTAAGTCTATTGCTGACAGTGTATTATTAGTGTTTTATAATTCATCATAAATAGTTTACTTGAAATGCTGCATTCTGCCTCAAACTGTTCAGCATATCTCATTCTCCGCTAGCTGATGTAAAAGGCAAGTAGTGAAAATAGTTTTTGCATTACAGAAACCAAAGAGAAATGAGAGTAACAATCTAAAATTTTGGTGATAACTTATCTTGTAATACAAAACAGTATTACTGCTTCTATTGTATCTGGTTTTGGGTTTCATTTTTGTAATTGGGAAATAAACTTGTATCCAGTGTAAATGAAGGGTTTGAGGAAGAGTCACTTGAGGATAAATAGTGTTTTCAAATTACTTATTTTCAGTTGATCCAGCTCTGCTCTCTCCTGACTGCCAGAGAAAGTTTCTAACTAGCACTGAAAGTTTTTCTTTCCATAATTTTAACTAATATATTTTTGAACTACTGCAGGATGCCCTCTAAAACTACCTTCCTGAATGTAATTGATTTGAATTTTTGAGTTCTTCTGACTTCTTTGCATTTCTAATTTTTATGGTCAGTCTAAACAAGATTATGTGTAGCTTAATAAAACTTTTTGGGTTTTGTGTTAACATGGAAAATACTGAAGAAATATTTAGCAAAGGTAGTCAACTTAAACTGTTATTTGAAATATGACTAGAATCCATTATCTTAAGGTATGAATCCACTGCTCTAGCAAATTTTCCCTGATGTCAGTATTTGAAAAGAAATAATTGAAAACCATACTTCAAGGAGAATTTTTTTGGTTATGTCTTGTTTTCTACAATAATCTTTTTTCACAGAAGATTGACATAGCTAGATGTAGTATAATGATGGTATACTTCAGGGCAGGAGGACTTTTTCAGGATATTTAGTCTTATCTAAGTGTTGTTTTTACCTAAGGAAAACTTTTTCATTGCTTAGTACCTGTAAGTAGAAATAAATGAGACATTAAAATTGTAAAGTCTACTGATACATTTACTGTCTTGAAGCCACTCATTTACAGCTTTTCATGAGTTCTGACCTAACTGTTAGCACACTTATCAGGACATAAATAGCTGTTTGATTTTTCTAAGTCATGACAGCTTTTGTAAAATATAATGATTTAGCTCGTTAAAATCTTAATTTCATTTTTGGAATTTATTAGTTACAGCCTGTAAACCAGTGTACACACATATACACAACATTAGCCCTAGTTAGGGTGGATTTTTCTGACAGTTCGTTCTATATAAAACATTTCTTTAAAGTAATGATGTCTGTGAATTTAATGTCTTCAGGGTCCTTGTGTGCATGATGAAGAATCTGGCCTCTCTCAGACAGGAATACCTGCTCTTAAAGCCCTTTTGTATCACTGCCAGTTCTATGAACATGTGAATCAGATGGTGAAACACTGTTACCTGGGATGTTACATGTTTGATTTGAATTCTTATAAGGAAGACAAGCTCAGCATAGAAAAAGGTGGTGTAACTGGTAAGTGATGTTGCTGTAATCTTCTGGTGTTTGAAACCTACTTAAATAAAGTGTTACCTCCAATAATTCTGTTCCCCTCTATATAAGAGGGGAACATAATGTATATAAACCCTGTACTTAAATATGTTGTGAAGTCAAAAGATTGCTGTGAGGATTCAAGTAGATAAGTCTCTAATTTAGTTCAGAAAAAGTTCTGGGCTGTTATTTACATCTTCAGAAAGTTGAAAATGGAAAAGACGTAATTGGTTCTGCAGTAAATTTTCTCCCAAAATATTGGGGGTAAAATACTTTTAACAATTTTCACTTTATGACATCCAGTCAACTTTCATACAAGGAAAATTTGGGAAAAATAAATACATTAACTTTACTTAGATTCCTGTTTCTTCATGTGTTCAGCTTCAAAGTTACATGAATAGGAATGGACTCTAATAATCTGCATTCTAAGACATTCAGATATGGAATTTAATTCCTAGACTGATGAAATGTAATACTCAGATTGGGGTATTATTTGTATATTTTTAACCTGTATTCCCTTGGAATATCTCAGCTCTAACTTTTATATTTACTAACAATTTATTGAACAATATTTCTAAGGCTCACTGTGATGTATTGTGGAGACACACTTCCTTGTCCAAATATATCTGATGATTGTAAGTTTAGAAAGCTAGGGGATTTTTCAGAGATCAATTAGTAAAAGCTGTCACAGGGCAGAAAATTAATGAGCGGTTTTTTTTTTTCCTTTTCTTACCTATTTTTGTGGACCTTAATTTCCATATTTCCGTCTTTTAAGGCTGCTGATCTAAATAGTTCTTTTTAAGTGTGTGTCATGGGTAGAGAGGGAGCTTCAGACTAAGTTGTTTAGAGAAGCCCTGCCACTGAGTCCCAAGGTGCAGGAAGGACCCCTTTGCTCTTTAAATGTCTTCTTAGAGAGGAACCTGTCTGCGGCTGGATTCAAACCTAGACCCAGACCTTTTCAGTGGTGTAAATCTAAGGAATTGTAGAGATGTGTTTCAACCTTTTTCTGACTTTATGTTGTGAGATTAAGGGTTGCAAACCAGATATATTTATATAAAAATGAATTGCTTACTATGATAAATGACTAGACAAAAAGATCATAATCAGAATTATTTGCTACACAGTATAGAAGGTAAAACTGCTAGTGTAGTATAATGTACTATATGAAAGGAATTATGTTAAAGCAACTACATTAAAGCTGACAAAAAAGAAACAATTGTTAAGTAGAGATTGGTGTTACTCACCCATGAGAGTTTAAAGTGATTGACTGTCAGTCATATGTCTCAGGCCAGCTGGGCCTTAGGATTTTTAGATAAGAAGTGGCAGACATGATAAAGTATCCTTCAGCTCTCTATCAGGATGCTTAACTTTTGGGGTCGATGAGTCAGGCTGGTTTAGTGTAATTCAACACCAAAAGCAGCATGACACCCCCTCTCAGTTCACCACTTAGAGCTTTACAAATTAAAGTATTGTTTGAGTTGTTTTGCACATTCCAGGCTGAGCATCCTGCTGGATTCTGCATTTGGTAAAGCTGTTCCAGAGGCATGAACAGAAGAGAAATGTTACTTCCCCAGCTAAGTTATGACTTTATGACAGACCCAAGGAAAAGGAGCATTCTTAGTTAACTAACTGAGAGAAATACCTTGCCAGTACACAAAATTCCAGCCATAAAAATCCTCAATTTCTTCAGCGTCTGCTTTATTTTATCTATAAGTGTAATTTTTCAGTCCAACCCATTTTGCTGCTCCCATGGTTCTCTAAATTGTGACTTTTGGTAGTTCTGTGAGCTCCTGTAATGTCATATCTAATAGTAACTGAAAATGTAGAATGGTACAACTTTTCAGTGAGCAATTGAGATACATTTTATTCAGAGTTTGCAAAGCAAAGCCAGAAAATACAGTATTTCAGGAATAAGAAATGATATTTTTGTTTCTTTAGAAAGGGGAGAACAGGACCTCAAGCTTATTGGGTTTTTCCCTATGTAGTTTTCTCATATTTTTTAGGAATGTATAAAAGTCATCTTCAATGTAATGTTAAAAATAAGATTGTTAGTTCAGTTTAGTAATTACTAAAGATACATATAGGACATCTACTTTTGCAGGTTTGCACTCACAAACTGTGTAGTCTAACTTTATTCCTTGTTATTTTCTTTTCTAAATATATGACAGCTTCAAAAGTATTACTGACAGATTTGTGCTATAACATTTTTGGCACTTTTTATTCTGAAACAGATTGACATAGTAATTCTGCCTTTGTTGTATTATGAATATGGGTCCTCTTGAAACGAGTTCTCTTAAAATGCGAATTTGAAGTTTTTTGAAGAGAAGGATATCAGTTTATTATGTGTTATTTGAGACCTTAGTATAGTGCTTCAGTACTTTTGTACTCTTGTGTTTTAACTAAAATGAAACTAAAATGTTTAAAATGACTGAGGCTATGCAACTGCAGTTTGAGTGTAGTTTTTTCTAGACTACTTTATGTTTCACTGAAAATCTTTTATTTCTGTTTATTCAGGTAATTTGATTTGTAAGATTTCATAGATACAATGTGTGAAAACTTGTGTTCTGAGATCTTCAGAAGGATAGCTGTGCTTGGCAATTTTTTCACTGAAACAGTCCTTTAAAAAGCTTGTTACAGTAATTTTGATTCTTATTTTTTTGCCCTACAGATTTTGATGATTCTCTCAATCTTTGGAAGGCTCCACCTAGTCAGAGAAAATCTTCTCATTCTCACTCAACATCTGAAACTATGGTAACTTGCAGAGTAATTATTAATTTTAAATATAAAGTTGTTTGTGAACTGCTTTCAAGAAAATTAGCACTCTTAAAATTGTTAAAAAAAACTCTAGCAAAACTCAAAACCTGTACTCAATCAGAAATTAGCTGTGAAATTAAGTTGAAATTTACTCCAATGTAGCTTTAATATGCTGCAAAAACCCTTTTGTGATTCTTAATCTGAGCAAAAATAAATAAGGCAGCTTGCCTTGACTAGCTAAATGCGTAAGACTGTATTGAATTCTATAGCTTCCCACAACAAGGCATATTCTCTAGAGATTACTGTGTAATTGGCTTTATTGACAAAATGCAGTTGTCTCCATTTCTGGTTGTCACTTCTGTTGCTTTTATCCAAATTGTCTGTTCAGAGTGAACCTGTGTTTACACAACACAGCTACAGAACTGGATCAATCAAAGCCACATAAATACATTGGGTATTCTGGGCCATAATAAACCCTGGATTCTGAAAATGCTTTTGTAGAAGTTAAAAGTGGCACAAGTGCTTGCAGACATGGGAAACAGAAAGCAGGTGGCTGCTTAAAAATTTGTTTCTGACTATGGCAATGAAAAGCAGTACACATGTGCCATCTTTGATGGCAAATGCATGAGGCAAAATTGAAAGACATTCTTTCAGTTCCAGAGTAGATTTGTAATATTAGTTCAGGCTGTGGAGGAAGCTTTTATAACATTCATTAGTTACCTGATAAAAATCATGTATTTTTCAAAGACTGCAGTATAGATCCAAGAAAACTGACATGTTGCACTGAACGTGAAACTTTAGTTTCATATTTAAAATTAATTTCATTTATGAATGACCATCTGATCTATTACTGAATCCAGAATATCATTGTTTAGAAATTTCTTTTCTCTTAAACAGATGCATGTGTGGATTTGACAAAGGCTGATAAATCACAAGATCCTATATTTTTTCTTAACAAAAATTTCTCTGCCTAATTTTGCTGTGGAACATAGCAAAAATAAAAACTGAAAAACTAGTATTAAAATTTTGTCTCAAAAGTATTACACAAGTGTAATTTCCATGTTCTTGTGATTCTCTATTATAAATTTATTCCTGTCTAGTACTGATAATGCTCTCTTCCATGTTTTTAATAATTGAGGAAAAAGTGCACTTTAGTTGTAAAGTTATTTCTCATTTTCAGAAATTTTATTAATTAATTTTATTTTCATTAATGAAGAACAACAACTCCCCAGCCCCTTAGGGTTATTTTATAAACAAATATTCAAATTTGAAGATCAAAACTAAAATAAATGAAAGTGCATGTAAATCAGGAAGTATATGCAATCATGATTGCTCCTTAAAAACTATTTACATAAGAATCTCAGATTTTTTTAAAGCAGTTCTTCCTAGATCACTTTTTACTGAATAAATTGAGTGCCACTTACTTAGAGGAGTGAAAGTTGACCAAATTTCATCTGATTTTGTTCACATTACTTGAAGACGAAGTTAAACTGCAGCAATTCTTATCAGGGTTTGGTGTCTAATCTACTTAAAATTGTGCTTGAGTTTTTATGAAGAATTGGAAAAGTTCATAGCGGTAAATTTCTTAAGCTTCAGTAGTTAAATAAAGAAAAAAATAATTTCGAATCTACTAGATCAAATTAATGTATCATATTTTTTATGTGTAAAGTGGCAACATAGTTTAACACAAAGACTTTAGCTCTACTATTCCATTCACCAGACACACAACTAATTATTAACACTGGAAGGTACAGTGTAGTACTAAGCTACACTAATTTATATCAGTCTTCCACATATTGTAGATTTCATACTTGGTAAGATTAGGGTCTTACAGCTTAAAACACGTGAGTTTTATAGAAGTCTATGTTTTGTTTTGTTTTCCTTCTTTCCCTGACATGTACAAAGATTCTTAGTCCCACTAAGACTTTGATTGTCATTTCTGGAAGTTAATTTCCCTTTGTCCTTCAGTCCTTCATGGGCATTTTTAGCAGCCGTAAACTTCATTTAGTTTTTTTCATTTACTAAGTTTCTTACCTTTAAAAAATGCCAGTACTGACTTTGACATCTTGAAATTTCCAAGCTGCAAGATGTAGAGGTCTGATGTTCCAATGCCACTATTAATTAGGAGAAAAAAGGTGGATGAGCGAAACTTGGATGGAGGCTGATTGTAAACTCTGTTTCAGAGAGCAGTTAGCTAAGTGTGTATCTAGTGAAATTAGGAAATACTTCTGAAAACCTGTCCTGAAATCTCAAGCATTTGTGATTTACTCCTGCATAACTTCAAACTTTTGGGTCACAGTTTGGCCCAGTTTCTGTTTCGATGTATGAATAAAGAAATATATTTATGAAGTCATTGCAAACAAAAGTTTGTAGAAGTTTATTGCTATATGTTGGATGTTGATGGTGCCGGGAAGATACTGCTATTCCAAGGCCACCAGATGGCGTGCTTTCCCCGTCACAGATGGAAAGGAATCTGTAGGTCTCCCTGAAGGGACAAATGTGTTTTAGATGTGTGGCACAGATTTGATGAAAACACCCACAAATACTTGAGAACAAGCAATCAAACCAATTAGATTGTTTCTATTGAAAACTCTTCACTCATATTTTAATAACATAAAAAATTTGATCTAGATATGTCCATATTGTTTCCTATTCCTAACATTCTATTAAATTTCATGTAACCAGTTCTTTATTTGAGCTGTCTGCTATCATGAGCTGATTTCACATAGAGCCATATGACCATAACTGAAAGTTGCAACTAAATTACTTTTTGGCTTTATAGTTTTTCCTCCATCCCCAATTATTTTTCCAAGTTTGCAGAAATAAAATTGATAAAATTAAAAAGAGAGTCAGAAATTTCACAGAGACCATAAGCAAAATTTTGTTTGTTTTATAGAGTAAAGAATTGTCATGTAGGGATGAAAAAATTAATGGTTTGCTGTAATAGAAAAGACAGCAGAACTGGATTATCTGTACTGTGTTAACTCATATGGACTGTATTTTGTATCTTTAATATCCCAGTGGATTACAGATTTTGGTCAAATTTATCTTTATTTCTCTGTGAACTGGAATGTGGATACTGCAAAAGATTGTCATTCTGAGATGATTAATAATCTTGGTCTTTTATGGAATAAATAGTTTAAATGTTAACTCAGGTTATCATTAGAGAAGGTTATTAAGGATTAACTCAGGTTATCCTTACTCTTGTTTTAACCACCATGTTTGGTTTGTGTTTCATAGATATGATAAGAGATCACCCATTTGCATGGAATTAGCGACTTGCTTTACATTGCATAAATGTGCTAGGGCTGTTCTGTGTCCTGGAAATCTTAGCAAAACGAGCAGTTAGTTAAAAACTTGAGCTAAAAATGATGTGGGTTAAAGATCTACAGACATCTCTCAGACAGCTTGAAGTCATGGCCATTCTTTCCTATGAAATCTTCTTTGCTATTTTCTAAAAAAATGTGTGCTTTATTTTCTGGAACTGTGGTTACCAGAGTGTTATACAGTTAAGTGATTTAAACCTTTGAAAAGGGACCTGAATAGAATTAATCACTGCAAGCCTATTAAAGCAATGCCAGAGGGATTTTTGTACTAGAGGTTAAGAAAAGACCTTTTATTCCTATCTAGTAGATAAATGGCAAAACCCTCACATTTCTCCTGTGTTTCCACTCTGACAATTTTTGTATTCTTTTGAATTAGTTCTAATCTGCACTTGTCATCTCCCTCTTGACACACACAGAACCTTTTCCCCTTTTACATCCCCTTCCAAAGTTTCACTGTTCAGCAACACAATGCTTCATTGCTCCCAGGAACAATATGGTAGCAGTAGTAAATATCCTTTACTAAATACTGTGTGCCAAACTTACAGTTCGTCCTTATCAAAGGTGACTTAGAGAAGTGGCAATATCTTTTTTTTTTTTTCCCTGGAAGGCAGAATAGTGTGGAAACAACTTCATTGTATTACTGTATATTTTCTGTTATGACAGCAGAAAATTTTGGTGTTTAACCTATTTCCCACTGTGATGCAATTAACAATAAATGTTCCATCAGTGCAGGAATATGATATTTTTCTAACCAGCTAAAGCTTTTGCTGCCTTTTTTTTTTTAATGTAACTGAGAACTATTTATTTTCTTGCCCAAAGTATTTGGAGAGTCTTAGAAGAGAGAGAAAGAACAGTTGTATGAGGTAGCTGATACTTTTTGCTAATATGTGAAAGGCTGTATAATTCATAAGTATATCTTTAAGATGACTCTCAATATAGTTAATATAGTTACTTGTTTCAGAAAAACCATATGGAATGTTAGAAATTGCATTTTGGGTTTGTATTATTTAAGGAAAAGTGTTCTGGTTTTTCTCACCTATTAGAATGCTTGGAATTGATGTGTAGTGCTGAAAAAATGCAGAATTTGCCATGTGTCATGATGGATTAGCTTAATATAAATAATGGATTTTGGTAATTATTTAAATTAGCAAGCATAGAACTTCAAGTAACTTTTTTTAAATTGGCAAATATGCTTTTTAGTTGTGCAGTTAAAATAGGATTTGAATTTCAATCACTCAGTACAGCTTGGTACTGCATTTTACTAATAAGAAAATAATATAGCCAAGCATTTTCCTGGTGTTTATGTGATCCAAGCTCTCTGTGTTTTGGACATTATGTGCTCTATCTATGTGCTCTATATTTTGGACACTCTTTGTGCTAACTCTGTGAGCTCTATGTGCTCCCTGTGTTTTGAACACACCCCCAGATCTTACTGTACCTTGTTTTATGTGTTACAATAATCCTCTGACTTTTCTTGAGGAATGACTGAGCAGATTTAAGAAGAAAGACTCGTGGTTCTAGGATGAACAATAGTGGGACCAGAGGAAAATGTGGGAGAAGAGGAAGTGTACACCATGGAGGTTGCAAAGTTACAATAGCTAGGAGCAGAGTGATCTGTGATTTCCTTCCCTGCACCCTTTTTGTCTGTTAAATCACTTTTAACATTTCCTTGCGTAAAAATATATTCCAGCTGTTGGAAACCTTTGAGATATTTCATGCTGTGGTGTGTTCTTAAGTTTGTTAGTTTGCTCCCCCCATTTTCTGTATTAAATGGTTTCTTCCTTTCCCAGGACCCTGCCAGTTATGTTGCTATGGAAATGAAACTGCTCCTCCCTTGGTTTCTCTTATAAAGTGAAAGTTGTTTCCTCCTTGGGGTCAGTCAATCACCCCTTTTCTCCTCCCAGGTTTCGAGAATTTTCTTTTCTCTGGGAGTTATGGTTGGCTGTAGCCCCGGAGCCCCTCCTATGATTTATAACAGTTGGTTACTTTAGTATATCAGTTATGTTTCGTACCTCCAAATATGTATTTCTATTGGATAGCCGGGTTTCCCTGCCTTCTTCCCCCCTTTTCCCTTAAAACCCTCTCCTGCCCCCTGTTCGGTGCCATTTGCTGGGTGTTTCCCCTCCTTGTTGGTTCTTCTGTAATAAACTGACAGTTTACCCCCAGCAAGTGGTCGCCTCCTAATTCGTCTCTCACCGCGCTGCTCCGAGCTATCACCCAGCTCAGCTCAAGGCCAAGACGCCGAGGGGGGCTGTTTTCTGATGCGCAGGGGCCCTGGCCTTCGCCCCTCACCAGATAGCCGGATACCAGGGCCGTTCACGCCCCCGCGCAATTTCAGTCTTCCTTAGAAAGCTCACTGTGAGGAAAAATCTAATAACACCCTTCAAGTTCTGACTCTGTTGGGATTTTCATTGGATTCTCCTACATTCTGTATTCTCTGCTTTATATAGTTATACTCTTGGAGAAAACTGTCTTGTGTGACTATTCCATCTAGAAGATAAAAACCAGAAGTGAAAGAGTGTCTTGACATGATAGATACTTGTCCTGTGCTCTGAAACAAGTTACAGGTCTTCTTGTGTCACAAAAGCGCATAATTTAGGTGGATGCTGGGTCTTCTGATCTCAGGCTTTTGGTTTTAAACACAGTAGCAAGAGCATTAGGAGCTTTTGAAAACACACAAAATTCATAATGTAAATAGTGCAAAATGGGTAGGAGGAGCATGGTATTCTGTCAGTAAAGTTATCTACTGTCATTTAAGCATCTCATAGCTACACTATGAAATCAATACATTTAAGGATCACAGGATTAAGGTTAAGAGAAGTACCCAGAGTTCAAAAGACTCAGGGACATCAACTTTGACTGATGACAAATGCACTTGTGATATTTTTATCTGAGTGTGTCCTGGTACAAAGGGACAAGTGCTGATGTTCTCAGTAGAGCAAATAGTCCATGAAAAATTTGAGTTTAAATGCTTCAGTAATGTCTTTCTATCTTTATCCAAATGTAGGTAGAGTCAATTATATGGATGAAAAAGAAGGATGAAGAGAAGGAATTTCCAGTAACATGGGCATTGATCAGTTTTTGACTGAAATCTTTCAGACCGTTCATATTGCCCATCTTTTAATAGTTTCAATTATAGGGGTTTTTATCATATATATGCACACACATACTGGATAAAATCTAATCAAATTTATTTTGAACAGTAATATTTACATTGTATTTGACTTTGTTAGTTATGATGTGTTTTTTCCCCCTTCCTAAGCAGAATATAAAAAAAAAGACTAGTCTGTAAAAGCTGGAATCAACTGGTTTCCTTTTTATGGCTTTCTAGATTCTGTCTGCATCACCATCACTGGGGAGTGTTACTGAGCTTCAGGCAGCAGTTCCAGGCTCCGCCAGTTTTATTCCGGAAACTGTGGTTGATCGGCTTACGGCACAAGGTAGGTCAGGCTTGAGTCTTGTACCTGATGTAAATACAGTGTGTTCACCTGCCCATATTTCGGTGTTTGTCCATGCTGTGCATTGTACAGCTTGCATGTTGCTGGAGGAGTTGATGTTTCTAGTGGTTGTTTTAGAAGACAAATATTAAACACTTCCTTTAATATGAAATTTGACAGAAGCAAGTGAAAATGGTACCACTTCTAATGTAACTCAAGACAGGTTCTCTTCCTGGCATCTAGTCATGCTTTCAACACATCAGTCATGGTAGAGCTGTGATATACAAACATAAGTGTGTGTATGCACATACATGCACAAAGATTTGTAAGTAATTCTCTTTATATGAAGAAGCATAAAAATTAATATAATATAAAAATATATTTATAATCATGGATGTAGAGAGAGCTGTGTACAAATCAAAATATTTTTCTTTTCAAGAAAGTACTGGTAATTTGTGTCTTTCCAAATTTGCTAGTTATCTTTATTTAATGCCTGGTAGAGGGAGCATTTTATTTGGGAACTATTTCCTGTGTCCGATGTAATTTTTTTTTTTTTTTTTTTTGCCATTCATTCCTGAATATACAATTTAATTATAGAGAGGACTTGGATGTTTTATGAAAAATACAAATAAACTTGGTTTATGTAATGACTGTAATTTAATTTTTTTGTTGTTTTGGGTTTTTTTTAATTCAACACACTCTAGGTCAAAGTGATACAACCATAACAGAATCTCCAAGTCAACATGATGCTCCCATGTCTGCTGGTCTGTCTAAACAGCGTGCTGTAGTCACACCTGCCCTTTTGTCAGCTGTTTGCAGCCTTCTGCACAATCTGCTGGTTGTCATGCCAAAAGATACTGGAATTGCCCTTCAACAAACACATTTGCTAACAGCTCTCAGCAGGTATGAGATCAATAACTGTTGAGCTACAAACAAGGTGTAGCAATAGACGCTTAAAAAATCTTCGAAGGAGATCTACCCATGTTTCTTACTAAAACTGTTAAACTTACTGGTCAGTTCTTGCTCCTGAAATGTTCAATTTTTTTTTTTTAATAAAAAAATACAATCAATTGAAGAAATGAATCAGAATTACTTCTTTTTTTTTTCATGGAATAGGTAGTCATATTGATGATTCCATTTGTGGTGTATGTCTTATATAGGACTACTGTGTTCCTCTCATGATGTTTTAGGGTTTTGTCAGGTATTTGGAATTTCATATCATTTCAGCTCATTTTGTTTTTCTTCTTTGAATTGTATCAAGTATTTTGAAGGTGAGCCAAGGATTTTCACACTAAAAGAGAGCAAATAGAACGTGCCAAATTTGGATGATGGATCCTAGTATTTTGCTTCCTTTTAAAAGGAGGAATCACTTCAAAGAAGTCTTCAGATTTTATGCCATGTTTCCATTTCCATTGTAGCCAATTCTTTTGTCCATAAAAAATGTTTGGAACTCCTGAAGTGTAGCATGAAAAATTAGTTCATTTTTTGGTAAAAATTTTCAAGAACATTTGAAGTTCCTTTTCATAGTGCAATTAATAGAAAAAACGAAACACAGACAAACAAACATAAAACCCCAACAACCCTGGTGTGAGTACAGCTTATATTATTACAGAGCTGTTTATTCTTCTAGAGGAAAGAAAATAAGAAATCAAATAGAAAAAATTGATTTTTGCCAGTGCAGTAGCAGCTATTGGAATTTATATTAGTCTAGCTATTTTGAAACAACGTACTGCTGCTATAGTTGCCATTGCACTAGACTGCTTTAAAATAGTGGGGTTTAGCAGTAAGAGCATCTTACTTTATTTCTACTTGGTTTATTTATATTATTCTCTTCTATGGAATGTTAAGTTAATAGACTGTTTAATTACTTAACCATATTTCTAACCAATATATTTTGTTTCAGTCTTGTTAGTGCTAATCTGGTTGAAAGATACATCTTGGAACTGAAAGCTCCCTTGGGTCATCAATGTCATATGGAACATGTAAAAGCTCAGGTCAGGGAAGCATTTGTTACTTCCTAATTTTTTGAAGTTATGAATTCATTTCTGTTAGCATAATTTATCTTCACTAACATAGTCCAGACAGACTGTTATAGGCCACATTCATGTGAATCTTTGTGCTTTTGACAAAGCTTAAGTGAAAATAAGCTATTTTATTCAACACAGAAGAATTAATTTCTGTGTTAGGACTATAATTGGAATGACCAAACTGAAAATGAGTTGTCTTTTAAAAGTGTAAGTTAAATTTAGGCATTGAAGAAATTATGTAATAGATTTTTTTTGTATGTTACTGAAGTATGAACCAGATATAGTTACTGACACATTGGATATTTATCTGCAACACACCTGGCTGCATTGCTTTGTCTCTGATCCTGCAGACACTTACACAGTTCTCAGCTAATTTTGATGTATGCACACCATATAGGGTTGTTGCTGATAGAACTACCTTTTATCAAATTTAATTCTGTATATACAATGTATAGAATATGCTGTTTCATGACACAGCCATTTCGTAGCTTCTGCTGCTCTGCGTTCAGATTTGCTTAGAAGTAAATTACTCTTCTAATTAAAGAAATGTGTTTCTGCAGAAAATGTATGAGAATAAATAAATAAATAAATGACAGCTTCTGTTTCTAGGAAGACACATGTATTCTTCAGTATTAATAACCATTTTTGTGTTTTCCTTTGTGACCATCCAATGAGTATGCTGCTGTAAATGTAGCAAGAGTCATGACCTTCTCACAAGGAACTTCTGCTTTGCCACTAGAAAATTGATTGCACATATGTCTTTCCAGTCTAGGGATTCTGTTTCATCTTCTACAGTAAAAATGAAGAGAAACATTTTAAATTCATGTCCTATTATTTAAATGGTTTTTATTAAAATATTATGAATCAGTTAAATTAATGTGAGTAAACTTAAAATAATGTGGAAGGTATAAATATATAGCTTTATTTCATATCTTTTTTCAAATATTTAACAGGTCTTCTTACTACTTCAGTACTTGTCATCTGTGTCCAGGCTTCTAAAATCATGTTTATTGGTGGACTCTGATCTTGTAAGCCAGGATGAGCTGCTGAAACCTCTCTTAGGGAATACCTTCAGGATTCTCACCATACGTCCCAAAGCTGGCTTAGGTAATGTTTCCTTTATAACCAGACAGAGGCAGGTCTTCATTTAGGTACCACCTTGAGGCAAATGGACAGGTGTGCTCAGGCTCAGCTTTCCAGGTCTGTGCACATTTTTAAGTGGTTTGATTTTTTCCTGTGTTATCTTTGCAGATCCCGAGTTAACGTCTGTACTTCATGAGACGTGGGTAGACTCTTTCAGCCTTCTAGCTACATTGCTGGGGAAAAATGGCCAGATATCTTTTCCATCTGTGACAGCGGCCCTTGCAAATCACTGTACAGCAATAATTGGTAATGACTATTCCTGCATGTTTTTTTTTCCTAGCAACTAATAAACAAATAGAAAAGAGAGTCATTGCTCTTTAGATGCTATTAAGTAATTACTAATGAGATACCCACAATGAAAACCAATGTGTCCAGAGCTTGACTGACTTGCTTTGTTTTCTTCACATGTATGGATGAATGATTTTAGTTGTAAACCTTAACCAAATGTGGCATTTGTTAAATGATCCATTGCCACTTCTTTTTTTTTCCCCTTCTTTATTTTTAAATATCTTGCGTAAAAGGAAAGCAAAATTTTGCAGGAAGATGAGAGATCTAGAAGTCCAATATTATTATACAGGAGGGTTTTTTTTATTTTAATTATTCTAACATTAGTTACTTGCATAGTTGGGCAAAATTCTGTGACATGCTTCAATACTGAGGTATGAACACAGTCCAGACAAGCTTGTGCATGTTAAGAGATCTACTGAACCCAAATCCAATTGCAAATAAAGCAGCTAATGCATACTGTTGGTTTTATGATGTATGCTGTTGATAAAATAAGGAGAGTTCAAAAAAATTACTGGACAAATAAGGGATTTGAGTGAAATGGAGATTGCTTTTTTTGTTTTATAGTCAAATGAATGCAGAGCAATTAATTCATTCAACCATTATAAAACTCAAACTTTTCTTTCTTAGATTATTTTGAAGACTTACAAGATGCATAGAATTAGTAGAATTCCTTGTACAGTGCACAGTATAACTGCTTCTGGGCTCATGTGCTTTCTTTGATAAGTCTGTGTTCTAAAGTATACTTGAGCTTTATTCATAATGAAATGTAAAAATTTTCATTTTTTTGTTTAACCTTTTAGATACCATTTCTGATTGTATTCATCTGTCTACCACATATCCTGCTTTATATGTGGCTAGTTTACAGTTCCTCTCTGTCCTTTTGAATGAGGAAGGAAGAAAACAGCTCCAGGATAAACAGAGTGTGTGTCAAAATCCAACTATTAGCTTTCTTCTGGATCACACTGAAGAATGCCAGGCGCCTGTAACTCAACTTACTGCTTTAATTATTCAGGTATTTAAAATTTGACAGTGTGATTGTAGGATATACTTTTGCATTTTTTATTCTTTTACTTCCTTTATATTTAATCCTTCCCTTATTTACAGGTTGGTAGAAGTAAGGAAATTATATGTGAAATTTGTGTCTTATTTTCCCTCCAACTTAGTTCTTTTATCTATATTTTGTAATTTATGTGCAGATTGTCACTGTAACAATCATAGTGATGTATGATTAGAAGTGTAGGTTTTTTTCTGAATGATGCACATTATATAAAATGTCACTTATGATTTCTGTTGTTCTGAAGTCATTGCCTTACAACTATTTTTAATAAGTATCTTATTACTATTTTACTATGTAAAGCGTATTTTTTGACATTTATTGGCCATATATTGTATGGTGTGAGCAAAAGAATGCTCTCTTGGTATTCATCTCCTCTCTTCCTGTGGATGCTGAATTCTTGTTGAATAACCATGGATGCTGAATTGTTGTTGAATAACCTTACTCCTACCGAGACTTGTCCTGGTATCTGTCACAAGCTTTGTGCTTCTTTCCTGCTCTGCTGCAGCACTGTAGCTCTGTTGTATCTATTGGGGCATGGTGCTCTGTCCACTGAGAACCTGCTGTCTTCCAGGGAAGAAAAACTTCCCTGTAGGGTCTTTCTTGGTCACTCTACAGGCCACCTAACCAGAATTCTCTATGTCTTCGGCAACTAACTTCAGATAATTTTAGGGCACAGTGTGAGGATATGATTTTCAGGGACTCAAGCAAAACAGGGGCATTTTGTTCAAATCCCATAGTTTGCTAAATATCCTGTTGGGTTTTTGTATTAATGCTTGCATATGTGCCTGGAACAAAACTCCTTGGCTCTGGCACAAAAAGTATGGTTGCATAAGAGTATGTCTGATAAAGACATGTTGTAGCATTCCTCTAATTTCATACAAGTGTACATAACTGCTTATCAGTCTGTGCCAGGGGACCATTCTTGTGCTGAGAGCAGAAAAAGTTGATACAATGAAGAATGAACTGCAGCCAGTCAATGAAAGGACATTAGACATAATTTGAGTATTGTAAGAGACATCAGCTTTTAACATGCTTTTTAACTGTTCAGAGATGTAGACAGACATTGCATTTTGTTCATAAAAGAGTTCAAATGATAGCCTATGCTCTCTAGGTCCTTACAAGGCTGCTATGATCTCCCCAAAAGGATAACAAAATTAGGAAAAAAACAGCTTCAGTTCCTTAGGTCAAAGTGCATGTATTTATTTACACCCCAAAACAGTCATCATTGAGAGGACAGTGGAATGAGCCCATGGGATGTAAAGTAATCTATTGAAACAACAAACACCTAAACAAAACTGCCATTAAAAATGCAAAAAAAAGATTGTGGACTTTCTTCAGGAGAAGCACTTTTAAAGAGAAGCAGTCAAGCAAATAATTGGCTAACATAGAAAGGGAAGGGAGACTTTTCAAACAAACAGTCATCTCCATTAATCATCTTAAATACATAAAATCTACAGAATACCTGATATATGCAGTGGCAAATGCTAATTTAATACCCAGTGTACAGGTGTGAATATTAGTAGATCAGGTCTCAGCTTGGAATTCATTATCACATACAAGAAATCTAGTAAAGTGCACATGCTGACTTTGAAAGGCTTTGGTTGCTTTGTGTATGCAAATGTTAATCTTTGTGTACGTGTTTTTAAGATTGAAATAAAATTAAGAAGGAAATCATAATCTATATATCATCTCTCAAATTTTGGCCCTCACATTTTTTTCCTAGATACAAACCTTACAGTATACTAGACAGACTGTGATCTCCCCTGCAACTAACTTAGAGTAGGTGAAGACTAACATAGCCAGATTTATGGGACATCTTAAATTTATTATGCAACATAATTTCAAAAAATAGTTCAGTATCTACTCTCATTTTAATACTTTTATTATATTTTAAAACTATAGAATCTTTTGACACAAGGCATCATAAATTTCTAGAGTTATTTTTTCCATTCATCTGGTAGTTAATTATTAATTAATTCTTAATTACTTGTGCTCCCTATGCTTGACATAAATTTTCTTTTTTTATTATGAACTGCAGTTCTTCATGGCAGTGTAAGAAAAAATGGATAAAGGAGCATGCTTCAAGAAAGAACAGAATTTTGCTAGTGTTCAAGATAAAATTAAGAAAATAGTAAGATGAAATTAAAACTTTTGAAAAAGATACAGATAGAAGACAACTCACCTTAATTATTGGACCAGTTCTAATCTGCCACATAATACTTACAGGAAAATGCCCAAGAGGTTGATAGGGAAACATGTTTTGTATCAGTAAAGTATAAATGAATATTAAGAAAAAGTAGAAACATTTAGAAATTTATTAGGGCCAAAGCCTTTGAATGGATAAGTCACAAAACCTTCATCTTAGGCTATGCAAGATTGCTGGAATTCAACAATTTTTTCCTTCCTGGCTTGTGTCAATTAGTTTAAACTTTAAGCATTTATTCAAACATCTAAATTTTTTAATTTGAAAAGAAGGCATCTCCTATCAGAACAGAAAAACAGTTAATTTTCTTCAAACATTCTTGTAATGCTGTTAGATTTGAGATTTCACACCAAATCTAATAAAAACTGTTGTAGTCTAAAGTTTCTTTTTTGTTGGTTATAAACACAGAACCTAGTCCATGCTTTGGTGCTTTTATTTGGTGTCAGTTTTCCTTATCAATGAAGGGTTGGGATTTTTCTAGTTATTAACTTACTATTCTATATGCTTTGACATTCTCACCCCTAGTTACCGTGAACAGTTCAATAAATTATGACCTTAGAGCATACATTGATATTTTATTGCATGTGAAAATTTGAAAAAATTATTGGTCCATTAATACATGGTGTATTAATGGAATTAATAGAATTAAAATTTGTGAGATATGGATAGGTATTCATGAGATTTCTGTCTGAAGTATTAAGATTTGCTTAAGATGTTGTATTTTTGGCTAGCTTCAAAATGTTTTTCTCTTTACTATGATCCAGCAACTGTTCTTATTTTCCTGTATTTTGTGATTGCTATGGATGGTGTTTTCTATTATCTTGGATGCCAGAACTGGCATGGTGTTTTAGGGAAAATTGCTAGATAGACAAAATTCTGTAATGGATAAAAGATGAGGCACAGAGTGCTCCTTGTCTTTCAACTATCTTGTTATATGACTCCAAATAAATATTCCTTTGAAAACAGAGATTATTCTTAGCTTATTAGAAATGTGGTGATGCTCACAAAGGCCTCACAAAACTAAGATAAGCTGCCATTTTTCACTGGTTAGTAAAAGTATCTAAAATAACTGTCAGTGATTTTTTTTTGGAAGTAATTTCACTGTATTTAATCTCTTCATCATCATTGTGTAGAAGGAAAGTGAGATTGCACTAAAGACATATCATGAGTTGTCTGTAATACCAAGCCTATTCCTGAATATTAGGAAAACAATGGAATGCCAGGATTTGGAATCTAGGCCTTAGAAAAGTAGAATGTTAAGAAAAGAATAAGAGGTGTGGGCTTAGGAGAAAAAGAAGAAAGATTGAATTTTAAAAAATTAGTTAAAAAAAAACCCCAAAACACTTTGCAGACTGATTATAAACATGAATATAGGGACGGAGAACTCTGTTTAGAAATATAGTGATAAATCATCCAAATGAAAATATAGATTCTGACAATCTATTTATAGTTGTGAATGCTGCTTTTAATATGGTCGCTTCTTCATTTCAGTAATGAAATTGCATTTTTGTAGGTCTGTGAAAGAAAATCTTCAAAGGATGTGCTGAAAGAAGTTGCTACAAATGCACTGTTATCGCTGTTAGCTGTCAGTAAAAATGCCCAGAAATGTGCTTTGGAAGGTGAGCATTTCAAAATGTATGTTTAATTATATTTGAATCAAATGCTTGCAGGTGTTTTACATATGACCTATAGATTGTAATTTTTTTTTCAAAGCAGAAGACCTAGGTTTCAGTGGCAGGGTTGGAGTTTTTTTTCAGATTTTCACTAAGAAATCTTATTAATAATTAAAGTTTCAGCTGCAGATGAAATATTATGTTATAGCCAGTTTAAAACCCTGTGGTGAAGTCACAGGTCTGTGTTGGAGTAAGAAGAGACCCTTTTACTACTAATGGTATATTCATCCATTAGAAACTGGAGATTTTTCACTGGCAGTACCTTCCAATACTTGTGTATGTGAAAGTATACCCTGTGGTTTTAGTTCTGGCTGTCCCTGAACAAGAGGAGACTTCTTTTTCTCAGCTTTGTTCTTCCCTGGTTCTTTGATCTCATTTTACAGTTTAAGTAGGACGTTCTTCCCTTCACAGTAGTAAACCAGCTTCCAATCACAGGCTTCTTGTGCCCTCTAGAACATGGGAGAACGGTGAATTTGCATTTCTCATGCATCATGTGTTTTATGCCTTTTGATCTGTCCAAGTGCACTTTGTCTTGGGTGCTTTCCTGTAACTTACATCTCTGTTTTTTCCACTCTGTAACCTCCACTACACTGACATTGATAGCTTAGACAGATCTGTGCAATGTCTAATCCCTATAGTGGTAGAAAACTCACCTTCAGGTCTTAGGCTTTCTGCTCTTTCCCAGTGTATTTGTTCTGTACTCAGCCCTTACTACAATCAGGCTGCTTCTTCTGTTGATGACTTACTAGATCATCTAAGTTCCAGTTTCCTGTGGAGGCACTTCCACTGCAGGAAGTGCATCATTCTGTGCTAGAGCAGCCATCAAATCATCCTTGCTGTTGTGCAACACAGACCTTAGAAAAGAGGAAGGCAGCTTCTGGGGCTCAAAGCAGTGTTCTAAAGATACCTGCAGCTCTAGCATCACCTGTGTAGCTCTTAAAGACTGCTTTGAGTTAAAAATGCAAAGTCCTACACCTCAAAAGGTACAAGCCCTTACAGCAGTAGAGGCTGACTGGAGAGCTGAAAAGAGGGCCTGGTAGGCAGCAAACTGAATGTGAGAAGGCTAACAGCATCCTGGGCTGTATTAACAGGAACACAGCCATTACATCAAGGGGAAAAGTTTCTTTCCTCTGCTTACCACTTGTTAGACTAAATCTAGAACAGTGCATCCAGTTTTGGCCCAGTACAACAAATGTCAACAAACTGGAACAGGTTCCCCAGAGGGCCATCAGGGTGATTGTGTTCACTTGTCATTAGAGAAGAAGCTGATGGAGTTGACTTATGTTCTACCTGGAGAAAAGAAGGCTTTGGGAGGGCCTATGAGCTTTTGAAGAAGTTGGAGATGAGTTTCTTACAGCAGTGCATGGTATAGGGGGATGGAAAGAATGAGCATAAATTGAACCATGAGTGTCAAACTGCCTGTAAATAAACATTTGCCCTTTGAAGGCAGTAAAGCACTGCTAGACATAGTCTGCTCTCTCTGTCTTTGGACATTTTCAAGACGGTGCAGGGTAAAGCTGCAGGCAAACCTTGCCTGCTTAGAGCTTGCTCTGCTTTGAGGAGAAGGTTGGGTATATGGCCTCTGGAGGCCATCTCTTCCAACTTTAATTATCCCATTGTCATGGAATCATAGAATGCATTGGAAAGGGCCTTTAAAGGCCATCCAGGTCAACTCCCCTGCAATAATCAGGGACAGTTTCAATTTTATCAGGTTACTCAGAGCCCTATCCAACCTGTTTCCGGGGTTGGGGCTTCCACCATCTCTCTGTACAACCTGTTCTACTGTTTCACCATCCCCATTGTAAAAAAGTTTCTTCCTCATATTTAGTCTGTCCTCTATTACTTTAAAACCATTACCCCTTAAAAATAAGCCTCACTAAAATGTTTGTCTCCATCTTTCTTAAGCTTTTCCTTTTAAATGGAAGGCTGCAACCAGGTTTTCCTGGACCATTCTCTTCTCCAGGCTGAGCAATCCCAACTCTCTCAGCCTGTCCTCATAGATGTATTAGATCTCTCAGGATTATTGTGATCTGCCTCTGGACTCGCTCCAACAGGTCTTTTCTCTCCTGGGGACCTCAGACCTGGCTGCAGTGTTGCAGATGGGGTCTCACCAGAGCAGAGCAGGGGGGCAGAATTTTCTCCCTTGCCCTTCTGGCTACTCTGCTTTGGATGCAGTCCATGATGCACTTGGTTTTCTAGACTGTGAGCTCACATTGCCTGGCCATGTCCAACCTTTCATTCACCAGTGCCCTGATTACATCTTGGCAGGGCTGTTCTCAATGCTTTTATCTCCAGTCTGTATTGATAATTGGGATTGTCCCAACCCAAGTGCAGCACCTTGCACGTGACCTTGTTGAACCTCATGAGGTCCATCTGGACCTTGAGCTTGTCTAGGTCTCTCTGGGTGGCATCTGAGACCTCAGATATGTCAATTGCACTGCTCAGTTTGGTGTCACCTGCAAATTTGCTGCAGGTGCACTCAATCCCACTATGTTATTGATGAAGACATGAAACGCTATGGGACACCACTTGTCACCACTCTCCATCTGGACATTCATCCATTGACTGCTACCCCCTAGGTGTGACCATCTAACTATCCAGTCCACCTTTCAATTACATAACTCCAGTTTGGAAGGATGTTGTAAAGGACCGTGTCAAAATCCTTACAGATGCCCAGACAATATCTGTAGCTCTTACCTTCTCCTCTTACATAGTCACTCCATCATCTTGTACTGACTTAAAGACTCTAGATCCAAAGAAAAGAGCCTAACTCGACATTTTGCCCTTTAAGTCACCTGAATGGTTGCTTTGCTTTGTCTCACAAAGGATGCAGCAAATCTGCTGTTGTTAGGGAAAGGTTGGGTAAAATAAATGGTTGCTTTAATCTCTAGAAGTTTCTCGCTTCTAAACAGCATCATTGAAGATATCCTGAAGAGTTATGAGTTATTATCTGCTCTACCCAAATCATCTTCCCCTCTCAATCTTACCAGTCCTTCCTTTGGGCATTCCTCTAATGAGACTTTATTGCAAGAGGACTCAAATGTATTCTTGCATCTTGAGAACATTCAGCTAGATGCACTTAGTCTCAGAAACTGTTTGCTACTTCCTGATATCAAGTAGAGAACAAGAAAATCATTGCCAGAAAGATACTTTGGTTTTTAATAAAACATTTTTGATCGTGAATGTAATTATAAATGTTACTGGTTTTTGTCTTCCAGCTGACCTGATAGACAGCTGTATAGAAAACATGAAGCACATCCACGCACAGCTGAATTTGGATTCCCTAAAGCCTGGGAAAGCACAGAGAAAAAAGGTAGCTATAAAACCAGAACACTGATAGGATAAGGCACTCCCCAGCTTTATTTTGTTTGTTTGTTTTCTTGAGGCAGATACTGCTTGTCTGTGTCCTGGATGAGACAAAGTAAATGACAGCGTGTAGTGGATCCAGATACTGGAGCTTCTATAAAATTCAATGATGTTAGAACTTCTACCAACTTAATTATCTCACACACTCTTCCTCCCAGAGGTCTCACTAGGTCTCAACTACCTTTTCCAACATAGAGATGAGTGCTACTTCAGGAATGTCAGACAGAAAATCGCCTTGGTTCATACTTTGCAGCTGCCCATTCCTGGTTGTTCACTGGACAAAGCCCCTGGGCATGTCCTGGTGATTTCTTTCCATGCCTCCCTCTGGTCCTCAGGATCTTCTCCCATTTGCCAGATTGTTCCTCCAACTAGGATCTTCATATTCTTCTTTTTGAGCCCATTTCTTTCTGTGAGGGACAATCTCTTTTGAGGAATTCTTCTTTTTTCCACTAACTTTTCTGTCCAGAACTCCAAGCTTCCGTTTGCCTAAACTCAGTAGTCTACACGTGAAGTACAACATGATCAGCCTCTGAATTACTGGTTTTGTTTCATGTCTTTTCATGAATTGGAGGATTCAGGATTTCCCACTTTTAGTCCAGGTTATCAGAATAAGCAACTAGTCCATCCTGGCTGAAAGCAGCAAATAGCAGGCTGATTGAGAGTTCAAAATTCACTTTCAGATGTCCACTCACATACACATCTCATCCTATTGTAATCTGTCATATTTGTAATTTATTATATTTATCCTTTAGCAATATCAGAGTATTCTTTTCAAACTTAGTTGGACTTTCAGTCTTGACTTTATGGCCCTATCTAACACAGCTAATTTTCTCCATCTTGTTTCCACAATAATATTATTTGGTTTTCTTAAGCTGTTTTTTTCAGTGTCTTTCAACCAGTGCTAGCTATGTTGGTTTTGTCTGTTCTTGCATCAGTCAATCTCCCTCCCATCCCAAAACTAGTTCCATTCTGCTTGTGCATGTAAATAATAGCTTTTTTACTTTCCTATTATCTGGCTTTCAGTATTATTTTTTTCTCTTCTCCTTCAGAGTTGGTCTGGACATCTCAGATTATGTCATCAGACTCAATTGTCCCCGATTTTTTAACTTGTCAATTTTGGGTCTTTTTAGCCTCCTACTTGTGGTCCTTCCACTGCCTGCATTCCCAGTAGTTTCTCTCCATTCACAGTTTATTTATTTAGCCTTTGTTTTTCAACCTGCCTTCCAGTTCTTCCAGGCTCTCATGTCACCCAAGTCTTCTTTTCCACATATAGACATAAATTATGTCTTGCCATGATACAACGATTTCATAAGATTTTTGTTGCAATTTGCTTGTTCTTTTGCCACTTTCATCTAAGAGAATTAATAAAGTACAGGCAGTAACCTCTGCTGTCAAGTTTAATATCTTGTCCACTCCCACATAAGTCATAAATTGCAGAAAACACCTTCTTGTAGGGTATTTCTGCATTGCTTCAGCTAAATAGTATTTTTCTCTGAGGTTTTGATACAGACATTAGCCTTGATTTGTTGTTTTATGACAACTCTTAAAAAAATTTGAGTTTGACCTTGAGATTTGAATGAAATTGGAGGAAAGGAGCCTCTGAGAAAGTTCAGAAAAGCAGCTTATGTTTAATTGAAAATTCTTTGAAAGATTTGCAGAAGATTTTGTGACAGATTTCCTGCTTAGGTGGGACTGTAGGTTGTTGCATCATATGTAAGTGTGCTGTTCATCATATGTGGTATATGAGAGTTTCATGTGGGGTACACTGAGACATTGCTCTCATGGTAGATTTTGCTGATCATTCACAAAACTGTCACTTCATCCACTTCAGGGCACAACTCTCAGAGGAAAGTTATGACAGCTTCTTTTCTTTTCTTTTCTTTCTCTTTCCTTTTTACCTTTTCTTTCATCCTTTTCTTTTTCCTTTTCTTTCCTTTTCTTTTCCATTTCTTTTCACTTTTCCTTTTCATTTTTCTTTTCCTTTTACTTTTTCCTTTTCCTTTTTCCTTTTTCCTTTTCCTTTTCCTTTTCCTTTTCTTTTTATTTCCTTTTCCTTTTCCTTTTCCTTTTCCTTTTCCTTTTCCTTTTCCTTTTCCTTTTCCTTTTCCTTTTCCTTTTCCTTTTCCTTTTCCTTTTCCTTTTCCTTTTCCTTTTCCTTTTCCTTTCCTTTTCTTTTCTTTTCTTTTCTCCTTTCTCTGACTCTTAATTATTGGGAAAAGTGTGTTTACCTAGCTTCATTCTCAGGTCAGCTGAGGTGTTTTACTTGATATTCCTTTTCTTTCACAATAATTAGTGTGATGCCAATAAAGAGCATGAAAAGTATTTAGAAGTAGTCAAGCTTTCAAAAATCATGTCAAAATATTATTGTAGTAAAAAGCAAGATATCCTGAAATAAATACATCTAAACAATGCTATCGATGCAATCCATAACTTTTTCAACCTGCTAAAAGTTTGTACACTAAATATGAGTTGTAGCTTGTGGCATTTTAATGCTATTTTACTTATTAACTAAATTAATACATAGAGAATTCCTTGAAAGAATTCTTGTCTTAAGAGTCTTGTCTTAGTGTTAGCATTTTATTTGACTAGTGGTGAGACAAACCAGTTATAAAATGTATTTGTAATAATGACTTGTATGTTTCTTCCTGATCTACTACACCTGGCTCTCATTAACCTTTTTGCAGTGGGCTGTACTGCTGAGTACTTCATCTCTAAATGGCATCAAACACATGATTTGTGATGTATAATAAGCACATTGTGATTTATAAGCATGCATTGTTTCTTCACCTTGTCTGGGATTAAGTATGAATCCTATTTTACGTTTATGGTCCTTTATGCTTGATAAGACAGGAATAGTATCCTGTGGTGAACAAGCTTGTTGAAATTTGGTAATCTTTCAGAAGTGGTTTAGTGTGTCACCCTTAAAGGAGTTAGGGCAGCCATCACTGCCCTGTAGTGTCACAGCTCTGTCAAGAAGATAGATTCTTTGTTCACTTATAACTTGAATCTCAGCGTAGCACCTCACTGTCCAAAGGTCTGTGTTTATTTTTGTAATATTCTTATCAGGTTGGAAGTTATTTATAGCTTCTATATTTATAGTTAAGAATAGGAAATTAAGATCCTGGGAGTATAAGGATGGATTGGCCTGACGTGCTGTAGAGATCACAGATTAGTCTGAATTGGAAGGGTCTCCCAAGGATCATCAAATCCAGTTCTTAAATTAATAGTCCATTATAGAGGTCAAACCCACAACCTTAACATTATTAGCACCATGCTCCAACTGAGCTCATTTCAGGATCTGAAAGACAGAGCTAATTTAGCCTTGTTTTCATCCAAGGAAGAAATTCTTCTAGGGAATGATTCATTTGACTTGTTTTAGATGTGTGCTTTAGGATGGAACAAATACTCAGGAAGGTTCCACCCGTTCTTTGTTAGTTGTAAGAGAAATGGAGCTCAACCGTACAGATTTCTGCTTTTGGTCACATTAGTGCCCTTAGAAATAGTTTCTGTGGGTTATGAAGAGAGATAAGGATAATAGGTTACTGGTTATAAATGTCTTTAGTAAATGTGCTTGAAGCTAGCTGAGATGAATTCTACGTGAAATCAGAAGAAAAGTGCTGAGCAGATGTGGCCCAAACACTGATACCTTAGGTTTGCACTTCTTCTTTTGAAATATCTTTCCTCCTTGTACAAAATTCGTTCTGTCTTACATTGATGATCTTCAATTATTTTTCCCTGGATAGGAGGATAACCTTATCAAGGAGTTAAGGTGTTCGATGCAGCTCCTTAGAAACTGCCTCTTTCAAAATGAAGAATGCAAAGTAAGTATTTTTATACTGAAGTAATATGAACTCATTTAGTTACTGAATGAAGTTAATTTTTTTTTCTGCTTTGAAGTTATTTTCAAACTGGCTAAATTTAAATTTGATATTAATGGCAAGAAATACTTCTTCATTATTATTCCCACTTCCTAAGAATACTTCACACATCTATTAGGAACTTAGTGTTCATGTGGACACATAATCTCCCAATGGTTTCAGATGGCTGTTATCTTTTATATCCACTTCTGCGTTTTGTAAGTCAATTATAATTTTCAAAGCATACAACATGAAAAATGGATGTGGAGAAAAGTGTGGGGCCACCAGAAAGGTGCATAGAGATACATTTCAGATCTTAGAAATTTATTTCCTCTCCGTACCTTTTTTGCCTTTCTGAAAGACAGGAAAACCCCAAAACCACCCCAACAAAACAAGCAAAACAAAATAAAATCTAAAAAATAATAAATAATTTGCTATTTATTTTTCTTTCTCTGAGTGAAATTGTACTAATCCTCCAAATGACAATTTTGTTTTCATATCTGTGTATTATAAAATAATTTTTCTTGTCAAAATTCTGAAAGTCTCTTCATTTTATTGTTGTGGTTTTTTCCTCCGTTCTTTTCAATTTCTTTTCAACTTCCATTCTACCTACTTGATTTTTCCATGGGGAAAATACTACATTACTTGTTTTCACTTTATCCTGTGTTTGTTCTTTCTGATCGCTGCTCTTCCTCTTATTGCTGATACCATTCACACATTTATTTCCACTTTCCCAGTTTAATTTTTCTTGGCATTGTGTTACTTGTGCTGTTTATTCAACTTGGGCTACTTTTAGCAAATGCAGTGGTAAAACTACAAGATTTCCTGACTTAGCAGGAGTACCACTTTTCCAGGGCATGTATTAACATCCTTTTTGTATGCAGAACACGTGGGGCTGAATAAGGCATCTGATTATTCCTGAAGTCCCCATAACTTGGTTGTGCCATAACCACAGCTAAGATTATTGTGGAAAGTTTTTCTTCTTTTGATCAGGATCTGCAGAAAGAATTGCTTGGAGGATTGAAGGAGGTTGATAACTGAAGATTTCTATCATTTACTCTGTATGCAACTGCACTCTTGTATTTCCATGCTTTTTGAATTCCAATAATTACTTTAGAAGGACTTGAATAAAACTTTAGAGAGCTCTTGAAAAAGAACACTTGGAATGAATAAAACTTTACTTTTGTTTGCATATCTTTCAGTAATTAAGATATGTGCTGGTTTGTACTGGCATAGAGTTAAATTCATTGGTGGTTGAAATGATGGTGTCGGTTCTCTGTACAGTCTTTTAAAGCATAAGAAAAAATATGGTTTTCTCATTGTACATTTCATTTTCAAAGGACTGATTGCATTTGAAATTCTTCCTCATATTGTTGTAGATGGCAGCACTCAAAGCTCATCTTGTTCCTGTTCTGCATTCTCTGTGGCCGTGGTTTTTAGCAGATGATTCCTCAATGGAAATAGCTCTGCATTTGCTTTGTGTCTACACTGCAAACTATCCTGCAGGTATGAAAGTCACTCTGTGGTGGAATACATCAAAATATTTTACCAGAATAATTAAGACAGAAAAGCTTAATAAAGGGAAAAGAATGTTTATTGCTACCGTGAGAGGAAAGTGTAAAAGCACTGCTCCATCAAAGCCCATCAGGAGTTTTGATTTTAATACATTCCAGACTTTTGTTCAGATCTGGTTCAAGCTGTTGAGTTTAGCAAGAGTGCAATTGTACTAAAGGATTAAATAGCATTTAATTCAAACCATTACGTTTGAAGGTTTTGCTGAATGTCCTGCCAAACTGAGTAACATATTATAGAAGTACTATTCTAGGAATTCTTTAATAGAGAACAGTGTATCAGCACTTTGTATGGGTTGTACATCAATCCTTATTGAGAATAATTCTGGTTTTGAAATAGTCAATCAAATTCAATTTTGTATTAAGTTTCTTCAGTTTATTTATGCCTTGGACTCAGTAGCTTGCATTTGTATATTTTTCATAAGAAATCTCCTTTTAATTTGATCAAACCTTTTATTTCCATTGATAATTATCCCCACTACTAGAAGCCTGAACTTTCTTCTTGCATGGATTTTTTTTCTTTCCATATCCTAGTTATTTAGATTTAGCACATTATAAATAATGATTTGCAAGTAGTTTAAAGAGACACAAAAGTGTCTGTTCCTTTCTCCCTGTCAGGATACCATAACTGTTAAAATAAATAGTTAATGGTTAAAATATTACTGTTTTTTTAAGTTAATGTCTCCAGACCTTAAATGAACTTGCAATTATTTTTTCATAAAGAATTTCTTTAATATGAGCTGAAGAAGTGTATTAGTCAGCTACAGAGAAAAAAATAAAAATGTACTGTCCTGTCCACGTGCAAGAAATCAAGCTGACGTGACTCTAGCCTGCATTTTTATTTTCCTTGCTGATAAGAGCACGTGCTCTCTGATCAATCATGTTTTTTCCTTCTATTGGGAATAGCTGGCTTATGGAGTGTCCCAAATTTACCTACTCTGAACTGGTTAACCACTCCTCCTCAGTGTAGTCAGAGAAATGCATGTAAATATTTGTCACAGTTAAACATTGTCTCATTTTTGTTTACTTCTGCTGTGTAAGAAATTACCTGTTGTTGCTGATGGCCAGTGCCACTAAAGAAAAGCACATATATCTGTATTTGTGCAGAAGGCATTTAACTGTACTAGGTCAGGCTGTTCCCTGCTGCTGTATTAATTCAAACTTGTAGCTCTGTAGCACAGGATTGTGCATTCTTCTGTTGTACAATGTAGTGACAGCTGCAGACAGCACTTATATTTCTCAGAAAAATATTCTAAGAAACTTATGTTAATCCTTTCATATTATACAGAGACCTCTTTTTCTGAGACAGTTTCAGAGGATCCCTTCAGATTCAACCTCCAAATACTTGTATAATTAGATATATGTTCTGGCTTTTAAAGAGAGTTTCTGAGATGGAGCAATAGCTTCTATTTAATAGCAGAATCACCTCTTACTTTCTAGAACAATAGAACAGTAGATGCCTATTCCACTGAGGTGCTACATTCAGCCACAATTCTATTCATAGCATGTCTGATTGACTTCACTGGGGTTCAAAGATACCTAGCAAATCCTTTGAAAAGTTCCATCTCAGTGTTTGAGCAGTTGCACTGTTCTTACTATAGATTTTTCTTTTAAATACATATCTGCATTTCTAATATGATAAATGTCTCATTGCTTTAAGGTTGTGCTTCACTTTGTTGGGCCAGTGGTGGACAATCATCACTTCCCTCTGCACGAAGTGCAGCTGGCAATTCATTAATGCATTACATCTTGAAATTGGCTTCTCATGTGTCAAATGATAACAACCCAGTTCAGCAGGTGGTCTTTTGTCTAATATCTAACCTTGCTCTGTCTCATGACTGTAAAGGCATTATTCAGAAGGTAAGTAAATGGTAACCTGTATTTTAGCAATGGATGCAGTTTCCTTTTTAATAAACACTCATTTTAATATGGAGTGTCCTGTGATCATATAGACATGCATCTGTGGGAATCAAATCCGTTGTGTCTTCTCAGTTGTGTTACTGTTCCCTAAGAGCAGAGTGTAATTCAGTCATATTCATAGTCTGGACAATTTTTGCTAGAGCTTTTTGTAACCTCTCTGTTTCAGTGGGTTGTACCATTTTTAATAGCCACATATATTGATAGCAATCACTAGTGGATCAAGCAAGTGAGTAAGCTGTAGAACAAACTGCATGTGAATGATCAAGAAATTAAACATTGTGTGAATCATTAGGTATGCTGTGGGAAACATAACCTTTGTAAAAGCTCTAGGAGAAAAAGCAATGATTGGATGTTGGATAAAAATCTATTCTTATTATACAAACGTATGTAATGTCTTTTCCTTTTTATATTTTGTATATAGAATGATCCTTACTCTGTTTTATGAAATGTGCTTTGAAAAATCTGTTTCCCTTAAACTTTGATCATTTAAATAAATTCAAACCTTGAGAAAGTCAACTGTAGTAGTGACGTGGTAAGATGAGCTAACTCAGTAGAAATTATAAAAAGTGCGTTTATTTCTAGCAACTTTTATAGTAGTTGATTAATTGCAAAAATTTGTTTTGATCTCCATTAACAATGTTCTGTTCTTGGACCTAATTACCTGTTAGAAATGCAGGGAGAAATAGTTCTTTTTGGGATGCTAATTATGAAAAACATGGTCATACCATTGCAAAGTGGCTAATACTCAAACTTTTTGAAAGAAACAGAGAGTTTGAGATCTCTTCTGTAGTAGCTGTTGTATTCTGAGAATTGTTGTTGCTTTTATGCTCTTCAGAGTTTCACTGTAGTGGGATAGTACTTCCTTCTCTCTCTTGGGCTCTGCTTTCATAAGTGTAAGCAATGCTGAATAACCAATTCCCTCTGTGAAAATTAAATTACCAATGTTATATTCACATGAAGAAAACCACAATGAGTTTGTATGCTGGGTTGCTTGCTTTCAACCAGACACTTGTGTATATTGTCAAGATTCAGTGAGCCTGGGAATATTTAGTAAAGGACTTTTTCATTAGAGGAATTAATGTCAGAACGCCTCCCTCTTGCAACAGGGGAATTGATTTTCATCTTCTCACAATCTCCTTAAAGTGGAGGCGAAGCTGAGATAGTTTATGTCATATCAATGCACAGTTCTTTTTCTTAAAAGCTTACAAAAATAGAGGACATTGCTCTGGCTGGCAGTGAAGGGAGGAGTGGTGCTGTAGGTTCTTACAAGTCACTTCCAACTCAAGACATCCGGTGATTCCTTTAACATTTTTCAATAGGATGCAATAATAAGTAAGGAATCAAGAATGCATTAACAATAGTGCATTGTTAATGCATTCTTGAATGCATTAACAAAAGTGATTCACTTAAAATGTCACTAGCTTATTTTTGGGTAGAAACAATGAGTGCAAAGCAAAAAGCTTATGTAGTGTGGGAATTAGTCTTTAAAGAAATATATTGTGTTGGATCAACTTTTATGTATCTACACTGCATAAATTATTATAGAAGAAACTGTATGTTACCATACTAACTTTTTAACCATGCAGCAGATTCTTTTTCATATGCAATTTTTTTCAAAAATTGTTGACTTATAATGGGTTGCCTTTAATGTATAAATTTAATAATGCTAGGTCAAGTATGTGGATTGGAAGGTCAGACAACAGCAAACAAGCCATGAAATACTATAAATTCTGAAACCCTTTTTCTTCCTTCTAACAGAGTAACTTCCTGCAGAACTTTTTATCTCTTTCATTGCCAAAAGGAAGTAATAAAAATTCTGGTAACGTGTCTACTCTCTGGCTAAAGCTGCTACTGAACATATCTTTTGGAGAAGATGGACAACAGATGGTTATGAAGATAAATGGCTTTTTAGACCAGATCATTGAAATGTGTAAATACAAGCACAAAAGCAGCCAACATCTAGCACTTCTTATTCTACATAACATATGTTTTAGTCCAGCTAATAAACCAAAGATATTAGCTAATGGTAAGTATCTGAAGGGTGTGCAAACTGTTGTTCTCTGAGAATATCATGGCTTCCAGAAGACTATATTTTCATGGCAGTTGGGGTTACTGACCAAGAACTCAATGTTGTATTTTAGAAGAGCATTTTTAAAAAAAATTAATTTTTAGAATTACAGAATGCATATTTTGGCAGAGAGACAATTACAGTAATACATAATAAAAGGAAAACCAAATAAATAGTTTTCAAAAGCAAATCAAGATTCATTGTTAGGCAGATCATTTGGATATAGTAACCGATTATGAATGAAAGGATTTTTGTGGTTTTCTCAAACAGCTAGTTTTTCAGGGAGGGTTGAAGGATTCTTTGTATCAGTCCATTTGAAGTAATTGAAGTTCCTATCTTTCAACTAGACAAAACTTTGTTAGCTTATGCAAATAATCAATGTTGAGACAAACTATTTTATATCCTGTCATGTACAAAAAATGTTTATGATAGTGATAAAGTTGTGTCATGGCATATATATTTAATGTAACAATATGTTGAGAACTTTTTTCTTGGTTGTTTGTAGAAGGTATGTTTCCTTCCCTCATTTAATTGCAGAGATAATGCTTCTGTCTTTGTTTCAAATTCTCAGCAGGTTTTCCATAGTGTCCATGCTTTTTATTTTTCTTAAGATGTGGATTTACTGCCTTAATTAAATATACATTATTTAGTTACATAATCTATGAATTTTTGTTGTGAAGTGAAGAAGCAAAGTGGAAGAGTTTGGCTTCAGAGCAATTCTACAAAATTAAAGCACCTAAAGTGTGGTGGCAAATATTTCTCATTGGTTGCAAATCATGTGCATAACAAGTATGAAGGGAGGTAGAAACATCTTAATAGCCATCCTGATGTAGCTCTAATTGTGGCTACTGGGAGTTATAAAACAGTTTCACAGCTTACTTAGTCCCTTAGCATAGCTGATAACTATACATAATCTTCATGTTTTATTACTGGTGGCTTAACTTTTTAGCATTACTTGGTTTTGTTTTGCTATATTGTTTTTAACACTTTTTTCAATGTACTGTGCTGATTTTATGAGCATATTGAAATTTAATCGATAATAAAGTTTCTGTAATTCCTCTGCCATACCAGTACTAGTCATAAAAATAAGTATACTCCAAGCATCAATCTACTGAGGCATGTAAATATATTTGCATTGCTCTTGATTATATTTTCTAGATGCATTTGGTTTCATTTTTTTTTTATTTGTCTCATTAGATCAAGCAATTGCAGTACTGTCTGCCTGTTTGGAAAGTAGCAGTCCTGCTGTTCAGAGAATAGGAGCAGCTTCGCTTTGGGCTTTGCTTCACAACTATCAGAAGGTTAGTATGTAAGAAATCTGTGAAAAAACTGTAATGTTATACTTTTATGCTGTAAACAATACAGTAATCTCTAAGTAAATAATCATAAAGTTTACAATAGTCATTCTGGTTTATTTTAATTGCGTAGCTGCCGAGGCTGAGAGATTAAAGAACATGGTATAGAAGCAGTTTGTCCTTTGTAATTTGTGACTTCTTATATAAATGCAGTCTATATGGTGACACAGTTATATTAATTCTAAAAATTCCTACATCTCATGATCTGATAAATTATTGTGATTTTTTAAACTTTGCTATTAAGGAGCGATCATGTGGGCAAGAAAGCTCATTGTGTTTTGTGTGTTTGTGTGTGCTACAGGCAAAAGTGACTTTGAAGAATCCATCCATAAGGAGAAGAATAGATGAAGCTTATTCTTTAGTGAAGAAAAGTAGGTCTTATTTCTACTTAATGGCAATTCTCAATTTTTCCATCATTAAAGCATTTCAGTTTATATCATCACAGTAATCTTTTGTTGTGCTACAAGTTTTTGAAAGGATACTTTTTCCCTAAAATCGCAATTAGCAATGTGGCTTATGGTTAGGCATCTTATAAATAGAGATGGAGAAAAATGCCTTAGGTGAACACCTTGAACACCTTAGATAATTACCAAGGTTAGTTTTGAAGTATAGGTCTGATCATGCTTGCAATAAAAAGCCTTTTCACAGTACGGTTGTGTGAATCTTTAAATCTTAAATTTAGTGATAAGAAAAATAGAAAAATTGTTCTTTTAGCAATGACTTTGCCTAGCTGTGCTCAGCCTCAGGATTCGCTGTTGAGCCACACAGAGAAGGGATCAGAACAGAGCAGTGTTCCCACATTAAAGCATTCTGGCATGGGTTAGTGACATTCTGAAAGCTTCACATTTTTGCTTAAGTAACTGAACATAGGTCTTGTTTGAATGGCTGCAGTACAATAGATTCAGCTGAAGAACATTCAGTATGGAAAGTGTTCAAACACTGATCTGGAGCTTCAGTAGCTAATAATGGGTTTATTGGTTGTTAGTCACATCAAGTTAGTCTAATCTTGAAAGGGCATGATAATGTCTTTTTAAGCTAATGAGATTTCCTACTAATTTAAATTGTTCTGGATGTACTCAAATAGGTTTATTGATTAAGGGGCTTAGAATACAAGGTTTCCATAGTATTTGCATAACATATTTACCACAAACTTTCTCTCTACATTGACCATTGTTGGTATCCTAATAAGGAGGAGGTGTGTTTTTGATAGAACATCTCATCATTTTTTCTGTGCTGCCACCCAGATTAATTAATTTTGTGAATGTACTGTGGTTTCAAATTCAGCCATTACTAAGTCAATCCTTAAACATAACAGTACAACATTTCACATACTGATAATATATTAACAAGTTTGTATTGTTCCTTACAGCAGAACTACCACGGATCAGAGACTTTGCTACCTTGTTGAATCAACAAGGTAGAAATATGTACCTTTTACAGATTAGCACCTCATAACATTAATCCCCATTTATTTATGTACTGCTATAGAACATGAAGGCCCAGACTGAGCTATTGATTTTTAATTCAATAAAAATTTACATATCAAAATAAGAAATAGAAAAGATTTTATGCAACTGTCATTTTTATGGTTTATAGTTCTGTAATATGTCATCAATATTGTCACTAAAACATTCCTGCATTAAGGATCCCAAGTAGTCTGTGCTTGTAAAGCTTTGATCACTTGACGGTGATAATTGGGCTAAAATGGTAGGTTGTTATTCTGAGTACACGTGGGGAAATATTTCAACATGGCTATTGTTATTTTACGTTTCCTGCTTTGTCATACCCAAGGGTAAAACCAAAACAGACTTTGCAGCATAAAGTAAAAGTATTTGATTTGCTACTCCTTAATACAGAGGTTAAGGTCATAAACCAGCATGAATTCTTGCAAAGCATTTAATGCAATCGTTGGAAAAGTAATTGAGTATTAAGAATCAACTAGAAATTCAAATCTTGGGGTTTTTTTTCCTTTCAGGTTCTCCCCAGCCGGAAGAAAATGAACTACATGCCTACCATTTAAAATGCTTAGAGAATATAGTGCAGCTTCTTGATTGTTAATGGTCATCAGTCAACTTCTCATGTTGAAATTGAATAGCTTGTTCAATGAGAGCCTGAAATTTGAAGAAAGCACTTCTGATTCACAGATTTGTGACAGCAGCAGATTTGCTGTGGAAGAAATTTATGAAGCCTTTGAGGAAGGAGTTCATCTCTTTGAACCAAAGAAATTGCACTGTTTCTGGTTCAAACTGTTTGTACTGTAATCCCAATGGGAAATTATAATTATGCTACTATGTAAAGTATGTACACAGAAGAAGGAATGTACAGGGGAAAAGATTTGAAAAATGAGTAATTTTCTTAAATTATGCATTGAAATTGTTACTGTACAGTATTTTCTGGTTTGGATTGTTCTTAATAAAGGGGTTTTAAACTGAGATCAGCATTTGCTGTGAGTGAAGTGGAATTTTTAAGATTGCAGGTGTGCACAGTGTATGCTCAGATTAAAAACTGAAAATGGTGGCAATTGTGGTGTGTTACACATGTTAGATGCAGAACGGCAAGGTGTGTGTTGTGGTTTTGAAGAAGATTTCAGTTCAAATTGCTGCATGTTCTTTAAGATGCTAACAATTGAAAAAGAGCTCTCAATTGCTGATATTAGAGGTGACAGTTATGTTAACATAGCAGTTTTTTCAGGATATGGGGTGTGTGCATCCATTTTAGTTACATTACAACAATGTAGAAAATATTTGAGTCAAAATCTGTTGGTTTCTAAAGACTTTGAATCTTTTGCTTGGGGCAAATTCTCCCCTCTCTTCCCCCTCCATTATCCAGGCCTGTGTTGCCTTTGAAGTGCTACTGTGTAACTATTGCTCCAACTTTTTCAGTATTCTGTGCTGAAAGAGTTTGAGAAAAAAAATGCATTGCTGTCTGAGCGCTGCTGTTTTTCTGGCCGTGCTTATGGAGTACCTCACAGGGTGTTCTAATTTCCCTCAACACTTAAAGCTTTTATTTTATGTCAGAGCCAGATAGAAGGGAGCTAATTCAAAGCAAAACCCAAATAACATCTCTAAGAATTATAGCAAGGCCATTTCTACCTGTAATTAGTCTTTTCTTCTTAACCAGGTGATGAAAGTATTTCTGCTGACAGAGGGGATTGTGGTTTATTTGTTTAGCAGTGCTTGTAAATTATGTGTGACTTGATATAATTCAGCTGACCATAAGTGTGATGCTTATGGCTGGGTTAAGTCATTACTAGAAATGTAATTATTGGCTTATCTCCCATCCCTCCACCAAACAAAGAGCAAGCATGGACCACCAAAACTTGATTCTTTTCCACTCACTGTATTGTGTAATTACTGTATTTTGCAAAGCAGTTGTTAAATGCTGTGGTGCTCATCCCATGGTATTTATTGCAGAACACTCAGCTGCAGGGCAGGAGACAGCTCTGCAAGTCAGCATTTGCTGACTGGGCTTGGAAGTGTGAGGTCTTTTTCCCTCAGACTACCAAGTGCTGAGTCTCTTCAGAGACTTATGTTTCAGCATACTCACCCCAATGCTCTTTCTCATAAATCAGTCACTAAGTCAAAGTGCAGATTGTTTGCCATTTTTTCTGTTTCAAAAGGACAAAAAATGAGAGCACTCAATGCCAAATGAATTCTAACGAAAGTAACCACTCTTGCAAGGATGGCAAGATCTCATTCAAAGCATGGATATACATGGATCTCATGAGGAGAATGAGGGCTGCAGTTTCATGACTTCCATGAAGTGCAAGTACAATATAATGAGGCCATAGAAGATCTGGATGCTTGTTTTCTATTAAACATTTCTATTTTACTAAGCTGTGCTTGTTCTTGAAGACTATTCCCATTGAAAAATCTGGGCAAATTGCTCATACATTTGTTGTTACAGTAAACCTTAGTGCTGTGCTTATCCCAAAATGAGTTATTTTCTCAGTATTCTGCAACAATTTATAGTTGTGGGAAGCAATTGTAGCAATGTCATAAGCAAATACTTATATTTGGTGTTGCTATTCTGGAAAATCAAAGCAATTTTTAAACTCTGAGGGCTAAAATCTATTTCTTATTGTGAATAAGCTTTCCTCCTTCAAGATTAAGGAAAGGACTTTATGTCTTTATTTAAAGGACTGCACTTCCTTCCATCAAATTTTCTCTTGAAAACTGGGAGCATAGAGTGGCTGCATCCTGCCTTCCTGCACGTTAACAAAGTGAGTTATAAAATGTAAATTACTCTATATTTCCTCTTCACTGGCACTTAGACTACCATAAATAGCCTCACAATAACCTTTAGTCTTAATTGATTTCATGAAAAAAAGATTTACATATTTAGACTTCATTCACAGTTAATTTCCAAATTTTGGAGATCCATTTATCTTGAAGGATGGGGTATTTGTCATGTTTGTGTTTTCAAAGAAAATTAAACCCTTAAATACCTTCAAATTCTAAAAACTGTAAAGTAATTTTTTATCTTACAGAGGAAAGTGCAATTAAAGTGGAGATGGATTTCCTGAATAAGCTACAGAATTTAAAAGGCAATATTCAACTTTCATCTAGTTTCCCTAATAAAAGGCACAGCTATGCAAGCTAGGAGTCTCTTGAAAATCCTTATCCAAGAGAATTCAATTACCATTTGTGCTAACTGCAGATATATCATGCTCTTACTTGGTTGCTTTATCTTTTATGATAAGCTTGTAATCAAGGAAGAAGTTATTAAATTCAAAAGAGGTAAGCGCATAAAATCGACTAATAATCAGGCTTTCAGATTCTTTTTTAAGATGGATGTGTCATCTAGTGCATGTTCGAAACTTCCACAGAAATAATTTTCACTTAAGAGGTATAATATTGTAGATTAAGCTTAAATAATTTCGTTTTGATTGTGTATGTTCATGCAAATAGAGGCATTTAGTCATGACTTACTGATGAAGTTTTCAAACCTTTCAGTAATAGGCTCTCAAGCCTACTTGAAAATCCTCAGGAAAAATACTTCATTTATGAGAAAGGGACTATTTTTTGCTCTTCCAGCAATTTGGACTTACGGATTTTCCTCACTCAGCAACTGTGCATCCCTGGATGATGTTTTTCATTGATTCCCCTCCATACCAAACTTGCAAATTACAGCAATTATGGGCTTGTGGCAGCAGTACTGGCCAGACTGGGGAGGGGAGTTTTCTATACTTGAGACTTCAGCCCAGCTTTTTTTAAGGCTTTCCCTTCACAGTAAAGTAGACGCTGCTGTGACAGCTTCTCAAATCTGCTTTTCCTTCAGAGAAATGTTTTAATGTCTTCCAGGGGAGAAAAAAAATGGTTAGCAGCCACACAAGGATTGCTGTCCACTGAGGATTCTGAAGCCACTCCACACTTCACTTGAGTTTTCTTCTGGTTCAGCTCTCCAAGGTGGCTCCTCAAGTAATCGCTTAGAGCTTCACTGCTGAGACAGCAGTTGTGCTGCCTTTGCTTTAGGAGAGAGAAGGACTTGTGGTAAATACAGTTTCACAACCCTGCAGTCCTTGTAGGCTCCTCTTTTGGCTCCTGGGCTGCCCTGTGGAAGATGTGCATTCTACATTTATCACCTCATCATAATCATCTTTTTGTGATTACCTGACTTCATTCAGGACTTCTGTGTGGTCTCTGAGCTTCCTAAGATCTGATTAATCTCCGTGTGTTGCAACTCATGAGGGTTTGGCCCCATGACTGAGGGTCAGTGTGTGCCCTCTGGCCTCAGTTCCAGCTATTCTTGGGCACATCTTTATTTTTATAACTGGTATTTTAGGTGCTGAACATCAGGTAGTAGGGATTTTATAATTAAGTTTGGTATTCAGGGTATTTCCCCCTCCACTTCTCCTCCAATCAGCCACCACAGCCTTAAAAAAAAAAGAGAAAATAGAAAAACTGGTTGCATTTTCACTGGAAGAGGAGAATTCTTACAGCACTCTCTTTCATGTATCCAAAATGGAGTCTCAGTCTGTGTTGAATTTACAGCCAACCTACAGGCTTAGGCTCACAAATGTCCTCATTCCTCATAAACAAAACACATAGACCTGCTTTGAATGGTTAGTCTGGATGTTGTGTCATCATTCCAGCTTCTTGATTGCTTGCCAACAGGCCTATAACATAAATTTGGATGTTTTTAGATCCCAGTCCCTAGCATTTACTATGTACATGTAAGTCTGCTGAGCAGAGCACAGGATGGCAATTCCCAGTGCTTCACATACAGTAGGCAATACGTGATTTAGTGCACACATGTGACTTGCAAATTTCCACTGTTGTTGCAGATCTTTCTTTAAAAACCCAGTTTTAGTAATGCTTTCTAATTGAGAATGTCTTCAGAATACTGACCTGGAGTTCAAATACAAATGAGGTCAGCAGCAACAGGGGGAATGTGTTTAAACCCAAATACTCTCCCTCACCAAAATATCCTTCACTAACCCTAAGTGGCAGTGCAGAGCTTCAGAGAGATGGAGCAGAACAGGAGATGGGAAGGAGGTCAGCCTGTGGCCCTCTATCTTAAACATACTGGGAGTTAAAGGATCACCTGTGTCTGTGTTTTAGATCCAGCGGGTAATAAAATGCATATTATTGGGTGCTTTCTGGCCAATCTAGATATGTCTGCTAACTGAGTTTAACAACAAGGTAATAATTCCTCAGTTTATTTTCTGTATTATGCTGCGTCACAGGCTGCCACTGATTTCAGACACCAGTTAGTTATCTGAACAAAAAACCCCAACAAAACAAACAAATGAACCCAAATAATAACTCTTTTGAGAGAATATATTGTCATCTGTCATTGTCATCTTGACATCTAGGTGAGTTGACTCTCAACTGGGGCAACACCAATCAAGGTGCAAGTGTCAGCATAGTAGTGCTCATCACATAAATACAAGCTGTGTCTTGTAGGCAAGCTCAAAGTGATTACACTTCTGAGGTGGATTTCACCAAATCAGGATAAGGAAAATTGTCTTTCTTCTTGGTTTCCATTCTAGGACTCTGTAACTGAGGATTTGCAGAAGGACTTTCTCGCATTGCTGTGGCAGCTGGAGAGTGACTCATTCCTTCTCAGCCAGAGTTTTTCTTGCCCATTAGGATATTTTTCCAGAAAGATGTCTTTCACAGTTGAGTAACAGTACCTGAATAAAAACTTTCAGTTGCTTCCAATTAAAACTACTTTATCTGAACTTCAGAGCCTTCCTGAATATGGAGTTTGGTGAATGGGGGTTAGACTGCATGATCTTCAGAGGTCTCTTCCAACCCTAACAATTTCATGATTCTGTGAGTTCTGTAGATCTACTAACAGGCTTTAGTGCCTATATGATTAAATGCTCTGCAGTTTAAAAGTTTTTCATAAATGGCAAATAACTGTGAAGTTTCAAGGGCTAACACAAGCTGCTCTTGCTGGTAGCAGCAGTGTTACTGGAATTCTCATTTTTTCTGAAAGTTTTGGTGAGATTTTTCATCTGTTTGTGTAAATTAAGACATCAGCTCCTCATTAGTCCACAGCTCAGGAGACTGTTCCTTAGAACCTCTGGTGGTGCTGCTTCATGCCTGCAAGATGTACCATTTCCAGCATTAAAAATAAGTTTAAAAAAGGAATATTAAATTCACCTGCATGCTGGTATCTGACCTAATAACTGCTACTCTGGAGTGAAAAATCTTGCATTGTCCAAAATTATTCTGCAATAATTAAAGATTGGCAAAGAATCCCTGAAAAAAATGCTTATTAATAAAAGAGAAGGAGTGGAGCCATACAGCAGGAGGTTGCCAGCAGCTGGCACAGCCTGTGGGGAGCTTTTGGGGTTCTGTGCAGCCTGTGGCTGTCTCTCTGTCTCAGGAGATTTATAGGAGAAAAATTCTCTCTGCTCACTTTGGGTGTTTGTTGACAGTAATTTGCCATTGTATTGTTTCTATTTATTACATTTATCATATAATGACAGCAATCTTCCCTCTCTATTTTGAATAAAACATTTTTACACAGTTTTATGGGGCAATATGATTGAGTGTAACAAGAACACCTTAAATCCTGTTTTTAAAGATAACTTTCTTAGCAACAGAAATATGCATGCTGTAAAAATAAAGTTATAAAAAAAAATGTAGCACAGCAATGTGGATTTGTATTCTTCTACTGAGACTCTATGTGGTTAAACATGCAGTTTAACATTGTGAGATTTCTCCAATATGCTTTTCAAAATACAGTATGACAGTGAGCATGGAACTTTTTTATTTTTTTGGAAGTAACAACAACTGATTTTAAGAAGCAAATGACCATAAAAATCAATAAAAAAATCTAACTTTAGGTGGTGTTCGACTAGGCCCCAGCAGGGGAAACATTATTGTATGGACAAAGTCACTAGGGAATATAGCAGGAATTGAGGTCAAACTGTAATCACCCAGAACACAGTTCTTTGGGATGGATTATTTTATTCTCTCTCTGGTCTGAAATACCTTTTAATGGTAACAAATCTCCTTACCCTGTGCTGGGAGTGTATTTGCCATAATGTATGCTTAGAAGAAAGATCTTTAACAGCCTACGCACTTTTTCATATAATTATCAAAAATGTTCTGTGCTTTCTCTCCAACGTGCTGGAATAACTTTCTTTTCAGTTAGAGACAAAATGGCCACTTGGAAGGAGTGGTAGGTAGTAAGTGCTAAACTAAGGGTTTGAAATCTAACTAAAACTGAACATCTAAAGAAACAGAAAAGTGGTAAGGGAGAAAAAGAGAGAAAAAGAAAGATTAAAACAGGTAAAATAGCCTGGTACTGTAGAAAATCAGTTCAAAGGGCCATAGCTATAAACACCTGTGAAAACAGCAGTTCCCTGTGCTATCATAGCTTGTTTGAATTTCAATTATTTAATTGTTTTTAATTTTTTTTTTTTTTTGGTGTTTAGCAACAACCTAAGAGATATTCCACTGCTGCTGTTCTAGAAACTTTTGTAAGCTCTTATGGTGTTTTTTTCTTTTAATATCAGTGTAACATTATTAACAATGACATTCTTACAAATGTACCACAAAGAGGTGGCTTCCATGTGTGTGTCCAGCTTCTCAAACATGAATGAAACAGCGAGCCAGGCTGGCTCCTCGTGGCTGGTTCTGTCTTGTCATCAGTGCATGTTATTGCTGCACTCCAAAGGAGTTAATTTCTTCATACAGAAATCCCCCCTCCCCCACCAGAAGAAGTATAATCTGTGTTTTGGTGAAGTCATTGGAAACTCTTGGTAATGTTAAGGGTAAGATTTTTTTTAGTTTCATTTAATTTTGATTCCTGGGATTTTCCTTGCATATGTCAGTACACCAACCATGACAGCCTTTTTTTCAAATGCAGTAGAAGGTCATGTAAGTGTCAGAAATTTCTGTTAGCTGAAGTAATTAATACTGTCAAAATCTTTTCAGAAAAGCAAACTGAGCTATTTAAGATGCTTTTAGTGCTACTCATCCTGTACAAAGAAAGACTAATATCAGAATGCCAGAAAATTGTGTCTATGTTCTCAGAAGTACTTATTCACCATTTGCTGAATTCATTCAGCAGCCATTTTCTATATATTATTTTATATGTATACATTTGAAGCAGTAGAATTTCTGCTTCACTGAAAGGGGGACACATATGCATTCGTCTCAGACTTGGTAAAAAATGCAGTTGATTCAGTTGTGTAAAAAAAGGTCCATGGAGACTGAGAAATAATGTCCAGGAAATATCATTTACTGTTCTCTACAACAGAAACAACAAAAACAGTACACAAAACTTTCAATCCCAGAAATCCAGGAACAAAATTCAGCTACAAAAATACAGTGTATCTTTCATTTTATGTTTTGAAAAATAACAAAACAAAATAGTAATTCTGTATAGTTAAGTTTCCCATTACAAAAGGAATATGGTTTGCAATGGATGCAAACACTGATGCAAGTAAGCTGAAAAATGCAATTTTGATCTTGGTCCTCTGGATCTGGGATGTTAATTTGAATAAACCAAATACCTGAATATGTGTGAGTAACAGCCCAATGTGCATGAAGAGCCCTCTCCCATAGGATATTTAGGAATTAACTGCCTGCTAAATCAAGGTGTCTGGTTATTTCTGATCAAACTAAATGCAGACAACCAGCTCTTTAAAACTATCCTAGCAAGGTTTACCTCAGATTATCTGTTGAAATTCCTGTCTGTCTAATGCATCAGATTATTCTGGTAAGCCTTTGAACACTCACACATCATAAATTCAAATCACTATCTTTTAAAATAAATCTCTTTCACTTTAATAAAAAAAAAAAAAAAACCACAAAATCCACTAAAAATAGAAAGAAGAAATTGTACAAAAAGAAATATCTGCAATTTTTCTACTTTGAGTGTTTCAAAATCACGGAATCATTTAGGCTGGAGAATACCTCCAAATCATCAAGCCCAACCTCTGACCCGTCACCACCCTGTCAATTTGACCATGGCAAGTAAGAGCCACGTCCAGCCAGTTCTTGAACACTTCCTGAGATGGTGACTCCACCACTTCCCTGGGCCATCTGTTCCCATGCTTAACAAGCTTTTCCATGAAGAAATTATTCCTAATACCCAACCTGAACCACCCCTGCTGCAGTTTGAGGCCATGTCCTCTCATCCTGTCACTTGTTACCTGGGAGAAGGGGACGACCCCCACCTGGCTACACCCTCCTTTCAGGCAGCTGTAGGGAGTGATAAGGGCTCCCCTGAGCCTCCTTTCCTCCAGGATAAACACACACAGCTCTCTCAGCCTCTCCTTGTTTTGTTTTAGTCTCTAGAAGTCCTGTGTGTTGTATTTAAACTGACAGGAGTTTCACACACAATTTCAACTAAGGGGAGTTCAATGCAACCATCAAAACAAGAGCATAATGCATTTGACTGATGGCAGCATCAATATGTTAGGATAGTTATGTTGGGATAGTTGATAAGCATTTTTTTGAGCAGAGATGCTACTTCACAGGCATTTTATGATTCCTATGGATCGTAGATGTAATTTCAAAAAAAATCTGTCGCAGATCAGTGCCTCTTGTTATGAACATACCAGTGAAACAAAAGATCTATGCAGTCACAGGAATTCAATTTAAAAGTAAAATCTGCCTAAAATAACTTGTGTTGATTTTTCAAGGGGTGCTCTGAAGCCCTATAGATGTAATTAAACTTTCAGCTTCTTAGAAATCGGTGAACAAAATTACAGGCTAAATTTTGGAAAATCAAGAAAAATCTCTGATATTCCTTCTCAAACTGAAGACACTAATTGAGCATATGACTCACCACAGCTTTATGTCAGTATAAATATCATTGATTTCTTTGGAACTACATTAGCATAAAACAGATGTAATGTGTTGCAGTGGATAAGGCAGGAGTTTATGGCGAAATTATGCTACTTCTACTAAAACAAATGATTGCAGCAGATATTCCTTGGCTCCGTTTATTCACAGTTGACTGTGATACCTTTCTTGTAAAAGCTCTACTGTTTTGTTTGGCTTTGTCTAAACAAATGAAGTTCTGCAAAGCAACAACATGCATAAGAAATATCTGTTCTAGGTTTTAGTAGGAAAGGGAATATTACTTGAGGATTGTTATTTAGCAGTGTTTTGGGGGTGGAAAGATAAAGAAAAAGCCCAAACTAAAGCCAAAAATATCCAGTTTAATTCATTATGATACAACAGAATTTTGATTTCTTCTTTGGATTTTGTTGTTGTTTTTTTTCATTTAATTGCATACATAAAGATTTGGTAGGATATAGTTGTTTTTACATACTTTCTGTGTCGTTCTTAAACCCTTTCCAAGGTTTACACTGGGCAGCATTTAGTTAATGATTCATTCAAAAGTTTCCTAGCAAATGTTTTTTTTTTTTTGTTTTCTGTTTTGAATATCTCTAAGCAGGACAGTTTTAGGAGAAGAGTTCACTTGTTTGTTTGAAGAACGCCTTTTTCAAGGAGCAGCTTGAGTGACTGGCTTTGTACCTCTTCCAATATTTAAAGCCAGTCTAAGATGAAAAAGTGGAAAAGAAAGAAGTGGCCATGCATTCTGCCAGGGCATTTGTCTGGAAACCAGGATATTTGCGTTTGGCATTTGGTGTTTGGGGTGGTCTTATTTGCTTTTCATTTTCTCTTTGTGTGTGTGTTTGTGTGCGTAGAGGGGAGATTTTAGATAGCATTGTCTGCTTGAGTTGATCTTGTAGGGAGAGGGGCACTATCAGAAAATTATTAACTGTCACGTTGCTTTACCAAGCTTTTTCCCAATAAAGGTCCACAAAAAGGGCTTAAGAAAAAGAAGATGCATGAGATAACTTTGCTAGAAAGGTAACTTTTCAGGTCCTGGATGCATCAACAAAAATATGGTTAAGGATGCCATATAGGAAAGATGCGTTATTTGCTCTCTTTAACTTTCTGCCTCAATTTTGAAGGCCATTTAAAAACTCATAAGCTTCTTTGCCTTATAAAAGTTAGAGGTCTTTCTTGGAGAAATTTCTGAGCTGGCAACATCCTATAATTAAGGATAGCCTCAGCCTTAAGTGAACAGCCTCGGCAGGAAGTTTTCACATTCAGGCTGTGTTTGAGGGCATTGTTTAGGAAACAGCTCTGTAAGCCTCTGCCAGAAAGAGAAAAAGATCCAGCAACGTTCATTTCCTTAAACAGACCTTTAACAGGGCTTTTTAGCAGCATGATGGACATAGAAAGAAGAGTTGAACTAGGAAAAGAATTATTCAGGAAAAATAATAGGTGTACGAGGATGGCTGTACTCTGAAACAGAAAGTTCCATTTCCTGTACCAAAACCAGATTTTTGTGAGAACCTTGAAGCCTTTCTGCTTTGATTTTTCATTCATTAAAATGAAACTTTCATGTCTCTGCAAAAAACATCACTTTTTGCAAACTAATAAAATGAGAGATTTCAGCAGGAAGACAAAAATTCAAGTGAAAGACATAAACATAGTCAACTATGCAGAATTAGTACATTAAATACTTTGAGACCCAAATGTACTTTACTTTCTTTTGTGAATTACATTTTTTCATGTTTTTCAAATGTTTTCTTTCATATTATAACTGGATTGAAATTCTTAGACTACTTGTCGACAGATTTTGAATAAAAAGCCAGTAGTATCTTCCTATTAAAAAATAGAAAAGTTCATAAAATATTTCTAAGGAAATTTCTGCTACGTTATTGACCTAATCAGTAGCAAACATTTATAGCCAAGATCATTGAAGAGAAAGAGCTTAGATTGAAGAAAAAATTATTGTGATAATTTTTAACATTAAGCAATCATATAAATAAAATTATAAACAAAGTAAATTAAGAGGATATTTTATTTGATTGATTTGTTGGGGTTTTCTCTCTCTTTTTTAAGTAGATCAACTTGGCTTTGTTAATTGTCTTCACAAGTATCTTCACTTTTCCATCCTATTTTTCACTTTTGTTTTATATAAGTGCAGAGGAACAATCTGAATGGCTGATTTAAGGGTTTCCCCTTCACACTCAGACACATGAACTTCCCTCAAGTTCAACAACTTCTCCCAGGCAGACACTCCGGTCATGAACACATCAAAGGAATGTTACTTACACATTGAATTTGAAAGTTCCATGAACTTCCTTATCTCCTACCAACACACCTTTCACCTGAGAATTGGTAGCAGTAGTGTTCAAAACTTGCTCAGCAGTGGTGCTTCTTCCTCTGCTCAAATCAGACGTTTATACCACTGGTACATCTCACCATTAGCCATCTGTCACTAAATGTATCTTTTACAGGTTCAGATGACACCCATTACACACGTATAATCTCCCTGGAAAAGCTGGGAAAATGCTCTTCTCTTGGTGCCCTCTAACCTTGACATCACAGTGCCGTAGCTGAAGCCCATCCCGGAGCTCATCCCCACACAAGCACTTGCTCACTCCCCAGCCAGTGGGATCAGGGAGAGAATTGGAAAGGTAGAAAAGCTGGAAAACTCATGGATTGAGATTTTAATAAGAAAAGCAAGAGATGTGTATGTGAGCAAAGGAAATCAAGGAGCCCATTCCCCACTTCCCGTAGCAGGCATGTTCAGCCATCTCCAGGTGCATTGGGTCTGGAGATGGAGGCAATTTTTCCATAGCAGCACTCACAGTGCTCTGAGGGTCTGAGGGTGTCTCCAACCAGCAAGCCACACCCTCTGGATAGATCTCTGGAGATACCTGGGACTGTGGGCTACCTGCTGTGACAGGAGCTAGGGATGACACAAAGGTGCTGCTTTTGTCTGAGTGCTACCTCAGACCTAGGGGAGTTGCTCTGGTGAGCATTTGCACCTGAATTGTTTGCCTCTCTTGTACACTTTTGCTATTAATATTGTTACTGCTGCTGCTTGTTTTCTTATCTCATTGCTGGTTCCAGTAAACTGTTCTTACCTCAACCCGTGATCTTTACCTCTTGTGCCTCCAATTCTCCTCTCCAGCCCAATGCAGGGGAGCAGGGGATGAGAACACTAAATTGAAGAATACATTCCTGAACACTAAATTGGAGAATACATTCCTAAACCACGACACTGACACATTGAGGTATTCAGTGTTATGTTAGGATGAATAGCCAAAAATATAAGTAATTTTCCAGTTCCAAAAATGCAGAAGTATCGACATTTATTTAAGATTCCTGAATTCATATCTTCTTGCAAATGTGGGTTTGTTTTTTCTTTTTTGGTTGAAGCATATTATCATAAAACTATGATTTATATAACATTACCTCTTTCAGGCCAGTATGTTTAGGAATAAAAAAATTATTGAGAAGTTAAGCAGGTAGATTCTATTTTCTTTACTTTTCTACATTTGGAAAAGTCTTTAAGATTCAATTTTTTCCCTCTCTGAATCATCTTTATCAAGATATCCCCAAAATGTGACCATATTTAATTTACAAATATTTTATTTCTCTTTGTAGGAATGTTTTTTGTCCATTTAACTTCTCCTTTAAGATGAAAGAATACATACTGAAGAATCCTATCCCTTATGTTACTGAATAAGGCATGCCTATAGATTAATTCTGTTTGGGGTGTTTGATTGCTCAATTAAATTAGATGCAGAATAGGAAAAGGCAAATTGAATTACTGTGCCTTTATCCATCTGCAACACTCAGCCATCTCACTTAAAGGAACAGAGAATGCTGCATGGAAAAATATTTTTCTTGACTGTGGACTCTCCTCCACAGAGAAAAAGGAACATCCCTTGTCACTGAATTTTTGCTCTGGATTAGTTAACCTGGCTTCTGCAGGGTCAGAGCTAAACTCCAGGGGTGCTCACAGCAGGTGTGAAATTGCTAAATCCTCCCTCCTCCCAGCCCACTCGCTTCATTACCTTCACTGAAAAGTCAGTGCAACTAAAGAGCCTTTTTGTCCTGGCCATTTTCCAGCTGGTCATGTTTGCTGCTAAAGAAATGGTATCTGGGGTGGTTTGTTCCCCTTCTGGGTGTCTCCTACTTCACTGCACTCAAGGCCTTTTTTCTGGTGGTAACATTCTTCTGCAAGAATATTCTCCACTCTTTCTGCATTATTGCTACAGGCCTATCTGTTAAATCTTAAATACTAATGAATCATTAAAAAGGGTATTAACATATTTGCTGGCCTTATATGTGTGTCTTATTCTTCACAGTTTTATAGCAATTTCTATTAAAAACCTCATTACAGAGATTATTGTGACATGCTTTGAAACAGCAACATTCATTACATATTATCTATGGATTGGAATTTGGGAAATTAATGCACCAGGAAATGAAATGACTCACCCAGGGTCTCTGAAGATGTATGTTCAACTCATGATTAAAATCCAAGCTGTAGATCTGCATTGTGTTTGCTGCACAATCTTTTTTGCTTTTTCTCTTTTTTTCTTTAAACCACATCAGTTTTACATTTAGTTGGAAAATTCCACTGTGCTGCTTTTGTTGTCAAAGCATAATTGACATTTAGCCAATTACTTTAGTTAAATGTGGCTTGTTTGAGAGCATTCCCTCCCTCTACTTGGGAGTTCAAAGCATGGAGAGAAAATGGGATAACTGGGAGAGAAGAGCCGGGCTGTGGGGAAGGATGGGCAGAGAAATGGAGAGGCAGAGACCAAAGAAGTGCTCAGGTGATGGAGTGACTGTGAGATGTGCTGCTGCTGCTGCTGCTGCTGTGAGTCTAGTATCCACAAATGGTCAGAGTGACACGGATTTTCCAGCCTTTCAGTTTGGGTGGCGTAGGGGGAAAAGAGGGATAGAGGGAAGGGAGAAATGAAGAGAGGCTGTGAGGCAGCTGCACATTGGGATTTTCCTTACATTACCTGCTCTGGTGTGCCCACTGCCCAGGTGGGTAGTGTGGAAATGGTAGATATTTATTATCATAGGCACACCCTCTGTAAAAATATGATGTTTTATGTGTCTATTTCCAAACTGTATGAGTTGAATCAACTCTCACAGTGCCTACAGCTTTCTGGTTTGTGTCTTGCAGATGTGTTGCCCTTGTCTCTCCAGGGGACTTGTCCTGGTGTCCAGAGGGGACTTCAATTGCAGCCTTTAGGGGGGAGACCCAGCAATGCCCTGGCTACAGGGTATTTTTTTATCAGGGATGATGAGGGATCCTGTCCTTGGGGCCAGCTGCCCAAGAATTCTTGACATTTTCAGTAATTTTGTCTGTTGTAGTGCAAATAAATGTCCTTAGACATCAACATATCATCAATACTTAGTCATCACAAGGAGTTAGAAATTTATTTCTTAACTTCTGTTTTCCTTTCAATGCCAGATGGAGAGAAATGAACAAGAAATTCAGAGCAATAAAATTGCAATTTTCTGTATAGGCAGATAAGTGAAGAATAATTTTCATTTAAGGGAATATGTCTTCATTTTGGAGATATCCTGAATATATCTTAGCTTTGGTTTGAGGAAACAGATTGTTGGAAAAAATTCATTTGTAATAATAATCGTAAAGAAATTAACATATGCTTATATTTTTCATTCCACTTTAGATTTTGTGGAACACCACTCATCTGTAAACTACTATGTGCACATGTATTATTGCATAAAGAATAATATTTCAGGGTAGAGATGTACTTTCTTTTTTTTGCCTCTTCTGCAACTGCAATGTGAGAACTGCTAGCCAGAAGGTTGAAGATTTAAATGTGGGATCCATATAGTTCCAATGTAGCAGATTTAAAGGCTGTAATGCCACAGAGCATCCAGGAATCTGACCAATTTGACTCATAAATCCTTTCAAATACAAAATCTGCAGTATAGTCTTTGAAGCGTCCCATTTCCTGCTTTTCTTATCAGTAATGCTTCTGTGTTTCCTGAGACAAGCTAAATGTAAGTTAATCTTTTGATCTGTTTGAAAAGATAACTTTGTCATGCAAATAAAATGAGGCTCAGTCTCCAGTTCTATTCTCATCCATTTAGATTTTTATACTGAGCATCAGAGGGAATACTGACTATCTAGGTGTACCTTGTGAATCCAGATTTTGGATTGCCCATGACAATTTCAATTGCTCAATTAAAATGTTAAGTAAGTATTACTTTTAGGAAATAGGAAACTGCTTTAAAAAATTGTGTCCTATTATAAGACTTTATTAATCCTCAAAGCCTGCACTGCTGTGAAGTTCCAGTACTTGAGAAAATTCCCAAAATATTGAAGTAACTGCAATAAAAACAATATACAAATGAAGAAACGAAGTCTGTAACAATTTTAATGAGGAGGTGGTTGTGTTAAAAATAATTTGGAAAACTAAGCTCAGGAGTTTAAGAAAATATTTTGCATAAAATATTTTTCTGTATTTTAAGAATTTTTTTTATTTGTAACATATCTGGTGAATCTGTGAGTGTGGTGAGGCACAGGAGTAGTTTTCCCTGAAAAGTTGTGGAAGTCCCATCCCTGTAAACATTCAAAGACAGGTTGGATAAGGCTCTGAGCAATCTGGTCTAGCGGAAGATGTCCCTGCCCATGGCAAGTGGGTCAGAACCAGATGGTCTTTAAGGTCCCTTCCAGCCCAAAGCATTGCATGATTCTGTGGTTCTATGATTCTATGAATTCAAGGTATACCACTTCCTCATAAAACAGAATCCCAATCCTGTTTAGGGGAACACAGTATCTGCCACAATTTCACTTACTACAACAGCAAACTTGATTTCCCACACAGGGAAAAATAGAAAATCACTTGCAAAAGCAAATAAAATCGCAAGGAAAGAAAAAAGGAAAAAAAAAGTCAAGGTTTATTGATATATCACACTGAAATTCAAATTTCTTCTTCCCCACAGAGTCACTCTCTGTAAGAAGAAAATTTTAAAAATACTTGAAATTTCTGTGAAAATTGTTGCAGATAACAAGAAGACAAGAATCATGTCAGCTTAAGAGATTGAGAATAGTAACCTTTATAAGTATTTTCTAAATTTTGACAAAAAGATACATTACTAATCATATATTTATATAAGTATATTCCCTTTTATTTGTTTCTAAAAGTAAATTCAGGTAGTACAGCTTTTTGAGTTAAAAAGTTGTATACAGTAGAATTTCCTCATTCATCATTTGCTGGATTCTGTTGGTAAGGTCAAGTAGAAATAAGTGTGACTGTAACAATGTGTAATTAGGGTTGCAAAATGGAGTAATTGGAAAAATTGAAAATTGTAGAATCATTTAGGTTGCAAAAAGAACTGTATGTTGTATCATCATAAAAGATGCCTGGTTTTGTACAGATAAATATACGCACATTTTGACTTCCAGTCAGGTTGTTGTGGAAGGTGTTTTGAGCAGCTGTGATGATGAGTCCTTCTCTAGCTATGTGCAGGCTATTATTCACCTGAAATATTAACTTCTGTTGTCAGCTTTTGTTCAAATTACACTTATTTATTCATTAGAGAATTTTAATGGGACGATTCAAGGTTACTTTTGACTTCAAATTAGTCATATTGTTCCAATTTCAAGCAGCTCCATAAAAATGTGGTTTGCCGAAGTGCAAAAATACTTGCAGTTGTCCCAGGAAAAATCCATTAAAAATGTAAGAGTGAAGCTTGTTTTGACAAATTTCAACATGAGTCATGAATACTCAGGATTCTTACACCTTTGAACACGAATTTTCAAGCTGCATAATTTTGATCCCAAAATAATACCTCATGACATATTATCACAAATAAATCCTCCGACCTTAAGATGTTACTTTTTATAACTAGTCACCAATTTATGACCTATAAGAACTGTCTTATCTTCTCTTTAGATTATTTTAATACCTGGAGAATAGATAAATGTTGAACTGTGGTGTCTGAAAAAAAAAATCCCAGTTCATTTTGGATACATAGCCTGGAAAATTTGTGTTTTCTTCTGGTGATAAACCCTGAAGATCCCTGCTTCATCAGTTATTATAGTATCCATGCATATTGCAATAGATTCATTGGTAATGAAAACTTTATTCTGAGATTGATTTTGGTGGGAATTTAGACAATTTCTGATGCAACTGCACTGAGGCCAAAAACTTGGTGTTTCTCAGAATGTGAAAGCAAGAAGCACATGGTGTTTTTCATATTCCAAAAGTGAAAATATCCTGTCAGGAGGGCACTAGATGTGCAGAGATTGAGTAAAATCATGTCACACTGTAGTCACTGATTCCACGTTCTTTGAAAGGGACTACATAGTTCTTTTTATTATTGGCCTGCAGTTTTGTGGAAGTAAGGTTGCTTTCTTATTCCTAATTTGCATTTTTTTTTAATCATATCACCGCAGACATAATCAAAATTCACTCATGGAGCTTGGACAAATTTTAGCAGTTCAATGACACTCACAAATTAAAAGTAATAATAATTTGTAGATTTTGGGGGTTTTTTCAGCAAATTTTTTTTGCAGTGTTTTGCTTGTAGTGGTACCAAAGTTTTTCTGGGTTTCTCTATGAATCTAGTTTTCAGTTATGTTAATACTGACACTGAATTTCTGTGTGTGCTTTAGCCAACATGGAAGCATAGTTTGCAGATTCATCTGCAAAGCTTACTGAGAAAGTGAAAATGGAGTGCATATATATTTAAAAAAAAAGCTGTGATAATCCAGACATCCTGGATGAAACTTAATGTAACTCTTAGAAAAAATACAGCTGTCTTGAGTCCAATCTATGGCATACATATCAAAGACAAATACAATGGAAGAATTTATTTTGAAAATAATGCCCTTCATCAAGAGAACTTTGGAAGATGATGGTCTCCATTATAACAAACACTTTCTCCATTCTAACTAATCCAGATGGAATTTTGAAAAAGGTAATAGAAACTACTCAGGTTATCAAATATCTAATTTTTTTAAAATTTCAGATATATGCAAGAGAGAAATCTATGCCAATTCAGGGAGAATCTGGTATTGCAACTTTTTCTTTAAGAAAAAGAAGTTTTTAAAAAAAAAATCAGAAAAGGAAAGAAGGAAGAAAAAGCTCTCTCTATGCCCATGTACTTTCTGTGTAGCTGTCCATGTATTTTCCAAAAACCCTGTAATTACCTAACCACTCATCCCATTTGGTTTCCCTTTCACTTCTATGACTAAGAGGAGAAAGAACTCTTTTCTAGTAATTTTCCACGCTTGCCTAATCAACATGGGTCAACTGAAAACTGAAAACTTAGAAGAATCATTATGTACATATGTCAGAATAGCCTTCAAAAGATAAGCAGTTGGTCTTATTGTTTTGTTGATTTGGTAGCCACAATGTAGAAAAATTATACTCCTCTTTCCCATTCCCCTGAGTGAAAAGAGATGCCATTCGACTTTTGATTGTATTTCCCAGCAAGGAAATAAAAGATCAAAAGGAAATTTCAGTTCCTAGCATTTGAAAGGCAGGCAAAACAGATCTCTTGTTTGGTTCAACCCCACGTGACTTTTGGCAGTGCAAAGCCCTTATACACAATGGGTCTATTTTCTATATAATTCTGGAAGTTGGATGCAGTAGTGTGGAAGTTCTTGTGGTCTTTTTTCTGGCCAAGGCAGCACTGACACCACTGTTTGTTCTTGGATGTCTCTGCTGGAGTTAATCTGAAATGATGCAAGAAACAAGGCAGAATATTTCATGTGGAATGTCCACTCTTCTGTCCAGCACCTCTATTAGGCAATCACCTTACAGATTTGAGTACCCTGCAAATCGCACAAAAAGTGGATTTAATAGCAGAGGTAAGGTTTTTTTGGAAATTATTCTGTAGGGTTCAGTATTCTCAGCATGTGGGATTTCTCTCCTGGTTTGAGCACACTAAAAATGAAACCTTAATCAACAGCAAACCTCTCATGTTTCAAGTATGTCTATTTAAATCAACTACAAAGGTAGGCAATGATTTGGAATAGAAATTAATCCTTTTCCATTTAAAGAATCAAGATTTCTGAGAACAATCCTGTTCAGCTCCTGGTAGATATATATAAACAAGGTCTGATCTGAGGAAAATGGAGTGTATTTCCAGTAAAGATAAATATTACAGCTTTAATCTACACTGCAAATTACATATGTTATTAAAACCAGACTCTAGAGAATGTATTTATTTATGAAGTAGTACTGTTTTCAGTCAGACTTTATTTTACTTTACCAGCACCTTTGTCAGTACCAAGTATTTTAACTCCTGGACAACATGTTGCTGAGACTAAATAAACAGTAAAATTCACATCCATGTAGACAGTATTTTAGCTTGCTGCTGACACCAGATGCCTATTTTTTCTTGTCTTCCAAACTGTAAAATTAGGACATTGATGCTCATCTTTAAAGTGTTTTTTTTTTTTTTTCTGCACCAGGGTAAAAGTATTGAGAAAGCTGAGTGTAAATCTCATATTTTACTGTATTGAATCTTGTTCTAAAAGATTCACATAAAAATAATTTGGATCCTGGTATATTAAATGCTTTTTAAGGTATCTTTTTTTCATAGAATAAAGCAATCTGGCCAACATATAAGAATGATCCTTTTATAGGTAATTAAACTTTTTTTCCAATTACAGTGTGGTTTTTTTTGTTTGGACTTATACGTTGATTATTGATTCCCAATAGACATTACTTTTCTAAAAGCATTAATTTATCTACAGTCCCCCAGACAAATAAACAACTCACTGCAAAATCCATTTCTTCTTCTTCAGTTAATCAACAAAAATTTAATAGACTAATTTCTTTTTCTTGTGATTTGCGTGGTGTCTAATGCTTTGTAATTCATGCTTTTAGTTTAAATATTGATTGGCTGAGCTAAAGTTGTGAATTGTGTGCCTGAAAAAGCATGCAACTTTGTGTGTAACTTTTTCATATATTCAAGATGAAACTTAAGCTTGCTCTGTGAATTGGCACAGTGAAGTTAAGTAGGTATTATTAAGGTTTTTGTGTCGATCAAAACTGAAGCCTGGTTTATAATTTAAATCGTGCCAGCAAGGCATTGAAAATTGTTAGGATTTATTTATAATGACCTGTTACTGTTGGACACAGAGACATTCCCGCACCAACTGAGGCAGGTAACTATGCCATTGAGGAGTCTGCAGTGCAAATTTCAATGAAAGCTGACAGCAGACTATAGATGTAGAATGTATGATTGGCTTTCAAAATTTCCATTGAAAGGAAATAGCAGAAATAAATGAAATAATGCCATATGGCATTATGCTCATGATGGAGATTTCTTAACTAGACTAAATGTGAAATGTTCTTCACATGTCAATCATATCTGCTGGCATTTACATAAATTTGAATAAAGTATCTTGGGTTAACTTTTACTGTCTTGCAAAACAATGAATGATTCTGCACTCAATCTGTTCCAAGTTGCTCTAATGCTTCATTCCTGGTAATCAACAGAGTTCATGAGTCTGATTCTGCTTTCCCACGTTCTTTGTATAGTTTTTAAAAGTTCTAATACAAAGTGAGTAAATTTAGCATGAGTTTGAGTAAAGATTTCAAGCTGTATCCAGTGGTGACAGCAGTGCCACTAAATCCAGAAACTCACCTGGTAACAAAACTCTGACACTACAAGATCAAGATGTTAAAAAAGGTTGGGGATCATGACTTGCTTTTCAAAACAAAAGCAGAAAGAGAAGAAAGAAATCAGTTTTTTGAAAAAACATTTAGCACGTTTTTCTTAGTATTTTGACAATATCTCTATTTTCCTTTATAAGAGTAAAGATGTCTTCATAAAAAGAATGTCCATGGTGGTTGCACTCTTTCATGTGGAGTAAAGATATATTGAATGAATAAGAGACCACAACAGATTTCTAGTGTCTGAGGTTTCAAAATAGTGCTGGAGAAACTCTCCTTAGGACTCTTATTGTGGCTCAGTCTCTGCTCTCAGAGCAGCAATTCACCCCACCATGGTCTTGGTGGGGTGAACACAGCTCTTTTTCAATCAAGGACAAAAGTGAGGGAAAAAAAAAGAAAAATGATGGCTGAGCTGGCATAAGGACCTGAGATCCTAGGAGACACAGGAGACTATAACTCTCATTACAGAGATCTTCTCTTGGTGTACTGTCCTCTTTGTTGGTAGATGGAAGACCCTAGAATTGGTGATAAATCGCCACTTATATAAAATTTTTTGATGCAATAATTCTAGTGATAGATTTTTTTTTTTACTAGATGTGGTCTTAATTTATTCCTGAAGATTTATCAGAATATGTAATAAAATCATAGACATATATTGTTCCTTTTGCCATTAATTTTGGCTGAAGGTTTCCTATGGAATTTGTGAAATAGGTGAGAGAGAACTCTTGCAGACTGCACAGTGTTATCCATGCTTTCATTATGCCCAGTGACTGAAGCAGTTACTGAAACAGACTGACAGAAAAGAAATAATATTCAGGATATTATATCAGAAACTTGACAGGTTATGTAGCTACAGGATATTCTCAAATGTGGATGCAGTGCTGAAATCCTGCACCACAAAGGAAGAATTTGAGAGTTCGTGCTGCCTCTTTTACACATGAATGTATGGGTAAAGAACACTCTAGTTATCCCACAGGAAGATACTTGCCAGCTGGGTGAATCTGAGGCTTCTGTTTTTTTTTTTTCTTTTTCCTCCTTGCAGAGTGAGCATGCATTCAACAGTTTTCAGAACTGAATTCAAGGGACTTTTTTTATCTTCAATGTTCCCACATTATATGAGTCACAAATCCTCCTGCACTAAGCAGACAAAACACTTACTTTCAGAGAAAAATTCTTTACATATTTTCTAAGATACACTGATTATGTAAGCATAGTCAGTATCTTTATTCCATCATTCTTAATGAACAGTTTAAAAGTGATCTGTAGTTTCTTAGGTACAATGCTTAGGGATGTATGTCTGAAGACAGATTTCAAGTTCAGTACAAAATGTGAGGAGCAGAGATTGAAGTCACTATTAAGACAAAAAGCATTGCAATTGAAGACATCACACAGGAATCGTTGATCATTGAAGAGATGTTAATTCAGCACTTGTTGACTGGAAGAAAAGGTATTTGAAGCTGCAGATGTTGAAACTCTAATTTTTTTAAAATTTCAAATGAAAGAGAGCAGTGCACTGGGACAGTCCATTGGACAGGGCTGTATGGAGGTACATCTTACACTTTTCATCCCAGGTGACCACTTAAAACACAATAAACAACAGTGACATTTCACCAGTTGCCAGACACATATCTAACAGCAGCAAAGTAGCAGCAGGAATTCCTGCAATCCTTCTTTCTTTTGTTTTAAACTATTAACTTTTGCAAAGAAAGGTATACAGTGAAAAGATATGTCTACAGTCTTTAGAACATAAAAAGAACACATTGAATGAGTTTTATTTATAGAAGTACTGGAAGAAGTATTGGGAAATTTCCTTTATTCTTTATATGATGTGCATTTTCTTTTTCTGGTTTGTCCGGTATTTGATTACCTTTGTCCACTTGAGGTATGGATGCATTTATTTACTTTATCCTTTTCCAGACCTGTCTTTAGTCCTTTGGTTCTCTTCTGCTCTGTTAAATCCATCAGTACAAAAGTCACTCATCTGTGATGGTTTTTTTAAAAGTATGAACAAAGTATCAATTTACAGAAAAAGAGATTAAGGAATTATTCTGGCCTGGAAATTCAGGTTTTGTCATGTTATCTACATATCTGCCTTAAAGATCTTTGTTGTTTTTCAGCTATACTTGACTTCATGGAGCATTATAGCGAGGGTGTATAAAGAGAAAAGCTAAGACGTCAACAGACAAATACTGGGTTAAAAATACGATTTCCATCAATATCTGTGCATCTAGAACTTAAGAATTCTCAAACCTGAAGCGTATTCCTGTCTTGTTCCCAATCTGGCAAAATAAATTAGTGATAATTTGCATGCAAAATATCTTCCAGGTCCAGGTCTCTGTTGAACTTGACAGGTATATTTTAAGCTCCCTGTACAGAAACTACGCAAAACTTTCTTCCTCTTGCACTCTCGTATCTGTGATGATACATTATGAGCCATTACTGCTTGGTTAGAACTTTCTATTGTCATTGCCCATAATGATAATCTTATCCTTTTCTACCTTGCCCTTATTGAAAGCATGAAGATATTCTTTGTCAGCTGCTGCTCAGTGCAATAATTTTCCCATTTCCAGACCACGGCATTAATGCCACCTACACAACCACAAACTATCCTCTGACTCATGCTGCCTTGAGAAGTACTGGTAAGTTCATCTGGCTTCATGTGCTTCACACATCCTTCCAGAACCTCTTGGCCTTGTTAATAGTTAGCTCTCCAGGCTGCATTGCTTCAAAATGCAGTAGGCCCTGAGTTAAAAGTTTTAAACTTTTCATTGAAGTGTAATTGGGATGTTGATTATTTCAAATTTAACAGAAGCAGAAATGATAGAACAATTTGCAAAGAGCTTTGTGATGCAGAACTCAATCAGCTAAAATTGGATCAGAAATCTTAAAATGGATGATGAGCAAATTTGCAGTACAAATTTAACTTAAAATATAAAATATAATAAACATCATTAGAGAGATCATAAACTGATATGCATCTACTATGCACCATACCTTTGCTACACATCTAGACAGAAAGTTGGAAGTCTTCAGTAGCGAAAAATTATATGGTATATAAACTAATTAAAAACTGTCCTTTAAGGCAGAACAGTGTTGCATTTTTATTTACATTAAAACAAATGAAGTCATAATTACCAGGAACATTTTTGTCCTGTGTTTGTATTTGTGTTTGCCTTTTCAGAACTGTTAATTTTAACAAGAATTTCTATATATTTGGAAAACTATGTTTATTTTCTCAGGAATTTCATTTTGGTTAGGTGTTAAAATAGTGTTAGTTTGACTCTAAAATTTCCATGCCATGCTCTGAGTAGAATCATAAAAAATTATTTAGACATAGTGGCTTTTATATCCACAGTGTGAATTAATCAGACTTGCATAATTCCTTGGGGTTTTTTGTTGGTTTTGGGGGACTGGGGGATGAGGTCTCCCCTTTTTTTTCCTCCCTGTTCTTTAATTGGGAATTGTCAGGTTTGGGGTTTTGTTTTTTTTAATTTATGGGTGAATTGTCGTTTCTGTCAATCAGTGAAACCGGACAATTTTCTCAGGGAATGTGTTTTGCTAGGAACTCAGAATAAGAATGGAAGTTCATTAATAGAGTATTTAAATGCCAGATGTACCATGAAGTACTCCAAATTTTTAAATAGAGTGATCAACCTCTTCTGTGATAGCAGAGACAGAGCTTTTCTATTCTTGGCTAGTGTGATGATATCCATGCCACTCAGCACTTACTTCTATATTAATGCTCTTCTGCCTGCCAAAAGCAGCACGTTGCATAGCTTTTTTTCAAGTCCCTATTCACCTGAAATAACTTGCTTTCTATTTATCTCTGTCTCAATTTAGAATGTGAATCATAGGTCTACAGTGAAAAATTATCAGACTTTTAAAGCACATGGAAGCAAGAACTAATCCTGAGGGGCCTTCATTCTTTGGCTCTTAGATGCTGAGATCCCCAGAGCCAGAATTATCTCTGTATCTTACACGGTGTCAGCCACATTGTCAGCACCTAATTAGAAAGCAAGAAGATGGAGACAAGTGAGGATGCCTTTTTCACACTTCTGCTGTGATTATTGACCTGTTAAATGCTGCTTTTCTTACTTTTCATCTTTTATGATGAACTAAAGATTGGATGCCCCTTCACTAGAAAATGCTAAAAGGAAAGAAACCAAGTCAGCCCTGTTGGGAGTACAAGAGATATTTCCTCTTCCTTTCTGATGGAAAAGCTTAGATCAAAAGCAGTTATAGAATTGTGGAAAACTCAGGCTGGAAGAGACGTTCCAAATTCATTTCATCCATCTCTGCCTTCTGAGGCAGGAGAAACACATCTTTAATGTGTTTGAGAAATTCCCACGTTGGAAATGCATGCATAAAATTCTTGTGAGGTCATACTACAGGATGTAACCAGACTTACAAGGAGATTTTTTCCTCATTGTATCTAACCTAGATATCTCTTGGCTAATAATGACTTTATTAATTGTTCTCTGAAAAAAAAAGAGAGAGAGAGAAACAAAGTGTCATATTACCAGCCTTCATCCTTAATTTTTTTTACCCAGAGAAGTTGTGGGTGTCCCATCTCCGGAAATGTTCAATACCAGGCTGGAAGGAGCTCTGAGCTGCTTGGTTCAGTGGAATTTGTCTCTGTCCACTGCAAGGGGGTTGGAATTAAACCATTTTTAAGGTCCTTTCCTACCCAAGACATTTATGATTCTATGCTTCTGTGATACCTCTGCACTAAACAAACACAGTTCTTTCAGCTTTTCTTCTCAGTTCATGATTCTAAATTTAATCAGTTCTTGTTCTCACCTGAATTTTCTCCCATTTCTGCAAAACCTTATTTTAATAAGATAAATAGTATGAACTATAATAGTATGTAATACTCCATTTAAGGTCTTACCACTTCTAAAGGAAGCAGAAAAATGTCTCCTTTGTCTTGTATGTAACTCTCTTGACATACCTGAGAAAATTTGTCTTTTGGAAACAGACAACGTGATAACATTTTCAATATTATTTGGCTTGCAATCAGAGCATCCAGATCCTTTTATTCATCTCTGGGGAGGTTTTGTAACTTTCCCCCTTTTTTTTCTTTTTATTTCTTTTCTTCTTTTAATTCTTAACATTCTGAACATTCAGTTAGTTACTAAGAATAATGATGCTATTAGTTACTCTTGGTTACTTTGTTTGCATTGGAATGGGCTGTGTTAAGGAAAAAAAATTAGTATTCAGTACCCATGAGAACTGCTGTGCTTTTACCAAAGTAAGACAAAATTAGAAGGTGTTTTATATTTTCCATACGAGCACTGCTTTGATGAACATGTGTCAGATGGCAGCTATGGCTATTACCTGACCTTTATCTGTTTTGTGATATCTGGGGATGTCCCTCACGTCTTGCCTGTTCATCTGCTGGCACACCCTGCTGCCTGGGGAGATGTGCTGCTGCCAGGGCAGACCTCAGGGCGCTGCAGTGAGACTGCTGAGCCTTGCCCTGCTGCTTTTCCACATGGACACCAAAGATCAGCCCAGGAGAGATCTGGAGCACATCATGGTGATCAAGGACACAGGCAGCTTAGGTGGTGTCTTCTTCTTGATTCTGCTGAGCAAGGGCAAAGTCCTGGGAAGAGAAGGACAAGTCCATGGGCCAGGACTGAGTTGCATGGCTGGTGTCAAGAACAAGTTGCCTTTTATCATCATAAAAGGTTCTTTTATTGATCAAGTAATGTTAGAAAGAGGCAGGATCCACCTGAGGACAGAGGAGAAAAGTATCCTTGACAACAGACTGGTGAGGGGAGCTGCAATAGGAAAGTGAGATGACAACCCACGTGTGAGCAAGGAAGTGGACTGGGCTGAAGTGAGAGGTGTGCAATTATATGGACATGAAACACCTTGAAAACAAGAAAACAGGGTAGAAGGGTGACCATTCCAATTATCCCTACACAAGCAGGGAAATGCCAAGGCGGCACAAGTGGAATCTAATGGGTTAAACATTTTTTTTGAGGGCAAGTATTCTGCTACCTCTGTAAGCCAAAGATACTTCATCTTGTCAGCTACTCTTCCATAATTTTATGCCACTGCAGCCACCACTCGGAAATTCAATTTAAATAAAGTATGGTATTATGTCTACTATCCAACATAACTGCTGTGACACCCAGTAGCTAAATCCAGATCCAAGAGTTTTGTAACTTTGTTTTTTGTTTCCCACATAGTAAATGTGATGGATGAAATTTTGAGATAATGCAATTTGGAAATCATCACAGGATGGAATTGCATGGGAAAGTAGAAAGTCTACAGTGACAGCTTTAAAGTATTCACAATTAAGGAGATAGTTTTATCTAGGACAGATGAAATAATGTTTTATTTGGGGAAATACAAGTTAACTTATTGAATTAACATAGGCAGATAAAAAGAAGAAGATAAAAGGAATTAAAGATTCAGATTTTTAAACTTCCAAATACACTAAAGGAAATCACTAACAGGTGATTACTATTTAATGTCTGAAATGTTCCTATCTGCAAAAGCTTCTGCAGCTGCATATATTTCTAATGATGAATCTCTCTTTCCGCTAGCCTGTAAGACAAGAATAGATTTTATAATTTAATACGGACAAAAAGAAATGTGAAGAAAACTTTTGGTAAAAAATACTGATGATATATTGAATTTTTTTTCTGTTTTCCTACCAGGTACCAAGCTGCATAACAAATTTACTATGAAACAAATTAGGTATTTCTTTCTTCACCAGTATTTTTTCAGCCCACAAAACAATCCTTTCAAAGGATCAGAGAAGTGAGACAGCAAATTCCCCATAGTGTGTCCTCATGCTACACTCCTGTCATGTAACACTTCTGGGGCTGGGCAGCTTGGGTTTGTACCCCATCCTTGTCACCTTTGTACCCTTTGCCTTGGCACCCGTGGCTTTCACTCTTGAGAAACGCTGGTTCCAATGGTCACCCTTAGGAGGATCCAGCCTGATTTTTCACACCCCTTGCCTTCCCCTCTCCCCTGCCTGTTTACTTCTCTGTGGCTTCAACGGTGCCACCTCTGCTCTGCCTGCTGGACACCCCTGAAGAGCCTTGTGGCAGGTGTGAGTGGCATGCACACACACAGACACACAGACACAGACAGACAGACACACACAGACACACACACACGTGCAGGCTGTGACATGCAGGGTCTCAGCACAGCATTTCTCTCCCTTTTGCCCCTGTGAGACAGCACAGCTGATCAACAGTAGGTGAAGGCTGAGCACAGTGTCCTGCGTTAACTCCTGTCCGCCCCTTGAACTCCTGCTGCTGGTAAAATTCTCTTCATCCTGAACCAATGGAATTCCTGGATGGGGTGAAAGTCTGGAAATCTGACCTCTGAGATCTTCAAGACCCTTCTGCAGGTAAATCTTGTCATAGTGCTCTATATGATTTCAACAAATGACTTCCGCAGCAACCAAATTTTCCTTGCTGGAAGTTCATAACTGTTTATGCCTCAAGAGAGAATAATTTTCTCATTCTTATTAGAACTCTACTTTCTCTCTCCCTCTCTTTGACTTCTCCCTATCCTTGCACTCTAGGTAACTAAAGTTCAGCTTACAACAGGAAAAAATCAACAAAAATAGAATATATATAAACAACTGCAGCTGGCAGGTGAATTACAATTGTGTGCTCAATGTTTAGTGTATAATGCAGAATTAATAATTTGTACACAAAGAATCACCAAATTTCTCACAATATAATTTAAGATATATTTAAAGGGGTGTTGTGATGGTTTAACAGGAAGTAGGAAAACAGATGTTTTAATGATATAGGACTATAAATACTTTCATTTCAACTTTCATGATCTGAACAGCTGTTATTAGTAAAATGCATTCTTCAAACAAAACAGTACTGCTGGTTTCTGGTCTAATTGTAGAACTGGTGTCAGTAACTCATTAAAACCGAAAAAAAAGAGGTGAACCTGTGTTTTTAGAAACTTAACAAAATCATGTAGTATGTGCTAATACAGTTGGAAGACATTAGTTTAGGAGCAAAATACAATGCCTTGTTTAGTCTATTCATGAACGGTGAAAGGGTCACTCAAAATGTTTTCTCTTCTGAAAATTTATTTTCTTGGTGAAAAGAAGAGCCCCAGAGAAAGTTTATCTTCCTAAAATTTTAAGCCTCCTTTTTGTGTGCAATTATTTTCTTTTGCCACTGCTCATTACAAGCAGAGGAAGAAAACTCTTGTTTGTGTGTGGAGCTTGAGCCAACTGAGTGGGACATGGGAACCTCTCTCAGCTGTAGAGCTGAGATGGCTTTGCAGTTTTGAAAAGTTTACTGAGGTCATTAGTTATTCCTGATAGAGAGCATTACTTTTTAAGGGAATGAAAGAATCTCTGAAGAAACAATCTCAGTTGATACTCTCAGAGGCCAAAACAACAACAACAAGAAACTAAACAAAAACAAAACCCCAAACCAAACAAAAATGAAGTGGACATGAAAAAACTGAGAAAGCCTGAAAATCTCTATCAATGAATGGGGACTAAACTTTCACATAAGACTTATTTTGACTTCTAAATAAGTAAATATTAGGGTGGGAGGGAATGGGGAGAAATTATACCATTATTTTATTATTCCTTCAGAAAATTTTCTTGACTTCAACTATTTCCCTGCCGCAGAATTTCAGTTCAGTTGCTTGATTTTTTAAATCTCGGAGAGTTCCTTTACACTCTTCTATGCGTCTATATTCCTGATATTTGCTTTCCAAGAAAAATATTGAAAGATAACATACTTTAAAAATAGGAAATCTTGCATTTTTTTCTCCTTTAAATACCTTATATCAGATAGTCATAGGCAAGATATGGTGAGACAGCACGCTGCCAAAACAGGTTGGTGGAGGATAAGAAGCATGTGAGCACTTCCCTTCTAAGGAGAGGCCCATGGACCTATCCTGAGCGCTGTCACCTCCTCCTACTTTCCGTTCAGGAAGCGAGATGGTGTGACCATGGGCAGAGCAGACAGCAGTGGCAGTGTCTGGCATGAGCAGCAGGAAGACAGAGTCTATTTTTATCAGACGCAAGGATAAATTTTTATTTAACATTTCTGCAAAGCTCACACGTGGCGTGTCACCCGGAGCCGTGCGTGTGCAGGGGTGAAGGAGTGTGGGTGTGCTTTTATCCCGTAGAAGGGTTTCTGGGAGAGGGAGGTTTTCATCCCACACATACCAGGCTGAAAGCAAAGAAACTGTGTTTAGAAAGGTGCTAAATAAAGTAAGTGATTGAACAGAGGAGAAGGAGGATGAAAGAACTATGCTGAAGCTGCTGTCAAAATAAAATGGGACAATTGCTTAAAACAAAAGCCTGGAATACTGTAGGGTACTTAGAAGATTTAATTAGAACTACGTAGGCCTGATTTGCCATTGTTTGTACCTTATATAATCATATAAATTGTTCAAGGTACCATATTGTAATAAGGGGAGATATTTACATTATTCATCAAGATAGAAAATACATTAATGTTGCTACACATATTCAAATAAAATATATATGCAAACAAATAAAGAAACAACAAAAAAGTCATGCCGTCTTTCTATCGTGTTTGAAAACGGTCATGATAGAATGTAGAGCAGCCAAGAATCTCCAAACTTTCTATTTTAATTTGGCTGTTTGTACCTTGTTCTCATTATTAACATACCATTTATTATTTGTATGCTTGCAAGTTATACAGTTGTATCAAGATTTCTACATGGAAAATCCTCACTGAATTTGCAAGGCCACCTTAGCTTTGTAATCTACCTGTTATAGTGTATTACAATGTTGTAGCATTATATACTATCAAGCAAGTGGGATATATTGTTCAGGAAATATAACACAGGATAATTTTAACAGAGAATAAATTTTAAGACAGAAGGGATTTTCATCTGTTTGGTGGAAATATTTTATCTCTTTGTTCCCAGTTGGCCATATGTGCAATGTACAATTTTCTAGCAAATATATGGCAAAGCAGCTGGGAAGAAGGCTGGTAGTTGTAAGGTCCTATCATTTGGGTCAGGGGGAAGTGCTCTGGAAGGTGGGAGGTAGCATCATCATGCACAAAAGTCCCCATTTTGCATGTTTACACAGGAGAAACACCTGGAGTTCAGGGTGGGACTATAATGAGACAATTTGGACAGCAGGGATGTACCCAGGAGAAGACGGGGAGATGTCAATGCTCCTGAGGGGAATGTGGGCAGCAACAACGCTTGCTCTACTGGTGGAAAACCAGAGCAAAGACTGCACAATGAAGGGCAAGACTTCCTTGGCAAGAATATGTAGTTTATTGTAAAGCAGGCTGTTACTGGAAGTTAGTGGTCTGAGGAAAGGATCTGACCTTTAAGAATATAGTGTTCCAGGGATAGGATGGGATTTGATCACTTTTTCATTTACCCCTCTTCCCTAGCAAATCAGAATGAATCTGATGATCTGTATCTGCAAGGTATATAAAAAAATTTAACCTGATTTAATGTAGTGAATTTTGAGGGAATGCACTTTAGGGAACCTATTTTGTAAGTGTAGAGTTCCATCAAAGCAGTCATTCAGTTTAATTTGAATAATACTTAGACTTTCATGAGTAAATTCTTGCTGAATTTTCGTGATAACTTAAATGATTATCCAGCCTTTGCAGTCAACTTCAGTAATAGAAATTTAGCTGTCTTTGGCAAGCTGTGTAAAGAGTTAATTAGCTTCACCGTGTTATACCTTCTGTTTGGTTTAGTGAATTTAGAATTTATCTCTCTTCTGTCCTTGGCTGTCATTAACTTTCAGTCTCCTTGATTGCAGTCTACATGGATCTTCAAGTTCTTCATTAATTATTTTAGGTAAACTCATTAGACAGTGTTCCTTTTGTCTTTCTACATTTCAACATTTTAATCATATTTCAGGTCTCCGAAGGCAGAGGGAATGTAATTTTTCTGTGCTGTATTCCATTGATAAAAAATTGCAGGCTAGACTTTTTCACTCTCTGTTTCACAGAGACTGAGAGGCTCTCTGAAGCTACAGACTCCCACAATGGGTCTCCATCCTGTCAATATAAATGGAATCACTTATTCCTAGGTAGCCTACTTACCTTCCAGTTGTTGCCACGGAGAGAGAAAAACACATTAAAAATATATTATAGTGACTTTTTACTTAAAAACATCTAATGTAAAGAAATCTCATTTAAGAACTTGAAAGATTGATCCTTTTACAGTGTAAGAAAAACAGTGTGATCATTAGTTTTTTCCAACATTAAAGTCTGCAGCAAGGTGACAGCGCTCATCCTAGATTATGGGATACAGAAATTACAAGGCTGACTTTAGAAATCAAATGGCTCTGAATGTCAGAGAAATTGACAATCTTTCTATTGCAGACTTTTAAACATTTATTTTCTTAAGTAGAAAACAGTAAATTATATTAATAAAAACAATAACTCAAAGGGATTTTACTCAAAATTATTTAAGATATATCTAAGGTTTCTATGTGGTTGAAGTCTTGAAGTCTGGAAGTCTTCTTTCATACCACAGACAGACAGACCATAAAGACTTTTTCCCAAGTAGAGTGTATGAATAGATAAGATTTTTTTTTAAATTTAGGTGCTGTGATTTTTGTGAATGGGAGAATTGCAGCTCTTAAGCTAGAATGTCTTTTAACATAATTTACTAAAGCATGTCCTGAGGGTCACATCAAACCATTTTCTTATTATAACTAGTGTGAAAGAAGAACAAGATTACGCAAAGTTTAATTAGATTGGCCCCATAATTTATGCTGCTGAATATTTGCTGAAACTGTTAACAGAACATTGATGTACTCAAAGTTTACAGTAATAGCCTTTTTGCAATGTCATCACAGACTCAGGGTCCCATAAAGACTGTTTTGTCTAAACGTGCGCAAAAATAAAATCATAGATAGGTATAAATTGTATTTTTTAGCATTTCAAATTATTTCAATATCATTCTGCTCTAAGTCAATTCCATTAATATTTGCTGCACTGGAATTGTGGATACTAAACTTCCGTTGAATGAATTATAAGCAGGTTTTTGCTGGGTTTTGTATTTTTCAACAGATGCTTTTGAAGTGTCTGAGAAACAAAATAATCCCATATTTACCAAGCAAGGAGGAAATGTTGCTTTTACTGCCCTGATAAAATTGGAGATTCATTGCAGCGAGTGATTTGGGAAAGGATTAAAGCAGATTGGGTAGATTTTGTCATTCTGCGCAACTCATCAGGAAAGCAAAGCTTTGGTTTAGATTTCAAAGAATGTACACCAGTGGATTGTTCTGATCAGGAAAACTCCAGGATTGTCTTTCAAAACATTACAGCCTCTGACTTTGTGATGTACTTCCATGTAGCTGCTGGGAGAAAAAAAACTAAATGATAAATTTTACTGTGGCTGGTAAGTAGAGGAGAAAATTGTAAATGTTATCAAAATAGGACCTTCTGAAGCATTAGCACTTTTACAGAAATAAAATAACTCTTCAGTAACAAGTGAGGATTTATTTAAATACCACATTCCAATTAGAAGCATGTAGAAGATAGCAAAGTAAATCTTTTCTTAAAAATAAGCTGGGTTTAAGTTTGTCTGATCTCTTTGCAGGAGTTTAGACCTGTTTGTGAGAAACTGGTTTGATATTAACAATCACAGAATAGAATAGAATCATGGAATTATTTAGACTGTGAAAAACCTCCAGGATCATCATGCCCAAACTTTGACTTGGGCACCATCATGTGAACTAAATCTCTTGTTTCTTGAACACCTCCAGGGACAGTGGCTTCATTGCCTGCCTGGGCAGATTGCTTCAATGCCTGACCACCTTTTCCTGGTGTCCAACCAGAACATCCCTGAAGGTGAAGCTTCAGGGAGTCTCTTGTCCTGTCACTGGGTGCCTGGGAAAAGAGACCAACCCCCACCTGGCTACAGCCTTTTCAGGTGATTGTAGAGAGTGTAAGGTCTCCTCTGATCCTTCTTTTCTCGGGGCTAAAGAACCCCAGCTCCTTCAGCTGCTCCTCATATGACTTACAAGAAGGAGATGCTTTGGAAGGGGAGCCTGAGCTTGCAGGAGGAGATGGGCATTCTCCCAGAGAAGGCTCAAGGAGAATTCCCCATCAACACATTGTACTGCAGGGCCTTGGGGATGAGACTTGTCCTCCCACAAAGGCAAAGACCACACTCACAGCCATATTTGTCATGTGGAAATTTGTGAACTGGGCTCCACCTTATTCAGGTAAGGGGTTTCCTCATGGAGAGCTGAGCAGCTCTCAAGGTTTTGCTGTTACCATTGTCACAGCTTGCTTATAATGGGACCTACATGTCCCAAGACATGGACACTTGAAATTTCTCAAACTCTGGATTTAATTCCACATTTACTTCTGTTTTTTGTTATGACCTCCCCACCAAAAAAAAAAAAAAAAAAAAAAGACTTGGTTTTGCTTCTTCTCTGTAGAATGCATTTTGAGCACCTAATCCTTGTGCCACCCCAGACCTCCTTCTGTTGCAGCATTTGGTCCTGCTTTTATTGATCTGTCCTTGTTCCTAGTGATACATGAGTGTTTGGCAGTTCTGTGGCATGGTCTAAAACTCCAGAATATGCTTAAACTATGATATGGTTAATTGAGAAGAGGAGAATATGCTTGGAAAAAAACCCATGATGACCTGCCTTACTTTGAATACTTGACACCACAATTTTCTGCTATGAAAATTAGCAGAATGTGAGCAAAATACAGTAAACAGGACAAAAAGTCCACACCTCTAACAATTTTAAACATTCAAATTTTAAAATTTTGACTATATTGATATAATCAAGCATGTCTTAATTGCAGAACAATAGAAATATTTCCTTCTTACTCCCGAGTGCAGCACTCCTAACACCAAAATGAAAACATATAGTTGCAAAAAATACAGTAACCTTCAGAATGATCAGTTCTACCTATACAAAATATTTTTTCTCCAAAAGTAGAGAGTTTAGTTTCCATGCTTCTTTTGCTCTTGAAACAAATTTGGTTTCTGATTTTAGTCCTAGCAACAGTAGAATAGTTGTGGCTGTTTACTGAAGAAAAGAATATGAAAACATTGAAGAATACTAAGTACAATATGATTCAGAAAACACTCCATTGTATCCCTTTTAAGCCTTCACCCTGTATCATTAAGTACATTTTGTTGAGTCTTCATTAATTTCAAAGAAAGTGAAATATCAAGGATTTACTATTATTTCTCTTCAACATTTGAAACTTTTTCATAAGATGCAATCAATATTTATGGTGTGATAAGGAAAAAACGGTAAGTGGAGAGAAACAGCAGGTCAGGCATGAGCTCCCACTGCACCCTGTGGCACAGTGAAGTCTCTCACAAACTCATGAGCGACTTGCTCTGCTTGATCCAACAGTTGTGGCTAGAATTAAACAAACTGCTGCCAGAAACTTGCTGCACAATGGTTTTATTTTTTTTTTTGTGTATGTTCTACCAGTTCAGTCATGTCATTTTCTTTGGCTTAGCATTACAGCTAAGCCACGCTCCAGCTCGGATTTTCTACCAAACTCTTCCAACGCTTTAAGCCTGTTGGTGTGATTCTGCATGGGTGAAGCGATTCTTCTCGCCTTATCCAGTTCCAGAGTTATTTTGAAGTACTGAGCCTAGAAGGTGGGAGGAGAGCAGGAGAGCTGCTGTTTAGGTTTTAGGTTGAGAGAGTAAGAAAAAAGATAAGAACCCCTCTTTTTTTTTTTAAGCCGTTGCTGAGAGGAGCTCAAGAACTTTTGAAGAGCAGGACTCTTAGGTGAAATGTTGTATTAAGAGCACAGGATTATTTTCAGTAGAGCTGGAAGTCCAAAAACTGCTGATTCTGAGAGGTGGTATGGTAGAAATAAGCAGCTTGCTTCTTGGCTAGAGGTGAATGAATTTTTGCAAAGAAAACAGCATGGAATTCTTGTTAAGAAATAAGGGAGAGAGGAAGGAATAGATATTCAAGCATAATGAAAACAGTTCTTGTAGTTGTATCAGTAAAAGTCAGCAAGCTGCATTTAATGCTTTTGAATGTTAGTGAAATTAAACCATGAGAATAATTCAGTGTCACTAAGTTTATCCACTCTATCCCACTAAATATTGTGACTGTTGTTTTCCAGAAACAGGAATTTACAGGTTAAATTGGACTTCTGCAAATATTTTTTGACCTCAAAACCTGGAACATTTAAAGCAATGTATTTGTAAAGTAGTGTAGTTCTTGTTGGATGACTCTTACAGAAACAGCCAAATATTACATATTTATACAATGTGTTCAAGAAATTTTGGATTAATTCTTCACCAAATCTCTCCTTCTAAAATTCTTTCAATTTGGAGATCAGTCATGACACCAGATTCCACATCTGAACGCATTTTCTGTGCTTTTCTTACTATGATTTTCCTTTGAGACAGTCTTTGAAGAAAGGAAACAGACTTGCAATCCACATATTGTTTTGGTGGGTGATTGGGAAAGAATGGGAAGTGTCGTATGAAAAGACTGGAAAATTAGCAGGGCTGAAAAAGAAGTACTTATTCCCTCCTGAAGACACAGACATTTTCAGAGATTTAATATTTTTTTTTGCAGCAAGTTCTCTTAGGCAAAGTAAAACAGAAAGGTGTTTTTGTGTGATGTCACTAGATCTGAAGAATGAGTTAGTGGTTGTATTTACATGCATGTTTAGAGGGTTATATTACAGTTTGCACTAGGCCTTTCACCAGCTTTGTTGCCCTCCTCTGGACACATTCAAATACCTTCACCTACTTTTATATTTTTGAGACCCAGAACTGCACATAGTGCTCAGGGTGAGATCACACCATGGCTGAATACAGTAGGATAATCTTCATCAGCATCCAGATGAAAAGCAGGGAAATACTTGCACTGTCTCTGGGGTTTATCATATGTTCCCTGAGAGCTGGAGGGAGACAGCAGGGCTTCTGGGCAACAGGAAACAGGCAGAAAATAAGAACTGCAGTAAGGGGTGAGGAGAACCAGGATAGGAGTGAAATTATCTTCTTTCTTCCTTCATGAAGTCATTGAGTATGAATACTAGGTATCAAATCATCTCTGTGGGTCTCCACGCAATCAACTACCACTCCCTGGGCTCGGATGCATTCATGCTGGATTTCTGCCTTTCAGCTGTGGGGAAAACTATTTCAGTGATGCCCAGTTAGGATACCATACATGCCAGTCCAGCAAGGCATGTGACAAATACATGAAGGTCTTGGCAGAGCAGTTCGACTCTCTTGCAAAGACAGATCTCTGGCCCATCAGTGCTTCCTCCTCAAAAACCAAAGTTAGTGCACTGAAGGTTGAAATGTGTCCTGAAAAAAAATTTCCCAAACTTGCAGAGAAATACTAATACTTGACAGAAATTGTACTGATGCTGAAAATATACTTAATAACCTCCTGTCAGCATAATACCTTTGTTGAGAACATAAGAACTAAAGAGACATATGACAAGCCTCTGACATGTTTCTGCAAAATCTTGACTGGGATGTTAAAGTCAGTAATTACAAAAGGTTTTGTGTAGTTAAAGAAAACAAATGCCTAAGGGAGGTTTTGCTCACTTCAAACGAGAAAAGGAACATGGGTTTCAGTTGTTGTTAGTTAAAAGAAAAAGAATCTAATGATTTTTCTCATCCATATTTAACGACAGCTGATAATCTCAGTTCTCAAACTCATTAACTCAGAGATTATAGCCATGACCTGATAAAACTGAAGGTGAAACTTCAGAAAAAAATGAAGTCTGGAGCAGTTAAACTGAAGGGTGGGGATGATGCTGAAATCCACAACTCTATCCAGAGTCACCCATCCTTGATGACAATCAAATAAAATATTTAAATTCTTTTCCCTTGTTACTTCTAGGATGGTTTTTTTTTTTGTATTACTGTAAGTACTCCCTGGCACAGACAGCAGCTTTCTCTGGTGGGTAGCATAACAGCTGGTCAAAAAAGACATTATAATTTTTCCTGAATTTGGAGGTAGGTATATGAACCATTCTGTCATTTAAAGTACTCATGAGCTGAAAACATTCTGCAGTAGAGTGATTTCATACATGGCTATAACACAAAAGGTGTTGGTTTGTGTTATCAGGCAGCCTTCTCTACAGTGTCACATGCCTTCACCAGCGTAAACTTCTGAGAGAATTTTCTTTCTTTGTTCTTTCCAGCAAAATAGCATTGGATTCAAGGATAAGACTCTTCTGTAATCAGTTTTTTTTTGTTATCCTTTCCAATGAACACTTTAATACAAAAGAGACATACCTGAGCAAGTCTCGTGTGGAATTCAGGACAGCCAGATAAGAATATGTGAACCTTTTTGATCCCGGAGAGGAAAGCCATCTGGTGATGGCTCAGCAGCTGGTTGGCTGGGATTACTGTCATTAGTGGCACTGATTGCTTTCCTTTGCCTGTGAACTAAGCACAGAACTTGTCTACCCCAATGGAAGCACTTCAGGGCAGCTGTGGTTTCATTGTAGAGTGAGCAGAACATTAAAGAGAGAGAACACATGAAGACAGATTTTAGCTCCTATTCACCACTGAACAGCTGAGAGTTTGAGCTGTGGATTACCTGTGTGACTTTGATAATATTACCTCTGCTCTTTTCTCCAATGCTTTTCACCTAAAAAATAAGTATTACCTCACCACAGACTTGAGCACTATAAGAATAAATCGGCTTATACCTCGAAGCCATTTTCTTGTCTGTCTCTACCTTTAGTTATTACAGGTTGTTATTTAGTTTCATTTGAAGATATGACTCCATTCCAAAGAAATCAATGCATTTCAAGCACAGTTACTATAAGTTTAACTTTTCCTGCCTAGGTTGCAGTTTTCAAAGAAAGACTTTTCACTTGGGCTAGGACAAATGGGGCAGGTTTCCTGATATCCGTCATCAAGGCAGGTACAATACCAGGTGATTAAAAAAAGGAGGATGATAACAGGAGAAATTTTTGTGAAATTTTTTTTGTTAAAAACAGATTTTTTTTTTTTAATTGGAGCAGAAAATAACTGATACCATTGCATGCAGTATTGAACAGAAAATCTCTTGAGCATTGAGATGATCTTCCTGATACTCTGAAAAATAACTCGCTGCCCATGGAAATACTGAATGATTTTTTGGTGTCTCCTATGGGGCAGCCTATACAATCACAGAACCACAGGGTTGAGTTGGAAGAAACCACAGTGGTCAACTGGTTCAACCTCCCCACTCAGGCAGGGTCATCCTGGAGCACATGGCACAGGACTGTGAATACTCCAGTGAGGGGGACTCCACAGCCTCCCTGAGCAATCTGTCCCAGTGTTTGGGCACCCACACAGTAAATAAGTTCTTCCTCATATTCAGGTGGATCTTTCTGTGCATGTCTCTGCTCATTGCCTCTTGTTCTATTGCTTAACACCACCGAGAATAGCCTGGATTCATTAATCTTCTTGGCACCCTCCCTTCAGATACTTACAGGTTGGACTTGATGATCTCAAAGGTTTTTCCCAGCCTAGCTGATTCTGTGATTTCATGATGTTGATGATGTCTCCTCTCAGTCATCTCTTCTTGAGGCTGAACAGGCCCAGCTTCCCCAGCCTTTCCTCATAAAAGGGACTCTCCAGCCCCTTGATCTCCTTTGTTGCCCTGTGCTGGACCCACACCAGGAGCTCCATGTCTCTCTTCCACTGAGGAGCCCAGAGCTGGACACAGCACTCCAAATATGGCCTCACTAGGGCTGAGTAGAGGGGTGGGATCACTTCCTCGACCTGCTGGAATGCTCTTCCTAATGCACCCCAGGACCCCACTGGCCTTCTTGGCCAAAAGGTCACACTGCTGGCTCATGGACAGCTTGCTGCCCACCAGGACCCTTATGTCCTTCTCTGCAGAGTTGCTTTCCAGCACATCAGCCCCAGCTGGTACTGGTGTGTTGAGCTATTTCTCTCCAGGTGCAGGACCCTGCATTTGCCCTCACGGAATTCCAGACAGTTCTCTGCCCATCTCTCCAACCCACTGAGGTCCTTCTGTAGGGCAGCTTTCAGACAACCCTCTGGGTTATCAGCCTCTCCTCACAGCTTTGTGTTAGCCGAGAACATTCTCTTAAGTAGATTGAGAACTTTCACTAACCATATACTGAGTAATTTATGTATGAACTGCTTTCTCACTGAGGAGGGAAGGAAACAGAAAAGGATTATAAAAAGTATAGCTATTTTTTTTTCATATCACTGTGCTGTGTTTGCTCACCTTTGGTCATCCGAGTCACAACTTTGTTAAGAGCTGCTTCAGCATAACAAAGGCATTTTAGAAATGAGGAAATTGCTGTAAAGTCTGAATATTGAGCATGAGCTGTCATGGAATAATGTCTTTATATAATCATTGATTTTTCAGCTTAGTTTGTAACAAAAAGTTCATGCTGATTTATATTTTTACAAATTACCAATTCTATTTATTGAAATCATATTTTAGCAGCTTGGGATCACAAATGGTTTATTACCTACCTAGCTGAAAGGATTTCTGCTGCTATTTTGGTGTTAGATTTCCTACTGATCTGCTGCATCACCACTGCTTATCACAAAAAAGTTAGTAACAAATCAATTTGCATAATACACTGAAGCAGGTAAGGATGGATGTGTTAACAGCTCATCCTACTATCCCACTCAGAACCAGCAAAAAAAAGGTATACATAAAAAATTGAATTTTCTCACCAATATTTTAAACTTGAAAAAAACCTATCACTTCTAGAGCCTTTAAAAAAGCGACATTTACTGGGTGTTTTTTTCCTTTTTTCACATTGGGAAAACAAATGGCTTACTCAAGTTCCTTTGTCAGCTAAATGCTTACTGTGGTATTAGCTGAAACAACATGTTAAGGGTGATTTGTCAGGAACAACATCAAGTTAGGCATTGTTATTCCTATTTTGTGTACAGAAGACAGGTGATATCTTCAAGTTTCCTACATCTTCTAGCACTTTTTGTCCTCTGATTTAATGCTCGAGATTTCCAGCTGGATCCAAATTAATGGTTTAAACCATTATCTAAGTTTGCTGTATTCCCTGCCAAATATCTCTAGTAGTCTGATCAAGAATCTCTCTTCTTCCAAAGGAAAAAATAGTGAGCAGAAGATATATTCCTTCCCCTACCACAATATATGATGCAGCTGGAATTTTGGGCAACATATTAGGGTTTTCCCAAACCAAAGGGCCTTTTCAGGCTTTTATGATACAGTGCTAATCTCATGCATGTTACAGCTTGCAAGCCTACCTGGAATTTTATTGTATTTATTGGTTTCAGTGGGAAAGTAAGCAACATCAGCATTATACTGGAATTAGACATTTTAGACTATACTATCATGTATGGTGCAGTTTCCTCCACTATGTTTCTGACTAAATGTATGTCTTCAGAAAGAAGAGGAGGATCACAGATGCTTTATCAAAAGTATTGCACTCAGATCTGGGTAAGGTCACCTGTTGAGATGAAGCTTTCTCATGGTTTGCCCTGTGTATTTCTTAAGCTCTTTCTCTTCTGTGTCTATTCTTTATATCCCCTGAATCTTATAGTTTAATCTTCAACTATATAGACAGGAAAAATCGAAGATTTTAAAATACGATTACTTCTATTCATTATTTTTTGATGAATACCCCTTAATGCTTTACAACTACATTTAGAGACTACTCTGGTCTATGTTATTAACAAATTATCTCTTTTGGTTTGATAGCCTTTTTATTAATTGTGTCTGTTTTTTTCCTCAAGTCATCATTTGTAAAACTAAGGCAAAAAATCACATTGTATGATGCTCTTTGTCTTATCTGTTTTTTCCAGTTCCACTTCACTACAATTTTTAGGATAGATGTTTCAGTGCATCTCCTTTTTTTTTTGTGTATTGTAGTGTAGCAGTCTATGTTTTGGAACACTGAGTCTTTTTTTTGTCCCCTTAATAATCCTATTCAAGTACTGAAATTTAGAAGTGGAAATTTCACTGCTTCTGTCTTGTCCCTTCACACCCTTAATAGGGGGTGTGTTCAGGGAAGTGAGTGTTTCACAGTGGATATGAGACCCCATTTTCACAGTGGATGTGAGACTCTGCCTTTCCACCTATCTCCTCTCAGATCTCACTCCTGTATGATCCAGTGACAAGCTCCACTTTCAATGTCACTGTCAATATGTCCTGATAAAGCCGATTTCTCTCGTTCTGACTGTTGGGTCACTGTTTGTCCTGGGATGAAGTTCTTCCTAGAGTGGCCATAGGTTAAGGACTGCTCTTTTGCTTCAGAAACCACCTTTCCTCCATACCAGTTCTGTATGTAAAATTTAGTTGTCTTAATGAAATGACTAATTCTTAGCATAGTCAATAGCTTGAGAATAATTCATGTTTTAAGATGGGTGTAGGAGAGACTGCGTCAGTACCTGAGAAGTGTGTGTGAGGGGAAGAGGGCATTTCACTGGTGCTTTATCAGGGGCCAGATGTGAGACAGATGGGAAGCATATTCAAGCTGCAACTTCTTTTTTTCATATGGCTTGGATCTGAAATGTATTCACAGAAAACAAGAAGACAAAACCCCATTTTTATTGATGGTTTCATACTTCTGAATAATAACTCAGCATCTGAAGAAAAATTCTGCTTTTTCAAAGCGGTAGCTGCTTTGAGAAAAGTCCTTCAACTTTTTTTTTTCTTTTTTTTTCTTTTTTTTTCTTTTTTTTCTTTTTTCTTTTCTTCCTTTTAATGTTCTTCTAGCCTCCTTCTAACAGTTATGGAAGATCCAATTTTCATGGCATACAGAGCAGAGAAAGAAGAGGAGAAGAATCATCACTCAGGCAGACAGAGGAGATTTATGTCAACTGCAAAAATGTCTCACACAAACATAAGAAAAGATCATTAAGTTCTTTCTTAAGAATGAAGCAATCAAAGCACAGGCCTTTTATTTACAGAATAGACTTTATTTTCTCTGTGCTGGCGAGAAGTGTAAGGTCAAACTGGCTGTGCTGGTACTGCCTGAACTGCTTCAGCAGGACAGTGATGAGACCCTGGCTGTGCTGGTGTTGTATTGCAGACTGCAGAGTTACCCTATCCCTTAATTCATATGCAGGATTAGAGACTATTTGTCCTTCTGCAATAGAAACACTTTTTCCTAGTAGGTGGACTCTTAAGGATCAATTGTAGAACAGCTCTAATATGCAGAATGGAGCTGCATATGTTTACATAAAGTTAATTTGGTCTGAGAAATCTATGTGTATGAGAAGCCTATGTGACAGGGTGAGAAAGAAAATGTGTTTGATGTTGTCTATGTTCATAGTTTTTGCATCTCGAATTGGGAGCTCTATGGAATAATAAATACCCATGATTTTCCACACAGGAGGTGTTATTTTGCTGCTGGGCAAACAGCGCTATTCAGCTGACAAAAGGAAATGTATCAGGGCTCCTTGAACCTAGATTTAAAAGTATGAACAGCAGCTTGGTATCTGACAGCTTTGTGGTTTTACAGGCTTCTTGCCACTCACCATAGCAATTTCAGTGTTTTCTCTTTGGGGAAGCAATTGAAGTGTAGCCCCTGCTTTCCCCCCTGACTCCTTCACCCCCTCATTCCCCCCGCCATGCCCAGAAGAAAACAAAACAGGAAGACTCTGTCACTGTCAGGTTATATTTAATAATTTATTATAAGGTTTAGTTGCGCAAAAAATAAATGAGAACATGGAAGGTATATGAGTAAATGGTGCAAAGCAGAAGAAAGCATGACTGAGAACATTTACAAAACAATACACATACATATGTGGTTGTATGTGTGCATACGTATATATTCTGCTGAAACCTACAAAAGAAACCACACAGAAATTGAACAAACAGACAAAAAAATAAATCCTTAAACAAACAGAACTAGAAGGCAGACCTGAGAATTAGGATCTATGCATCTTTTGGCCTTTTACAAATCTGCTGAATTACCGAGGACAGAATCCCAGTAAATGAAGGTGTTACCATGACAGCTGATAATCATGTCAGCATACTGTGTGCCTGGCTCACCTATACCTGATTCCACTTTTCTCTTGAAGCATATGTAAAAATGTTGCTGGATACACTGTTTGGGGTTTTATTTTGAAAGAGGTTAGTGGTGGAGGCATCATGAGCCTGCCTACAAATCAGGTACTGGTTCTGCTTGGCTGGCTAGGAAGAGCATCACAGCCTGACAGCAAAAAGCACATTTTGCACAGCCTTCTCCAGTGGAAAGCTTTCTTCACGTGCACAGGAAAATAGGGACCAAGTTTCTTCTGAAAATAACATGGACACAAGGCTTCTCTTCACTATCTGAGCAATAATAGCATCATGTGGTTATCCTACACTTCAGCTAAAAATCTAAAGTCCTAAACTAAAGTGTCCTTTCAACTTAAGTTGTTTACAATGTCATACACCATTAAAAACATCTTGTTTTGGTTTTCTGTACTGAACAAGGACACGTTGCCATGGATGTTTGTTTTTTTTTTTTTAAATTTCACTTGCTGAAGGTTTTCAGATATACAAATGCTTGAATGTGAAATTGATGACGATACACAGAACTGTACTACTAACAAGTTGGTTTATTTCCTGAGTTGTCAAATGTCATAGCAGATAATTCTAAGTTGTGCACAGCCTTACAGATGAAACCTTGTAGCATTGGGTCATTTCTTATGGTCCCCCTGATAATGAAATTCCAAAAATAACAATGTAATGGACTTGATTACACAGAAGGTTTCGTTTGGAGTGACAAATTGGAGATACACAAACATCCATAAGCTGAGAAGATGATATTGTTTTACTGCTTTTAGAGACCATCAGAATACATCCCTGCTTTACTGAGGGTAAAAAAAAGGGAGAGGTTGAGGTTAAATATCTGGAATACCAGATTGTTTTGATTATTTGTGGTACTGCCCTTATTTCTTTTCTCTCTTGGTACTTTCAGCTTGTCTTTTTGAAAAAAATTGCTTATTTTTGAGATTTGAAGACAAAACAAAATCTATAGTGCACTCCTTTGCAGGTATGTAATCTGTTTTAATTCAAATTCTGTAAACATATTAGTTCTACCAGTAGGATAATCCACAGGGAAAATCACATCACACATAGCATAATAAGAACAATATGTTATTTTTTTTCAAAAAACAATCTCAAAACAACAGCTTCATTTTTGTACCATAGCAATATCAGTGAACAGCAGCTGAACAAGTGACAAATTAAAACCACAAAGAAAACAACCCCAAACTTATCAATATTCTTATTGGTTTAAAAACTAGCAAGCTACACAAAAGAGAAACTTCCAAAATCTCAATTTGAAATGCAATATTAGAACTCTTTAAATATTTTATGAGTCTGGCAGGTTGGGACGCAATATTTGTTGTTTGGATTATGTAAATAGACTTTCCAGTGTAAACAAACCATTGTTTATTGCTGCTTAGTTTCAATATTTCCCATAGATTTGTCCTTTCCTTTTGGAATTTAAAAAATTCTTTTGAATAAACTCCATCAACTGTAATTTGGAAATTTTATGTTGAGCAGTTACTGTGCTATTTCAAGCTGTATCACTAGCTCAAATAGTTAAGAGGGAGGAAAAAAGAATCAATGAAGCAAAATGACACAACCATGGATAGCAACCAGCTCAGCATACCATCTAAACTGTAAAATAGTTCTGTGGGTTTTTTAAGGTCTTAGAAACTTTGCTGAAAGGAAATAAATGTAGTAAAATATCTTGTCATTAAAAAACTGAGTTTTGAATACCTTGAAGGGTATTCTAGGGTAACTATCATCTGTGTGACTTGAAAATGAATATATGAGATTAAAGAGAAGTAAAACCTTTTCCATAATAGTAAAAATAATCTTTTTCATTGGGTCAGAAAGGGAAATGTTTAAATTTAATGTTCAAAAGAATATTCAATGATCAATAGTACAACTAAGTCTTTCAAGGGTGTAAACTCACATCTCTTTGAAAAAGACTTCTGAATGTAGGAAAGGCAGTCACCAGAGTTTGAATCAACAGGATGAAAAGAAACTCACAGTCTACGAAAGAAGGTGAAAGTTAGAATCTGTTATTTTCTTTATTCATTTTAGACAGATTCCTTTACCTTAAAGAACTTTGACTGTAATATGTTCATGATACTGCTCCTTCTGCTCTCCCATGGCTGTGAGTTTTGGGGTAAAACAGTGATTCAGTGAGGAAACAGGCTGTTCTAAGGGCTGGACCCACCAAGGAACACAAGAAGCTGGACACCCCCTCCTTTGGCAGGGTAGCTCAGCAATTAACCTTCTTTATGACCTCCACCTGACCTAAATTCCCACCCACCTTCTCTGCTAGGCACCTAAATGTTTTGGAGAATGTCAGAAATAGCAAGTTCTAACTATACTGTGCAACTCAACCACCTGCCTCCGCTCCAGGTCTTATCCCAGGACTAGGGGACAGGAGGAGAGGACCAAGGAAACACAGCAGGCAGAACAGGTGCCACCAGCATTTCCTAGCTTACTCCTGACAGTTCCAAATAAGAAACCTTACTTCAGAAAAAGGAAAGATTTAATATTCAGAGGATTGTTCAGATGATTGATCTCACTACTGGTTTCATTTCTAGGGGTGTTTTGTTTTGTTTGTTTTTTTGTGTGCTTTTTTGTGTTTTGTTTTTAATGGATGATTATTTTTATTATTGTAATCATAAAGATATCAGGGCACCAGGACTCTGGTTTTTCAAATTTACTTTTAAATCTTATGTGCACCATGCTCCTTTAAATATGCTCTGTTACAGAGCTCTGTGAAAGCCCAAATCAATGGTATTTATTTACAGAAGCTGAAACTCTGCCTCAGTGAGTACTCCCTAGTGCAATTTCCTTCAAAGCTGAGATGCTCAATAGGAGTTAATCCTCTGAACAGCTTTGTAAGTCTGACACTAAAGGTTATTTCCAAAACCAGCCCGTCTGTCTACAAGATAGGTGCTAAAATGTTCTTTTAGGCTTCAGACCCCAGGAGTAGAAGCTGTTTGCCAAGCTCTCAGACTGTATTGTTCAAGGTGTAAGCAAGGCAACACAAGACATTTCCCAAGCACGCACATTCCTGGAGAACCTTGTTGGGCTGTAGCACAAGGCTCCCCTTCACAGCTGTGCCTGGCTGGGCTGTGGTGCCAGGGCAAGTGTGGGCTCAGGGCGAGCACAGCTCCTTTGGTATCTCAGGCAAATGGTTCCACCCCCAGGCCAGACACCCACAGCGCTCTTCCAAACACTAAACTGGACCAGGCTTTTCACTGCCACCTGAAATGCTGGCTCATCCAGCATCCTTCCTGCCAAATCGCTCAGGAAATGGGAGACCCTTCCCAGCTCTCTCCCAGCCTGCATCAGACAAGTCAGCACGCTCCCTCCCCTGCCTTCTGAAGCTGGGCTCCTGCACAGGAACAACTCATATTTTCAGGATGAAGAGGAGTCTGCAGGGCTTGGGAGGACACTCTTCTACCAAGAGGGTCCTTGTCTCTGCTTTTGTCCCTACCTTTTTTTATGTTGTTGCTCTTTTCTAATACTACAATGCATTGAGAGTTATGAGAAGAGTATGAGAGAGACAAGCATCTGGATAACCATGGGATAAATGAGTAATGAGTTTGCCTACATTTCCTTTAAATCAGGGGAGTCTCAGGAACTGTGATATAGCCTCAGCTGTGTGTCAGATACCACTGGGGCAGGCTGCCACCATGCCTCAGGACTAACCAGTGCCACTGCTCTGACTGATTTCTTGGCCCTGATAAGGCTTGATTTATAAAGCTGCAGATTTACCTTACTATCTGTGCTATAGTCTTACATATCCCTCCATATAACTTAGGATATAATGTTTGAGCTAGAAATATCAAAGGAAATGTACAAAGCTATCTAACACACATTTCAAAAGATTATTTCCACACTATCCACATTTTTAGCCTGTATAGTTAGATAAAATAATTAATATGAATTACTAGCCATGGCTGACACATTTCTACTAACCTTATGCTTACTTAAAAAGACAACTTTGTAATTTTACAAAAAAAGCATCACAGTGGTTCTAAAGGGTATTTAACACCTGTCTTAACAGTTTATTCAATTAGATTGTGACACTAAAGAATTAATTTGTAGCATTAACCAGTACATTTTATAAAATTATTTAAGTGATCAATAGCTTATCATACTAAGATATAAACAAAAGCACAGTATCTTTTTTTTTCTTCAATACTTTTCTCTGTTCGTGACGATGTCTATATGTGTATTTGAAAAGAGGACTGTATGTTAGAAATATTTGCATGTATTAAAATTAATCTCTTTTACTACTTTTTTTTCCCTCTGAAATAAAACTGTCTTAAGCAGACATTTATTATTTTCTTTGAAATGTCTATAATTTACCCAACAATGTTAAAATGGGAGGAACCTTCCTACAGAACTCTGTCAGAACATTTTGAAATTAGATGAAAAAAGGTTGAGCACCTCTGTATGTATTTTTACGGATCATAAAGGAAGATATCACACAGATCACACAGAACTCAATGAGCTGTGAAATATTCTAAATTATACTTTTGACAATACCTGGCTGCAGTGAGTTCCACAAAGCTGTGTGATAACATTGGTGGTGCATTATGCAAAATACAGTTTTTTTCTATATTGCATAATGGGTGTCAGGCAGATTGGTACTTGGTTCTTCCAGCCAGGTAAGGGAAAATGCTTTGTAAAGAATGCAATGTAGAGCTGTGAATCAGACTAAGCACACGACATTGTTTCCAGCTCCTGATGAAGGAGAAGTTGAATGCCATGGGGAAGAGTTTTGTGCTCAACATGGCCCACTGCTGTGTGCATAAGTGTTTGCCAATTTCTCCTAATCTTTCTAAAGATTACAGAATCTGGTTTTATTTTTGTTGATTTCTTACCACATTCTTCACTTCCTTTCATAAATGTCTCTACCTTTTTATAGTGATGATTTTCAAAAAATAAAAGGTTAGCATGTATCATTCTTCGGTAAGAAGTCATAACACTATTTTTTTCATATATTTTCTGTTTTTCCTTGCAACCATCTCAAATCAGAACAATTTCAAAAAAGCAGTTCTGGGTATCTCCTGCCACAGCTGATCATCTATGGAAACTCAGGAAATGCGACAATTAACATCCACAAGAAAAAATTTATTTTATGTCATTTATTCTGTTTGAAGTACTGGAGCAGTGATGAGAATAAATGTTTAACTGAAGCCCTTATTTTCATTATTGGTATGGAATTGCCAAACCAGCCAATTAATTTTGTGCTATTTTCTATCCCATTCTGACTTGCTATCATACAATTTTTAAAAAGACTGAAAACAATGTGTCAGCTGATTAAAAATTAACTTCATTCATGTCAAATATTCTCACTGGAAAAAATCTACTGTAAAATATATTAATGCACTTGACAATCTCAGGATTGTAAGAGAATGTAGTAAATCTGTTGAACTTCATGAAGATTTCTGCATCAAAGCAACAAAAAACCCCAATAAAATTCATTCTTTGGGACTTTAAATATGATTTTTAAAGATATTAACTTTTTCCTATTAGAGAACCTATTACTTTCTGAGTTTGCATTCAGCTTAAAAGGAAATATTGTCTCCATTACAGCTAGCAATATTCATAAAAATATGGACATTGTCAAATGCTTTAATTATATTTAATAATACTTAAACCTCAGTTACTTTCATATGTGTTTTAATTGTGTCTAAAAATCTGTTGAGCTGCATAAGCTTGTAAAAATCCTTGCAAAGTGAAACTTCCATTTTCTTCAACAGTACCACTTTGCCAACAGATACTAATATTTACGTTTCTAAGCACAATGTAATTTAAGTAATTGCTGAATACGCAGGACCTTCACCCATCACCTTTTACTGTCTTTTAAGGACCTCAACAGGGAGATAAACTTCTTGTTACAACAAAGGAGTCAATATTCCTTGAGGTTTTTTCCATTCCACCATAAGCTTATCCTTGTTTCCAATATACCTCACCTTTTTATCTAAAATAAAAAGTGACAAGCATTTATTTATAATATCAAGAACGAACCCTGCACCCTTCATGTAGAGCAAGATTTTATAACTGCAGAATTCATATATCCAGCCCTTAGATTTTAAAATTGTGTCACTACAGTGGTGTTGCACAGTCATTATCTTCTACTTACAAAATGCAGGCAGGCATTTTGACCAGTTCTCTGTGGTTAAAACTGTAAAATTCTAGTATATCCTGTTGTGTAATAAGTGTGTTTGGAAAGAGTCACAAGTATTAGAATGATGTATGGAAAAATGAAATTTTCCAGTGCTATTGGATCTATTCTCGTAATCAAAGAGCAACTTTTCACACTTTTTCCACTGTTCACTCCATTCCATGTGTGGATAAAAGCCACACTTACTCCTTTGCAGTAGGTATAAAAAAGAGCCAAAATACACTGATATTAAACACTAAAGCAGAGATTAATTGGAACTCATTACTCCTTCCTTTTTAGTATTTTGTAAATAATCCCATATTTCATGCTAAAATGCACAGCCATTCAAGACAGTTATATTTTCTAATGGAAAACCACCCTGCAGTTTCTAGGTTACCAGATGAAAACTAGCACATGTGGCTGGTGAGCTAAGTCTGGGTAGAGGTTTATATGCTGCAGGCTGATGGTCTTTGTCTGTTCTAGAGATCAAATATCTCAAAAAACCCTACTCCTCACAGTATTGCCTTTTAGACTGGAAAGCTGAGCAAGCATGAAGTTAATTCCTTTTCTGATAAATGCAGTACATAGATATGATTAACGATTGACCTTTTTTTCTCTTTGCCGTAAGCAGGTAAGGGTCGTCACAGATTGCCTGCACTTTAGCAACTTCTAAATAAATGGGTGCCTGAAGGCTGTATTTTGTACTTAAATTATTGCTATAGAGAGCACTTTAAAACACTTTTGCCCTCAGACACTCAATTTCAACCCTTCTTCCAGCAAAGTCTTATTAACTTAGAACAAAACTTGATTATAGTTTTCTGCATCCCAGGATGCAGCAGGATTTCTAGACATGTGTTGTGGAGTGAAGTATTTTACCGAAATGTCATAGTAGACTTTTGACAAAACAAAAGAGAGCAGCTATTGTCAATATCTTGACACACTCCTTTGGTTTGTCAATACATTTTCAAGTTTTACTTGTAGCTTTTGTGGAACCAAAAAAAGAAGAAAACAAACAGCAAAACCTCCCAAAGACAGAACTTGATACATGTGACCATGTATCTGCCACAAAACGTAATGTCTGAATATTTACTCAGTAAAATAGCAAAGTCCCTGCTACAAGAGATTCTCCTTTCTCTTTCACATGGGCAGATGAAATTGTTTCAAAGGAGTGTACTCACAGATAGTTTAAACTATAAATAATGACATATGGCTGTTTAAAAAATGGGACTATCCAAGTTCCTTAGCATCATTTGATGATTTATTAGCAGTCTCTTTCAATTTCACCTTTTCTGCGCCAAGTGACTTGAAAATCAAAAGTACCAGCATGCATCAATCTATAATATTCACAGTAAAGATATATTAATAAGTATATTTAGTAATGCCATGTGTTATTGGTTTGTAGGGGTGAATATATTGTTATCAAAGGGTGATTTCAAAAAAATGTAAATCACAGTTACAATTATATTTTCCTATCACATCCTCTGAGACAGAAATAAAAGCAGAAGCTTTCTTTTATTTCCTTTATTTTATCATGTACTAATGCTGTTCCATTTGTACCAGCTGTACCTGGTTACCACTGAAGACATTTTGCTGCCCTCCATCCCTTCACAGCTCATTAGCTGAAAACAGAGAGCAGCTCTGGGGTCAGGAGTAGTCTGTGTGCCTTGCACAGGAGGAAAGCCGAGACTGGAACAGGGTCCCATGGGGTCCCTGGGTCTATTTAAAGGCCACTGTAGTCTCTAGGCAGGCAGCTCTACCACGTGTTCCAAAAGAGAGTTTTCCTTCTGGTGGAAGCACTAGGAGCTGTACAAAGTGGTCTCAGTGGCCATCACTTAGGTTATCAACAGGCATGTGCCAGGAATTAAAGCAATTCCATGAGAACAGAATTTTCTGGCACACTGCTGTGACAGTGTCTGCCTGGTTCTCATGGAGCTTTTCTGAGGAACATTGGTGGAAGCTGTGTGAATACATCAGTGTTACAGTGATATCATCTGCTGTTCTGGAGTGGCACTAGTGGCAGCATCCACTGGCTCTGAATACTTTTGTGCTTCAGGTTACCAGCTGTCTTAGACTGTGTTACAGTACATTGTAAAGTTGCATCCTCATTTTCCAATCCTAGTGTGCTTGTGTTTGGTCTCTACAAGAAATAGGTTCCCAACAGGTCAGACTTGCTAAAGATTTGTTGTGTTCTGAAGCTTTGTTCAATTTTCTGTGTATTGTATGAGACCTCACAGGTATTTTACAAATGTGAGTTGAGAGGATGGTTGCATTATGCAACAAAAGCAAAATATTTAGTAAAACTGCTATATATGGCCATATATAGCCACAACTGCTCTAATGCCCTCTTCCCTCCTTTTTTGGTGTGTTTTCTTTGAAAATAGCATCTACATTTTCATTAACTTGACAATATTCAAGTACTGCATAGGAAGACAAAGCCACAGACAGCAACTGCTCCCCAGGAAACAAAAAGAGAACATTATATAGATCTTATGCTTTTTATAGAAATACTAGTTGAAGTACTAGGTTAAAGTATTTCTAGTTGAAGTACTAGGTTGAGGATTTAGATAGGTTATTAAAGTATATGGACACTGGAACTATAAAGCATATTCTCCTGTTTTGCCTTTTCCCCACTTTTGGGCTATGTAGAATGACTGGTATTTAAGTCATGAGGAAGAAAGTTACTTGGACTTGAAAACTGCATTGAAACTGTAGAACATATTGAAAACTTAATTTAAGGAGTTTCAAAGAAAATATATTTAATTTTAGGGCAAGTGGAAGAATCCCAGTTGCAAAGGAATAAAAATAATTGACCATTTCCCCAAAAGGCAAATATTTGGCAAAGCTGCACTGAATAACAGAATTACATCATCATCGTTTTGTACCAAATTTCATATTTAAAGTTTGCAAATCGGAAAATTTCCCTAAGCAAAATGTCAACTGAATCTTTTTCTTAAATGAAAGTGTGAATGAAGCTTCCTTGATGGGTACAGCTCTGAGAGCACCCTAGGTACAGTGCCCTGACAGCGTGGGAGAGCAGTTTTTCATTTCAGCTCATCAAAATATTCTCTGCAAGGAGCCATTCTATTCCTGAGTATGGCAGCACTGTGAGAAGGAAAAGAGGTAGTGAATGAGACGAGGAAAAACAGAAAAACAAATAAAGGTGATTGTGGTGGGGTAGAACTGTTTCATTGAAGTGGATCGCAAAGCTTTTTTATTCAGCAGCCGTTCACTGAAAGCTGTAAGTCTGCAAGGTCTCTTAGCCAGGAAAATGGTTGGAGAAAAGCTGACCATACTGTATCAGTAAATGTTTAATCAAAAGCAGAAGTTTCTTCCATACCTTTTAATACATATATATATAATGTGCATATATAAAACAACCCAACAGCACTTTTCCCGTTAAATTATAGTACATAAAACCGATTGTTTCATTGGAAAAGAGTCTATGCGTCTCCTCCTTGGTACATTTCCTCAACCTGTCCTGAGAAACAACCAATGAACTGAATTCCTCTGGTAATCATGGCAATAGTTTCACACTGGGAACAGAACACAAGGCTCCTCAGATCATACAAGAGGGCAAATTTTTCTCCTCACAATTTCAAACATTTCAGGGCATCACAAGAAGTACATAAATATTTGATAACAGTTACAAAAATCTAAATGTTCAGGATAGATAAAATTCATTCCCCACCTACAGGTATGCCTTCCAACTTATTTCCTCATTACTGATTACAAACATCTACTACAGTTCGTTTTTTAAAGACGTCTTCCAAAGACAGAAAATCTCCATTGAGAGGTACTCATCCTCCTTTTGAGAGTAAACAGATGCTTGACACATGATCATACAAGATACAATGTGCATCTAGAACAGAAATCTGAGAAGGAAACACAGAAAATCAACGCTGACCAGAAAGACAAGACCAGAGCTCAGCTCTACCATGTCTGGCCCAGCTGTGGCACGGGCAGTTGCCAGCTGGGCAAGTGCCCACTTTTTTTGTTTGAGGAACAGTTTTCCCGCTTTTTAAAGTTAGGCTTGCAGGGATGGCTACCTAAATAATTTGCGAAAAAGAGGATTTTGCAGCAGTTCTGAGGACTAGACTGTGCTGCTGATAGGGAACCTCACAGCTCCTAGGGGCATGGTGAAAATTGCACGTGTAAGGGATGAATTTGTGCCCCAGGAATTTAAGATTAGAGCTGGACCAGGCAATAACCTTACCTTCATGCACCAAACCCTATTCCCAACAAAACATATCAGCCTGCTGCTCCAGTATTTGTGAATGCCTGGCTCAAAAAACACCCAACCACCCTCTAGGGCAGTGGGTGAACCCGCTCGGGTCTGGAGGTGACCCTCACAGCACTGATGCCACATCTTGAGTAGGTGACATTTCAGTGCCTCCAGCGGGAATTGCGGGCTGTGGCAAGGATCTACAGAGGTTGTGGGTGAAGACAGGCTGTCCTGCTGGTGGGGGCGGGAAGGAAGGCCCCCAGTGTCAAACGTGCCATTGCAGCGGAGCCCCAGAAGAGACCTTCTCCGGTCATGCAGAAACCTTCACACCAACCAACACAGTTTCATTTGTTTCCACCACTTTCTTACAACACAGACGTGTCCCCCCTTCCTCCCTCCCCCCAACCCCCCAACCCCCTCCTTTCTGAACATATCGACAAAAGGAACGGCAAAATAAATAAATAAAGACTTAGCCTCTGCTTCGGGGCAGCCGCCTCTCCAGGGTCCCGCATCGGCGGCGCCCCGGCTGGAGCTGCTCGGCGTCAGTGTTCACGGCAAATGGCGGGTGCAGAGGGGGCCGGCGGCGCCCCGGCCCTGGCGGGAGGCTCCAGGCTCAGCTGTCCATGTGCAGCCCCCGGCTGTCATTGCACCAGCCCCGAGCCGTAGCTGAAGGTGTAGCTGCTGGCCAGCGACAGCGGCTGCTGGTGCTCCTCGGCCTGCTCCGACGGGTAGCTGGGAAAGGTCTGCGCCCGGGACACCTTCGCTGAGCCAAGGCTGTGACCTGGAGCGGGGAGAGACATGAACACACAGGATCTAAGTGGGCTTTGAAGCTTTTCACCTCCAGTGGATTAGCTTCCTACTGTCCCACGGTGTCCGGAGAGCAGAGTTGCTTCATTGGGTCCTTTTGGGGCTGCAGAAGAGGGTATTCCCTGTGGCTAAGGGCACAGGTAGCTGACAGATTCCCAGCCAAGGCAAAAGGCCCCAGACCCAACTCAGATATAATTTAGGGTCACAATTACTACGTCACAGACATCTTTTCATAAAAATCCTTTCTTTAGGATTTTTCCCCTTCTGGGAAGCTGAGGCCCCAGAAGAAGAATGTAAACAATGGTTATCTGCTGCTGTGGAATGCAGCAGTTGCACCTGTGACTGGCCCATGTTGGATGAGCACAATTAAGGGCCAGTCGAAGACCGAGCTCTCTCAGGGACAGAATCAGACAGAGCTCCCTCGTTTTTCATTCTTTCTCTATTCTTAGCTTAGCAAGCTTCTGAGAACTTTCTCTCTATTCTTTTTAGTATAGTTATAATGTAATATATGTAGTAGACTAATAAATCAAGACTTCTGAACATCAGGTCAACATTCTTGCCTCTCTCTTCACCCTGAAGACCCTTGCAATAGTTACAACATTACTATTTAAAACTTCAGTGTCGTATTTGTGCATTTTCTACTTAATAAGTCTTAGTGATGTCAGTTATGGCTCAGAAATAACTAGTGCACATCTTTTTTACCTGAAGCGCTTCCCATGAAGGTAATGCCAGGGGTTTCAAAGGGATTAGTTCCACAAATCCCACTTCATTTACTTACTGTCCTTTGAACATGATGCCAGTTTGTCAGGTAAGCACAGCACCACTGTAATTCCAAAAGGAACTGGCAGTGGGATATGGTGCACATGGCAGAATACTGTTTAGGAGGAGGATGTGCCAGGATGTGCTCTTTTCCAGATGGCCTTGTGAATCTCATATAACCATTGCTTTAATCAGCAAGATGGGAAACCACATGTGAAAAGCCAGTGATGAAACTCAGGTAACCATGATGACCCAATTCTGTAACCTGATAGTTTTCCTAACTTGTATTTCCTTTCGAAATTGTAATTTAATAAGTAACAAAAACAAAATGCATATCTTCATGCAATTTTTTTGTTGATGTTGTTTTTGGAAATGTATATTTAAACTTGGATTTAAAATGGTTTTGCATAATGCTTTAAAAAATATCTTAACGCACTTATTACAGGTAAGAATGCAAAATCATATTTTTATGCCAACCACAGAAATTTTAAAGAATAGCTGCAATGGTATAGACTCAAATACTAAAGAATTCAGCTCATGCTGACATGTTTCAGAACAGTTAGCAGCTGGCCCAGTAGGGCTGGAACCAAGGATGATGTTCACCAACCTTGGGAAAACATTTCCTCACCTGCATTTGGAAAAGTTTGATCATAACACTTTGCTGACTTCGTCATGAAAAAAACTCCATGGCTCCCTCTGAACATGATACTATCAGACCAATGCTGGGACCAAGAGAGAAAAAAATCCAACTAAATGAAAAATAGAATAGAAGGTACACCTTAGTGACACTGAAGACAGTAAAACCAGAACCTGAATTCCCAGTGGCATGTTAATGATCATAAAATCAGTTTCAAAGCACAAGCAAGCAGGATGAATTTTTTATGTGTATTTTTATTCTTTATTCATGGGGTTAAATTGACATTGGCTACCAAAACTTGGCTGAGATGAAAGGTTTAAATGTTTTCTGCTTCAAGAAGCTTTCGCATCAAACTGAACTAAAGCTTATGGTGACTGTGAGCTCTGAGCTACACAGTAGCTGATAATGTTTGTGAATAGTCCTAAAGGTTTTATTGCTTTAACCAACTTTTAATCATGATATTATATAAGGCCTTTATTAGTTTTTTACTTTTATTTGGGATTACATCACAATAACTGTCACTTTATTTCTTAATCTAATGCAAACCTAAGCATGAAAAGACGAATGATTCTAGATTTTAAGTTTTTGTTGCAAATCTGCCTCATTTCCTTCTCAGGAGGTAAGATCTTGCTCTCCCTTTACCCAGAAACACAATTATATGTCTTTTAAATGTCATACGGGCTGATAAACCAGGCACATGATTTCCTACGTAAAATTTCTCTCTTTCCTACTAATAAAGATAAATAAAATATGTCAAGGTATAACTTTCCTTTATTTTCTTAATGCATTTTATCCAAAGAGCATAAAACAATCCCTGTGACAATGAGCACTATAGTAAAAAGACTAACTAACCACAGAGTTCCTAAACTCAGGCCTATTTGCATCATCTGCTGTATCTTGTATAATTAATTTTAAATCCACTTTTGTACAATAGTGTAGCTTTAATACAGTGATGAAGAGTGTCCCTAATACACTAATTTCTAGCCACGGAATTTAGGCAATGTCCTAGAATGCAGAAGATGAATTTGAATCTATGAGAGTTAAAAAGGAAATTAAATTCAGGTCTTTCATTTCCAAAAGCCAACACATCCCTTGCTGTTCTGTAAAGGAAAATTTGTAGATGCTAAATGTCACAACAGGGCTAGTTTTTGCCATTCTGTAGCCAAAGAGTTTAAGGAGGAGAGTTGTTCTCTCCTAACTGCTAGGATATGTAGTGAAATAGAAGAGAGACAGACAGATTGAAAAGATTAAGGCACACTTAACAGAGCCAAGAGGTCTAAGATGTCTGGTTGAGGTTGAAGCTGAACAGTATGACATCAATCTATGAAAATAATAAGAAAAAAAATAGAGGACATTGGTTCAAATGAAATGGGAGAGCTATGGGTAATAGAAAAGTTACGAGTTTGGAAAGAATGGATGCAGGCAATATATTTACTTTCAAATTATATTAAAAAAAACCCCAATTAACTATGTTAATATACTTGAATAAATGAATAAGAAAATGATGGTGGCAAAATAAAAAAATAGTCCAAAAGGTTCCAAGTGGACTTAAGACTGCTAAGTAGTAAATTTCCAAAATTTAGGGCACTTTTTAGCTTTTTGTTAAAATTCAGCATATCACATACTGGAAATTCTACATTATAATATATCCTTTTATTTTCATTCCCAAATATTATTTTAAACTTCATACAGCTGATCAGTCTTATGGAACCCTAGGTACTGCAGTGTCTCCAAAGTTACAATTTATGTCAGCACTTAGGATTTTGAAACCAAAGATACAGGTAAAGTTTTTGCAGTGAAGGATTAAAGTTCCACAGCTTTCTAAGTTTCCTGCTTCAGTCACATTTGGGCCTTAAAAGGTTAAGAGAGAAGAAGAAGAATAAGAATACTGTTTGTGAATTTTGCAGCTCTTTTAAGAACACAAAAAAACAAAAACACAAAACCACAGCTGCTTTTAAGAACACAAAACTAACTCTTCCCTGCAATTCTTCTGAAGTCAGCACAAGATGAATTTGATTCACACAGATTTTATGACCTGAAGATACCAATGGAGCTGGGAGAGGTTTTTTCCCCCATGGCTTACAGAGGAAAAGTTGGGTTTGTTTCTGTTCCAGGACAAGACCTTGGAAACATAAGTATTATTCAGCCTGCTTCATCCTTTATTCAAATTTACCCTTAGGATTATAGAATGCAATGAAGCTGCAGTCCAAAGCAATTAGGTATGAATGATCCATCAAGAAAATTTAATGTAACCCAGTAAATTACATTAAATTAGATTTTTCCTGATCTTAATTATGTTGGAAGCAGAGGAAGTATACACAAGGATCTTATTTCATGGTATGGTGCTTATTTATAACAATTCTTTGGAGGAAAAACCCAATGGTTTCCTAGTAACAGCAGTGACTGATGTACATATGAGTAGATCGATCACAACTTCTGAGAAAAAACTTGCAGTACTAAGCTAAATGAAAAGGAAAAAAAAAAAAGAAGAGAAGAGATCCAGGGATAAGCTTTAAAAGCTCCCTTACTGCTGCTTATTGGGAGATGTTTCTGTTTTAGATTCAGAATTCAAATTCTTAACCAGAAGGCAGGTGCCAACCATTTTTCTTTTCTAAATGAGATAAAGGTCACTCTTTTATTTTCAAATACAAGAATTCAAGGGATTCTGATCTGATGTTCATTGGCTAGAGCACTCATGTCTGATGTACAAGTCCTGTGTTAAAATTCCCCTCTGCCTGTGGGTAAGGTTCAACATTACACTTTCTGTGGAAAACCAGCTGAAAGCACTCCCTTTCTGCTCTGTGCTTACACTGCTGCTCACTGTCCCTCAGTTGAGCCATTGAGACCGCAAAGCTGCTTTGCAGACTGAAGCACTTTGGTCATCTGGTTTGCAAGAGCCCCACAAATCTCTGTGCTGGCAAAGCTGAGGAGCAGCAACAAGCAGCCAAGGGAAGAGATGGCAGGTTTTTCTGAGGCTGGTTTCCCTGCCAGATGGTTTGTTTGGCAAATGATGACCCGTGAGCAATGCGCCACCATCGCCACCAGACTGCTCACAGCTCTCATGCAGGAGCACTTTTGAAACCCCATGATTGATCTTCTCCCATCCAAGATCTAATATAAGTTTATGTTTCTGCAGTACAGTGATTAAAAATTAATAGAACCAGAGGCTCCTGTGTTTCAGCTTCTGTTGCAGGCCTTTAATTACTTTATACGAGATAGCCATTAGGTAAAAATAAAGACATTTGCAGCTGCACAGCAAGCTTTCATCTGGGATTTCTTAACCTCTGAACAGATGACTTTACAAACAAAAGGATGTACTTCTAATGCATTTCTGTTTTTCTGGGTAAGAGTAATAAATTTGTTTTTGAAAATAAAATTTTGTATTTCCATTTCTAAGATTATGAGCACAAAATTGAAGTCATTAAATTAAAGCCAATTGGATGTCTTTATTAGTATTTTGTTTTGTATTTGGGAGTCTCTGAGACTTTACGATTCCAAGAGTTCTGCAATTGCTATAGATGTCTCTATAAATGCTACAGAAATACTTCTGCTCAAAAGAAATTTCTATGAATCAATCAGTACAGGCTAAGAATAAATTAAGTGAATCAATTGCTCCATTGTAAAGCAGTTGTTTCTTTTTAGAAATATTAATTGGAAAATTCTATTGTTCACAATAAACAGAACACCCTGGGAAGCAGGGAAACAGAGACAGATGAGATTTTATCATTGCAAAACAGGGTAGTGCAAGAAGGTGGAAAAAACCCAATTAGATAACAGATGTTTCAAGAACGAAACGTTAGTAAGAAGGAGTTAGCTCTGTGTTGTTTCCTCACACAATTCTCATTGGACTAAACGCAACTCTTGAGCCAGAAAAGTTCCCAAAACTAGTACCAGTCTTTAATCTAGATGTGTATTCTCCAAGGACTTTCCCAACAGCAGTGAAAGCTCCTATTTATGCCAGAGGAGGCCCAGAGATTGTACTGAGGATATTGTTTGAATGGGAAACTTGTCTCAAAGTGCTTCAACCTCTGATATTCTTTGCAGCATTTTTGTTAGGACACAGGACAGAGTGGGAAAGGCACTGTAGCTATGCACTGAAATCCCACTAGGGAAAATTAAACTCTTACTGAAAATAATTAAATTTTTATGCTGCTTATTTCAGATGGAAGCTTTTATCCTCTAAGAGCTTTTGTTGCAAAGAAAGAGACTTCATATTTTATTCTGGATAAAGAAAAAAAATTTCTCCAAAAAACCCCTGTACTTCGGTCTCAAATCAGTTAAGTGGCTATTATTGCATCAAAAAGGATACTTTCATTTAAGGCAGAAAACAAATGATTGCTGCTATCCTATTTATAAATTGATACTGGTTAAAATTCTGCCAAGTCTCTGTATTGAATATACAGTGTCTTCTACTGAGCTACTGATGACAAAGCAGCTTTTCCTTTTCTGCTGTTAGATGATTGGAATAACTAAAGCAAAGTTTCATAGCAGGACAAACTGCTACAAAGCAAAACATTTATTTTGCAGTAATGATGCAGTTGGATTGGAAGGGCATTAATTGGTACAGCAATTATTATGCTGTCACTCACAAAAAGATGCAATGGAAGGCAGCAGATGGAAACTGAAAAACAGCATAAACTACATTACAGCATATTGATTTCCATATACTTATTGAAAGCGAAACTGTGGGCCTGTTTCAGTTCCAAATAAAGAAAAACAAATTTTCCTTTGAATTTAACTGCAGTTGGAATAAAAACTCCAGGGAACACAGCTGGGCTCCAACTTTCATGTACTCTAAAATAATTTTAGATTTAATTCCATCAGATACATATATCTTTCTGAAGGAAGAAAGAATATCAAAACCCTAATTTTTGGGACAGATTTTTAAGAAAATGGTTTAGTTTGTTTATTATAAATACTTTTGAAGAAAACTAATTTAAATTGAGAATAAAATGCATAGGAAATATATGAAGAGAATGAATGACAAACTCTTACCCTCCCCCCTTTCAAAATATTTATTTTCCATTCTTAATTGAAAAATAGTTTCATTTTCCTCAGAATTTGAAATCAAAATAGTAACTTTTTAAACTGTACAGCATCAAGATTAGTAAGTACCAGAGCAGATACATATTTGTTACAGAGCCATATCACTTTCCTGAATTGGAAGACTATTATTTAACTTAAAAGTCTTTGGCATTGTCATTAAGTCCTCCTCTAGAAAAGAAGGAGCTTTACTTATGCATGCAGAAGAGACTGCAGGATTGCCAGTTTAAGACCAGCACATTTACAATATGCTGATTTTCAACATTCCAATCTTGGCACAATAATGCTGGAGTTTTGTGAAGACCATGTCTACATGTCAATATTTTGAAACACAGAAAAATTGTTTCAATACCTACAATGCTAATTGCTTGTAAATATTATGCACAGGAAAAACAAGCATTATTTCATCTGTATCCCTATCTAAAATAGCAGCTATTTAAAAGCAGTATCTTGAAAGGTGTAATTAAAGCCAGTGTATTGACTGAAGGCCAGGTTGGCTTAATTGCTGCTGTGTTTTTCTGGGAAGTGTTTTTAAATACTTGCTGTCCTGCTGCACTTAACCTGTGAATCACCTACTTAGACTATCACAAGTTGATGTAGCTCCTGTGGTCGAAATATTAGAACATCAATCACATCTTTCTCAAGAATGAGTAGGTTTATCTTGCTCTCTACTTTTAATTGGTTTCCATTAAGATTTTTTTCCCCTAATAATGCATTTAGGTGTGTTTATAAAGAAAGGAGACATATATAAATCCCTACTACCTATCTCCATCCAGGGTAGGGAAAAGAAAATTATTTACACATCTCACATTACCCAATAGCCTTTTCCATTTTTGCTCATGTTTCTCCTGCCAAAATCTGACACATATTTGTAAAAACTGATCTATTTTGCATATGATATCTCTTTGACTGGTGCTCTTCTACTTATTATCTATAACTGTAGGCCTGTGTGCCTGAACTTCAAGGAGATTAAGTAAAAGAAATTGGAGCAGCAATTTTTGTAGTTCTGTGCTCTGAGCCAATGTGCAGGTAAGCATAACAAGCTTGTAGTTAGCTTTCTTATATTGTCTTCCATACAAAGACCACACCAGCCCTTGCAGAGATTAATTAATTTTGTCTTTGCAGCTTTTTGCACTTGTGCTAATGTTGGAGTACTAAACCAGCCCCCTCTCACCCTCTGTCCTGAGTCCAGCTCTTCAACTATGCCAACACAGTCGAAAATGGTTCAATCATGCTCCCACTTGACATGAAATTAGGCTAAGGTCCAAATTTGCTACAAAACAAACATCATTTTCCAGCTGAAGACTCTCAAAAAGAAGGATTTCTTAGTTTGGTTTCATGGATTCTATAGAAGAGAAACTTTATGCAGTGATAATTTGAATTTTTAGTTTATTGATTTAAAAGTATTTTTCAGGGAACCCTGATAGCCTTGCATTGAGCAGCCTCATCTTGCAACCCAAACCATTCTGTAAGACAATGAAATACTTTATTCTCAGTAATTTTACTGGTGAGAGAAAAAATTCCCCTATTTAAAAAAAAAAATCAATTAAAGAAAGTGTTGAGCTGCTCTTCCTGACTTGCACTAAGTTAGGAGAGTTGCAGGTTTCTCTGAACCATTACCCAGATGATCCAAAATTTGTGTGTATGGAGAAGTTACCATGGTCCAGGCTTTTGTTTTGTACTGTAAGATCCAGGCATCACGACCTTGAGGGAAAGCTTTTGAGAGGAAATGTGGGCAGTTTAGCACTAAAATGTATCAAAATGCCAGCAAGTTAATTAACAGCAAATAAAATCTTGAATGAGTGCCCTAACAAAGCTCCCTGAAAAGGCTGAGTACTTTGTCCAAGATGGCCCAATTCATTCTTTAAACCACAGGCTCAGTCAACCAGAAACTAATATAAAACCTAATATAAAACATCTCCACATAAGCTGTAAAATCAAGGTTCATAATGAGAATGCTGGCTGTTTCTGAACTTGTGCCTGTGCCAAGTAAATTTATTTCATTCACCACAAAAGTAAACAAAGACTAAGCATTTTTATACATAATGCATATAGTTTCACTTTCCTATTCAAGCTCAAAACTCAATGAGCTTTTAAACAGAAACTTCACAAAGCAGACTTCACAAATACATACATAATGTATGCATTACCTATGTGTGTTGGTAATTCTAAGGAAAAAAAAAGGTAGAGGAGAAATTTCTGAAAGTGACAATTTCCTTCACTCCAAGGAACATTTGAATGAGATCCAATTGCAAAATGCAAGAAATAACAAGAAAAGAATGCTCTGATCCTAAGTGCATATGGGAAAGGCTAAAGTAGGAGGAAGAGACAACAGCTAGGGAAAACTCCAAGAAGGAAATTATTTTAGTGTTTATTTTGTATCATGGAGACATAACAAATCAACAAAAGAAAATACTCTGAAAAATTAACCTACTCCTGGAATAATTGAAAAGCAGGAAGAATATAAAGCTAGTAAAAAAACCCAAATGTGAAGGATAGATAAAATTGTGTGAATTGAGTTACTTTTTCTTAAATAGTTTTCTGCAATATCTAAGTAAGTAGAGCTCCACACTTGGCTATCTGCTTTTGACTCCTGGGCAGAGCATGAAGTCATTATGACAGCCAACTGATGGTAAATGTCTGGGCAGAAACTGGAGTATAATTTATTTTACATCTTTGCAATGTACATGTACCAGAATAATTTAACTGGTAACTATGTATGTAGTGTCATCATCCTGGTTTACCAATTTGTTAGCTCTGTGTTCATTTTTCCCTTCCTCAAAATGTTGTGTTTTTATTACAGCCAAACTAAATGCCCCTTCAAAAGAGAGATTTTATCAGATAGATTGTTAAAAAAATCAATGCCTAAATTTATCACTGATGTAACAGAAAGCATCTTACTGAAAAATTCAATGTAAAAATGCAAATTTATACATTGCATATCACTTTGATGATAGGAATATGTCACTGTTAAATATTTATTGCATTTCAAATCATGTTGACATTTCCCCTTGGATACACTATTCCAGAAAACTCTATACAGGCCTGATGAAATTCAACTGATACTACAGAGAAGGAGTGAAACAGTGAAATTCTAATTTAATATTAGAATATCTAAAGCAAAATGAAGGAAAAAATTACTTACATCAATGAAAAGTGTGTAGTGTGGGGACAGTATACTCCTTTGAAAAGGGGGTACTATTGCAGGTACTATTGATTGATCAGTACTGTTTAATCTTGTGGCTGTTATAATTCTGCTGATCTTTATACTGACCAATATTTCCTGGCCTGGTAGTATTTTCATTATAAACACTCCATTCACAAAGATTTATCACTAGCCTATAAAAAATATTGCCATAAAATGAAACTCAGCACATGAGGTCTGAGAACACAGTCAGAGAGCAAATTTGGTCTGACAGGATGGAGGGAATGTGTTTTTCACCACAATTTATGTAAGCAAAATACAGCCTTGATTGTAAAAAAAAAACCTAAAAAATAGAGAAAAATTGGCAGGCAGTACAGCTTACATTGCTTAACACAGGGAAAATGGGGATAAAAGATTTATGCCAGCTGAAGTGGATATCTATTCTAGAAAAACTATATTTAAAAGACAATTTTATTATGTGAGTAGAACATGAGAACTAAACATGTCTAAAACAAAGTCTAAGACATGCAGGTGGTACATCTGAGCCCTTCCTTTTGCACTCCCAGCCAGTTTCTTTGCACACCTGAAGAGCCAGGGAGATTAATGTTAGCAAAACTAATCCTTATCAAAAAAAAAAAGGACACAAAAAAGGAAAATCAAATTGCAAAACATGTTTTATGAATGTTTGGTTTCCACTGTGGGGTCAGATCTGCTCCACTTCTGGGCTGGAAATGGATCTGAGATGTAACAGGACCATCATTTTAGCATCAGCTGTGCCTGAGATTACCTCAGCAAATGGTTGCACTGCAGATCCAGTCCTGTTTGCGCCATGCTAGAGCTTCTCGCTGCACAAAGCAGCAGAATTCATCATCTGCTTTTGATCATTTTCCTCTGCCTCTGCTATAAAACTCAGTCACTCCATTACTGTGCTTCCACTGAAGGAAGTTCCCTGAGGACAAAGTGCCATTCAAACTGCAGACAATGTTGTCCAAGAACAGGAAAAAGTCTTGGACTCTGGTAAAATGCCTTTCCTTCAAGGAACTTTGTATTTATGTTGTAACACAGGGAGTTAGCCTTGCTTGTGTGTATTTTGCTGGGAATAGAAGGAGGAGGGTGGTTTGTGGGAGATAAAAAACACCTTTTCCAGTTTGATAAAATGAGATATTTAAACTGACTAAAGATATTCCATTTTTTTTTCTGCCACCTATGAGAAAAATTCAGAGAAGTTCTCACATTAATATATGCAGGGATGAAACACAGCTTTCAGAACTTCTACCTTTCCCCTTTCACTTTTTTACCCATGTATTAAAAACATTTAATAAACCATTTGTTATTCAGATTTGGGGTCTCTGTGAAATAATTTTCTATGAAATTGTCCTTAGAAGTATTCTCTAGAAGACATTAATGTTATTTCAAGCTGCAACTAGATAGTAATAGTAGATGCCATGTAAAAGTGAAATATTGTATTAGCTGATAATTAGCTCCCTGGAAATATTAAAAAGTTTCCTGAAACACTTGAAGGCAGGAAGTCATGCCTCTCCCCCAATACTAAAGTAGAAGTGATTTTTATTCTTTTTAAAGTGCAATTTGAAATTATAGACTGTCCTAAATAAGACTTGAGACAGCAGGCATAGCACACAAAAAATACAGAAATGGATTTTATGACACGCATTTGAGGTATATTTTGAGGTGTTTGGTAGTAGCCACTGCAAGTGGTTGGACAGTTTATGAAATGGATGGAATAAAGGAAAGGTTTCTGTCTGTACTGACTGCAACAGCACTCTGAGTTCTTTTGTTCCTTGCAGAGATTGCATATAGAAAATATGTGGCAATAAGGCAGTTCACAGAGACGAAACAAATTATTTTTCTCTATAATTTATTCTCTAAAAAAAAGAAGTTTATTGATTTTTAGATTATATAAGTTTAATTGGAATAAAGTAGATGTCTAAAACATCAATGAAGCACTCAGGAAAGTTAATCCATTTTTCATGACTCTATAAATAATTTCTTCTAGCTGTAAAAGCCTTCAATTACCCACCAGGAAATCAAAAACAATGGTTCTAATTCACTGAGGGATGCAAGTGATGTTATTTTGCCTTTTTTTTTCCCCTGAAAGGGAATTCACTGTGATTCAGTGTGAACAAACTGTGCCATTTTTATCACACTTGTGTAACAGTAGAGGAAATGAGTGGAGGTAAATCTGGTAAGGGGTGTCAAGCAACTTGGTCTGCTTGTTTCTGGAGATGGGAGGAGTCCCTTTTCCTTTTTCATACAACAGAAGAAACAACTTAAACCAATGCACTTCCTTCCACACCCATATCCCCCAACAACAAGCAAATAAACAGAATATGAAAACCAATGATAATAGTAAAAAGCACAGAAAATACCACCCACGTGCCTTCCCTGGAAGATGATTATTAAAATTGTAAATAGTCTGTCCTGTGTTTTGCTTTTTTCCATTCCTTATCTGAGGATGGCTTTTTGTTAGCATTCCTTATGTGGCCTCTCAAATCACAGAAGCTGTTTGAGCAGCTCAGCAGCAGTCCCTTCAAAAGATTTCCTTAATTCCAGCTGCTGGGAGAAGAGTCCTGACAAACCCAGTGGAACGATCTGCTGAAGCAGTAAGGGGTAGAGAACTATCACCTCCTAAATGACATTCATCCTGTCCTCTCCCACTGCCTGTTAGTTAAGTGTTACTAAAGCAAGGCAGGAAATGACAAGAAAGCGTGCCCACAGCACAAGACAATAAGCAGCAATCATATCAGAACATGGCATGTACAAAGTAATTACACTTCCTACAGACATTTGGAAAAAAGAGTGTGACATTAAAGGAAGGCACTTTACTGATGGCAATTTTGCCATTGGCTTTAACTGGAAAGAACTGTAACACAGATTTTAAATTCATTATGAATGTCTGCAGTTGTAGCACACAGGTAAGAGATGCTGAGGTGAACAAAGAGGAATTAATCTCGCAGAAGGGTTGAATGTTACAGATATTGGGGGTTGGTAGCAGTTTAGCTAACAGCAAGATGGATAGCATGGAGCCATCAGCAATAGAAGGGAAAGAAAAATAGTATAGAGGATCCACTTCCCAGTTCCTGAATGAAATCTCTGGAATTTTTTACATGTGGCTACACCATCCAGTGCTCCAGTCATTTTCAGCTATTGGTGGTCACACAGAGGCATGTGAAATCCAGAAACTGCAGCTCAGACACAAAAGAGATTCAAACCAGCTTCTGCCACCACGGCTTGCTGCCTTCTGTGCTATTATTTTCCCTTTCAGTGCCTATTATAGCAGAGCAGCACATAATGTGGAAGCATACAGTATGAGACAGGATTCCTGAGTTATGGCACTACTTCTCCATGAACACTGCAAAAATTATTACCTTGCATGTAAATTTTTTGGTTTACTAGTACAGCTCTAAAAGGAGGAAAGTGAATAATGGAATACAAGTAGCTTTCTGTCTGGACAAAAAAATGTGAATTTAGAGAGCTGAAAATCAGCAGTGATTTAAAAGGAAGTTGAAGTATGAATTCAGCAGAAATGACAACTCTGCAGGTACCATACCTGGTGAAACATGATCTCATACTTTTACACTATGGCAAAATGGCAGCTTGCAAAACTGTGTGGTATGAGGTACCAGCTTCAGGTTGTAAGAGTAAAGCCAAAATAAAATTATACATATATATATTCTCTATTTTAAGAGTACAATTTAAAGGGAAACAACTAATAAAACAAATTTAAAAAATAAAACCAAACAAATAAAAAATAAAAAACTCAACAAATAAAAAAATCCCAACCCCTCTAAAAACAATTTCATAAAGCAAATTACTTTTACCACTTTTTCCAATTTATGTCTTTATAGCGTACTCCTCCCTGGAGCAATAATAATTAAAAATTAGAAATTGTGAGAACTTTTACTCGTTACTTTTTATACAGAACAAAGCAGTAATGTGTATTCCTTAGCTGAGTCCTCAGGCTGAGGTGTGAGATAACTCTTATGGAACAGGTATGCTATTAACCAAATATAGATGAGTATTTATTCCACAGACAGAAAAAGAACTAAAACCTTTCATGTTATAGCTCACACCAGTGATGACTGCACTATCCTGATTATTCAGGACACTGATTCTGCATCACAAAATCACCGTATTTACATCCTATTGCTAGAACTTGCAGTTAAAATAATTTTCTTTATATAGTGTTGCAGCTGCAGAGATAAGCACCACTAAAACACAGAAGAGGGAGCATTCTGTGATTCTTGGAGACCTTTGTCTCTCCCATGATCTTTGCATTCTTATAAGGTTTTATATTTTCCTTCATAAGTGGGAGAATGGGATCCAGTTAGCTATTTCCACTTATGTCTCTTTGCAATGAATATTTAATGAAACACAGCAATGGCTACAGAAGCCTCTAAAGCAGCTCAGAAATTGAGGTACTACCTCAAAATGTCTGCCAGTCACTACAACAATATCTGGCTTTATAAATGCACTTTGAAAAAACAAAATGAAACAAGCATTTTTTGCCTTTTGAGAATAACGGTATACTAACAAAGGAAAATTTTGGGATGTGAAATCTGTCTGTCCATTTACCTTAGAGGATAATCTGGAACTGAATTTAAAATGAGACTGAGGAGCTATCTAAATTTTAGAAGATATTCAGACCTGCTTCTGAGGGCTGTGAACCATATGCTTTAAACCTATAAATGTGCTTCTCAGACAATACCATGGGATTTCCAAAGAAGCAATGAGCAAGGGGAAATCCAATTTTTATGTCTTTGGTAGAATGACTAAATAGCAATGACTCAGGCAACTGGACCATCATGATCCATTACAGAGCCATCCTATCCCTACTAAATTGTTACTTTAAGAGCAAAAATGAGAAAACATTAGCAGCAAGGAACACAAAATGCAGTGTTGCTGTTTGTACTGACATGCTATTATTTGTCTTCATTTTAGTAATTAATTGCTTTGAAAAAGCAGCAGAGGTGTATTAAAACATCTTGAATTTCCTCCTCCCCAAAAGCAAAGAAAAAAGAGGAAAGAAGAGAAGAGAAGAGAAGAGAAGAGAAGAGAAGAGAAGAGAAGAGAAGAGAAGAGAAGAGAAGAGAAGAGAAAAAAGAAAATAAAAATGAAAAAAAAAAGAAAAAAGAAGGAAAAGAAAAGAAAAGAAAAGAAAAGAAAAGAAAAGAAAAGAAAAGAAAAGAAAAGAAAAGAAAAGAAAAGAAAAGAAAAGAAAAGAAAAGAAAAGAAAAGAAAAGAAAACTGAAAAACCTCTGCATGCTGTTTTATGCGACAGCACCTTTACAAGAAGTGGGCTGGGGGAAAAGGAAGCATTACCTTAGTACTTTAACTTTGAACTGAGTAAAATAGGCAAATAGCATTCTTTCTAAGTTTAAGAACAGTGGCACCATCTGACAGAAAGCTTTTCCTCCTTTCCTCAAAGTAGAATTCAGTTTTTGATTTACTGAGCATCACCTTTTGATCAAAGACTTTACATCTACTGTAGTCACTTCTGTGATTTCACACAAAATCCTTTCCAGTTCTTTTGATGCCCTATTTTTGCCTAACAAGAGCCTAATATGCACATATCTTTAACTTACCAACTAGAAGCTATGAAACCAGTGAGAATAATTTCAAATTATGATCAATATGAAATCACTAAGACGGTCTGCCCCTTGCTCAATCCACCTGTGATGTAGGAGGAATAGGGCTGGGAGGATTCCAGCTTTCTAATCTTTCTGCCTGGGATGCCATGCAGAGGGTAAAGCTCTCTTTTCATTATTCTGCAGTAACAGCAATCACTGTGCTGCCGGCTTTGTGCTCAAAGGTAAAAGCACATGGATGGAGTACAGTCCTTTTCTAGTCACAAAAGGGAGCACCTCTTCAAACAGAGCCTCTCTTATTTTCCTCCCATTAGCATCACCTTGTAATGGCTCTAACTCCTGCCTAACTAGAAACAACTAGAAAGCAGATTTATTACAGTAGGACTTGTCTGCAAATTAAATGATATTAAATGTGCATTTCCCAAGAGAGGTAGAATTTGTGATGATTTTTTCAAATCATGATGGCTGATATAAAGTATTTATTAGAATTTTCTTTCCTGTGTCTCCCTCAATTCTGCTATTTAATTTATTTTTGTCTCTATATGCAACATTTATTATTATATATTGGCTTAGGAAGGTTGGTTTTCTTTTTAGAAAAACCTAAACAGCAAATAAAAAAACAACCTAGCCACCTGCCCCCTGCAAATATTATTTGCAGATGACAGTCTTTTTACAAATAATTTTAATTTGATAAATAATAAAAGAGATATAGTTATTTTTTAAAATTTTGAGAAATATTAATTTTAATATTAAATTAAAGTATTATTTTATTAAAAAATTAAATATTGTCAAGCAACAGATGGTGCAAAACTTTTTGATGAGAAGATCACATATAAATTTTTTAAGGCTTCCTACAACCCCCATTTCTATATTTCCATATCATGTTTTTTAAGTTCATCAGCAATATCATGCATAAATGTTTTTCATTAAGCATTAGAGAGTGATTTACGGAAAATGGAAGATCTAATGTCACAAATCTTAAAAATATTGTAGTAGATCTTGAATGTTTTTGAAGTTTAGTATTTCATTATTTTTTACCATAGAAGGTAGGATTTATTTCTTTGTTGGATTATTTAATATACCTAGACTGTCTCAGGTAAAAAAACCACTCTTCCTCTACTATGTGTTCCTCAAGAGCCCATACATTTAAAAGGGGACTTGATAAAAAAGGATGCTTTATAGAGCATAAACTAAATATTATTGAGGGAAATGAAGAGAAATATATGGAAGTATAGCAAGCTGTGACACACCGTTAACCATTTTATCACCTGTAATGTGTCTTGCTGGACTCCTTTGGCTATTTACCTGTCTTAGAAACTCTAAATAAATCCATTTTTTTTAACTGGTGCTTTATCAGCTGGAATACCATTGCTGCTTAAAAGATTTTAATATCTCAGCTCCATTTATCACAGCTGCTGTCATGTCACAGCACTTAGCAGAACGTCCTACTGTCATATGAGAAGTTAGCACACCTGCTGAAAACTGTGAATATTAATTGACTGTATCACAATGCAAGTTTTTTTCATGCACCAGAAAAGTGTATAATTTGGATATAAAGCATCTGGATGAGAACGACCTGGTCTGACCTAAAACCTGGAATTTTTTTCCCCCCAAGAGATTTAATTTCCTGATAAAACACTACTCTATTATATTTCACATTCAGTTGCACTTTTTGCCAAACCAAGTTTTGCTGAGAAATAATTAGCCAAAATCTCTCTCTTGTTTAAACATTCTTGATGCACTGAATTACATTTTTTTCCTCCCACCACCAAAACAACACAGAAGCAGAGCACAGCTTTTTGTGCACCCAGGCATCACTCCAAGCTCCATCACTGTCCAGACATCAGCTGCAGACACACGGATTCACCTCCTTCAGGGGGATTGGTGCTGAATGCCACCAAAATGACTTTGTGCTTTGAAATAAAAAGCTGATTGAGGCCCCAGTGCCTTGGTCCACCCCTATGGAGAGAGGCCCTGTAAGATCTATGTGTGGATCCTAATTACTCCAAATGAGCTACTTAGTTGGGCAGCAGCTGTAGCTCGTGAAGGTAACTGGAATAAATAGGGGTGGGCTGAGAGCCCAGGGGGTGCCCCTGAGAAGGTATGAAGGACTGTGCTGCAGAGAAGAACAGCTTGGTACAGTATGGGACTTGAGAAATATGAATGCAACAAGATACAACAACTGGTGACCCTGATGTGATGGAGAACACACAGCCACAAGGAATGTTGAGAGAAGGTATGGGACACCCCGATATGAAGAGAGGACAGCTGAGAGCTGTGGCAGCCTGAGAGCTGGGACTTTAGAATATCATATGGCCTTTGAATCAAGGAGCTGTAACAGCAGAAAGCTGTGAGAATATGGCCTTTGAGGAAAAGAGCCTTGGAACATCTAGGGATTTGTATGTGTTCAATGTATCTATGTATGTATCCAAGACAGCCGAGAGCTGTGGCAGCCTGAAAGCTGTGGCTGTATGTGTATTGTAATTGTATAATTATTAAAAGAAAAAGGGGGAGAGAAAAGAAAATATTATTAAATATAATAATATAATAATCAATAATAATAAAATAATATTATTAAAAGAAAATATGGAGAGAGTCCCTGTAAGAGCTGTGTGGGTCCTAGTTACTCCAAATGAGCTACAGCTGCAAAGTCCTTAGTTGGGCGGCAGCTGTAGCTTGTGAAGGTAACTGGAATAAATAGGGGTGGGTTGAGAGCCCAGGAGGGGCCCCTGAGAAGATACACGAGGAACTGTGCTGCAGAGAAGAACAGCTTGGTGCAGTATGGGACTTGAGAAATATGAATACAACAAGAATACAACACACCCCCAGGGATGGCTCAGAGCCTCAGGGTTCTGCAGCCACACCTCGTGTGTGCTGGGGTCTCTTGTGCACAGTGTCGCAGCCAAGTGCGGGGCCAACAGCATAAAACCCTCCTCAGCCTCATTCAGTAATTGGGGATCTGGCTGCGGCTTCCCAGAGCTGCAGCCAGCTTTCCTTACACTGCCCACTGCCCAGATAATTGGTGTGACATTTCATCTCTCCCTTCGCCAGGAGAAGACTCGGGCAGAAAGTTCTCTCTTCCAGCCTTTGCCTGCGGCCCTGAGGAAAAGGGGCAATTATGTGTCGTGGTTCAGAGGCTGACACCTTTTCCAGGCTGGTCAAGAGCAACCTTCCCCTTCTCTATCACCCTGCTGACAACGAGGCACGACAGAAAAAGAGACCGAATGTGTTTCCTGCAAATTCATGCTGTTAGGTAGTTATATGCAGAAAAAAAACCTGCCAGTTGGGTAATTGGGAATGATGCCTGTGGTGCCTTTCCTTCCTGCCCATTTTGATGCCTAAGCAGAATTTCTTGCCAAATATGTGGTCTGTAGATTTAACTGTTTCAGATAAACCAGTGGATTAATACTGACCTTCTAGATTAAAAACTGTAGCTCTGTTTGCTGTTTCTCCCTTTGTCATTTTTGCTCTTTGTTAGTCCTTGGGGAATGGGACAATTTATATCACTCCATTTCAGTTTCATATTTTGGTTTATATCTTGAATTTCTGAAAATTTTAATCTCTTTCACTTTAGGAGAATCTCTATATTAGAATAAAAATGTAAAGGACTACAGAAATTCTGAAAACAGAGTTAAAATATGAAACACAAAAAGTTATTTTAACCTTGTGCATTAGATTTAAGTCACAATAAGATTTGTTGGATGTGAAACTACCATAGTATTCCTTTTTTTAGCATTCACTGGCTGCAACAGAAAAAAAAAATTATATCTTCAACAAGACAACAGATTCAACTCAAGTAAGAAACATAGGAAAATTGTTCCAACTGAGAATTTTTACAGTCAAGATATCATAAGAGTGCTGTGATGAAATTAAATAAGTAGAAGTTAAGGAGTACCAACTTCATGGGAGCTGCTGCAGTGTTGTCTTTCACACACAGCTTCCCTCAAATAAAGAAAGAAGAAATAAGGGGAAAGGCTTTACCCTGTAAGCTACTATTAAATGTACAAAGACAAGCTACAGCAACCAGAGGGCAACCTGGCACTTTCCACCATGGTAAATGTACTGTTTTATAAATATTTATATATCTATAAGCTGGCTATAGTCAGATTCTCCAAAGCTCATAAACAGAACAGCAACAAACATGGCAGCTAAGCTATTTCCAAGTGAAACAAATTGAGAGCATCTCAGAATAAAAAGAAAGACCAATAGGAAATGCCTTCAGGGTTTAAAACAGCATAGCCTCATTTAAAGCTTTTATTTTCTTTATTGTTGCAGGTATCTGTAAGAACAGATGGTTTCCAAAAGATGTGTTTCCATTTAGGCATCAGCCATACTGTATTTATGAGAATGCATAGTCACAAGACATATGCCGCCTGGCTTTGAGCTGTGACTCGTTCAGCTGCAGAACTGTATTAGGTGAAAACCTTTTGCAACACTGAAGAGGTTGCTGGAATTTTGTAGGAATAAGTCCTGCAGTTTGAAGCATTCTACCCTGTTTCAGGAAGGATAGCTATACCTGATAGTGTGTTTAGAAGAAAAAGTAAGGAAGAAGAAAGAGTAAAAGGTTCTTGTAGATTGAGGAAGAAGTTTGTAACTTGATTCTCATTGGCAAAGACCGGGGGAAAAAAATCTCACAATCCATATAAACAGTGAGAAGAAATTAGCTCATTAGCTCATGAAATCTAGTCCTGAAGTCTCATCTCTAACCACATATCTAATGCATGATCCATAACAGTTACTTCTTTCCTTCTGAAAACATATACTTGAAATGCAAATGTAAGGGACTGCAAAAGCTCTGAAAACAAAGTTAAAAAACATTGACCACACAAAGATATTTTAACCTATACATTGGGGTTGGCATTCAGTCACAAGAAGATTTGTTAGATGTGAAATTGCCACAGTACTCCTTCCACTACAGCTCAGCACCTGCTCAGTTGCTTATTGCTATTCTTTATATCTTATGGTTATCTTCTTTATGTACAGAAAAGCTGTAAGTGCATTTTAAAGTCACATATTCTCCTTTCAGATGTAGGTTTTTAACTATCTTTGTGGATCATATTAGTTCTGTTTGAGTCCTGGAAAAGAGCGGAGGGTGGCAGAGAATGAATCAAAGACTTCTTTTTGCATTAATCCATTCAGGGGCTGATACACAATTTCTAAGGGCTGAAGCACAGACAGCTACATGAAGTAGCTGCAAGTTCTGGATGGATACAACCACACTGGTGACTGAAAGAAGCAAAAAGAGGAAAGTGACCTGTTACTTTAGTCCCAAAGTAAGGTGCCAACAAGGCTTTCTCCCCTCTCGTGCCCAATGCTCCTTGCTGGGAATCCTGTGATCACAGCCAATGTATGGTTTTGGAAATATTTAATTCAGAAAAGAAGTTTTTAAATTTCTGTATTCTAATGAAAGCTTAAATTTGCTGACACATTTAGACAAGCACAGGGTTTCACCTCTGTCTATCCCACATACTTAGTTCTGTGGCTTACAGAGTCAAGGAAAGCAAACTGGTGGGGAAAACAAAGCAAGTTGGAAGGGGTAAATTCAATAAAAAATATCCTTTGCTTATCAAAGAGTGAAGAGTCATTCTTCCATCTGAAACAGCTAAAATTAAAATTGTTTCTTTTATATCTGGCTCATTTGTTCTGGTTAATTTCTGCAGTCTTGCAAAAGATTTCTGTCCTAATATGACTGTGAAATTTAACAAATCACAGCTCAAAAGGGGGAAGATGTACTGACATTTCTTGTCATTGTTAAATGTACTTGACCACATTCAGAAGTGAAGAATGTTTTCACTTTAGAAATACTTGAAAACATACTTCTTTAGATGCTTAGCTTGCAGGAAAAGTGTAAACAGTGTTTTGAGATTCAGCAGAGATATTTCTAGCCATTCTAAAACAAACAAACAAAAAAGGCCAAACCTTTACTTGTTTCTATTTTGATACCAAAGTAAATGTACAGACAGCCTACATGGAGTTTAATGGATCAGTTATTGACAAGGTGATTTGCTTTGACTGATCAGTTGTATAGGCAGGTCTTGACAGCCTCTGGACTTCGAATTTCTTTCTAGATATATCATGCAAGTAATATTCAAGGAATTAGATAACATCTTCCCAAGAGAGGTATACATATTATTAAACAGTTGTTTTATTATATAGAAAATATTTAAATTTTTCCTCAGTATTCTCCCTATGAGCTGGGAAAAGCTCCAAGATATATTAGTAAAGAACACAGAATAAATCTACTATTGAAGAGCATTTCTCTTTAAATGCAGGAAGACTTTTAAAAAGAAATTGAACTGTATCTTTAAACTCATTTATTTGCCCAGACTTCCAGCATATACAACAACTATTGCAGATATATCTCACACTGATGTATCTTGTGGGAATTTTCACTTCAGAAATTGAGGTGAGCAGTCACCTGTATTTCACACAACCCACAGAATGCAAAGGAACACCTTTTATTCACTCAGCTACTACATGCTCAGACTACTAGTGTAGGTGCAGAAGTTTGTGTTTACAACAACAGCATCAGCTGGACTCAATGCTGCCCTTCCATCAGGAATAGGCTAGGGAGAATGGAATATTTGAAATAATTCTGGAAATTTCACCAGGGGGAAAAAGTACAGTTTGAAAAAAATTATACGTCTGTGTGCTAAATCTCTGCCATTGCAGTACCTTGGTGCAGCTGGCAGCTGCCCAGGGATCCAGTTTAATGAAGATTCCCTCAATACAGAAAGGAATAGAACAGGGAACTTTTTACTCTTTCCTGGCCAGCTCTGCTGGTTCAGGGAAGACAGTGCACTGACAGTGCTACAATTCAAGCTGCCATTTTCATAACAGGTTAAATAGTGAACATGCTCAAAGATTTGTGACCATGCAGAAAGAATATTTGCCATTTACTCATTTGGTAATTCCCAAACTGCTGGTCACTGCTTTCACAAAAAACAAAGGGCCTGGGTGTGCTTTATTTCTGTGTCCCCCCATTCAAAATCAGCACTTTTGGTGGCATTTCATTTACCAGATCTAACTCACACAAACTGAAATTGCATGGGAGTACAGCTTCTTGCTGTAGGATTGTTTTTAAAGATAGCAGATGCTGTGCTCCAACTTCTGCTTATGTCAAGGATACTTTCAGATCCTCTCATTGTGTTGATTGATCCTCTCAGTGTTGTACTAAACAGCAAATCTTAATTGCCTGGGTCTGAAGCCACACCATGTTTAGTTGGATCCATTAAAAAAAAAATAGGTCTAGAAAGTGTTCCTTTTTTTTCTCACATGACAGAGTATTCCAATTTAAAATGTGTTTATGTTTCTAGGACACACTCTCTCATCTGGGCATATGTAGATTCATCCACCATGCATAGTCCCAGAAAGATGTTAAAAAGACTGAAAGTGCATTGAATAATGAGGACATTTAAACTTACTTTTCTAGTATTAATATTATTATTATAGTATTAATATATAAATTAATATTTATATATTAATTACCCCATTTTCTATTATTAATAATGAGCAGTATGGCCATATGACTTCAGATATTGCATAAAAGTACAGACTGACAGCATAACAATATTTATTTTTTACTCTACCATTAAACAAGCAAGAAGAACCATTAGAAGGAATTGTGTAACTGGAAAGTAATGAATGGTAGCATAGATGTTTTCCCCCTACATACTTTGCCTTAGAATAACTCTGAAGCAGGAGCACCGTATGGCTACACATACAAACAAAATGTTACAACAGTGACACTGTCTGCTAACAGTGTGGCAATTAAAAAAAAAAAACAAAAACATTTAGCAATTCATGTGAGAACTTCACAACAGCTAAAAGAAATCTAATACTAAGAAATTAAAATTATCACTTTTACGCTTTGTTTTTCTGAATTTAAACCAAAACATGCATTTGGATTTAGACTTAACAAACTGTAGAAGAAAGAAATTTTTAAACTTCTGAAGGTTTCACTAGCAAATTAATGTCTCCACCCTGCTGCTATGCTAAAATTATGGAAAAGGAACCCAGCACTGTAGGTTTAATTTTGCCAAGGAAATAACAGATCTCCAACTGTCAGGACTACATGCACAACTATGATAAGCCTGCTCTAAGAAATGCTTAACTTCATGTAAAAATGCACAGTAAATAATTTCTTCAGGAAAAAGGAATTTGTGCTGCACTTTAGACCATCACCGTGTCAAAGAGAAGAAGAAAAGTACAAAGATGCACATTGGAAAGGAATTCTGAACCCTAAAAATATGTACAGACATGAGACACAGCCCATCTCAACAGGTACTCCTGTTCCAATTAGCTGAACGGTCTGGATGGAATTTTGTTAGACCAGTAACACTGGTTAAAACTCTTCTCCTCTGTCACAACATTTTAGCAAGAACAACCTGACTCCTCTTATACAGTAGCCTTGTGCTAAAGGATTCTTTTGAAGTTTCCTCTCATCACTGGAAAGGGGCATCAGAAAAATTATTTGTATGTACTCATCACCACAGGTTTTTTTTTTCACCATCCCAGATAGACAAGTCCAATCAAGTTCATGAATTAGTCTGATTAATAATGATTCATATGAAATCAAAGTAGAAGTTGTAGAAGTTTCTGCACTGCAGTATTTCAACTGCTATGTAATAGATCTAATTTGTATTTCATAAATGTATTTATGTACACTTACACACACACAAATCTGCTGTTTTCCCCCTGGCTTATCCAATCCAGTTTTATTTTAAAGACCCAGTGCCTAGTGGCAATAAGGTATGTCTGGAAGATTATTTAGGTCACTTATCTTTTTCTTTAACTGTGTATAGGGAGGCACCTAAGTAGTTCTTGTAACTGTTGTGGGTTCTAACCACAGAATGGCATTTGATCTACAAACCAATTAATTTTACCAATTTAGGCTTCAGAAACTGTTTCATATTTCGTTCCGGTGGCTAAGATATTTGACACTACTTAGGACCCTGCCTTACTGATGGGAGCAAAGGAAACAATTAACACTTATTTAATAAAGCTCTAGTAGAGGGCTGAGTCTACTAGAGACCAGTTGAGCTGATGAGAAGGAAAATAAAATCTCTGAGAAAAATATAACCCTCTTAAATATGAGAATGAATAGTCTACCCCATTGCTAGCAAAAGTAACATGATAAACTATAGACTAAGAAGTTACACTGATCCTGCATTTTCAAATGTTCATCTTATTGCACTTCCACACCTCTGATAGAGGTTATTCCCTCTTATTCCATCAAAAATCCACAGAATTTCCACCCAAAGTATGCATATTCAGGTCTGACCTAATATTGGCCTTTTTCCATTCACAGAAAATGTGGGCTCCTGAGGGCAAGAAACATTTTCTTGCTACGATAGATACTTTGTAATTCAATGGCAATAGTGACAATAAATACAGCTCTTAAAGTCCTTTAATTGTAGTCCACAGCTACATACTGAGCGTGGGACAGTGAGACTAGAATGCCTCCTGGAGATGTTCAGATAATTTCAGCTAAAATGTACTTTTCTAGAAATAACTCATATCTACTGGTCTCATGGTGAATGGAGAATGTCCTTGTCCTTTAGATAAAACCTATGTGCCACTTTTTTTAGCCAATTCAGCAGTATAATCAGACTTAGAGATAAAAACTGATGTTCTTATCATATGTACCCTCCATATTTTTGTCTGAAACCACAGAGATGTTGATGACAGGTTATGACTTATGTCATATAGGAATCTACTGTATCATCTTACTGTAAGCTCATATTTAGAATGACAGAAATGCAAATAAAGTAAAATAATTAACTGTTTCTTGCACGGCTATTTGATGTGAACAACAACAACAAAAAAGTATGCTTAAGATGAAGAAAAGGCAAAATGTTAAGATAAAATTTGCACATAAATGAGCTTGACTATTCCCACCTTCATTCACCCTTTTATCTGAGTACTTTTCTGTTTCCTCTTTAAAAGGGTTGAATGTGCTGTGACAGTTCTGAAGTTTGTATTTTTTATGTTTTTGCCAGTCTCTTTGCCTGAATTTTCCTATACAGTAGTGGCCTTTGCTAACCAAGTGAACAGACTTATAATTCTATAATGCATTATATTATACTACCAGGAAATTACAGATTATATTGGTGGACCATGTGTCTAAATTGATAGTGAGGACATATTTTGGAGGTCAGCATGACTTTTTCTCCTTTTCGCTTGGAAATTTCAAGTGGAAAGCAAAATAATGGAAGTATTTAAACCAAAGCTGATTAATGATCCAGATGTTCACTAAAATCTATGCGTGTGATCTAATCCTTTAAGAATGATTACAGATAAGGTAATTTGTTCACAGACACAGTTAGTGGCTCTTGTCTGATAATAGTGCTTAATCTCCTTGGCATGTTAAATGCAATCCTGAAAAAACCAAAGCAGTTATCACCAGAAAATATACTAACAGAAGATTAAGTATATCCATCTGTACAGAGGGTCAAAATTGGTTTTGACTGCTGTTGCTAGAAGAAATGCAAGATAAAAAATGTGAATGAAATCAAAGTAAAATTATACGAGGCCACTCATATATGTACTCTCTTATGTCAGCAAACAACAAAATGATGCAACATAAGTCTAGTAAACATATATAACATAAGTCTAGTAAAAAACAGATGCAGAATTGAATTAGTTTATGCATGCACTGTAAGAAAATAAGGTTATGAGCCGATATATATACACTGTCTGCCAAGTTAAAAAGCAGTTTTGAGTAAACCTTCTTAAAATTTATTAAATTAGTTTTATTTTTAAAATTAATAAATGAAATTTGAGTCAAGCAATCAAATTGTATTAATAAAAAAAAGTTTGTCTAGATTTTTTTTTCTCTAAAATAAAACATTTTAGAAAAGTAATATATCATAATTTATCACTATCTCATAACATCAGGGCAATAAATTAAGGTCTCCCAAACAATTAGGAAATTTAAAATTCTAATTTACTGGAATAGATACCATAATAGTTTTTAATACTCAAAACCTTCTATCAAAATGGATCAATTTAAGAGTGTCTTAAAAAAGCCAATTTCTTCTTTGGGCACCATCAATATTATATACACATATTAAAAAACTACTTAATATTTAGATAATGGATATAAAATCTATTTAGACAATAGATATGAAATCAATATCTCTGATGTTCTTCCTTTTCCTAAAATCTACACATATTCTCTAGAATATGTTTTCTGTTTTCATCAGCTGTGGTTTGTGGAGCTGTTAAATTAAATTTCCCATATTTCAGTACACAGATACCATTTTTCTGGAAGCCTTGCACATACAGATAGATTTGACAGATAAAATGCCTCACCATTGTTCTTGCCAGAAGGCAGAACATACGTTTCTGTTCCTTCCATCCTGGAAAAGGCTATATTATTGTCACTACAGTGCTTTTATTAACATTCCAGGGCAAAGAACAAGATGCTTCATTTTTTTTTTTTTTTTTGAGCCATGATAAAACAGAACCTCATCTTCTTCCCTCTTTATTTTCCATAGGATTGGAAGAGTCTATGATATTAAACACACTTCCTCCTCTAGGTCAAATAAATAAAAGACTATATAGCCCTGCTACAGTGTAATCAAAAAGTAAAGTTGCTCATTGCTAGTACCTATAAGATAACCTGCAGATACAATGTACTGTTTTTAAGTGATTGATAATCAGAAGAAGGAAGAGTTTAATAATTTCCTCTTTCTCCTAAAATGCTCAAGCTCAAGACCAAACTGAAACTCTCAAGCCATGAAAATACAGCAGTTATTTAACACAAGTTTAAATCCAGGCACACAGCTTTAGTGGGAGGGACACACTTCAATACTGATTATTCACTTTTTGAAAAGTGAACTTTCCTGATAAGAATCTCAGATAACATCCTTTCTCTCCCACCCTCCCACCCTCAGGTATCTCTTATTTTTTTGTCTATTTCTGGCTTCTTGAAAGAAAACAGATTTTCAAGTAAAGTGATGAAACTGAGATTTCACATTAGTGAAAGAAGTGTGAATAGTAAAAATGAAACAGCAAAACCATTAATATCAACCATTTTCTGAGGATGCATGATAAGAAATTAAATAATAATTATTTGCTTGATTCATAATCAGATATTAGTAATGTTTAATGAATAACGCCTTTTATCTCAGTCATGCACAAAAAAAATACATTGGTGGTATTGTATAATATTTTTCCAAATCATCCTGTTTTCTCAGTGAGGAAAAAAACTAATTGCAGAGATAAAATATATATTCCGAAGAATTTCCATAGGACCATATATACCACTGTCTTCCGTAATACAAGAAATTGTTTTATGTCTGTGCCAGTTCAGTGATCCTGCTTCACAACATAAGCTTTGAGAACTGAGAAAGAAAGGTTATCACAGAAATCCCTTATTAGAAAAACAAAAATCCCACAAAATTTTTTGAATGTTCAAATTTTCCTGGACGTGCTCTGTAAAAAACCCCCCATAAATGTGGGTATCTGGAATTACTCACATTGTTTTATGAAGTCTTTGCTGAGACACACGGTCTCAAGGAGGACTGAGAGCTGTGTTGCAATATTTAAAGTTTTTCTGCACAAGCAATTCTCATAGCTGGTGTGAATTCTGGGCACTTATCTGCTTTCCCAGGAGTCACACCTCCAGCTTGCATGAAGTGCTATAATCATATCAGTATCAGTGCTGACTTCTATTTAAGGGCTTAAAGCTTCCAGAGCCCCAAGGAAGCATACCCCCTGCAATATTGAGGAAGCAGTAATCTGCATCTGGAAGGAAGACTGACTGATTTAGGCCAATTTAAACGTTAGATTGGTTCAGAGCCTGGATCCAATTACATTTTTATTCCAAAACTTGTGTGTTGGCTCTTGCACCCCTGCTGGAGGTCTCGTTGCTGAACGCTGACCCGAGCCCCACAGCTGCCACAGCAAGGAGAAAAATTCAAAACGGAGATTTGGGTCACGGTGCCACTGAGGCACAGATGCACCTGTTGATTCCATAGATTGAATCTAGATCAGGCCTCCTAATATGGGCTTGTTTACAGTGAGCAGGTAAGAACACAGCAGGGTGTTCATAATATATATGTCTATGTTATGCATCCAAATCCATGCAGGGATTTTTCTCCTTTTACAAATGAGCAAGCAAAAAATCCCAGACAAAAAAAATCTTTCATTGAATTAGAACTTGAAGATATGAAGTCTTTCAACTTAACAACACTCATTAACACTACTGAATGTGGACTGCTAGGCAGACTTTCTTCTTGCCCTTCATTTCACTTTTCAGTGTACTGATGGTTATAGTGAATATAAAAGACCAGAATTGATTATCACCTTATGGAAAACTTGTAAAAGGCATCTACATTTTGGAACAATGGTGCATTAGTGTGTAACCATAATTCTTCCACTGTGACCATCCAGGCCAGAAACTGTTCCTTCATGTCTTTGTGCCCAAAGTGTCTATCCTCAGGAAAGAAGCTTCCAGTTATCATGTGGCAGCAAATGTGTTTGTTGCACTTTCCAAAGACACTAGATTTAGTGCACAGCAAACACCAGTGATACTGTTTTGCACATAGCTCTAACGTCAACATTAAAAAATGAAGTCACAGCTTGGGAAAAAAAAATCTGCTAAGCAAAGGAAACTTTAGAATGATAACAATTATCTTCAAATGAAAGCTACTTTTAGCACATTAAAATGGTAAATATGAACCACTGAATTTATGATATCAGATCTTACAAGTACAGAATAATAACTGCGGTGAAATAAACAGTTTGGATATCTTATGTAGGGTAGGCATAAAACATATATCTCTTCAGCAAAAACACTTGGAGGTCTCTTTGGCAAAGCTATGCTGACCTAGAACAGATTGGGATCTGGCACTCATTTTACTCTGACACATAATCAGGAACACTGGACCTAATTGTCACCAACATTTGTGTATCAGAGCCATCTGAATAATAGGGAATAATAATCTTGTATGATCTACAAGAAATGAAAAAAATATTACACAGGCAAGAACTGAGAAAAATTTTAACACAAATATAATGTTCATTGGGCAACTCAAAAAAGAGAAATATGTCACACAGATAGTGTAAGGAGATTTACAAGATGATGTACATGGTCATGTGCTTTACAAAATAAAAATATGTGATAATTTGATAGGTAGCATGGCTTTCTGCTTAAGTCCAATTTTGACTGAATAATATTTTTTGATCTAATACATATTTTTGTGAAGAAAATACATATTTTTGTGAAGAAAAACTGTTTTTTCCTCAATATAACTCCTGGATGTGAGTTATTTAAGTTTGCAGACATTTAAAACTGAATATATAATTTACAAGATATATAATGAACACATGCAGGGTTTAGCACATTTAGAGGTATTTCAGGTACAAGTTTAGAAGTGATTTCACATTGAAATAACATCTTTGTTACAATAGTTTATGCAAACATGTTGCGTAATATTATATAAACTCAAATCTTATTTATGATTATATATTTAATTGTCATCCACACAATTTTTTTTGTCATAGTCATCTTTTATGAAAAATCCTTTCCTTAGGATTTTTCCTCCTGAGAAGCTGAGAGGCCTCAGGAACAAAATGTAAACAATGGTTATCTGCTGCTGTGGAACTCAACAGGTGGATCTGTGATTGGTCTGTGTTGGATGTTTGTAATTAATGGCCAATCACAGCCCAGCTGGCTCAGACAGAGAGTCCAAGACAGCTGCCTTTGTTATCATTCCTTCCTATTCTATTCTTAGCTAGCCTTCTGATGAAATCCTTTCTTCTATTCTTTTAGTATAATTTTAATGTAATATATATCATAAAATAATAAATCAAGCCTTCTGAAATATGGAGTCAAATCCTTGTCTCTTCCCTCAACCTGAGACCCCTGTGAACACAGTCACAATTTTTAAATGTTTTCAAGGTTTAAAAAGTCCTGATAACAGGATTTTTGTATGACCTTATTGTATAAGATGTTTGGGGATATCTATAATGAGTGGTACACATATCAATGAGCTTCGTATTCAGTTTCTGTTAGTAAAACTCCCAACAATCCCCCACCTCCACCTCCAACTGTAACTATCTGGAAAAGTAGAAAGTCCTCTAAATAAATATGTCAGCAAAATGAAGTATTTTCATTTCAGACAAAATGCTATGAACTAATTCTGAATAATTTTGTCCCAGAAAAAAATCTCTCGAAAAGTAACTCTGGGTTGATGGCTTTAGTGGCTACTTAAAGAAACAACAAATTTCAAAGAGTAGGTACATAAACTGTATCATCTTGGTTGAAGACCAATGCTTGGCTGCCAGATGAGAGCTGTCACAATAATTGCCAGATTTCAATGATTCCTTCCCAGGTAGGTGAAAACTGCAAGTGCTGTGCAAACAGTCAGACAGTGAGTCATGCTGCCTCAAAGTGTAAGGTAATTTACTCCTCTGAGGTCAGCAAAAACAGGGTTCAAAGCTGATTCTATCTATCACTTCAGGATGAAAAATAGCTTCAAGCAGCAGCTCAGAGGGTTTGGCGTTAGAGCTCCTACTGACTAGGGGCTGCTTTCAGGGAGATAAGGGCATCATGACTCCCCTACTGTTGAGGCTGAATATTGCTTTACTGACAGTCTAAAGGTATAAACCCATTCTCTAGTTATTAGTCTATACTGCAGTGCTGTATGTTGGGACGATTTCATGCTGTGTGATGGCACTGAGGAGGCTTTATTAAACTATTTAACCATTTCCACAGCTGCAATGATATTGTCAATTTTTTTCTTGTCTAACCTCACTGGTGTAAAAAAATAAGACAAAGAAATGTCTTTCATAAAGATAATTTTTAAGGCCAAAGCAAATGTGCAAATACTGTATCACATAAAATTCACTGAGATCCATAACTATTAGGATAAATATTGACTTCCATCAAAAAGGCTCTACATAATTACATGGGCCACTGAAGAAATGCTCAGAGGTGAGGATTTGGTTTATGCTATAATGCTTGTGGACATGAGATATAGAGGGAGGTTGTCATCCTGTAAGGTCTGCAGAATTTGGCTGTTTTCTTTCAGAAGCAAGGATGACTTGGCAATAGGTGAGGACCAATGCCTTAACAACAAATTAACTTCTCTTTCTTGTCTAGTTAGGAAGGTTTTCTTTAACATCTTACATGGTTTTGAATATTTAAATAAAAAAAAATAGGCAAGCATCTTATATTCATAGTAATGATAGTATTCTATTTCTCTGCACATTTTCCCATTTGACAGTACCTATGCACTAGCATGTCATTCATGTCCCTGGCAAGATTCCTATTTACTGCAGCATAAGCAAAAAACAAGTCACACTACGAAGACAGAAGCTTAAATTGAATATGTTAAGAGGGATCTTGAGCTGTTCTCTACATTTCTTCAGGCATAAGACACCTTGGTGCTGGTCCAGTCCATGAGCATAAGATGGAGAAGTTCTCTGCTTTGAAATGCTGGTCAGGGAATCAGGTACAAAATTATAAAAAAGCTCAAGAAAAATTCCTTTTCCTCATTCTTATACTGATGAAGAGAAGATCTATGGCCTAGAAGTTACAGGAATTTTGCAGCCATAGGCATTGTGAAGAGATCTTCTCATTGGTATCCTGGAGAGTCAAAATGACTAGCTCATGAAAACCAGTATTTATTAGGAGTGAAGAATCACACACTGGTACAGATAATGTCTGGCATTTGCTGTCCATGACCCTGTTCCCAGACCTTCTCCCTGTTTATTTGTTAAAATTGGGTTGTGTTAGTTGACACATGGTGACAAGAGAAAAACAAGACTCTCCAGAAACAGATTGACATTTAAACCAAAACACACGCTTGATCAGAGGCAAGTTTTTTTTATAAGAGGCATGAAAGGGATGAAAAACTGCTGAGTTATGTCTCAGAATTAAATACCTGCTCTGATGAATGGGGAGTAATGAGACAGTTGACAAGACTGAATGAAACACATTTCCATTTCCTAACCCAGAGCAGGTTATCTTTTCCATCATAAAATGCCTGTGACATTAAATGTTTGGTGATGATAGAACTTTCATCTCATAAAGAGAAGCCCTGCAAACCTGATGAGATGTCCTGGAACAGCATAACAATAACAGATAAAAATAAGTGGCCACAACCTGTCAACAACCAATCATTTAAATTGATGTATTTACAACAATTATCATGAGAACTGGATTTTTAAAATTAAAAGGTTCAACACATGTAAACTGTCTCTGAAACAAATTTTCAGCAACACCATTACTTGTGATTATTCCCAAAACTTGTCCACATATTAAAAGAAGAAACAGAAAGCACATTTGGATACCTGCATTCCTGGTTTGATGCCTTCAGCTCACAATCAAGAAACTAGGAAATCTGACAACCTCCCATTACAAACCATACAGCATACACAAACTTAATAAGAAAACCAAACCCCATCCCTATTTTAGCAAAAAGACAGGCAAGTGTATGGAGACAGAGGTGCTACACTGGCTTGTGTGTATCAGTACTTAGGAAGAAAAGATTTTGTTATCTATTTATACAGATGTGGGGAAAAGTGGCAAAATGAGGTAAAAATGAAAACTTGCTTCCTGCAGTTTTCACTAACTTCCATGGAAAAGATCCATACCCAGTAATGACAACTTTACAGAATTTCAGTACAGAAAAGAATAAGGCTGTTAGTTTAAATGCTTAATTAGTGAAATGAAAAAACAATGAGCAGTGTTGTAAGCCATGAGAAGAGAATTTTTCTTGGAAACTGAAACCAAACAGCTGATAAAACTCCTATTTTAATTACATTTAATTCAGGAAACATAGAAAGTGGTATAGCTATAGCTAACTAGCCATGTGTCTTTTTCAGGTTGAAAACACAGCTTTGCACAATTCTCAGCTAAATATTCAAGAGATGAAGTAGATGATTTACCCAAGTGCATGATAATAGTGAATATAAGCCAGTGGCACCAATTCAGCTCATATCAAGCAGCTTTGAAAAATCCTGCACTGGCTCTATTAGGCTGAACAGAGTTTGGAGATAAAAAAAAGAATTATTTCTGACTTTCTTGCTATCCTGACTGAGGATGAAAGCACAAGGAGGACAAGTGGTAGATAGAAGATGTGTGCTTAGAGACAATCAACACACCCAGGGTAGAACAAACAGCCTCTGAGGCAAAAAGCTGTGCCCCATCAGCACAGGCTGCTGGTTCCCTTCATTTCCTTGTGCTGGGCTGAGCACAGGGGAGCAGACAGGACACTGCTGGGAACACAACCACACCAGCCATGCTGTGTCACACTCACTACAACCAGCTCAGAGAAAACACCAATGGCACTGTATCTCTGCATGTAAACTTGACCTACCAACAATAACATCAATAGTTTAGCCATTAAAGGGAGTAGTAGGAATCTTATAATTTTATCTTCACCCCGTTCTGATATTTATCATGTAAATTCCAGAGTATGAAACTCTGGTTTCTCCCAAGTCTTTTATCTTTTATCTCTCTCCAAATCTGGTATTGTATGTTTTTTTCTTCCATGTAGTTTATAACAGAATATTTCATCTGTTAAACTCAAGGAAATGAACCTTTCATTAAAATCATACCCCAAAAGGAAACTTCAAAGAATTTTGAAGGATAAACTATTATCCAGCAGCTAAACAGCCAACTTGCTTCTAGTGTTTAAACATAGAACTGCAAGGAGCTGCAGACTTCAGTTTTTGAAAAGATAAACTTTTTACTTTGGTGTAATCTTGCTAACTCTGCATTGGCAGGACATTTCTTTTGTTATTCATAGTTCTTACTTCTGTGAAATTTATCTTAGTTTCTTACAATGTATCATTTTGATCAAATAAAAAGTTGGCAGGATATAAAAATTCACCAAGATGAAAAGGCTTTTTATAACAAATAGAAAATGAAAGACATTCTAAGATTTTTGAACAATTTTTTTTGTCTCTACTGAATAATACTATGATTTTTAATCAGTTCTGCAGGGCTCAAATGCACTATAGAGTTATAAAGAGCATATTCTTATGGCTTGATTAAACTGAACATACTGAGTAGGGTGTTCATTGTGCTTAAATTGACCTTACCAAGAAAATAAATAGGTCTGTACTAGCAACAGACCATATGCCATGTGCCACAAATGTTGTCACCACAATTTTTTTGTTCGTTAGCAAAATAAGTTACAAGTGAAAGAAAATCTTATAGAAACATAAGGTTAATGTATTTGAGATCTTATGATGCCCTTTCTATAAAAATATATATTTTAAACTTCATAGCAACCAAACAAGAGTAAGGTCAACGTTATGTCAATTTAAACCAGCCCTTAATTATACATTTATGGGTTCCTATTTTATGTCATACAGTTTATAATGTGAAGGGAGGATCTTTTTTCCACTGACAGCAGAACACAATAAATTGCACTTGACATCCTTAGGCCTGGATTCTTTCCTTGCTGCAGCTGGCAAAGCTGGGATTATTAACATTCCCCCATTCTTCCTGTTTCACAGCCTATTTTCAAGTTTACATTGTTTCTGGTTTATAAAATATTTAATGAACATGTTCTATTGAAGTGTCAATTTCAATAATTTCTTTGTTTTTTGTAAAAATATTTAATGAAAGAAAAACAAGTATAAGCTGGTCCTGCAAAGAAATACTAAAGAGAACACATCTTTTTACCAAGGTATTTTTTTCTCAAGCATTCAGGGTTCCCCTCACCCCAAGTTGTCTCTAAAGGGGGTTTAACCATCCATGATTTTGAGTAATAATTTGAGTGATTTGTCAGCATAAAAGTATTTCAATTTGTTTGAAATTACAAAAATGAACTGACAATCTTTTTGACTCTAACCATGATAACATACTTAACACAAAATCAGATAGTCATAGCTAAAGCAGTCCAGATTTATTGGTGAAACAATTTATATCGAAAAAAAGCAATTTTCACAAAATTGATCTTTGACAAGTATTTCAATTTTCTCTTTGATCTAACGGTGCAAACCTTTCTTCTTCAGACAACCCAGTACCAGCTGAGAGCATCCATGGAGCTGGTTGTGCCAATTCTCCCAGTGCACACATTCAAGGAAAATTGCACTGCAGCTCTCATGGCACACTGCAGGTCCTTGAATCGTACAATACAGCAGAGAGATCAAATGACTGTAGCATAACTGTAATGAGTCTCAGGCAAGATCAGAGTGAAGATTCCGGGTGTCACTTACGTAAAGCTGGGGGCAAAGCTTCATCACACTAATAGAGTGAGAAGCTATTGTCATCACATACTTATGAAGTCATTAAGCTAAGACATAAGAAGAGATTTATAGCTAAGAATCTGTGTAGTTTGCACTGAAGAACTTCCATTTTTTGGGTTTTGGAGGGGAGAGGAGGCAATCAGCCAATATTTAATTGCTCTCCTTACACCATTTGGGCTTTTAGTTTTAAGTCAAGAGTACAGTGACTTCTGTGCTTTCTGGTCTGGCACAGAACAGCCCCATTGACAAGTGATCTCACTGAAGAACCATCTCCTGAGAGAAAGGGCACCGAAGTATTGGGCTTAAATGAAACCAGGAGGTCTGAATTTGACAGCGAAATATGCTTTGTTAATCGTATTTGGCTTCCCACCTTCCTCTATTTTTCATGGCTCATAATTGAAACAACCTCTTAACTCAGCAATGATTTATCAGAATGAATGGGAATATGTCAAGATACACTTTAGAGCTTGTCAGTAATGCTCGTGGTTAGAGGCAGCAATCAGTGTTGAGCAAAATGAAGTTCTTTTCTGGTTTCTGAGTAAGACATATCCCACTTCCAATAAGCCATTTTAAAATCAGCCTAGTGATGCACTACTCAGCACAGAAATTCAAAGCTCAAAAGGAAAGGATCAAATCTACTGCATAAGACTTGAGAAGACACGTAATACAGTCATTTTAAATAATGTAGCTCTTATGTAGTTTCTACTCAGTAAGTATCTTGTTCCAGGTGTCCTTTATTCATATCTCAAACTTTATAGGCTTCATTTACTAATGTGAAGGTCCTGATGCGATTCAGCGAAGGAAATGGGAATGTGGAAGGCTATAAAGCATTTCAGCTTTAGCTGCTGGTAGACACTTACTGAAAAATCACTGAGCGATCAGGTTTATATAACAGATATATTCTAACATTCTGTGTTATTCACATTGCTCAGGCACCAAGATTAGATGGGGAAATGGATTCCGTACTCTATTGCTGGACATATGAACAAACAATGGAAATGCCAAAATGACGAATGCTCTCCCATTCATTTTACATACTTTAATTTGCAGAAAGCTGCAGAAGCCTACATCAGAATTTCCTGCAGGATTAGCTTAAGGAAGGTTGAACAGGATGATTCAAACCCCTCTAAATATTTAGCAACTTGAATATTCTCTGATTATTTTTAGTCACATATCAGAGTTTCTACTTCAAAAAGGAAAACTGTGTAGATGGGTTTTTTGTATGTGACTTTGTCTCCCTTTTATGCACAGCATCTTTTAACTGACCAGACTAAGACTACATGTTATCCTGCTTAAAACATATTAAAAAAAAAAAAGAAAAAAGAAAAAAGAAAAAAGAAAAAAGAAAAAAGAAAAAAGAAAAAAGAAAAAAGAAAAAAGAAAAAAGAAAAAAGAAAAAAGAAAAAAAGAAAAAAGAAAAAAGAAAAAAGGGTGAGTTCTCACCTAAAAAGCCAAAAGACAATGTGCATTGCAGGCTTGCTTACCAAGGCCACAGAGGGACCACAGCTTCCTTGCATTTTGGTTTGCAAAACCAAAACCAGCCTTATGTTTCTGGCATCTTTATTGTTACATACAAAAGGTAATTGTATATTAACAGCAAAATTCCTTCAAACTTCATCAGGGTCATTTATTATTTCTGTCTGCTAATGAGTTTGGCATGTGCTTACAAGCTGAAGTCCTATCTGTTCAAAGATGATAGTTTTATTTCTCAAAATTCCTCACTACGTTTATGAATCTGACTCTTAGTGAGCTTCTTAATATTTTTCCATGTAATTTAATTACTTTGCTATGGGTTTACAACAAACTGTGGCAATAATTTTTGACAGAGCAAATAAAATTCATTATAAACAAATTGTGATAAGCAATACTGTGAAAAAAAATGTGGAAAAAAATGGGGGAAAAAACCCCCAACCCTTTAGTGTTCTCTTTTTGGAAGAAACAGGTAAGATGTTACTGGTGTAATTCTTATACAAATATGTGCTCTTTCACATAAGCACTCTCATGGAATGAGTAGCACTGCCTTTGTGGGTAGGTGTTCATTATTTAGAGTATGGATAGCAAAATCCAAGTCCAAAAAATGAGGACAAACCAGATCAAACACAACAGGAGTGACTGAAAGCATTTCTTAATTTTGAATTTCTTGGAAAAAGGCCAGGCTGTAATTAGATTTTCTGAACATAATTTCCTCAGGGATTTCAATAACTGCAATACAAAAAGCTAATTAATGTTTCAATACCAAAATTCTATTTGGCCTTATTTATATAATAATACACAAACTGAGTGTGTTTAACATTTGTATCATCCAAACTCTAAAGGGCAAGGACTAGAGTTCTTCAGATAGCTGAAAATTCAGTCTGCAATCTTTTTTTTTTTTTTTCATTTTAAACAAATTAAAAGTTCTAAATGGAAAATAAATAAAAAAACCAAACCAAACAAACAAACAACAACAAAAAAAAACTAAAAAAAGATTAATTCTCCTTAATATCTTTTGTTGTATAAGAACTCATGTGTTTTGTTTGTCAATTTTAAATATCCTGTGTAACACTGTTAAATTTTTTGGTAGGTATAAACAAGAAACACTAAATTACAAGTAAACATACAAGGTAATTTTTTACATGCCTATATGGCTGTATATATTTTTTCCTTTTTAATCAAGGTTTCAGTTAATAAGGTTACTCTTGGCTTCACATTTTTATCAATTTTTTGATGTGTATTAGCATAACATATCAATGAATGTTTATCTTCTGTTGGGCTCAAATTTTTTTTAGAGCTGTCAATTATTTATGAAAACATACAATTCATACATGCCATACTCATGTATGCACAAAAATGGTGTAGAGGTCTATTTCCTCTGCTATTTAAATTTCTCTTTGAAAATAAATATTAAAGGACACTATCTAATTTCTAAACTGTAATTAAAGGCAAACTTGGATTATCAATAGAAACTATCCCATCTCATTTGATGATATTTTGTGCAACCTGTGTTACTTTAGCTCTATTATACTATGTTTTAATTTCTACAGTTCTTTACATGTAAGTATTTTCATGGGCTAATGGAGCATAATAGACCCAACACTCATTTATTGAAGGCCCCTTTTTCATCTGAAATGTAGTTTTTGAAAACCAAAAATCACAAAACCCACTACCTTCTTACTCCATAGCATATTCATTATCAGATCAACACACACTACTAATTAAGTTAAATTTGACTGCTAAATAACTCCCAAAGAGACAATTTATCTAAGGTAGTATGAGCACATATTCATTTCTCCTTATACATCACCAGCTGCTATTAATTAAATTCCAGTCACCTCAGCCTGCAAGTTTGAAGTAATTGGCACTGTGGAAGCCCTTGTACGTAGCAGTGAACCTGGCTACTCCTACTGACACTGACAGTCACCTGGATTCAGGTAGACATCACTCTGTTTATTTCACTTCAGAGTTTGTGAGATGGTCAGAAGTATGTGGGGAATTTTCAGACTTGTTTCCTGAGTGTTCAAAGCTTTGTTGTAGATGCCCATGAAGTGCAGAGCTGAGACCAGTGTCCCATTCTCTGAAGAGAACGTCTCCGCTCCGAAGGCGCGAGGCACCTTTGGAAGCTCGGAGGAGATTCTGGCAGCAGCAGGTGATGCTTCCCTCTGCACCAGCTCCTCTCAGCTGGCTGCTCTGCGAAGGTGAGGGCTGAAGTGATGCTTACAATCTGCTTCCTTGCTGCCCACCTTCCACCCACATCTGCAGAGCTCCTGTGGGCTGATGCTTTGACAGCCCTGCAGTGCAAAGGCTGTTGGAATGACAAGGTGAGAGGAGGAAAAGGTGCGCTTTGCACCCGCTTCACTTTCTGCGCAAATTCATTGTTTTTAATTAGTAATTGCGGCAAATTCACTGATTTTAATTAGTAATTGCAGCAGAAGGTTCAAAGAGATTTTCATTACAGATAGTGAATGGTAGTCTTGCGTGGAAAAGTTTTGCAACCAGAGTCTTCTGGATGCACTTCCTTGCCCACTGGCATGACTGAATATCAGTCTCTCCTGAAATTAACCACATTTTCTCAGGCTTCAGTCATCATAGTACATGTAGGAAAAATGAAAATCTTAAGTTCTGAAATATTTATTAGCCCCACATTTCAGTGGAAATGTGAATAAAATCTGCATACTTCCAGAAAGAAAAATTCTTACATTTTTAATCAAACACTTCCAGTATGTTGAATCCTGCATAGCTTGGTGGTATAGATATATTATTGTTATTTTAAAGTTTTGCTTTCCTTTACTTTAAAGGCCATTTATAAGGAAGAAAAAAATTTGAGAGTGAATATAACACATTTACTGTCTTGCTAATGAAGAAAAGACACATCAAGAACACAAGAAGAAGAAAACTAACATTTCTACAAATAAACTTCTTTTTTGCATTCTCATTGCGTCCATTAAGAATATCAGTAACATGATGAATATATGTAGGATGAGGTACAAGTATAACTTTTTTCACAAACAGCTTCTGAAATATTATTTTCTTTTTTTCCATTACAGGTATTTAAATGTAAGACTACAAACATGATTAAAAATTAACTTTGCTCTACGGAGAATGATGGGAAACAAATGCTTGTACCCTTTAATGACTCATCCACTGAATGCACAGTTCACCTGCTGATTTTAATTTATGTGATAATTCACAAAACAAAGCATTTAATGTCCTTCATCTATACACTGAATTTCACTTATTTTATTGAAAATATGTACTGTCTCCTTGCTTTGGGGACTCTTGTTGGTAAGCAGTTTCTAACCTCCTATCTAAATGTAAATTATTTATGCAAACAGATTATTAAGAGAGAACTAAAACGAAATCCTTAAGGCCTTTAGAAATAATACAAAGCGATATGTTTACAAAAGGCTATTTTTAAAAGGTCTACATTTTAAATGTAACAATAATTTCATTTTCTTATAAGATAAAAATCAATTTCAGCTTAAGAGCAGTGAATCATCATCATCAAGTTATGCTAATTATAGCATTTGAAAGCTTTAGCAAATCTAAACATATGAAAGAAAACCATAGACAGAAGATGATTTGTTGAAGGTCTGTAAGTAAGTTGAGTCAACAGTTCACATATATGATTTGCCAAGCAAATTCACCAAGAATAGCTCTTCTTCCTAGAATTACTCTGTTTTAATCTTGCAACTCATATAGCCACTTTATGTAGATTTAATTTGGCACCCTGAGGTTGCCCAAATACTTGCCCCATCTCATTGGTAGAAAATACTAAAACAACCTGACATTCATTAGCTACTGAGAAGCCACATTGAGCCAAATTGTCTATCCAACTTTATGTGGTGATTCTAGAAATAATTTTCACCATTTGTTTACAAAATGACTAAAAGAAACCTATTTTATGTAAATTTGGGGATCCTGCTGAGGTTCCTGACAATTGATAAAATGAAATGGAGAGAAAATAACCAGTGCAAATAAAAAGCAATTTGCATGAATTCTGGTGAAATGGAAAGAAGCTAATGGAGATGGCATTATAAGCAACTTGCCTTGTAAACTGTAGATTTCTCCAACGCTGTTCTGCCGGGTGATGTGATGCCAATATGCACTACGAGGAAGGGAGATCGACTTGGATAAAGTCATTGGTTCAGACAGACTGGTCTGGAGCTAAAAGCCAAAGCAAACATAAATGGAAGGTCACACATAAGCATCCTTGATTAATAATCTCAAAACTGTAAATTGAATCTATGTTGTCATGCACATACCATTTTCTAAACTACCACAGGTTTTCCACTATTATTTAAACTGTGTTACAAGCATCAGCACTGTGAATGCTCAGGAAAAAGCTGCAAAAGTGAATCTGGGTCTATAGGTTCACTAGCAGAGGTTAATATTAGGACATCACAATATGACCCTATTTTTCTACAGCTATTCTTCTTGCTGCCAGGGTTTTGTTATGTTCTTCTTTATGAAAACGATGGATTAACATATGCCTGAATTCTAAAATCCCTCTGCAATGACATTTCCTTTTGGTCATTTAGCCTGCATATTGGATTGAATACCCAGAAAGATGCTAAGAGAGAATCTGAAACAACCAGCAGAGAATTAGCAATGGAGAGTCATTAATCTCCTAATCCTCCTTTGAAGGGGAGGCGTCTCATCACCAGTAGCAGGCTCAGCTTCAAGAGCAGATTTTCCTGGTCTGGGAGACTTTATGTGACTGAAATTGGGAATTGCATGGTAAGCGTCCCTGTGACCAAGAGCTACAGCACAGAAACCTGACAGAGGAAATGTCAAATTTATTAAAGAGATCTCTGTCTCCAACAAACTATTGATGTGAGTGAAAGACAAGGCAACACTACAGAGAAAAAAGAAAGATGAAGGACTGTGCATTCTGGCAACCTCTTTGGATATTCCTGTTAAGCCTTCTGTGTCTAGAAGAAAAGAGAATGCACCTGCAAATATTTTGTATCTCTGGCTTTACAGAATTTAAAATGTGATCAATAATTTTTGGGATCTAAAAAATCACCATAACACTGCAAGCATAATTTTTTCAGAGGATGTCTGAAAATATCAATACTGAAGGATCAATTAGGTCTCAATATTTAGAATGAAAAATCTCTTAGTTTCAGGGGAGGCACCAGGATGGTACTCTGAGAGGGTGTGCCTAGAAACTCATTTGCAGAGAGTTCAGCTCCAGAGCAGAAGGTATTCAAGGTTTGGATCAGTTACTGCAGGTTTAGTCATTAGTTCTTAGGGATTCCTCACTGAGAATCATAATGCCAAATTTAAAAAAGCCCTTTTTAACTGTACTCATATTATTCTGTAATTGAAATCTCTTCCTTCCCCCAAAATATATTTAGAGACAACATCCACCCAAAGATCTAAAATGATTTAAATTTTGAATATTAACACAAACTGATGCATGGAATATATTTTGCTTCAGATCAATCTGCTGTAATTACTTCTGTTGTTGTTTTCTTGAGAACTGCCATCAAAATAACTCCCAGTATACAGCTAATGTCTTTTCTGCTCATTTGCAGCCAAGTATTACATTTCATTTGTCAGTGGTGCAGATCATAACTAGAAGCTATTTGATATGAAGTAAAGAGCTTGCAGAAACATTTAGTTCATTAAAAAAGAAGTCTGAAAGCCTTCTCACAAGAATTCCAACTTTAGGAAGGCTTAGGGGTTTACATTTTATTGATATACAGAATTTCCTTTATTGTAGAGATTAGGACAGTAACAAACCCTATATACTATTTTACCATGTTTGTATAGCAAGGGTAACAAGAGTAAATTTGCCAAAGAGGAAAATTATATAAAATAATCTTTGAAATTTAGTTTACCAATTATTTATTAATAATTTAATGACTCAAAAGGTAAATTAAAGGCAAAACATTTTCTTAGTATGCATTCTGAAATAAATAATTCCAGTAAATAGAACCACTTTGACTGCAGTTTATTATCTCAAAGCTAAATCCACAGACTGAATGGAATATGTGACTAAATGTATCATCATTCCTGATCTGAGTTGATTAGCTCCTGCCTCATCTGACCAATACTGATGTAGAAGAACTTTATTTGCACACATTAGAGATTTAGGAGAATAAAAAAAAAAAAATCTGTTCTCATTATAAAATAAGGTAAGAATTGCTTTAGTGCAGAAGACTGCACTGAAAGCATTCACAATAATTTGTTTCCTCAGATTCTCTAACTAAGGAACAACTTCTGATATCACCTTTTGGGTAAGAATTATCACCATATGCTAACTGCAATAAGACCAGATGAACCATATTTCTCTGGGGACTCCACAGAGAAAAAAATGCAATTTCTAGTTTATTACAATATCATCCTCAGAAAAAAACCCCAACTTTAAAATAAAATATCAATTTTGTTTTTCATTTGCAACTTTAAAATAGAAACATAAACCTTTGGATTTGAAGACCTTACTACCTTGTATATCATATAAGGGATGGTAATATTAATTTATCTGTGGAGTTATTTTTACCGAATAGTAGACTACCATCAGCTGTAATTTTTCTTTTAATCTGTTTTATCCATATAAAATTCACATTGTTGATCAAATGTAATTGACAATGACAGAATGCTTACTTCTACAAACTGCTGGTAGTAAAAATATTTCTCTGTTCAAAGAAAATTGAATAATATATTGACTGAAACCCATTTTCTCTGGAGAACATCTTATATATTACATTGTGGGTGTTTCAGATAAAAAAACTTGAAAACGAAAGTGAAGAAAATACATAAAAACATCCATATTATCAATTGTTCATATACTACTAGATTGCTCTTTTTTATATTAATAATTACAAGCTAAACTGACATTTAAAGTACAGAGATCTACTCTTTCAGAATCCCTGACTCCCACTTGTAAATTAAATTCTGGTAGCTAATGAAGTTAAACTAGAAAAACAAAACAAACAAACAACTTGTAAATCAGGGAAGATTTACAAAACTGTCTAACTGTTAAAAAATTAGATGCTCAGGTTCAAGACCTCTGGTGTTCCAGACCAGTGAAAGAGAACACAGTTATAAGTTCAGAGACTTTGTCCTCCATGCCCTTCCCTTTTGTCTTTTTACTATGCCTCATTAAAAACCAACTGGCACTCCACACTTTTTTTGAAGCAGCTAATGCAAACAGAGAACTTTTCACTGTTGAAAATCAAGTAAATAACCTTTAAATTTTCTTATTTTCTCAAAGCAGGTAAATCATTCTGCAAAGATTTATTACTGTCCTTCATTTAACAGAAATGTAATGGTTAAAATGTATTTAAAATTATTTCACCTATCTCATTAAGTCTGTTTACCATGCATAAAATTAAAACATCTCTGGGTCTGGATTTGTTCTTAAATAACAGGCCAATATTCAGCTGTTGTTTGCAACACCAACACATTTTTCTCAGGAGCTGGCAAACAGGCTCAGATGCATAAGCATCAACTGTACAGAAAGGGCCCATCATGACAGAGGCAGCAAAGACACAGAGAAGAAGTAAACATTTCTATTTGGGAATGAATTTGAGATGATTCTGCTGCTCTACTTCACTCTGGTGAGATCCCACCCGGAGTACTGTGTCCAGCTCTGGGGTCTGTAGCACAAAGACAGGAATTGGCTGGAGCACATCCAGAGGTGGGACTCAAAAATGATCAGAGGGCTAGAACGCCTCTCCTGTGAAGACAAACTGAGAGAACTGGGGTTCAGACTGGAGATGTTCAGGGACAAAGCTTCAGGAAAAAGTTATTGTGACCTTCCAGTACTTTACAGGGGCCCATATGAAAAATAGGGCAGACTTTTCAGCAGGGCCTGTTGTAACAGGACAAGGAGTGAGGGTTTTAAATTAAAAAAGGGTAAATTTAAATTGGACATGAAAAAGGAATTTTTTGTGATGGGGGTGGTAAAACACTGGCATTGGTTGCCCCGAGAGGTTTTGGATGCCTCATCCCTGGACACATTCAAGGTCAGATTGGGCTGGGCTCTGAGCAACCAGGTCTAGTTGAAGATGTTCCTTCTCATTGTAGGGGAGTTGGTCTTGATAGAGGAAAGCAAGAGCAATATACCAAATTAATCATGAACCTAGAATGATTTAGCTACAAATATTTCTCAAATCTGATGAGACTTCCTTCAGGAAATAAAAAACATAACCTAGACTTTTTCCCCCAGTTTATGAGGTAGAAAGTGAGAACAGAACTAGAACTTAAGTAAAAAGTAGAAATGCACACATGAAAACCACATTAACTCAGGGAATTTTGTGGTAGGAATATAAAAACCACAATTATCACTGAAGCATTTTTGTTAACTGACAGGAAACATGCAGTAGTTACGCTTCATCCATTTCCCCCAGAATCTGTCTGATAAAATACCTTTCATACAGTGAACATTACATTTCTTTTCTGTATTCAAATCTAATATCCAAAGCCATAATATCAAAAATAGTGAGCTCTATGAAGTTTTTGCTTTTCCAGTGACAACTTTATTATTCTTAGAGGTCTATTTGAATAAAATAAAAATTAAAAAAAAAGAAAGAATTCTATTAATGTGTCACTGTAAGAATTTTCCCATATTTTTCATTATTGCTCTTTTATGAAAGTCTAAAAGAGTAAATATTCTTTTAATTCCCATAGGCCATCTCCATTCACTTCAATAGATTTGTTACTCTGATACCAATAATGAATACAATTCCAAAAATGGAGCCTGTTAACTGTATTAGGGTTCTGAGCTTTGATCTTTTTAGCATATTATTCTCTCTGTTTTATTTTTTTCATTAAAAAGTCAAAACACTGAAGGTGACAGAAAATACATTTGGCTTGAGGAGACAAACTGAGCAATTTATAGTTCATTCCATATTTTTTTTTAGTCTGCAATAAGGACAGTTTGCTTTTTACAGATATGCTCTGAAAATAGGTTAGTTTATTATGGATAAAACCCTCTGTCTCATTTCAAATTCTCATTAGTGTCTTTAAACAAATAGCAAGAGAACTAGGTCACAGAAGACTAACGAGAGTAGTAGTCTAGAAATATGAATCTAATATCATTATTTAGATTTTTTTTCTTTCTAACTCCTAAGAAGGTTACTTTTTGTGTTATGCCTTGAAGAGAAAGAGGGCTTAAGAAATATATTTCACCTCACAAGTGTCAATTAGCTGGCATAGAGTTTTCTCATTTTCTTATCATGACCAAAAAAAGGGTATCATGTTTGTCTTTTTTGCAAAAGCAGCAACGGTTGTCCTGGATTCAACTTTTATACTATGACACATAGATCTATTTTACAAAAAACAGTTCTCATCCAGTACTGTAAAGCAGACTGTTTCTTCATCAGCACAGGTTTGCCCAGGTTTCTTTTAAAATCAATTCTCCTGCTCCAAACAATTTTCCAATTCGTCATTTTGAATTCTGTCTCTTCATTGATCCACTTCCACATTGTTATAAATGTAAGATATGGAAGTAAAATGACTAGACTGAGCCTTGATCCTTCTTTGAAAATACTTAATAAAACTGGATGCAGATACAGTCCCATGAAATACCAGTGAGAAAATTCTTTCCTTTGGTGATGTGTTACTAGTACTCTTTGGTTACAATTCTTCTGTAGCCCTTTTTTCACAATCACTTAGCCTGCTTAGAACATAGTTATGTTCATTTTTATATGTGTTGCTTGGACTGTGTTAATTATTTAAACATGTCAACTATTAATATAATAATTTATAGGTATCAGCATACTATTTATTTGCTATGCACTGATTTATATTTATTTTTACAGTTTAATCCAACTTGCTGCTCCTGACAGAATACATAATATTGGCAAATTCCTCACCAATATATGAGACTCACAAGTCTCATGAAAAAGTTTTTTTATTTTATTTTTTCTTTTCTCTAAAAGAAGCTCATAATAGATCAATGTGGCCAGACAGAAAGGATTGAAGTTGGAGGAAAATTAGATCCATTTTACAGCACGTTGGGGTTATATTTGTTGAATGTCAGTAAGGTGTGTGTCTTCACCTATATTCCGTCACAAAATTGTGGGTTTCTTCCTTTTGTGAAAGTAGTTTCCTGGAAACTATAATAATTAGTCTGAGGGTAGAAGCTCAGATTCTTACATTTTTCAAAGGTTTGAGCCATTTTACTATAAATAAGAAACACTTTATCCATTTTTCATTGCATAAAATCATTCACTAATGACATGGGAGATAATGCCAACATGGAAAGAGCTGAGACTATTTCAAGCCTGGCTATACTTCTGGTCTCAGTAGAAACAAACACAACTGAGCTAATGTCTTCAAGAAATACATGTATGTATACATATATATATGTGTGCATGGTAGAGAATCCAGTTTTGCACAGAAGTTATTTGCAGATATTGATTGTCCTTTCTGTTGCCATGAAATAGGAGGCAGCTATGTATGCCTGCAGCCCAGAATGCCAGCCACACCCGAGCCAGCAGGTTGAGGGAAGTGATTCTCCCTCTCTTCTGCCTTGTGAGACCCCACATGGGGCACTGCATTCAGCTCTAAGAGCCCCAGCACAAAAAAGAGAGGGACCTGTTAGAGCAGGTGCAGAGGGGGCCATGAAGATAATCAGGGGAAAGGATCACCTCTGCTATGAGGACAGGCTGAGAGAGCTGGGGTTGTTCAGCCTGGAGCAGGGAGGGTTTTATCTCATCAATGTTTGTAAATACCTGATGGGAGGGGGAAAGAAGACAGAACCAGGCTACTTACAGTGGTGCTCAGTGTCAGGACCAGAGACAATGTGCAGAAACTGAAACACAGGAGATTCCTGCTGAAGATCAGGAAACACCTTTGCTATGAGGTGGAATAAGCACTGGCACAGATTTCCCAGGAAGGTTGTGCAATCTCTCACGTTGCAGATATTCAAAAGACATTGGGACGTGTTGCTGGAAAACCAGTTTCAATGGCACTGCTTGAGCTAGAGAGGTTGGACCCTTCCATCTTCAACCAGTCTGTGAGTGTCATTTTTAAAATTATAGAGAAGGTTTTACTCCCTGGGAATAGGGAGAGTCCCAGACCTTCTGAACAGTGTAAGGATAAGTCAGTTGAGGTGGAAAAGAACAAACTGAAATGCATCAGTTAGAGAGATCAAAGAAGGAGACCCTCAACAAAAACTTGTCTTCTTCATTTGGAGCAAGTGTTTTCTGGGTAATTCAGCCTGAGAGTTATGGAGTTCCAGAAGTGGCTCTTTCATGAGGTTTGTCAAGCCAGGGCTAAAAATAGTGAGGCTTGCTATCAGTGCTGACATACAAGTCCTTCCTCTGTCCTCATTCCCCTGTCTGTTTTTCACTCTCCTTGCTCTGCTGAGTATTCCTCCTTCTTACAAAGCTACGAGAGTCTGACTCAGCATGAAATACTCTGGCAAAACCTTCAAAGTATGAGTTTTTTTTCATGGAATTACTTGCCAAAAGATATGACATATTTTAAACAGATATTTGGGACACTTGAAATCTCAGTGTTTTACTTGGGAGTACTGTAAGGACAACCTTTCTGACCTCATAGAAGTTTGCTTCAGAACTGGTGTGGTGGAAGCCATGGTATGAAAAACGTCTCTCTCTAGCATGTGGCAAGAAAGGTGAAATAGGGATGAACACAGACTGTCCTCAGTTGGGAGAACCCCACTTGAATAAATTCGGGGCTGAAAACTGGATTTCTAAAAAATGGTGCAATCTATATTCACTGTTCCCCGCCAGTTATTTGGCTTCAATTATTTCTGATAAAGCAAATTACTTTGACCTCTTGAGATTTCTCAAGAAGTTTTTCTTCTATTGTCTAAAACAAATCAGTAGTTTCCAATTACATATACTTGTGGAAATCACATCTCTTTTAACTTAATTTCGGTATACAGAAATTACTGACCGATGAACTTTAATAAAATGACAGGAAGACAATTTTCTGAATACTTTCTGAAACTGAAATCATCAATAACTTTTCATGAATATTCCTCATTAAGCTTATCAGTGCATGACTCTAGTATTCAGCAACATACATAGTCTGGCTGACCTCTACTTTCTGACATTTTCAGAAGTTAGTTTTATATGTCATACAAAGACATTTCAATTAAAAACAAGAAATAGCTAACCTAGCATGCATTAAAATTACTGCTATGTGGTAAAGTCTTCCCAGATAACTTCAAAAATCTTCAAAAAACATGGTTCCTTCCTTTTAACTATTTACTTTTAGACATTTGAAATGCATCTTGAATCACACATACTGGGGCTAGTTATACATATGGAATGCACATGAATGTAAATTAATAAGTTTTAGCTTTGAAACATACTGTATTTTTTGAGGGGGGCGAGAGGGAGGCATATGCCTGCACATATGAACACATATTAATTTAATTTAAGAAAACCTATTATTAACAATTAAATATTTACTTCAGGAGCTGCATGGCCTTTAATTGAGTTTTTTACAGATCTAAAATCAACTGAGAAGCTGGTATATGAAAATAAAGGGCTGTTCTTTTCCACTGTGTGTCCTTGCACACAGGGATCACACCATGATCATGTATATAGATAGATACAGACAGAGATTTCTTGACATTGTTCTTTTAAAATTGAAATAAGCGATCATTAAAAAGCAGTGCATACACTTCTAAATAAAACTATGTAATGTATATTTGGAAGTATTTGGGGTTTTGTGGCCTAGAAACAACTGGTAGTGAGAGATATGATTATCTGAATTGCAATTCAAACTTCTGAAAGAAGCCAGTGAAATTTTTGCTTCCTTACTGATGTGTATTTACTAATATAGCAAAAGTAGCTGCAAGTCAGGAACTCAGTTTGGAAAGGTGGGAGATAGAGAAATGTTCATAGATTGCTTTATCTTTCCATATACTTGCATCAGCCCAATAAATCCTACCATTAGCAACCTTTCTTCCCCTAATTTAATTTTCAGACAAAAGCCAGGTGTTTGTTTTTTCTGCTGGCAAAAGTTGCTTGGCTCAGGAGAAGTTGTACATACATGCCCACATGCCATATAACCAAGTCTTTTCAAATCCATAGTTGTTATTTAATGAAACATTCCTTTGCCTGTTTCAGCTTCACAAAACAAAGGAAATAGAATTATACCCGTTGCCATGGAAATCTGTAACTCCATTGCTTTTTTTCCTTGTAAAACAAAACGTATGGAAAACTGAACACCAGACAATATGTGGGAACACATCACAGAAATACCAGCATTTTACAAAGGATTCTAAAAAATCTCAGGTAGTAACAATTTCAACTTTTACCACTATATTTTACAAGGAAATGTTTAAGATAATGAAGAGAAGAACCTTTGCTGATTTATCAACGGGTTTTGAATCACAAAGACTGTAGAGATGCGCATTCAACAGCCAGTCATACGAAACCATATGAATCTTGCCTGGCAGCAGTCTTTATGGAAATGGATTCTGACAGACTGAATATGCTATGAGACTAGCAGCTTTTACCCTGAGACAGTCATAAGAAACAGAGAAATGGATACTTCTGCCATAGCACAGAAAATCTGCATTAATTCCTTGCTGCTGAACGCTGCAGAACTGAAATATTCTTGAAAAACCTACTCCTGCAGCTGAGATGGAACAATACTTCATTACATTTAACATCTTCATCACAGTGTGGGCAGTGGAACAGAATCGACTCTTAGAAAAGTTGGGGATGGCATCAAACCAGGGGGAATAGTCAAACACCCAGACAGGAGGGCTTCTATTCAAGGGATTTCAGCAAAGCAGAGGGAAAGGCTGACAGGACTGTCATGAAATTCAGCAATGAGAGATGTCAGTGCTGCAACTGGGCCAGGGCAACTGCACACAAGCACAGTCTGGGGACTGACTTTATAGATAAAAACTTTGCCAGAAAGGAACTTGCTGTCCTGGTGATAATGTGAATGGCCAGAGCATCTATGCAGTGATGGAGGCTATGGATGACACACTGGACCACATTAGCAAAAGCATGGTAAATACAACCAGAGAAGTCACATTTTCCCCATTTGGCAATTGAGAAACTACATCTGGAAGTTTAGCTATGTTCACAAAATCTTCAGGGCCCAGGCACAAGAGGAATATCAAATTGGAGAGAGCCTGGCAAAGAGCCTCTAAGAAGCAGAACATGATCAGTGTCGGTGGATTAAATGTCTAATGTTTAGTCACCATGAGAAAGCAAAGGCTAAAATAAATCTAAACCCATTTTTTTCTCTCTCTTCTGAAAAATATGTTGCAAAGAAGACTGTTATCAGAGATGCAGAGTGAAAGGACAGGAGTTAACAGGTCACAGGCTGTGGCAAGGGAAATTTGAGACAAGCCTAAGGAAAAAAATCATTCACAGTGTGAACAGCCAAGTGCTGGAATGAGCTCCCTTAATCTGCGTCATTGGGGGTATTCAAAACTTGACTTGATAAGACCCTGGCTAGCTTTACCTAGTTTTATGCTATACCTGCTTTGAACAGGCAAGTAGGGGTGAGCTGACCACCCTTATAATGCCAGTATTTTTGATCCTATATTCAATGGATTTGAAAATTTGAGAACCAATGAGGTGCACAGTGCCATCGAGCCAAACTGACATTCTGCTGACTGTGGTATTCGCACATCTTTGTTTAACTCAGCCACTGTGGTCAGTGAAATAATGTCAAACCAACAGCACAGGGTCTGCAGTCTCTACTACTGCCTAACAATTCTCCTCAAGTAGATGCCTGCATAGCTGATAAATAAAAACCTTTAGCATGGCTGTTATCATATAAGACATCAGTAGCATAAGAACAACAACCTACAGCTAAGAGAAAACCAAACTCTATCTGGATAGGCTCTAAATAAATCTAATAAATACATATTGAAAGACTGCATGTACTTGCAGTATAGGAAAGTTTCTGCATATCAGATATGGCTTCTTTAGATGCTCAGTATCTCTTGTCTTCAGTCTAAACATAATCAGAGAGATCATAAATAATTTTCATGTTAAAATCCTTATAATCTTTATAAAATGAACAGAAGTGGAGAAAAACCACAAAATTAAGACATAGGGTGAACCTCGCCTAATTTTTGTCCTACCAAGTACCTGATGAAGCAAAGCACAAAAAGCACAGGAGGGAATTACAAAGTAACTTTAGAGCTGTTATGAGAATTTTTGATCCCTTCTCAGATTATTACTTTTTATAATTCCCCTATTCTCTGAAAAGCACGGTGCCCCTCTGTAAATCATTGATAAAAAGTTTTCTATTAATCAGAGACAAAGCCTTAACTATTCCCTTGAGTGATATAAAGAACTCCTAAACAGAGTTACTGCAACAGAGGAAGGCCTTGCTTGACAAGAGACACAAAATGATGATATAATTCAAAAGACTGATGAAAACCATGTGAAAAATACCTTTTTCAGAAGATCATTCTTCTGCGAATAAGCAACTGACTATGATTCAGGGTTTGTTTTGCTATTGTTTTGTTTTCGTGCTGTGCCTAGCATACAGCTGATTATTCCATGACCTTGGGCAATTCATATACAGCTGAGTTTGGCCTTAATCTTTCTGTGCCTCATTTTACTCATTACTATTAATATTATAATAATACCTGTCTCCTGAGAGCACTGGATAACTTCATCAGCTATTATTTTTGCTAATAATAATAGAAGCTCTATAGTTGCTTCGTTTTATAAGAAACAGTTTTCTGAAAATAGCAGATATGAGATTAGTACTAAATTAAGCCCCCTGGTGAGGTGGTTTGAGGATTATTTTTTAGTAATACTTCATTCAACTTAACCTGCTTCTCTGTTGAGAGAGTTCAATGACGTGAACCTACCAGCACAGTTACACAAGTGAGCTTGTTTAAAGGCACACAATACAAAAGAAAATTTCCCTTCCATATTAAATGCTTCTCTGAGGTTAGTTAAGGGGAGGGCTGGGTTTCAGTCAGACGTGCAACAACCACCACATAATTACAGCAGCTATTCCTAATTTATAGTTCATATCACCCACAGCTTTTAGCAAGCAAAACTGCTAAACAAATCATCAATTTTGTTTAGAGAAAAGTTCTTTGGCTCTTCATTTCCTGCATTTCTGGAAACAAATATGAATTTTAGCCTGACAGTGTCTTTCTATCTACTTTGTTATTTCTATAAACGTGCAATATTTTGCAAAGCACAAGAAAAGTGGAAAAAAAATTACAAATTTGCTCATGTCACTAACCTTCAAATCCTCTTATATTCAAATGCAGCTTTGTAAAGTTGAAATAAATGATATCTGACTTTTAAGAAATAGCTCTTTAAAAAGAGCCCAGAAATGTAGATAGGTGGCTACAGGGATTTTTAAAGTGCTTACACGCTAAATTCTCAGGAGGGGTTGCATCTTTGGATATCTCACTATGAAAACCTCTTTGCCCTGTTGCATTCAAACAAGCTAACCAGACTGTGGTGACCTAAATGGAAATGTTCACAGTGCAGCCCAGCTGCATGCAAACATGGAACTGAGGTGAACAGAACAGGGAAAACAGTGTTCATAGGTTTCATGTATGCAGCTTCAGGTTGGATTCATTGGATGGAGCAGGCTCCATGCAGATAAAAAATTGTCTCATCTCACTTGTAAGACACCTTTACAAAGCTTTTCATACAAACTTTGGCTGAGCTCACAGTTTATATTAGCAGGAAGGCAGATTTCACTCTGAGTCTTAGGTAGCATGATGGACAAATAGTAAAAGAACATGGTGACAGTATACAAAATATTCCAGAAATTTTTAAGGAGAAAATAACAAGAGTAATTTCTTGGTAAGGATGCCCACCCATGTTCTAAGGTACTTGGGGTATAGTCCATCGGAGAGATTTAAAATACCTTTTTGCATTCAAGATCATCCAGCTCTATGGCTATGCATAAGAGAAATTTCAAAATTGTGTCAGACAAAGGAAGAATTTAATTTTACCCATCCTATTCTGAATGAAAACCTCATGATTACTACCATTGCAAAAACACTCAAAACTCCAGGGCAAGTTTAGTTTCCAAACGGCAAAACGGCATTTAAATTACATCACCAGCTACCAAAATATTTGACACACTCTTATATAAGGATTTCCCAGCTCTGCTCTCACACCTACCCACGCCACTTACCTACACACCCCACAAACCTTTATGTTGTCTGCAGTGTTTTTGACATGAGGAACAGCTTTGTCCCACCCCCAACACTTTGTAGGAGCAGCTGCACAAACCCTTCGTTGCCATAGTAAAGATTTTCTCTATTCTGTGCTTTCATTCAAACACAAAGCAAAGACCCAGGAATGCCAAAAACCTACGGAGTTCCTTGGAGAATCTGGACTTTACACCTCATCTTTACACCTCCTGCTGACTGCAAGGTGCCATATAGGGGCACAATGAAACCCAGCAGTTCACAGAGGAAGAGGGGTAAAAAATGTCTTGACTCAGTAAGGAAAGGATGAATGGGAGACTAGTGGCTGTGGAAGTTTGAATTTCTTAGTGGGATGAGGTATTTTCTTTGAGAAAGTGAATGACACCTTCTGCATAGGTTTTGAATGCTGCTGCACTATTTGGATATGACTAGTAACCCCTGAAAAAATGCCAATGGAATAATTCTACATTCCAGACAATATTTTCTTTAAAATCAGAAAATAAAAGTGGTCCAATTGAAAGAATCATTAACTATCACCCAGTCTGAATATCCACAAATTTCCTGCTTTCTTATGAAGTGGTGAATGTTGAAAATAGACTTGCAATGTAAGTTTTGGGATTACTTCATCCGAGTACATGGTTTTCTGAGCCTGAAAGCTAGCAAAGAGTCTGGAAAAATTCTAAGAAATTTGTCACTGAATCAGAGTAAAAACAAAAAAAGTCATTATGTACTTAATGAACAAAGAATACTGTGGAAAATTACTGCTACCTGTGGAAATTTTGTTTATGAAACTAAAACCAAAATGTGTACAGATTCTGACTTATGAGAAAAAAAACCAAAACAAATTCAAAATTCCTGGTGTTGTTAATCTTGGCAAAATTTATAGATAGTTGCAGACAGATTGACCACTGGAGCGGCTGCTGTGTCAAGCGTGGCTTAGACTGGACACTAGGGAGCATTTCTTTTCTGGGAGAATGGTCAAACATTAGAACAGGCTTCCTAGAGAAGGAGTCAATACCTCAAGATGGTCAATCTTTAACAGGCATTAGGATAATGACCACAAAATTGTGCTTTAACTCTTGGTCAGCCCTGAAGTGATCAGGCAGTGGGACTATGTGACAATTGTAGATCCTTTCCAATAGAAATATCCTATCCTATCCTATCCTATCCTATCCTATCCTATCCTATCCTATCCTATCCTATCCTATCCTATCCTATCCTATCCTATCCTATCCTATCCCATTACAGAAATAAGCTTCACAGCACCCATGCAAACCAAGTAAGCACTTCACCAGCTCTGTACTGCAATAAAGCAGCCAGGTTTTACAGGGTCATAAAATCTCTAGGCACACATTATACAGCAACACCCATACATAGTTTCAGATGGCAAGCACAGAACAATACTCAGCTAAGTATGCATGAATAGCTGACCTGAGGCTATGCTTTAACTTGCATAAAGTACATGAGTTCATGAATCATCATATGCATTCAGAATCTCAGTACTTGAGCTTACATATAAATTGGAAAGAGAAGAAAACATACTAAGAGACCAATGTGTCATGGCATGGGATAATCTTTGGATGAACTGTAAAATTTTATTCTCCTGTTTCTCCATCAGGAATTGAATCAACTTAGACTTAGGCAGAATTACAACATAAAAGGGCTTTGTTATACAAGTAAATTACAGTGGTGAAATTAAGCCCAAAAGATATATAAAATGTATTTAGCTAAATGTTTCATATATCTATTGGGTCAGCAGCATCCACTACTATCTCTCTGAAATTCCCCTACTTCACAACTTGAAATAGTAGGTGATAGGCACACCATTGCAAAAAGACATCAATAAAAACTGTAAACCAGTCAATGCTCTGAAGATGCAGTGGCAAAAGTCGAATACTTCAAATTGAAAGCATCATGTTAAATTTTAGAATATTTGATGTGTCTGTTAATATTTGATCCTGTAATGTTTGATGAGTATGCATTTAGCTTGTGACCAGGTTTGAAACACATAAAGAGAGTACAGACTTACAGGACAAAGAAAAATTAAAAGTTCATTAACTAACTCATGCTGTTATTTCTTTCAGCCTCACAGGGTTTTTTTCCCTGTTTCTAAGACAATTTGCATTAATATTTTTAACTCTATTTACATTTTCATTATTACTCTGACAATACTGATTTATATTTATCAGACCAGTCTTGTGAAATACCCTCCTCACACTGTTCCTTATAAGAAAAATGAAATTACTCTCAGTCTTATTTTTTAACTACCTTTCTCTGCTAACACCTTCCTAAGCCCATTTCATTACCTGATATTTGTCTTCTTTGGTAGATTCATTATTTCCCTGCTAATAATGTATTTTAAAGAAATAATACATAAACTCCTTGATATTATCTTTTTTTTTTTAATAACAGAAATCTATCATGATGACTCTTTCACTTATATTAAGTTGAATTTTAAAGACAAGACTTGTAAATAATGAGAATAGAAATATACCGAGGCAGTGTTTCAGAAGGGTGTTTATCTTCTGGGAAATGTTAAAAAGATCACAATCTAAAATGGCTTTTAGCTCTGCTGTCTAAAGTAAAATAAATGTTATAGGAAAGTTCCAAAGATAATAAGTTATGAAACTTGGGCCATCATAATTTATTCCTGCATTTACACTTCCATCTTACTGATGTTTGATTAAGTTCAGCTGGCTAACATCAACTTTAGTGCTATCTTATTTAGACTTATTGTTTTACATATTGTAAATTTTTATTCTTTTGCAAATACACAATAAGTTTTTACTGGCAGCTCTTGAAAGAAGTAATTTGTAGAGCTTCAAATGTATAAGTATTTCCTCAGAATTCCTCCCTCATATGTGTACTCCTAACACAGGAAATCTACAGATCTTAACCTGCCATTTTCTACCCTTCAACAACAGTGAGTGCAGAAGTTACATTAGAAGCGTTTTCAGTGGAAGTTAAATGGCAGAAGATCAAAGCTGGCATTAGAAAGGAAAATTAGAGATTAAAATTCCAATGCCATGTTGTCATCCTGGTGTAGAGGTTAGACAGACAAGTGCTGCTGAGAACAAATGCTCATATGCTCATGTGTACAAACCATCTGAATACCAATTCTTTAAAAAAGGATCACCAAACCCAACATCACCTCCTGATGGCAAAGAGGAGGATACTCAGCCTTCTTTTAGATGAAGCATTTATGGGGGATGAATTATTCTTTTTCTTTCTCTCCTCAGCACAGGACAACTGAGAAGATCCAATGGTTTGCTGCTGCCTCTGTAAGCCAATTCAGTTCGGTAAGCCTGAAGAAGCCTGCCCCTTTTAGGCAGGTGTTTGTTTTTTTGGTATTTTTGTTGGTTTCTATTTTTTTGCCAAACTAGTAAACTGAATTGGCTCAGTCAGATAAGCACCTAGGTTAAGAGAAAGGAAGTGGAAGGAGCTGGCAGTCCAGTCTGGGGAGGGGTGATGGAGCTGGCTGTTGGACACCCCAGCCGTGCACCTTCCATGCTCAACATCAGACTGCAGCCAGTGGGGGGATACAGGTCATTCCCGAGGCGAACACTTTTTATTTTTTGCACAGTAATTTCAAGACTAACAATCTAAGCAGACTTCTAAATGCTACAAAGGAGAAAAAAACCCCAAATTAAACAAATGAAGAGTCAGAGGGCAGAAAGGGGGAGGGAAAGAGGAAAAAAACAGGAGCTTTGTTCAGGCAATAAAAGGAAAGTAACTGACACTCTCATGTGGGTAACACAACAGCACAAAATAAAAGCCTGTAAACAGAAAGACTGTCATTGTTCTTTTTAATTTGTCATCTTGGAACTAAAATCACTAAAAAACACTGCAATATTGCCCTGTCTCCCACAAAAAAAACCCTACAAAACAGAATTATCATCTCTATTACAGTGATCCATTGAAAAAGCAAAGACTGAAAAAAATGAATATGCAGGTAACAATTTCCCTGAAAATAATTTCAATTTAAGTACTATCATTGACCCAATTTTTTTTTTTTTTGTCCCAAACAAAGCAAGCACAAAGCACTATCGCTCTGCCAATGCGACATTTCAAATTCAATCAAGAAAACCACCTGAGCTAAATTAGATCAGTGTCCACTTTGCTGAATTTTTGGAATAAAATCCAGTCTGCTTTGATCTCAGCAAAACCAATAACCAGCTCAAATCCACACCCATGCCAGTGACTACTGATCTCATATTTCAGGTCTTTCTTCCAGTGTTATAATTCGAAAGGAAAATGGGCAGAAGATGAAAGTGTGTACATGACTGCCTGCTTGAACTGGCTTGGCTTCTCCTGCTAGAGGTGACAAAGAGGCAGATTTGGTACTGTACAAGCTGCCACAGAACATTTTTGCTTCCAGCCCATGCACTTTCAAAGGTAATGGGAAGAATTAGTTTTCTTCTCATGTCCCTCTCTTAATAAGAGTCATCCAGCATGTTGCTTGGCCTGAGTAAAAGATTTTTTAGCATAAAAATGGATTTATTGTTTAGCATTCTGAAACAATTTTTGATGGAGGGACTTCCATAAATAGAGCAAATGTATCCTGTGACTCAGGCATAGGCCATACCTAAATACCTGCATTTGCCTAAAGGCAATACCTTTATTCTTCTACCACAATTTGTTTCTGGGCTTTTTTTTGTGTGTGTTTTTTATTTTGGGTTTTTTTTTTGGCTATTTTTGTATTCTCATGGTGATGTACTTTGTATATGTACTTCAACAGGTAATCATAATCTATATAGTTTATCAAGATTTCTCTGGTGAAAAAAAATCACTTTAATTTCTTTTATAATCTGTATTAATTTTTTTATACTAGATTATATTACTTTTTATACTAGATATTATAATCTGGTAAAAATTAAATGAAACTTCAGTGTATTCATTACTTAAAACCTTTTAACATTTAGGACAGAACATAAATATTCACAGGAGTATTACTTCTAATGATTGGAAGGATGAAGTAATGATTACTGTTGCATATCTTTTCTGACTTGTACAATAATGGATATAGCATTCGCCTTTATTTTTAAAAAATTCTCATACATATATACACACATGTATATGTATATGTATATGTATATGTATATGTATATGTATATGTATATGTATGTCTATATAATCTATCTATATCTATATCTATATCTATATCTATATCTATATGCAATTTAATTCAACACTGTTAAACTTGAACTGTTTGTTACAGAAAGGGCCAGGAAAGAGCAAAATTCCCCAAGTGTAGATCTATAGATAAAAAAGATCAAATGTCAATCTTTGGGAAGACCCATTAAATCCCTGATTTAAAATATTCTTTTGCTTGTATTTCAATTTCAGATGTTATGGAAAAAATATACATAGGTGTTTGGTGAAATTGTTGGAATTAGCTACAAAAAAACTTGATAAATGGAATGTAACATGTACTTAGTCTATTTGACGTTTTAGATTTTGTTTCTAATATGAATAAAACTCAAGTGTTGCAGATGATCCCTAAAATGTTCAGCCCCCTACCAGTCAGAAGCAGCAGAGTTTCCAATTCCAAACTAACATTTGTTTATTAGCTGAAGCATAAAATCAACAGGTTTTCCAGCCTCTTTTACACAGCAGCCTCTGTGAACCTCTCCTGATCTCTGTGTGCAATCACAGCACAGCCTTGTCCAGGAGACAAGTGCATGACACACGGTGTGGCTGATGAGTCATTGCTGCTTCTCAGCCCGCTCTCGCTCGGAGTTGGATATTGCGTACCATATGGCCACAGCCCTCATAAATATGGTTTCAAGGAAGTCATCTGATGGCAGAATGGAAATGGCTTTGTAAAGCAGCAGAGCTGCTAATTGATGGGTGGAAGAGCTGAAAGTGATGGTTCTGTAAAAGGAAAATCTTGTATGATCCTGGTCTAAGCATTTATTACAGCAGCATGAAAATGTTCTAATTTCTGTTACTGGTGTAGACACTTTAAAAGCAAACACATTATAAATAATGATGCATTTTTCCTGCTTTTCCCCCCTTATTCAATCATTTTCTGCCCAGCAGAATGCAGTGGTTTTTTGCCAGCAGATCTACTTCTTCAAACTGTCTTCCATTTATTCCACCTTGTGCTGGACTTTCCAGCAATTGCGCCTTATTAATCTTGATTGTAAATTCTCCTCTTCCTGCACTTCCTGTCCAAACTTTGTGCACCTCCACTATTATGCACAGGCTCCTACTTTGTCTAATTTTATGGAAAAATCCAACTTCTTTTTTCATAAAGCACCAAAGCCAGGCCTTTTTTATTGCTTCCCAGTTCAGGTTCTCCTAACAGACATGGAAAGTCTGAGAGCAACATTCAACACAGCAGACTTTTGACTTTTGATTTTGGAAATCTAATTCTTTTTCTAGTTTATTTTTCAATGAATAAGGAAAATTGTGTCTCTGCCCACAGTGGGTGAAGTTGGCACTAGATGATCTTTAAGGTCTACCTCCATCCCTTAACATTCTCTGATTGGTTCTCTGACTTCTCTGAGGAGTAATTAAGACAAATTGAACACTGGGGGTCTTAGGTAGGTCCTTGCAAGAGCTTTGTCTCAGCAGAGTGAGAAAGGTATTTTGACACTGGTGGAGTGTGGGGGATAGATCCATGTAAGTCATGTTTGCATGACTGGAGGCACACACAGTGTGGATAAGGAAAAGAAGGAAATGCCACAATTAACCTGAAATCTCTGTCTACGGAAGAAGAAATGCAGAGACTCATGGTCATCTCAGAAGAAACGCATGCAGACTAGGCTCCCTGGCCTGAAAGTCAATTTTCCAGAGCAACCATTAAAGACCATTTCTACTTCTAAGCAAACAGGGAAAACTTTTCTCTTGCTGTCTTAAAAGATTTCTAAATTTTTCCACAGTACTCACTTAAACACAACTTGTGCAAACTGGAAATTTTGAACACAAAATAATAAAATAGCTCCATTTGAACTCAAGTGCATTGCTACTTATAATGTAGAAATTATAAAATAATTTCTTTCAGGGGTTAAGGAAAAACAAAACATGTCTGCTGTCACCTAGAAGTGTTTATACTGGGCTTTTTTCCACTTGTGAGGTCATGAGGAGCAATTAAAAATCATTCATTGGTAGTCAACAAAATAGCTAAAGGTTTAATCTTTAAGTAACAGAGCCCCAATTTCAGAGAAGGTGACCATGGATCTCTTGTCTAATGGTATCTCCTGATCCAAAAAACTACCTACAAAAGATCATCGTACAGAACACACCAAGGATCCCCAACTATGAAAGTGCATAAATCTGAAACTCTGTTTTGTCTTAGCCACACAGCTGATACTATCGTTACAGTTGATTTCACTGACTTTGGTTTATTACCAATTTTTGTAAGTTTAAAGACTTTTGGTAGAAGGACCTTACCCTTGCCTTCTGCTCCATTTCCATCATTAATCTTTCATGCTGCTCAGCTATTGCCAGTGTTGCAGAATGGACCTTCTGATATATCATTTCTCCTTCTCGTGTTTGAAAGGTGAACAGCCCTTCTCCTGTGTCACACATCCTGCAGGGAGATTTAAGTAGAATGGAAAGAAAAAAATGAGTATTGTGTAATTTTTATCTAACTATTATAAAAAGTGCATACCTTACAGTAGCAAATGCCAACTTTAGAGATGTAGTTAAGCTCTGAAATTTCAAACACCAAACATCTGCAGTTATTTTTAGCATTGGAGAAAAACATATTCCAAGAGATGGGCAGAACTTCATTAACATATTTTTTAAATTCAGTTTTAATCATCATCTGGATAGTGAAAAAAAAGCTTTAGCATGGAATAAAAACTTGAGGTGATAGAGTCAGTTATTTCTGTCATTTTTTCCAAATGTCTGCACCAGAAAGTGTGAGCTAAATTTAATTATCTTAACCAATTAATGGCAGAATTACATAGTACATTGTGACTTTGAAAAGCTGATGTTTTAGGAGAACACTGATCAACTAAAATGCCATTATGGTTAATCACTACAAAGATGATGCATTGAAAGCCAGCATTAAAAGGGTTAAATAATTACTACCTCTGTCAGTATATTTATGTGAGGCAGCATCCAAAGTTATCCTGATAATAACAAAAGCCATTCAGTCCATGTGAGAATAAGAACAGTTGTAAAAGAAGATTAAATAATGAAAAAAGAAAAACATCCAGAAAGAAAATTTACTTTCTTGTTTTGAGGGAGCAACTGCTGTTATCCTCATCTGTGATATCACTGCAGCATTATTCAGAGAAAGAAGAATGGTACACAGTAAATACAATGACAGAAAGGTCTGGGAAATACAGGAAATAGGAGTAAGAAATAATGTTAGATTGCTGTGTGACCATTATTTGGAGGATGTACATGCTGTTAACCAGTGGTGCAATGCAATGTATTTATATTAGTAGTTCCATTATATTATCAGCATCTGATTTACATATTTTTTATAGACTACTTGCAGTTTCAGAAATGGAATTTCAAAAATCCTTTTTATTTGGTCTGACACCTCCTGTAAAGATTTTCAGTTATCTGCGACAGAAAAATGTTGACTTGAGTAACTGATGCATAACATGCATCAACAATAGAGAGATTTTAATTTGCCTTAAAACATCAGATTCCTTTATTGTTTTGGACGTTTACATTAGTTTTAAAGAAACCAAATTTTGTTAATATCCCAGCTACTGCAGCATGGTCCCATAAAGCCCGAAACTTACAGAATTAAAAAAAAAAAATAGAAAAATGTGTCCCAAATAGTTCAACATTCAAATGGGTTTTTAAATATTATCTTTAGAATTTGCATCCCATATTCTGTATGATTATTCATGCATTCAATTTTACCAAAAAAAAATCCCCATCAAATGAACATACAGATCTATATTATTTTAATTAAATAATAATTTAAATATATGTCCTACTACATTACATGCACACACAATTATACTGCAGCTTTTTGAAAAGACAGTACTTTATTTCATAAGTCTTATCTTTTTGTCAAATTAGGATACTGCTTCCTAAACAATTTCATTTTAAAAGTTATCTGAATGGGGCTGTTGTGCTATATATGGCACACTGAGAGTTTAGCAATTGCTTCTGATTTCAAGGTTGATCAGTGAAAAAAAACCTTATTAACACTTACAAAATCTTTTCCTGTTCACTGGAGGAGACATGCTACTGTGAGCCTTGTACAAAGAATTTATGCATGTCTGTGTTTGGGAAGAACAGAAAGTATCGGAGGCAGAAACAGTAAACAGAGGTGTTTCTGAAAAATACCTGGTGAAAATACTTTGTAATGATCAGCTAAGATATTGAAAACAAAATTCACAGTCTTAAGAATACATGATTAACAATACTATCCATAATTCTGGAATAATACCAGTTTTCTTCATTGAAAAATAGAAATAAAATAAAATCCATTTTATAGATAAGTATTATTTAATCAGTGTTAATGTGATGTGCTAATTAAGGGATTTAAAAGAGAGCTTTTTGTATTAAATTCCAATGGAGATCAAGATCCCTGCTGTAAACATTTAAGACATATTATATCCTTAGACAGAGTCCTCCAAAGAGCTTCTGGTGGAAATAAAATGTCCCCAGAGTTTTGTGACATTATGGCAACAGCCTTTCAGATCCCTCAGGGCATCATATAGCCAGTACTCTGCTTTTGTGTAAAGAGATCTTAATAAAATTCAAACAGCGTGAAATGGAAAGTCTGGAAAAAAGGATGGGGTTTCAGAAAATGAAGGAAAATATGATCTTTTTGTTGGTTTCAGAGGATGAAAAATCCTACAGAGATAAAAACAAGGAAATGGGGGAAAAAACAGGCAACGGGGCATGATTAACATTGATGGACTTAGCTGCCTGTTTTCACCATGCAAACCCCAACCACCCAGAGCAGGGTCTGTCCCTGGCTGGGGCACCAGTGCAGGCTGTGGCACTGCCACCCTACCCTGCACAGCACACTGCCCTGCCTCCCAGCCTCAGCTGTGCTGGACATGTCACACCAGGGCTGGAAAGCCATTGCCAGCAGCCGCCCCGTGAGGGCTTCCCTGGCTGGTGATGGATGGTCTGCACGCAGCTGCTCAAAACTGGAGGTGAAGGAGAATTGTGGGCATCATTTTTTAAAGTGCTGAATTCCCCTAGCTCGACTTGAAGTTTAACAGGACTTAATGCCCCAAAGAATTAAGTAGTTGTTACTTGGCACATCTGAACCAAGTGAAAGCAGCACAAATTGTTAGCATAAAACTTTCTTTCTTCCATTTAAACTTCTTACGAATAATCTGTCTCTCAAGGAGATGAATCCCTTTGCTGTAGTAAGGTTGTCCTGTTCATCTCCTTAGAGCATTGTTCCATTACTCTGAAGTAAAGTGAAAATCTGAGTTTAGACCTTCTAGTTGAGTCTAGTCCCATCTATTTTTCTGTTCTATTCTATTCCAGTTATAAACCAAGATGAGTGGCCTCATTAGGGTTAGGTTCAGTCTTTCTTGAACAAGGAAACATAGACTAAAATAGAAGCACTCCTAAGAATGATGAAGATGGGGACAGGGAAAGGGTGCTCTCTGAAGCTTAAGGGTTTTGCCATAAAAGCAAAACCTTTACATATCTGGCCAACAGGAACAGATAAGCCCACGAGCTGAAACAAGACTTGTCTTGTTCTATTTATAGTCCGAACAAAGTCAGTAGGACAAAAAGCTATTATCTCTATGGCCCTTCTAGATGTCAGATAACTGTCCCTATAAAGCTCCAATTTAGGAGGTTTAGCCTTGCTAATGTCTTGTTAATTTCTCTATGCTCAAAGCATACATGGCTGATCAATTAATAACAAATTTAATAACATTTTCGTAACTTTTACATGCCCTAAAATCACTTTCAAGGAAAGGCAGGACAAAGGTCTGGGCCTCCTTTTTCCTGGTACTGTCGCAGTTAAGCAGTGCAGTCCTACCAACTTGGTATGACCTTCACTGTCAGAAAAATGTCACTGATTTTGTATACTTCAATTTTTTTATGAGACACTTGCAGTCTGCGGGTGCTTGAAAAATGCAGATCTATTTCTGTGTTTTTCAACTTTGAAACAGAGATGTCATTAACCTATGCTTTAAGATATTTAAGGATTCAATGCATTAAAATGTATGAAGTGCTTTTACTGAAATAGGAAAGTGCATTTTTTTTCATACATTATTACAGAATGATATAACTGGACAGACAGTGACACCACTAGATAAACAGTTCTGCAAATAATTGCAATTTTAAAAATTCTTTAAAAACTGCAGCAGTTTTTCACAACTATCACCATCAGCAGATCTGGCTCAAGAACCAGGAGAGAAAACAGAGAGGAATGTGGGAGCTCAGCTTTTGGCCTAGGACAAGCAGGATTCAGAAATCAGCAGTGAAAGTTCTTGCTTTCATTGAAGGTAGAATTTCTGTTCAAGTCATAGAGAGTTTCCCATCACTATTGCCAGACATTTTTCAAAATGTCCCAAATTCATACAATGGTTTCCCACTGCCTTTGCTCACTATGCAATTTCTGCCTTTTAGATAAGAATCAATACTGTATATTAACCATGTAGAATTCCCTTCAAAAAGGAAACTTCATTGATTTCACTGCCATTTATAAAAAGTACTTTTTCCCAGATAGAAGTTCATTCTGTCATGTCACTGGTGAAATATCTTAAAAGTTTAACATAGCAGTATTCATCAACTGCACGAGAAGACAAGAATTTGACATATCAGCTTCACTATTTCCATTAGGGGTAAAATTTATTTTCACAAAAATGAAGTTTGTATGAAAACTGAAATGCCCAGAAAAATTATTCCCTTGTTTTAAAATAAAAGATAACTTACAATTGTAAGTAAAAAAACTTTAGCTCTTCATATATCTACATTTAATTTTTAATGAATTTTAATGATTCCTTTTTATCAGCAAATAATTTAGGATTAAAGAAATAATGGCTGATTGATATACTCAAAAGTGTATCAAATTGCATACAAATAACTAAAGAGAGGTAATCATCCTCAAACAGAAACTGAAAACACATATAAAAAGTCTATTATTAATGACTAATTGCTACTAATAACTATAAATATTAATAACTAATAGGTAATAAATATCTATCTTGCTTTAGCATTTCCAGTTCTTGAAATAGAAATAGACTTTAAGTTCTTAAATGAGAACAGATCGTGAGTACGTAATGTCCAGTACCAGACTGGATGTAATTGTTGTTGCATATTCCACAGCTAGAGTTTGAAAAATGGTTTCATTAAAAGAGTGGAGCTGTTTACTCAGACACTTCAAGGCCCAAAAATTAAGTTAATAAAATTACAGAATCACATAATTCTTAGAATTGGAAGGGACCTCTGGAAATCATCTAGACCAATTCACCCTTCCAAGGCAGGGTCACCAAAAGCAGATAACACAGGAACTTGTCCTGGTGAGTTTTAAATGTCTCCAGAGAGAGAGACTCCATGACCTCTCTGGGCAGCCTGTTCCAGTTCTCTGCCACCCTCAATGTAAAGAAGTTCTTCTTCATGCTGAGGTGAAACTTCCTGTGTTTCAGTTTATGGCCATTTGCTCCTTGTCCTGTCACTGGGCACCACTGAAAAGAATCTGGCACCACCCTCTTGGCACTCGCCTTAAGAGATGTTTATATGTATTGATGAGAATGCCTCTCATTCTTCTCTTCGCCAGACTAAGTAGGCCCAGCTCCCACAGTCTCCCCTCATAAAAGAAATGCTCCAGACCCCAGATTATCTCTGTGATCTCTGCTGGACCCTCTCCAGTAGCTCCTTGTCTTTCCTGTACTGAGGAGCCCAGAACTGGACACAGCACTCCAGATGAGGCCTGGCTAGGCCTGAGCAGGGTGGGAGGATCAGCTCGCTCAGCCTGCTGGCCACACTCTTGCCAAAGCACCCCAGGGTCCTATTGGCCCTCCTGGCCACAAGGACACTGCTGGCTCATGGCCAGCTTGTCACCCAGCAGGACTCCCAGGTCCTTCTCTGCAGAGCTGCTCTCCAGTAGGTCAGCCCCAGCCTGCCCTGGTACTTGGGGTTATTCCTGCCCAGGCACAGGACCCTGCACTTGCCCTTGTTGAACCTCATTTGGTTTCTCTCCACCCAGCTCTCCAGCCTATCCAGGTCCCACTTAACGGCAGCAGAGCCTCCAGCTGTATCAGCCACTCGCCCAGTTTTGTATCATCATCATCATCAAACTTGCTGGGGGTACATTATCTCAATTCGTCCAGTAATGACTGGATGATAAACAAGCTGAATTAGGCCAGACCCAAAACTGATCCCTGGCCAATGCCACGGACTGCAGGCCTCCAGCTGAGCTCTACTCCACTGGTCATGACCTGTGAGCTGTGCCTTGATCCACCTCACAAGTGCTTAGCTACGTAATGCTCATTTCCTCTATGCCAAGGAAGCCACTCAGATGGCACATATGGGCCAGGACAGTTACTTCTAAGATGAGTAATAAATAAAAGTCAGTCTTTCTTTAAAGCCTTGAAGCTGTGGCTGTCAGTCATGAAAAAGAACTAATTAGTATGCACTATCTAACTCTGAACTGAGACACTTATTTCTTGTGTTGCTACAGCTTTGATTTTTTAAAAAGTGGTGGAAACTAGCAATTTTGCCTCCAATTTAATTAGATTATCAGTGGAGACACACAAACACTATCTCTCTTGTGGATATCTAACTTTTGTTCTTTCCTTGTTTGTTGTTATCTTAACTTGAGCTAAGCCATTTTGACAGAAATCCTGTTTCTTCTTTGTGTGCAAGGACGATACACACAGCATACACTAAAGACAGGCCAGCTAAGCAGCAGACCTCACTATAAAATGAATGCAAAGCTTCCCTGAGGGTCCAAATTCTTTGCTCATTCCAGCCTTCAACACATGCTAGCTTGCTTCCTGCCAAAGTTGGGCTTTTCTGAGAAAACAAAACAAAACAAAAAGCAAGGAAAGCAAATAAACTCTTTGTGGCAAGAGCATATTTAGATAAAAAGCTTCCTTTATGCCTAGGAATGCTTATCAAGACAACTGAAAAATAAACTATGCATGTTTTTATGAAATTGTAAGTCAACTTCTATGTTGAAAGGATAGAAAAACAGACAGAAAAAAGGAAATCCTTATAAAAATTTCTAACTTGCTATCGAACAGGCAAAAAAGGGATACTTTGAAAGGGGAATCCAGAGGAAACAAAGGTATCTTCATGTATGGGACCTAGGAAAGTTCTATGGGTGAAGCAGAGAGAAGACAATTAAGAGAAAATGTGCACAAAGTGCAAATAATCCAGGTATGCAACTTTGGCAGCAGACATGTACAGAAAGACTCAAAGATGAGACAAGGTAGGTGAAAGCAGGGAAATAGTCCTGAGAAAAATCTGTGTTTGGGAAATGAAGATCACCAAGGTGAAGCACAGAAATGGTGCAAAGTGAAGCATCTAGAAGGAGTAAACAGAGAATCTGACTGTGCTCTGTTACACATTCCCTATGGGAATAAAGGGTTAAACTGCCATGCCTCACTGTCAGCATTTTAGAGTTTTATCTGGAATGGCAAAAGGATAACCTAAAAATTTTATGATCTGAGAAGCAAATAATGAAAATGTTTTGATATATGAGATGTCTGCCTGCCCCCCTTAAACATGGTTATTTACCAGGAAGAATATACAACAAGAGAAAGCAATTATGCATGCTGTCTACTAATTGCCAGCCATAGACATTCTTCCATGACACTTAATGTCATGTTTTTGCACTTAAGCTGAGGTGGGAAACTTCACACTGCACTTGAATATGCTTGAATATCCTTGAATTTGGCCTGAGTTAATACAGGGAAGTTTGAATATTATCAGACCTCTGATATGGCTCAGTAACTTGATCATGGAGCTTAGCCCCAAAGATTTGTTCAAGGTCAGATCTCGTGCTTCTTGAGTCATCCACAGTGTTTTCAACTAAATGCACTAAGGGATCTCCACACTATCAGTGTAACTTTCCTACTAAGGCCATTTATAGAAACATTTTGAAATTCTGAGAAGGAAAACATTCACAGATGGAGTGGAAATGATTGATGATGATTTGCTGCCAGGTAGGTGGAACTCCACCACTCAGAGGAATCCAGCAGTCTTTCTCTAATATTACCTAGAGGATCTTAATGCATTCCGAGTTGGAAATCTTTTAAAGACCTTATATACAGCCATGGTAACAAAAATCTTATGTGCTAGTCTGGTGAACACACTGCTAGTCTTTCTGAGCAGAGATGTGATATCCTAAAAATTTTCCCTGTTATAGGGAGACTTATAGGGGGACTCATTTTGTGAGTGAATAGCATTTTTTCATTCTAAGCTTATTTATTTTTCTGCCTAAACCAGAAACCATTGAAGTCGTATAATATACCAGAAACAAAAATTTTCTTATGAAAACCTTTTTTCTTTGTTATAAGGACATATAGGACACATTTCTCTACAGTACTGGTGGTAATTATGCCTCTTGGGATACTTTTTCTTTCATTGACTCTGCTGCCTCTACAGCCACCATCTCTGTGATGCCCCATGTGAGAGCACATTTAGACCGCTGGGGCATACAAGGGTTACCAACCCATTTCTGCATGCCAGATATTTCCACTTTTTGCTTAATGGAAGTGCAGAAAGTGGGCTGTGACTTTGTCTGGACTACATCAATGATTGTCCACTAGCATTACAAACCTCAATTTCATTTCCACAGGGTTTACCCCTGTCTATCATAGAACACAGTGGAAAAATATATACTTTAGTTTTTTTCCTGAGTTTCAGTTTTGATAAGAAGGAGAATTCTATCTGGGGCTTATTTCAGACCACTTTTATTTGGTTGCTACCAAGCTATCCGTACTCTTAGCATTAAGATGTTCTTGTTTGTATTAATTACTTTGATATATCAGAATAAAATTAGCTAGTGCTGAAGAGTTAAAGATAGTAAATAATTCTCAATGCTGGTTACAGTATAAAAAGCAGCAGACTGGACTCGAAGTCAGGCATAAGAGGCGGAATGTGGAGATTGACATGCAATTATGAAATATGTCCATATGTAATAGCAAACATGCTGTGCAGAGGCTCTGTTTTCTATTTCCCAGATCCTGGAAACTAAGCTGTGGTGTGAAGCCAGGTGTCCACCAAGGCTGCTCTATCACTTCTCAGCTGGACAGGGGAGAGAAAATATGAGGAAAGGTGTCTGAGTTGAGATAAGGACAGGGAGAGATCAGTCACTAGTTACTGTCACAGGCAAAGCAGACTCAGCTCAGGGAGAGTATTTGAATTTCTTGCCAATCAAATCAGAACAGGCTAATGAGAAGTAAACCCAAATCTTAAGAATATCATCCACCCACTCCTTCTTCTTTCCTGGGCTTAATTTTATTCCTGATTCTCTACCTTCTTCCCTCAAACGGCATACAGAGGGATAGGGAAAGGAGACTGCTGTCCATTCATTGATTCTGCCCCTCCCCTCCTCCTCAGTGGGAGGACTCCTCAAACTCTTTCCCTGCTCCAGCATGGGATCCCTGCCACAAGAGACAGCCCTCCATGACCTTACATTACATAAGTCTGCCCCACAGGCTGCAGCATTTCACAACCTGCTCTGGCATAGATACCTTCCAGAGGGTTGTCCTTCAGGAGCAGACTGCTCCAATGTGGGTCCCCAACGGGACCAAAGGTCCTTCCAGCCAACCTGTTCCAGCATGGGCTCCTCTCTCCATGAGCCCACAGGTCCCTGTCAAGAGCCTACTCCAGTCCAGGCTTCCCACAGGGTCACAGCCTCCTTTTGGCATCTATCTGCTGCACTGTGGGATCCTCCATGGGCTGCAGGTGGATCTCTGCTCTGCCATGGACTTTCACAGCCTGCAGGGGCACAGCTGCCTCACCATAATCTGCACCACTGCCGGTGAATCCCAGCTCCATGCCTGGAGCACCGCCTGCCCCACCTTCCCACTGTCTTTGGTGTCTGCAGGGCTGTTCTCCCATATTCTGACTCCTCTCTCTAGCTGCAGTTGCTATTTTTCAGGGTTTCTTTCCCTGCTTCACAAATCCATTATGCCAGAGGGCTACCACTGACCCTGATGGGCTCAGCCTTGGTCAGCAGCAGCTCTGTCTGGGAGCTGCCTGGCACTGGCTCTGTCAGACATGGGGGAAGCTTCTGGCAGCCACCTCTGTAATCCCCTTGCTACCAAAGCCTTGTCACACAAACCCACTACACCCAATACCAAGACATTGTTCCTAACTACTAGAAGCAATACTCTGGAGTCCAAGAAGTAGAAACCAAATAATTTATCCTAACGACATTTTTTGTCTCTTCCTGCTTTATGGACTACTTTCATAAAACATGACCTAGATGTTTTGGTGGGGGCAACTGAACTATGCTGTTAGTGCTTCCATCACCTCTAAGTAAAAAATATTCTAAGTTGCACATGCAAATTACCTTCTTGCATTAGTATTCAGTTCATATTATTTAAGAAATCAGTGCATGTAATTAATGCATATGTATATATAAAACAACCTACTTTATGGAGACTTTTGACACTGCAACATTTTCTTTAAAGAAAAAGTCACACTTATTAAGAGAAAGAGAAGATAATAAAGCCAATTGTTGACATGTTTTTAAATATACAACACATTTGCATTTTTCACAGTTTATGTAATAGAACAGACATGAAAATGCTGTTAGATAATTAGCTCTGTTAATTTGAAGAGCTCAGGTTTTGTTGGTAATAGTGAAATACTATTTAACACTATAATGAATACTATTAAACTACTGGACTAGCATCTATTCTTACCATATTGTGAAAGATAAACCAAGAACTCATATATTACTATGATGATTTTAGTACAGAAGGAGCAGTTATTGCTGGCTGTACAACACACCAATGTAAAACACTGGTCTGATAACGAGTTTGCAGAGACTATCTACCATAAGATAAATTTGTCTGACTAAATCTTTTCACTCATCATGGTTTGGCTGTTATTTTTCATCTCACTTTTGAACAAGAAAGATACAAGTTCCAAGAGCTGGAATCTGGGATCATATGCAAGTACAGATATTTCTACAGGACTTCTGCAATCCTGTTAAGAGCTATTATTCCCCAACAAAGACAAATATCCTATAACAATACTATTCAGTTTCTTTCTGTGTCTTTAGGAGCAGTACACAGGGGAAACAGCATTTAATCTACATTAATACTCTTGACTTTGCCAAATTTAAAATGTAAAATATAAAACCCAAATAAGGCCATTACTGGTTAAAATAAATTATAGTGTAATAGTACAGGAGCCCTGTGGCAGCACATCACTACTTGCTATAAGAAAAGCAATAAAACTTAGTGACCCGAGATCTTTATTTTCTCCCATTTTATTTTTTCTTTTGGAGCCCTCCAGGACTGTTATCTTCAGGACTATTCCTCGCTCAGGGTGCTGGGGATGGAAATTCTGTCAGATAATACTCCCTAGAGTCTGCATTAATTCTGAACACAATGAGATATAATTCTGGAGTTAACTCAATCCTGTCTCAGAAAGGAACTGTTGTTTTAAGAAGACATTTGCCAGCTAACAGATGTTAGAACAGTATCAGCTAAGGATCAAATTTGTATAGGTATATCTGTTAATTTTATTTCATCTTTGAGAAACTTGAGATATTTAGAAGCTGTGATCCTGCACGTAATCTTTGGAATACCTGATGATGCTCAACTTAAAGTTAAAAAAGGTGGTCACCTCCAACTTCACCCATTCTGTGATTCTGGGATTCCAATCCTGTAATAATCCCCAGTTTTGCATCTGCACATACCTATAAGTAGGATTTAACATTTGAAATCATCTACAAATGCATTTGTTCTATAATGTCTTACTGACCTTTTATCTGTGGATTGAATGGTATTGGAAACAAACTGCATTCTGTTCAGATGCAGGCAGATGCTGGTTTGTGCCATTTTATTTTGACAGCCAGCATGCAAAGTAGGTACTTCCTGATCAAAGTATATCCACATAAGGAGAGAAAGAAAAATTTCTGGAGGGCTGAAAAGGAATGAACTAATGCAATTAATGTTTTTGATTGATGAATAATAGCAGAAAAATAGAAGTAAAAATTATGAAGGAACTAATACAGAGCCACGTTTAGAGACATAGAAACGGGAAAAAAAGATGAAGTAGTCACAGGCATAATTTTAACATGCATCCGAAACATCAATTTTCCCAGTTTATGAAGAATGAATGCTGCATTCTCTCATTTCAAAAGTGGGACACAAAAAGTGTGAAGAAATGATGAAAGGAGCACCCTGAGCATTCCATGTTGAGCTTTTTGAGTATTTCAAAATAAGCACTTCAAGTGTTCCTCCCACCACTTCCCCATTTAAATGCACCATCAAGAGTGATTTCAGCCATTAAAGCATTTATGGTCAGTCATTTCTCTGAAGCTTTCAGCACATTGTGATTTTATTGTGGTGGGGATTTAAGCACTGCTGACTTCTCTCAATGTCAGTCCACCTGCAAGGTATGAAAGATGCTGCTTTGGCCATTGTGTCCACAGAGGAATTTTCAGAAAGTCAAATGCAAATATTATGGGCACACACGGCTGTCCGCTCACCATGCTATGTACATACACTAATGAGTAATTAACATATGCTAATGACATCCAAGGACTCATCAACACTAGTCTCATAAGTGGTAGGTTGTCAACTCCAACAGCAGTGACCCCAGGGGCAGGCAATAGCGCCAGGTATGAGACAAGGCAGGGATTTGTTTAAAAAAACCCAAAGCTGCATCTGTCAGCCACTGAATTAGAATTGCACATCTTGGCTGAAGGCTGTGGTTCTGGCCTGAACTTTAAGTAGACATGTACGCTGACACTAGTGGTCAAATAATGCCTTCAGTGGGAAACTGAGTGTGCAGTAACATCAAAAAGTAATCATAGAAAATGTACAACCCCCACCACAAGCATTAAAAATTCACTGAACTTGCACTGACTTACTATGTGTGGTATTTAATTTAGTGAGGAAACATGACTTCGCTCCCACTTGCTTTAACTTTTCCTCTTTGACACAAGCCAGGCAGAAGTGAAGCAGACAGATTTTCCCTGTTCTCTCAATTGCAAACAGCAGCAATTCTGTTATGGATCAAACAACTCCCACTGCATTCGCCTGGCATCTCTGACTCCAAGTTTGATTGTGTATAAGACATTCTTGTGCTAGTCCTTTCCAGCAGTGGAAAAACTCCCTGTAAGGTTTTCTCATTAGCCTGATAGCTAAAATCAATTTTAGTTTGTGTTCAGGTTAGTGGCAGCATGATAACATCTTGAGAACCCTCGAAATATTTCATATCTTCAAAATAGTTCTATAAAATTTTGTTCCATCAAAACAGGGACTTCTTACAATTACACAGGTAAGTGGGAAGGAAAAGGTATAAGTGGATAAAAGAGGTGTGGAAACAAAGAAATGGAAGAAGATAGTCCTGCAAAAGAAAATCACCACAACTAATCACATAGCTTAGATCATGCTGGAAAAGGACAGGAAAAGAATATGAAAAGATAAAAAAAAAAAAGCAGAAAGCATTATTTACAGTTTATAGTTACATACTTTGGGCTCCCTACATATTTTCTATAGTACCACATATAATATCTCCTGTCTAAAACTTCATGGGATGCAATGGCCATTTTCTGACATTTTGATAAATGTTCATTTCCACGTGATTAATATCAATCAGTTATGCTGATTAGATTCTTTTTGTTAAGTATCTACTATGAGTCCTGTATGAAAATACTGATTGGCTAAAGACACATTTTACGCTATCTTTAGTGAGGATTTTGCTTAAACTGAAGAGGTTTAAGCAAGAATGACAAGAACTGTGGTCATTGTGCTCACATTCCACCATTTACTATTCCTCCAGATCAGTTCTCTGCAGAGCACTGAGGTACTATTAATTGACAAGAAATGCGCCTTGACGTGTCGGCCAGAAAAGGGGAAAAACAAAGACTGAAAAACAAATTTGGGATTGTATAATCTAAAAGTATGAAATCCATCTTGTCTAATGCATAAAATTTTTAAGCACAGCATGCCTGCTCTCTGCCCAGGGAACCTGGGGCATTGTTTGAAAGCAAAATGAAAAAAGCAATCATCCTTTGCTGTGAAAAAAAATACTAACAAGCTTCTTTTACACTGGAGTTTACTTGTCTAATTCAATATTCCAGAATTTACACTTCTGCTGTTCTACACTGACTTAGCAATACTTTTATAAGAAATTTATAACATGGAACTGCTCAGAACACTAGAATGTGCCAATCCCTTCTGTCCATGATACTGTATGTCAGGTTTAAAAACCTCATGAACTATAGATGCAACACCTACCGCTTCACCAAAAATTTATATACAGTTACCCCAAAAGAAATCAGTATTGGGGACAAAAGAGAAGGAGTAAAAATCCCCCATGTGCAGAATGATACATAATGTATATTTGTGGTTCTTATGTAGCAAAAGGTGACCTTGCCTTTCCCAGACACTTATGATAGCAAGGGCATGTTTGTGGCAATTCCACATATGCCATTAAAACAAATTCGAATATCCTTGGTACTGGAAAACTCTTGTACAGTATTTCCACATTTTGTCAGTCTGGAGCATTTATATTATAGGTATTCTTTATATCACAGACAGAATCTTAGTCTCCAGATGAATGCTAATATACATTTTAATTTTTTGTGTATTGCTATTTCTGCTTTTATTTCACTGAGGGTGCCTTTTACCAGCTTTTGACACTACTTCCACGTGCACAGAACACTTTTTCTTGGCTGTCCTCCATTTCATCTGTGCTTCTAAAGCTGAGAGTTAATCATACATTTTTTCTTTTTTTTTCCTTCCTCTCTGAGAAATTGGTCTCATGGGCCTTAAAGAAGAATCTGGTAAAAAAGGCAAAGTACCTGTGAAATGAAGTATTCGAGGTTGTTTTGTCAACATCTTGCTACTTTTGCTCATATCTTCCCCACTTTGTGATTAGATACTGCTCCTTAAATGATACAAATTTCCAAACCCAGCTACCTTCTGGATTTTTTAGGAAGTCTCTCCCTATCAAGTTCTGTCTTACCAGCCCATTTGTATTTAATTAAACACTCCTATTTCCTATTCCACATGCTTAGCCCATTCTGTTGCGCCATTCCCACATACTTTCCCTTCCATTTTCACCAATCTCTTCAGTTTCTCTTGGTCCCAGCAAGCTCTTTGTTTTATTGCACTTTGTTCTCTGGTGGCAGTAGCAGAATCTTAGATGAGCAGAGATACACATGATCAAGCCTTCCTATCATTAAATAAAGGGTTGGCACACTCATCTGAAAGAATTTCAGGGTTTTCCACTGAATCATCCCCAGGACTATATAGTTTTTTGCCCTTTATCCCATTCCTGATCCTAAATAATACTTTTGGCAAGACAGTTTCAAATGTTTTTCAGTTTTTAAGCATTGCATACTAATAAATGCAATAAGTGATGATAATTTATATTTACCTTTATAATCAAGCTGATGAAATTTCAGCCATATCAGGTAAATAAAATCCCTCCTATCATTCATCTCAAAATGTTGTTTTCAGAAAGTGTACCAGGAACCATTTAAAATATCTTTTTAAAGAGGGGATATTTTTCAAGTTAGACAGAGAATTATTTTTAAAAAATAGTAAAGAAATGTGAAAATTTGCTTAGATATACTGGTTCAAGCAAGCCATGCGAATACAATGTTATATTTGACTTTTTGGCCACTGACAGGATAATCAAGTAGATGAAAGATTTCAGTGAATTATAGCACTGACTGAGTTTTCTTCCAAAAAGCCAGAAAGATCAAATGATGTTTGGAGCAGCCGAGATTGAGAGATTCCATTAGATGCTACTTCTCCCTCCCCTCTTTCTAATAAGATGGAAGCTTTTTAGAAAATATGTGACAAATGACCACTCACAGCAGAAATAAATCACACACCACAGAGTACAGCATTATTAATAGTGCAATAATAGTAATAACTTACTGTGATAGCAAAGAAGTACCATTAAGAGGGACACAGCAGCTAATAGCATTTCCTCTACAGGGGCTAAGGGGCAAACCTTCCTTTGGTACCTTATAAATAAGTGGAAGATTAAAGGAGCTGGTGGGACCAAATAGCCTGATTTTTCCAGAATGCTACTGAGTAGGCACTGCCTGTAAAGTGCTCTCCATCTCCCCTATGTGACAATATTTTAATAGTTCTTTAGTTAATTTAAATTAGAGTGAGAGGACATTTAGTTGCAATGAAAGACTTGAGGGGGGTATAAAATATGGTAATGCTAGGAGGGCTGTGACATGGTTTTCAATTATTAGCCTTGTTTTCTCCTCAGCAAAGTGCTGTGTGAAAAAAATCCTTGAAATTTAGCACATGCATTTGTATTCAGGCACTACTTAAAAAATTAAAACAATTAATCATGAATGGTCAATTGGATAGTTCTTTCAGGTCTTCATATTTAGTTATATATATATATTTTGGGAAGAAAACATGTTATTTTATATGTTATTAAAATATTTTTCTATGTGTGTGTGTGTATTTGTCTTAGTAGTAAAAGTTCAAAACAGTAAATTGGATTTCACTAATGGTGAAGCTATTGGGAAGAGGTAAAGAATATATATTATCAGAATTATTTACCATGCATTAAAGGTTTTAATGAAAATATCCTAGTTATTCACCAGTTCAAGAAAATTGTCTGGTTTGCAAACTAATGTTGTCTCCACTTGTGGTTTTTTTTTCAATTATTGTCTTGGTTTTGATTATCAATAGCTTTTTACAGAAAAGTAGATTTTTTCTAATCAATAACATAATGAATGAAATGAATAATTAATTAATAAATAGATGAAAATATTATTTTCATTATTATTGATTGGTTTTAAAAGCAAAAGAATGTAAAAAACCTGGACCAACACAGACAAAATGTTAGTAACCTCCACAGTTACGGACATATTCCAATGCAGTCTTGGATGCCATGAGATCACAAATACCATAAGTATGTTGGGAAATGTGTGTAAATATAACTTACATACATATAAAGCTCTTGTTGTTAACGACATTCAACTTACTAATGAAAAGTTAGCATGCAGCTACTGAAAAAAAAGAATCGCCATGGAAATTTCTAAGCTAGAATTTCTGCTCTCACACAATTACTATGTCCGGAACACAGAAGTATTTCTGGAACTGCTATCCATCTGTGACTGACAGTAATGGCCAAAAACACTCTACTGACCTCTTTTGGAAGCAAAGAAGTTACTGGGTAGCCACATTTTCCAAAAATGCATCTTAATAAAGCAAAACAAAAAGATGCCAATAGGTATTTTATAGAATAATAGAATACGCTGAGGTGGGAGGGATCCATCAGGACCATAGAGTCCATCTCCTGGCCCTGCACAGGACTCACCATGTGCCTGAGAGCACTGTCCAAACTCTTCTTGAACTCTGTCAGCCTTGGCGCTGCGACCATTCCCTTGGGGAGCCTGTTCCAGCACCCTCAAGGAGAAAATCCTTTTCCTTATATCTAACCTAATCCTTTCCTGAGTTTCCTCCTGTTTCTTTGAATCCTTTCACTGGTCATGAGAGTGAAGAGATCAGCACCTGTCCCTTCTCTTCCCACTGTGAGGATGTTGAAGACTGCAAGGAGTGTCCCCTCAGTTTCCCCAAGGCTGAACAGACCAAGTGGCCTCAGCTGCTACTTAGAAGTGAGGTTATTATTTCTGAGAACAATGAATCAACACTGCCTGAAAGAACAGGGGGAATTAGACAGATATTAGGCAAAACCTTCCAAAACCAGCTTTCTCAGTTCAACAGTAGTGAAAAACAGTCAAGCTATACTCAACTTGGTTTCATTGTAATGAAGACTCAAGCCTGAGAGAAGAATAAAACTTCCATTGCAATTGCTTTTGCATCTGATATACAAGAGACAACTGTTCAACACTAAAATGCCTTTAGAATAAACCTGTGTGTCAGTAGAGGAACCAGAGTTCCTGACACAAACATATAAAACCATGCCCCTTTATGCTTCTGCAACACTCCACGTGTGCATGTGCAAGCACGGGTCTGCACAGGTCCCTACATATTCATGAACAAGGCTCTTTTGTTGTGCAAATCCCAGCTTTTGCATTTTGATTACTTCCTTCTATGTCTGTACAGTACACAGCCCTGGCATAATGGATATTTCAAACCTCCTCCTCAACTGATGATCCTACATTCATAAGCTTTGGAGAAAAGAGGGATTTATTTGTGCTTAGCATTCTTGCAGGCTACGTGGCTCTCCGTGCAAAACGCGGCCTTCTGGATTGCCCTTTGTGAAGCGTTTAACACTCTTCCACTGTTGGTATAGATAATTAGGCATCAAGTTTCAGCATTTTTAATTAGCTCATGCAAATAGCCTTGCTGGGGGAGAGATGCAACAGTATTTCAGTGCTAAACCAGACACTTTTATTGTAAATGGCATCTATATATTAAATGAAGAATGTTGCAAAATCTATTAGTATTTTGTATTTAAAAGCTTTTGAGTTTCCACATCAATTTCTTTTTTTTTTAAACTAAATTGTTTTGGGTTTCAAATCTGAGTTATTTTAGCCCTCCTGTATTTTCTGGTAAGAAGTTAAAGATTATTATGCCTCTTGGAGATAAAAGGACCTGCTGCTGGGATGTTTCAAGTTATCCAGACCTGCCATATGAGATTAATTATTGCTGTTGCTGACTGTGTAATTCAAAGGTTAAAATGCAGACTTGAAACAATAAGTGAATCCTAATGTGATTAAGAATGTATGAATTATTTTGTCTGCTTCTTCTGCACTCATACATTACACAGCAATAACCTTGTTAGGCATATTCAGCTTCAGGAATATTAATCCAACAATGCAAACCTACAGGAGAGCATAGGCATGAAAAAGAGACTATTAGAGTATGGTAAGTAAATAAATCTTTTGGGCTCACACATGGATGGAGAACCTCTTGAAAGCTAAATGGTATTGGTCTCAAAATATTTTCAAACAAGCCTTAATTTGACTATGAGGTGACTGTGTTATGAAGGGAGAAAGCAAATTAGGCACTTCAGCTGAAAGGTACAAATAATGTTATGCCAAGATCATAGGAGATACTTAACATGTTGTCTGCTAATACATTAGTCAAATAAAACACCATTCTTATTGATTCCATTAAAAAGCTTTGCAGCATTTCAAATAAACAAATGATATTGGACAGCTGGTGATCAGCTGACAACGCACAGTGATCCCTCTGTGATCTGCAAATATAACCCACTTCTACAGACACCTCGGTGATGTTGGCTTTCCTTCTGAGCTGCACATCTGCTGTGTTCACTGGACAAAATTTGGGTGATTGCTTTTCTAACTACATGTCTTTCACTCAGTACAAATTCATAAGAAAATCGCTTGGACAATGCTGAATTCATTAGCTAGTGAAGTGCTCATTGCCATCAATTTAGTATTTATAAATTTATTTGTTATTATGCTACACAACGTCATCTATGAATCTTGGTCATCTGTCCTAAGAGTCACTGACTTTTCAATCTATTTCTGTTAAAAAAGAAAATTCCCTCAATATAGTTCTTTTTAAGATGTCATTGTTTTTCTCATAAAAATTGTCTTTCAGTGAAGTGAAATGGATCAGGCATTCTTTGTCAGTTGGAAAAAATCTTTTGTATGTTTGTATATCATGAGCAAATTTTCAAAAAAGAGTTTAAAAAGCAGAATGCTTTAGAAGGTACAATGCAACCCTTTCAATTATATGATGAAGAATTTCATTGCTATGTGAGTTTTGATGGAACTTGCTCTGACTTATCAATGCTGGAGCAGTCTGAGAGGAGCCTGGGCAGAGAGAAAATGCAATGAGCACTTTATAAATCACTTACAACGAGCTATATTAGCTTCTGGTAGTAAAAGAGTTCTTAGATTAGGTACCAAGATCAAAACCAGAGTAAGGGTCCTGTAGATGAGTTAAACACTCAACTCCTTTTTAAGTAGGGTTAAAGTGAATCAAATGACTAACACAGAACTTATTCCAGGTCAGGAATTTGGCAAGAGGCAAACTGAGAGTTGGAATGGAAAAAAGTAGGAATGGAACCACAATTACAACATATTACAGTATAACCTTGGCGCTGCTAAGTAACAGGAACTAATGGAACCTTTTCAGTGCTAAGAAATGCCACTTTCCCTAAAATGAGAGCTGCGTCATTACCGAGAAAAAAAGCCAGGGTAGGATACATAAAAGAGATTAATGGTTCTTTTTCAAGAAAGTTTTTTATTTTCAGATTTTAGAGATATATGCCACTTGTGGAAAGGATATGAGAAAGAAGTGAAGGGACCATGAGGAAACATAAAACCACAGAAAATTTACATCATGGGTAATTTGGCTTTTTGAAAATATCACAAAAGTGTAAAAGAAGGAAAAGATCCTAGCAAGCTTAACTATTTAATGTGTGGGATACTGAGAGCTCTGAGCTAATGTTTATGTGAAATGATAAATTATCTACTGGAGCTGCACAAGTGCTCATACTGCTGCTCTACCCAAAATGGCTCACAAATTCTATCACAAGCTTACGATTTTTAATGATATTTAGATTGATTTAAAATATATGATTTATAATTCCATCGTAAACCCAGGATAGATAAACTTAATCCACTACTTAGATAATCCACCAGCAATCAGGAATTGCATTTGTGTTCAGGGAGGTACAGGCATGTACAGCAGTGTATGAAGTCCCATGACAGCTGTCTCACGAGGCACATGCATAAGGGGCCTCCTCCCACATAAAGAAAAAAGAGCATGTTAACTGTGACTGAGCTTTAAGGGTTAATTGACTAATACATTTCATATTAACACCAAAAATCACCACAGAGGACTGACAGACAAATGAAACATTTCAGTCAGATGTAGTGCCTGAAGGAAACAGTGAACTTTCTGCTTCAGATAACCCTAGCATCTGTGTATGTACCACAGAGAAAATGAATATATCAGTCTCGGGAAAAAAAATCTGAGAAATTCTCATGTTGCCACTGTGTAATGCTTGAGCTTAATATTTTTCTTAACCAAAGAAACAGATTCCAGATCTTAGAAGTGATAGAGAAGACCATATTTCATTAAATTTTCTCTGATGAACAAAAAAACTAAATCAAAGGCAAATAAAGAAGGAATAGTTTAGTGTGGTTCAATGAGTCTCTTTGAGTGCACAGCATGAATTACTTGGAAATACTTGAAATTGTTTAAATTTCAACATCTTGTCTACAAAGTAAAAGAAAATGTATTTCAGAAAAAGGAGTATGTAATAGATTTGTGGCTCCTTCTGCTCTCAAAAATCCAAGAAAAAAACCTTCTGCCTCAAAGTCTCTGCTGAAAACTCACAGAATTTGACAAATTTTGGCTGGAGCTTCCACAGCCCATCCCCTCATTTTCTCACCATGTTTAACTTGACTCCAGCTTTTTCTTTTTTTATATTTCTAGCCAGTTAATACACTTGACCAGACAGCTTCCATACATAGAAAATAATGTAAAAGACAAAATTACAGTAAAGTGAAAGAAAAAACACTTCAAAATGAACAAGGAGTCCATATGTGCCTAATTTTCTCTGTGTCTCAATTTTGAATTCTTGGGAGTTATCCTCTTATGATCCTAAAAAGATGCCTCAGACAGCTTGTTTTGCCAAAAGGAAAGTTTGGACAACTGCCTTTTGTAGTTACTAGAGAGTGGAATTTAAACATTGTTTATGGTCTTTATTATGGTAAGATTTTTTTCTTTTTAATGGTGATTGTTTGGCTTACAACATCACCAAAATGAATCCTGTAATTTGGACAAGAGACTGAAAAGGATGTATTCATACCCGATCAGGACTATGAAATGTTTCCCCTGTAGCTGTTTTGCTACTTTTCTGGCACGTTTCTTAAATTGCATGTACTTAATGCAATCCCCTGAAAATTAAGAGCAACTTCATGTGGACAGTCAGGGTGGGCAGCTCTGTAAGGACACACCTCCCATTTCAGAGGCTTAACATCAGAAACAGTCAAAGGCTAATTTAACCCCTGTACATGGAGCAGCACCTCTAAAAGTTTGAAGAGAAGTAAGTGTCCCCATGCAGGTCAACTCCACAGTGCCTCCAATGTATCCAATATCCAAAATAATGAGAACGAAGTGTCTGAACACATTATATATGTCGGGTTTTCGGCTGTTTGAAGTACCTGGAAAGGCCCGAAGTGGCCTTGGGACAGCCCGCGTATCGAAGGACGAGAAGAGGCTTCAGTTCTTCTTTCGGTTTTTATGTTTATTAATTGTTTATCTAAAAGATGTTCTTTCAGCCCGACAGAGATCTGCTCAGCAGTCAGCCATGAGCACACTGTGCTGTCCTCCGGACAGCCACGTATCTTTATACCCATTGTTACGTGTACAATATTTATCATTTTTCCCCAATACCATTTATTCTTATTGCTGGGTGCACTTTCAGTAATAACCAATCTAAAAGTGCCACCATCACCAAAGAAGATGGAGGAGAAGAAGAAGAAGAAGAAGGACAGGACACACCCCAATTCCTCCATCTTACTTCTCTAAACCCCCCTGTACATAAATCCTAAACCCTGTGTCTCACCCTCTAATTAACTAATCCCTTCACCATTCACCCCGGTGAAGCCCTCATCCTTGTCGTCTCCTGTGTAGGGTCAAAGTCCAGCCACCAGACACTTCTGGCAACATTCCAGGACTCCCGAGCCCCCAAGGGTGGTCTCGGTGGCTCAGAACCTCAGGACTGAGATCCTGAGATCCACATATATACATCCATAAGCTAAGGAAATCCTGTGAATCATTGATGATTAAACATTAAAACTCCTGTTGTGGTTTAATCCCAGCTGTCAACAAGGTATCACACAAGCATTTTCTCACTCCCCCGCTGGGATGGGGGAGAGAAGCGGAAGGATAAAAGTGAGGAAAGGCAGTGGAATAGGTAAAGTAAAACCTTGTGCACATGCAAAATGTCACAAGGAATTAATTCACCACTTCCCATGGGCAGACAGGTGTTCAACCATTCCCAGGAAAACTTCTCTCAACCACACATAACAGTGACTTGGGAAGACAAATGCCTTCACTAGAAAAGTCCCCCCTATTCCTTCTCCTTCCCCCTGCTTTATGTGCTCAGCACGATGCCATACACTATAGGATTGTCCCTTGGGTCACTTGGGTCAGCTGTCCCAGCTGTGTCCCCTCCCAGCTCCTTGAGCACCCCCTGTTTGCTGGTGGGGTGGGGTGAGGAGGAGAAAAGTCCTTTACTCTGTGAAAGCTCTGCTCAACAACAACTGAAACATCCCTCGGTTACCAACCTGTGCTCAGCACAAATCCCAAACTCAGCCCCATATCAGCTGCTGTGAAGAAAATTAACCCTTCCAAAACCAGCACAACTCCCAGATCCAGAACAAGACTGGTTAGTTGGAAAGCCTTGATGTTAAAAAGGTAAATGCTATGCTCTTACCTCATGTGCTCTGATCCTTTTACTGTGTTAGATAAACAGCATTAATCCACACAAAGCTATTGTAGTGCCTAATGGAGTTGTGAATGACTGTTTTCTCATAGGTGAAGAGATTTCATGGGATTAGTCCTAATCAGGTACTTTAGGTAATGAGAATCTCTCCATCCAGCATTGAACAAAGCCACACAAAATGGTTCTTTCCCCATATCTCAGCAGGGTTTGGATAGACAAAAAGACAGATTAAGGAAATGTCTGGGCAAGGAATACTTTCATTGCTTCAATAAATAATAAAAAAATCAGGACAAGTCTAACTTCATAGATAGTGCAAGGTACATATTTACTCCAATTCAGTGCAAAACCATACAGAAAAATCTGGCAGATTAAAATAATCTGAGTTCATTCCTCCCATGTTTTAGACATTCTTCAAATTGTGTAGTCATTGCATTTCATTAGACAAGTGGGCAGTTCAGTTTTATACATCCAAGTTCATATTCCATTTAAATGAAAAGTAATATATTTATTAAAATATAAATTTGTCAAAAAAGCTTAATTCTGATCAATTTATTTAACATAGTATTTCTTTGTGAATATGTCCATTTGTGTTATTGAAGTGATTTATTTTCTCAAACAAAGTAATACCAAAACTCAGGTTGTAAAATAAATATATAAAACCGAGCTTCTAATGCTCATGCAAATCTCATACACATATACTGGATATCTGCTAAAACATACTAAAACATAATAACCTATTCAAAAATATTTCCTTTAAAGCAATTGCCTACATTTAATATTTAAGCCTTAGGGGAAAATTAAAGCAACAACATTTTTACTGCATAACATTCTCATAAAACATGGATGAGTGCTTCACCTCTGATAAAACAACATGCATCAGGAATTTATTGTATTAAGGTACTAGCAGATCAGGGAACGAAGCAAATCATGTTCAGAAAGAGGAGAAAGATGATTTGTTGATTAAGAAATAAAGTAAAACCCCAAGCAAATCAACAACAGATTTTAAAATGAGTGCTATTATTGCCCTTTATAGCCTTCAGATGTTGTTGAAGATACCAACTTTTCTCTAGCCCTATTTTTTTTACCTCTATGCATTTTCAAATCAGATAGACAAAGTACTCCCAAGCAAGCAAAAAGGGAGGAATCAGATCAAAGACAATAAAGCATGACAGATAAAGGCAGAGCTATCTCATAATAATAAAACACAGGAAAACAATCCACTTTTCATCAGGTCATGTGGTTCATGGACTGTAGGAGCAGATGATATTCAGATACTAGCATGGAATTATAATACTGTAGGAGGCTTGAAATGGAATTAAAATACTGTAGGAGGCTTGAAATGCTAATTCATGCTAAAATTGTATGTTTGAATAAGCCCCTCAGCTTAATCATTGAAATCAAGTTGAAACATGGGTCAACTTTTGCTATTTAAAAAAAAATTAAATAAAAACTCCAGTGATGTCTTCATGTGAACTCATCACAGAAAACTAACAGAGAATCAAAATGGTCTAGTGACAGCATTCTGGATATACAAATTACTGGTTAAAAGGTAACTCTTAGCTGTAGTAATGGCAGAGGAATTTTGGCCATTATCCCCTTAGACAGTAGGGGATCCATGGTTTTGTTTCTGATCACAAACTGTACTTTTGTGAATATTTGTTAATAGTATTGAATAAGTAAACATCAAAAGCATATAAAGATTTTTTTTTAACATTTCAGTGTGTCTAGCCCAAGAGTGTAGAGATACCTGTAATTTCAGATATTGTTTCAGAACATTCAGGCTCCTCATAAAGGAGTATGGATGACCCATAAAAAAACCCAAACCAAACCATAAAAAAATAGTCTAGAACCATAAAATACAAGTTGAAACACCACCAGAGGGAGAGTTAAATGTAGAATTATTTTTGTGCAAAAATGGTGAAATGGCAGTGAACCTAATGGCAGGATATGAAATGCATTAAAGAGAGACAAAACAGAGCTCTATGGAAATTTAAAACTGATCTGAAGATGGAAATGGCAATGAGGATTAAAACTGCAGGCAGGAAAAGAAGCTACCCTTTTTATTGGTTCACAATGTTCTCTGCATTCCTGCTGGCAATTATACTCTAGGGTGGCAATCAGTCATCAGGAATATCCGAAAAGAGTAATATCCACTGTAATGGAAGTTATTCCATTCATACTTGTGTGATGAGCCATTTCCATGGTCCAGAATTAATTTCTTCTACATCAAAAGTACTCAAATCATACCACACTAGTGTTTAAGCACAGTGAGACTCATAAACCTTAAGAATGACATTTCAATCACAGTTAAATAAAAGTCAGAGGGAGCTTAAGCTCATTTTTAATATGAGACATATTAACGTTTATTTCAAACACTGGCCTGGATATATTGAAAAGGAATATTCAGCAACGGGAAGTCTATGGAGAGGCCATGTATTTTGTCTTGCGTTATAAGGAGGGGCATATTTAATTTATCAGACTGCTTATTAAAAAAAAAACCAAACCCACTGTTCATTTATTCCTTTTTTTGAATCTCCTTAGCTCTTACCTTCCAGACTCAAATGTAAACCACGTTGAGTCACGTCCATATCTCCTCAAAGAGCTCAGAGGCCACATGACCAGCTTGACCTTGGCATTGTGGATGTCCCAGAGATAGATGTTTTCATGTGTGATCTGCATTGTACATTCCCCATAGATATCTAAATTTGGTGTAGGCATAAGGTATACATTGAATCGTTCTGGAAAAAAACACAAAGTAAGACATCACAGGTTAAAGTAAGATTTTATGGGAAATAAAAATGGAAATAGAAATGAAATAAATTATTAAAACTGAAAAAAAAAAAGAAAAAAGAAAAAAGGTCTTTAGTTCTGATGATCCAGAAATCAAAACCAAATTTTTGGCTTTAACGGAGGTGAGGATCCACTTTTTTACCCTCACACTAAGGTCCATGACTCTTTACAAATCAAAATTCACAATAATGAGAACTCTGACAGAGACTCCTCTCTCAAAGAATAGAACTAAAGGTATCCTTGAAAAATATGTATGTGCAGCCATCACCTCTTGGAAAAGCTGTCCTTGAAATTGCAAATCCAAGTTTACTTGTTGAAGCTTGTAAATAATTACATTCCTTGCGTTCAGTTTCTGTTTATTTGCCAAAGTAATTCATATTTTCAAAATTAATAACAATTTTAATCATCTGTTGCTTTCTTGAAACATCTGATTCAATATGATATATTATTATGGTCATGACATCAATCACTGTCAGCTGCACTTTGCTTGCAAAGTGCACTTATTGCAGTAGGAGGTCAAGGGCATTAATAATTTTCTGAAGTGCCTGAATTGCATGGGATTTAATAAGCAATGCAAAAAAAAAAAAAAAAAAAAAAAAAGGGGAAAAAAAACCAAAACAGGAAAAACCAAAAACCAAGGTGATGTAAAATACCATTAACTCATATGGAAGGAAGTAAATTTTATTAGAAAGAAATTTAAATACAAATGCAATTTTCTTTGAAGAATAACTGATGTTCCTATGAGTTGTTTCTACAAAGGATAAAAAACTGAGTTAAATTTCTGGTTGTACAGTTGGACGTGCCAGCCTATATTTTAACACTACATGCATTGCAATATTAGGGCTTAATAGCATCGTATGGGAGAGAGTGCAGTACATTGACAACTTTCCTGTCACAGTTTTTTTTCATCTTTGAAATGGGTAAAAATGCAAAATGTCAATTCTACTGCCAGAAGGTGTTGACAAAAAAAGGTAAGAACAATTCAAAGTATTACATGAGCAGTGCTTATTCAATAACAATATTAGGAAAATGTTCTTTAGAGGGACAACTGATAGGAAAATTGCCTCCAATTACTTGATAAAGTAAAAAGGATTAAAAGATAAAAAAGGTGGATTAAATATTTTTAATCCACCATTGGAACTGAATTTTCTCACAGTGCCCTAAAATTAGGAAGGAATTTAAATTTAAGTGAGGGAAATTTACTTCAACACTCAAAATTAGCTTCCCGTTCTGTTTGAAATTCAGTATCATAGGCATTATATCTCTAATTTTTAAACATTTGATATATGTATATGTTTCTGACAAAACAGTTAAAATATTGCAAGAGAGTTGATATAAAATATGGTATGAGTGTGTGTGAGTTTGTGTGTGTGTGAATAAAGTGGCAAAAGTTTGAGGAATTAGAGAAAGCAAGGAACTGCTGGCTGAGCAATAAAAATTGCTGCATAGCTATAAGTAAACTTGTCATCCCTAATGTTGTTCTGTTTCAGTCAATTTAATTTTGTCCTATTAATGGCTCCCCAATTTATTCATTCAGTCACAACCTCTTCTCCCAGGCCCAAGTTCTCATTAGTCACACTAATGGGTTTTAGCCCTAAAAGTTTAATTTTATGACTAGGATCCCATGTGTGAAACCCCAGACATTTTGTGAAAGCCTTATGACACACGGCACAAGCAAATTGGCAGAGGCTGCTGAGATCCCTGAGGAGAATTTCCCCAAATGCTCAGAGGAGTGCATGGGGCAGGGGTGCAATGTAATGCCTACTAAACTAAATGGAAGGACTCACACTTGGGAGTAGTGGGTCAAAGACCAAATTGGGAAGGGAATGGTGGTGAACAAGATAACTTTCACTTTGCACTGCAATAATATATATATATATATATGTATATGTATATGCATATGTATATGTATATGTATGTATATGCACCCTTTCAGTATCCATATGTCATTGGGATCATCATGCAGAAATTCCTCACAGGTTTTCAGCTTACTTTTATCATGTATTAGGCTCCAGGTTTGCATTGCTGTGCTGTCAGTTATTGCCACTTCCCTCCTCTATTTGAAAGAAAGATGCAGTAACTGGCCTGTCAGCTCTTTCTCTCTTGCATGACACGAAATAACACAGTGTATCCATGGGGGATGGGGTTACTATGTGAGAATGAAAATCTCTCTCTTTCCCCATCTTCACTGACAGAATGCCTCAGACAGCAGAGAAAATGAAAAGGTACAATTATTTTTTGAAGTTAACATTAAACTGCTGTGTGGAAGACACAAAATACTTCAACTTGCTTTAGATGTTACCAGGTTAGTCATGAAATGCTCAACTTCTCTGATGTGTTTGAGGATATTATTGCATGAAGGGCATTCAGGACATATGGTATCCTCAAACTGTCAGGAGACATTTGCTGACTTTGCATGGGAGGTCAGTGTCTAAGGTGAGATGTCAAGGATTAGAGGAAGTATGTCTGATTAAAGTGAACATCAGCTGCAGGGCAAAACGTAGCACCCTTGGAACCGAATCAAATTGGCAAGAAAAACAAGCACACAAACATATGTGCTGGAGAAAACTGAGGATGGATAGATTTGCTTTTGGAGCAAAACCTATACTTTTGAATAATGGGCAGCTGAGGACATGGAAAGGTGGAGGTACTATTAAAAGGTTTTATTAATTAACATGCAGGGTCGAATTTTTCCATTCTAGAAAATATTTGAGCAGGTATCTAGCTAATAGCAATACAGTCATTCCATCTTTAGTGGCATGTTTTGCCCTTACATTTATCCAGGCAAAAACAAACACTCATCATAGGCCAGATTTGGGAATCCCAGCTGAATTCTGACACCAAATCTTCTGAATGACATTGAATAGGTTATTTTGCTTCTCTTTGGTTCAGATACCATCTGCATAAGAGTAGGATGAGATAGTAACAGTCCATTGGCTAGTAAAACTAGGCAAATAGAAGTTAATAAGGGCCAAGAAAGTAGAGAGATGGAAGAAACTGAACAAGTAGATGAGATATAGTTGGACAAGGTAAGACTAGGGCTGAACAGGCACAATTCCTCAGCATCCAGGATTACTATCCTCCTCCCTTCCCTAAACAGGTGAGAGCAAAGTTCAGGGAGTAGGGGAGTCAGGATGAGAAAAAAATGCTGATATATTGCTACACTTATTATTTCACTCAATGTGACTGCTCTTTCCCATCTCCTTGAATAAGCGGAGCAATGCTTCATCCCACACTCAGTGCATGTAAAGGTGTTTGGCATTTGGGCTTTGGCAAGAATATGACACTTAATAATGCTTTCCAGGGCATAGGAGCACAAGAGTCTTTATGAAAATGAGCATATTGACTGAGACAGACACTTGGCAGCAACTCCAAAATGCTCTCGGCCTTCCAGCTGTACTGGGGGAGCAAAATGATGAGAGCTCAGTGATCCTGATGCTGCCGTTTTATCACTGGATTCCTTTGGTTAAATCATCCCAGCTGGAAAACCGACCAGATGACATTGCAATTGTGCAATCCAGATGCTTGGTTTCATTTCAGCTTTAATGATGGGTAAAAAATTACTTCTAGAAGGTGACAGTCATGTTGGTGGCACCTATATAAATAAGTAGAGGATTTGAAAGCAAATATTCAATTTATATGTGAAAGAAACTCCTCCACCAGTGAGACTTCTCCTGCTGAGCAACTGTGGCTAATTTTCAGGTGGAAAGAGAGCTTAAAGTCTGGAAGGTGCAGCATTTTGTGTTAATTCATATCTCAGGGCTATTAGAATGCTTCCCTTCTGCTGTATGCAGTGAGGAACCAGGATTTCAGAAGAAAGAATTTTTTTCCTTTGCTTATAAATATTCTGCTTTGCATTCATTAAAAATGTAAGCATATCAATAAAACAATAAAAAGGCAGGTAAATACTTCAAATTGTTTCAGTGGTAAGTAGTAAGGTAGAGAAGAATCTGAAGTCTCACCGGATTAACATTAAAACTGAAAACACCTTGCTTTTCTGAATAAAACTGTGTTTCATTTATTTTAAAAAACCCAAAAAACAAACCTATTGTATAAAAATGGATTAAGGATAACAGAAGATGAATAAAAATACATGCAAAGTGCTTTTATGTATTAAAGTACAGATATTCTACAGACCCTAGAAAATGCCCTAAAACAAGTCAGCTCAGTGAATGTAATTACAAAGTCTCTATGCTTTGGCTGTCGTTTGTAATCTCAATATGTAGCACAAAGAAATGCCTCATAATCCTCTTCTGAGGATTCAAGGACGTTGTTCACTATGAAAAGCTGCATTTTTACTAACAAGAATTAATGACTTTCTTGCAATTAAAATCCAGGAAGCAAGACTGCTGTTCCTGTGGAAGGTTTTTAAATAAAAAAGGAAGGTAAAACCAATGAAAGAACAAAAACCTTACAAAGGAAGTAATTTTATTAAATACTAATTTAAATATTAGGCAGGGAGGAAAAGCAAAAATTCAATTATCTTTCAAACTTTTCCAGACTTTGGAAATAAAAATTATGTTTATCATGGAGTAATTTTTTTTTTTTTTAAATAAAGCCTCAAAACACATAATTAAAAAGCCTCATACTGGTATCACAGGATTGAGTTAGGAGTAAATAAGATATAGCAGCAAAGGATGGATCTGGCCTTTTCTTCAGTTTAAAAATTTGCATTTTAACATTTGCCCATTTTCTTCAAGTTTTACATCAAGTTTACAAGTAAAGGTTGATAGAACATGGTTTAGTACAAGAAAAGTTTAATAGAAAATTATTTAGTACGAGTATTCAACTATTTTAGTGCTATTATTTAGTATTTAAAATGGATAGAAATAGAATCTTCATCAAACAGATGCACCTGCTCCTAAAAAGTGAATTGATTAATAGTCTACGCATACTGCTTTTTTAACCAACATTATCTGGAATAGTCTGATTTCTTTTGCATATTAAATATAGTCTGTTATTGTATAGTGTCCATTTGGATGACATCTTTCAAATTGCTTCATTTTATAAAGAATGAAAATAGTGACACATTGGACACACTATCCATTATGAGAATGGAGAAATTCTAGATATGACATCACCTGGGGAGATAAAAATTAAAAAAGAATGCTAAAACCTCCAACTTTGTCATTATGTTTTGGGGTGTATTGCAAATGCTTCCAAATGCATTGAGAGCTGGAAAGGGAGCTTCCAGTTCTTCCAAATGAAGTCAACACTCCACATTCACAACTTCTTCATCTAGCAGCAGCTTGAGAAACCTAAGGATTATGAAATGTGCATGAAAGGATCACAACATGTTGCTTAGAAGACTTGTCAACAGTGTAAGCAGATCCAACTCAGTCCAGATTTTCTTTCATGGAGTTATAACTGTGTATTATTATTTGTCTTATGGTTGCAAATAAAGCTTCACTGCCATTATACTAAATAAATTACCTGAATAGGTACATATTAAATAAATTACCTGAATAAGTATATACTAAATAAATTACCTGAAGTGAGGCCTCTACTGCTTTTGCTTTCATACTATATTTTAATTCTTTAGCAAATAATCTAAAGGAAAATTCATAAATGCTAGAGATCATGTTCAGTGTGAAAAGAAACTTAAACAGAAACAAGGTTGCTGCTATAGGGCTGAGGTACACCAACAAATCACTTAGATTTGCAGGAGAGAGTAGGTAAAATGGTTGGAGAGTAACAGAAGCTTCATTTCACATCTCACTTTAATTGGAATTTGTGCATCATTCCAAGCTAAGCAGCCATTAGTTGTGAGCCTTAAATTTCGAAAGAAAACCACCTAATAGCCATTTTCTGCAGCAGAGTTTACGCAGCAAGACTTGAGGTAATACTTTGGAAAGCGATAATGGAGCTGAAATCCAGTGAGAAGCTTCCTGTTACTGATGTGCTTTGCACAAAAGTAGCTTAGATGTCTTCTCTATCCTTCCTACAAGACACAGCAGCAGAGCCCTCTGCTATAAGCAAAGTAGCTCTACAATTTGCCTCATTTTGCTGTCACCACTGCAGAATTGCTTGATGCTGGAGGCTCAAACAACAGCTCAACTACGCTGAAACAGATCCCGCTGGCGCTTACTGACCAACCCATAGCTATAAAAGAATGCTTCTTTCAGGTTTAGATTTGTATTTCTTTAGATTTCTATTGTCATGTGGCAGAACCGCCTTGTGACTGTACAGCCTTTGCACACCAAACAACAGTTTTGCCAGCTTTTGGAGCAAATTTTTTTTGCAAACCATGTTGTTGAATTCCTGCACAGAGAATCAGGTGTCTTCCCTTCTCAAATCTAAAGCTCATCTCAGAAGGACCACAAGAGTGAGACTGGGGGGATAAACAGGCTCAGAAATAATAAAAAGAGGAATTAAACAAATGAGAGAAACCATGCATATTTTCTTTACCAAATATTTTCTGAAATTTAATTATTTGTGTATAAAAATACAAGTAGCATGCAGCAATTTTAGTAGGCATATACAATAGCAATTCTGAAACATTATTTCCAATGTTGCAAATTGAGGGTAGTGGCTTTGGTTGTCATATACAGGAAAAAAATTACAAATCTACACATCAGAAAGTTAGAGGTTTTTTGAGAGACAGCCAATTTATTTATCTGATATGTTTGCTGAATACCCTTGCAACATTAAAATGTCCTTTAAGAACAAGATTGGGCAAGTAGTTGAATACATGAAGAGCACTGCATATTAAAAATATTATCTCTTGAAAAAGGTAAAGCAGTTCATTAAAAACCCCACCTTATTAGGCTAGTTTTTTCTAGTTCAAAGAGGCATCTTTACCAAATTTTACACATTTCGGAAAATCTTTAGTGAAAAGTGACTCTTTGAAAAAACCTCAGTGGAATGGGATGCAAATAATGCTTAATACACCTGTTCTTCTGGGATTAATGCATTAGCACCTGTTATATCATAGAGATCTGAGCAGTATGACACCATTATTCAATGTCTCTTAGCCTTTGAAAGTGCAAAAAAAAATATCCAAAACTGAAAACCCATTAGCACTATAATATTTATTACAATCTGTGGTTTTGCTCAAACAGTAAGAGATATTTTTTCAGTGTCTGAAAGAAAGCTTTTGTATGGGTCAGGCAACAGAACTTGCATAAAACTGGATGCTGAGGCTGTGAGACTCTGTTACATGTTTTATAATCTGTATTCTCACATCTCTGCTTCAAGTAAGCATTAATAAATTGACTAACTTGAGAGGAATTCTATGAAGTTGACACACTCACAATATGTTTTGAAGAAATGACATTCAAAGGTACAACACTAATATTCAGTTTTTATGTAACACATAAAAATAAAAATTATCCAGAGAGTGACACAGATGTCATTTTCACAAAGAGCCAGATTTTAGATGCTTCATACTCATAGCCATTGTCCATGAATTTTCATTTGTAAAATTAACTTTGACCTTTCAGTTTCAGGTCAACAAAAGCTCAACAAGAACATTTATAAGCAAAAGCTCAGTTGACTTTCAAAAGTTTTTGAGGCATCTTTTGAACTACCTACTGGTTTTGATAGCCTGTGTGCAAAAGCTGTGTATGGGGAAATGTGCAAGAAAATAAACTAAAAATCTGAAATGGTGCAACCCAAATCATTCCACCCTGGAACTAGTCACCTTCTGAATAACACTGTCATGTGGGGAATGACACTGCCAGGTTTACAGGATAAGATAACCAGTGTATACTGAAGGAATGGTTCCATTCAATTGAAGAAATCTGCTATAGGAATTTGAGTGCAACTGCAGGTTCTTGCAGCATAGATAAATGAACAAAATGTCAAATTTCATACCTATAGTAAGAATCTCTGCACTTTTTCCTCCTTCCAAGTTGATTAAAAGACATCCACAACAGAATTTGTTTTGCCTCTGAACAAGACAACTTTGAATTTCAAACATGCTTATTAAAATGCAAAGTTGTGCATCAAGGGGATGAGGATAGGTATCAGAATTACTTGTTTGAGATACTGTAACTAATGATTTAGCAGAGCATACTCGTCAAATATTGGATTATATGTATTCAGTCACTTGTTTTAAAAGAATACAGCTAATGATACCCTCCATGCATTATTATTCATGTGATTTGTACAACAAATACATGCTTTGCCCCTTTGTTTCCTTTCATTTATTTACTTAGAACAATAAAAATGCTAATTATGTTCATATATGCCAGTTGGTAACACTGCAATTAATTTCTAGACTAAGGCAATTGAATCAAGACTAGTTCATACAACAGAACTAATATATGCCTCCTGGAGGTCATGTGTATCTAACTGGATCTCTTTCGGGAACATGATAAAATGTAATATTTTCCATCTATGTCCAAAAGCTGCTGGAGATGAATTACATGAATTCACTGCAGAAAGAGCTTGACGAATTTCAAACTACTTTTCTGTTCACATCCCAGGCTTTTTGATGAGGTTTATTTCCTTTCACATTTGTGAAAGACCTCCACCTGTTCACACAGTTCTCTCTTCAGTAGCATGCAGATGAGTTTTACACCTATAGCCTATGAACATGTAGCAGATGGGGTGCTTTGAGTGCTGTCTGATCATTATCACTTTCCTACAACATTAGTAGCTCTCCCTTTGTTAAGTAGTTTGAGACTACAAATTGAATTCTGTGTCTCATAGCAGGTAAACAACTTTATGAACATTTGAACTTCTTTTAAATCCCATTTCAACATGTCTGCTTTTTGAACAGAATTCCTTAAAGATTTCTTTATATTTCATGCTGTGTGCTATTAGGTTCAGAGAAATAATATAATGAGTATAGTGCCGTACATTCTATAATTTAATTACGTAATTTTGTTTATAATGACAGTTGGCTTGATATTTTATGACCATTGAGGCAGTGTGTGTTATTACTTTGTTGAAAGCTATTGGATCTTATAGAAGCATCAAGACAGTAATAATCATTGAGAGCTGTAATTTAGGGAGGACTAAATGAGCACATTTTGTGTTGCCCTCGTGTTCATTAATAGGAATTAAATGACAGAGTAATCATAGATTTTCTTTTGTTATTGCCTATTCCATCCACTAGCATTCTTCCTGCATGTATCTAATCCAAACAGCCTTTAGATGAAGACTTACAACTCAGGCTTAGTGCTGACTAACATCTGTCACTGCCCTTTCCACCCATATTTGACAGCATTTAGATGATCCTGACTTCAATATTCAAGAGAGGTAGGAGTTTAAAGCAAATATGTGTTTTGTATCCAAATTGCTGTTGGTATGTTCATCACTGCCCTTAAAAAGCTGCCAAACAACAGCTGCTGCTTTATTCCTCTGCACAGAAGCCATCATTTCCAGAAACAGAAGGGTCATGGCCACCATTTCCCATGACAGGGAAATCTGAACACAATGAAGACACAAACTCACTCTATATGTATTATTTGGCATGGAATTTAATAATCTTTATTTGTAAAAATAATATTAATAGGCTTGAGCTTCAAAAGCACATCCAAATGTTTATTTACTAATGATGTGCTTCCAGCTACTAGCAAAAGTCCTCACAACAACAGGCACAAGAAATGGGATATCACCTAAGAATGGATGTAGGAGTAAATAAAAAGTTACTTACCATTTTGTTCTCTCTGGACTCCAGCAGCAAGCAAATCTGGCTCCCCAAGACTTATATCATTGAGCCTGGCCCCCAGACATTCCATGCAAAGATGCTTGCACCACTCCTCTGCCTCTAGTTCTGAGGAAACAGAAAGAAATCCATTCATGTTGATATTTTAAAAAGAAAAGAAAAAAAAAAGGCATAAAGTTAAATCAATACTTTCTTGCTGACAAGGTTTATCACAATATGTTTGTGTTGAAACGTGAGTAATTAGCATAAAGTCCCACAATAATTTCTTTGCCTCAATTTATGAACTTTTGAAAAGGGTTACACTTTTGGGACTGCAGCTCCCATCCTCAAATTTGAGGATAGGAGGTGGAGCTAACAAAGAAGAGGAACAGTGAATTTTCAAGGCATTGTATTTCTAGTGGGCCCTCTTGAAAGAAAAAATGCAATTTAGAAAAACTTAATATATAATAGCTGAATTATTCTTTACTGCATTCTAGACAAATCTGAACTCTTAAGGTAATTTCTTTTTCTAAAGGCGCTAAAGCATTTTTCTAAGAGCAAAGGAAAAATAGTTATAAAACGCACTTCAAATGCCAAACTTTTCTCTCTGCTGTAGTGAAAGACCATGCCTGCCAAGGTATTGTGAATAATTAATTTCTCCAGTTCTGTTCACCTTCTTGTGATCTCAGGGCAACTTGGGCATTAGTTGAAACATTTATAAGAAGATCCAAAATCTCCCAGTCCTTTCTGAGTTGACTCTCCCATTGACACAATATGAGAGCTCTGTATCTGCCAGTCCACCAAAATGTGGATTCCACAAGGCACAATTCCCACACACAACACAACATCTTCCAATTCAACTTCAGCTTCAACCTATCCACTTCCCAAATGTAACATTGTGAAATCCCTGGCATTGGTCAAACATATATCATCCCAAGGTGGAGCTAACACAGTGTGAAACTACAACCAAGAAAAATCATGCTACGACCCTGCCTGTCTTTTATTTGCAGGAAAGACTTCACCTAAGGGAGAGTTCCTGGAGAGCAGGCTCAGCACCATGCACTCACTGAGCATCCATGGTCACAGTCAGTGTCTACCTGATCATATTCAACAGTGAGGGATTACAGTAATCTAGAAATGCTTGCATTAAACTGCCAGTTTTTCCAGTCCTTTTACTGGGGACATTAGGAAAATAATTTTGTGACAATCTCTCCAATATACTGCTGAAACTGGGAGAGAGAAAAATTCTGCATGCAAGCCCCAAAGCAGTTAGTGATGATGAATCATTGGAATTAGTGAGATTTTTTTATGAGAAAAACTCCTCTAAGCCTAATTGGTACAGTCCTCAAATCCTTGCCTGGTTAGACATAGATCTCATAGAAACATTTGCTGGACAAGAAAGGGAGACAGGCACACAGTTCCAGGTCTTCAAGAACCTTTTCATACCTTCTTTTGTTCAGCATCTTGAATAATCCAGGAACAGATCCATACAGTTCCTGAGTTATTCTGGCTATCAGCTGACTAAGTTCCCAGTCCAACAGCTGAAATAACAGAGCCTATTTTGGAATTTTTGAGAACCAAATATAGTTGTTGTCACAAGATTTTGGGGGTGCTTCTTCAGAGTGTTGTGAGGAAAGTGGTGTCCCTTAACCCTTCCTGCTTTTTTGCAGTCTTTTTCTCAGGATACAGATTCCCAAAGTTGATCTTCTCATAACATCCTCACCTTCTAGTGGTAAGAGACAGAACATTATGTCAGTAACATACAGATGACATTTAGCTTCAGAGGTGAAAAGAAATACTGAGGTAACAGTGTTTTTTCAACACTGCTATGGATGCATCCTCCCCGATGAAAGTAAGGAGAGGACAGGCTTGTCTCTAGACAGCAGTAAATTTTTACAGCTTTTAAAGAAAGAAGATGAGTTTGTTCAAACACCTACTTCCAAAATTATTCTACTCATACATGAAGCAATTTCCCGTATATTTTCCCTTCCCCTCTTTCAGCACTTGCCATTTCCTTGGATACTTGCGAGGTCCTTTGAACTGAAGCCACACCTTATAAATCCCACTTTCCCATGGAGAGGGTTTCATGCCAGGGACATAGATGACAGAACTGGACCCCAAGCCACACTGCCCTATTCTGGCAGCATGTGGATGAGGCATGGGAGCAGGGCACCAGAACACAGGTAAGAGAGTTGAAGCGCCATTGAGTCACCCAACATCTGCTTCCAGTTATAGATAAAGGCAGGGCAGTCAATGGGTGAAGCTGGTAGCACAAAGGTGACAGTGCAAATCTCAGCAAGTGCTCCCATGAGTTTTTTTTTTGCTTCTATTCTGCCTCAACTGTGTCACAGAACAATATATATGCTGACAGAATGCATAGCTCTATATAAAGCCTGCAATTTTTCCTGGAGTGTGTCCAGGATATAACATTTTATGTATTTTACAAAATCTTCATTTTATTACTTTTTTCCATTATGCTTGCACCCAGACTGAAAGGGCTTGTACTGTTAATGTAGAATGAGATGATGGTAAACAAACATTTATCTAACCTTTCTAATATTACAAATATCTGAGAAGAAAGTGAAACACACTGGTAATCCCATAAATCCAGTTTAACATCAATATATATTCAAAAAAGGACTCCTGTAAAAGCTACAAATTCAATTTATATGTATTCTCACACCAAATTACCAGTAGATGTTTTTGGAAACAAACAAACAAATGAAGTGCTCTAGGAAGCTGTTTCTTCTATGTGTCCTTATTTTGTCTCCACAATCTAGTTACTAATCTCTTTTACAGGAACATCTAGGTCTTGAAAGTTTGGATGCAGAAACCTCCTTTCAGAGTGTTCAGCTGGCAGTTTATTTCAAGCTGCTGCCTTATTGCTGCCAGACACTGATGACTGGGCCCAGATTAGACCATTCTCCAACTGCCATACAGAAGAAACTTATCTTGGTACGAGCGTTATAAGATCATGGCTATATTTTGCAAAGTGTAGGCTCTGGCATGCATTGTACTGCTGCATAACTCAAAATTTCTGTCTTACAGAAATGATTGACTTGATGCTATGGGAAATATAGTTTCAATGCAGAACTGAAATATCTGCCCACAGAACTGTGAGGATTTGTGTCGGCTGTCAGAAGAATCATTGTTATCTACAAATGTGTCTGGAAGGTCAAGGGTATGAAGGTAGTGTATGAGTTAGTCCTGCCTAATGCATTCTGATAGCTATTGCTTACTTGCAGGGAATTGCCTTCAACCTTTTCCTTGATGGACATGTGAAACTTTTTTTTTAGGAGCAGGTGAGTTACTTTTCAAAACCAAACCCTTGATTCTCCTTTCACCATGTGCATCAATAAAGCAACCTACCATTCTTTTGTAAAATGTCTGTGGAATATCTTGTGTCTCTGGGTAACAAATCAAATACTATTTATGATACAAAAAATTATTTACTATAATTTACAGCAAATAAATGTGTCATGACAGCAATCTTTAAGAATGCCATGTCAGAAAACAGAGATATCTCAGTTACTTCTTTATTTTGATTACATGCATATACTGAAATGGATGAAATATTATAGTGGAACCAAGTAATAAAAAAGTGTCAGCAAAATTGTCCTCTTTAATGCATGTAGATTAGATTTATTGGTGGTAAATGCAGAGTTTTTAGTCGTAACTGGTACTTGTCACTGAAAAATTTATTTTCCTCTTAAGCTAACTGAATTCCTGGACTGAATGATAAATTGTAAAGCATGTTTTCACAGCTATAAATAAAATCAAAATACCTGCATTTTTATCTTTACTGTTATTTAATTATAAAATTCTACAATACAAATCTCATGAGCTGAGATAAAATGCAAAGAGATGGGCGACCTTAAATAGGCACTGTTTACTGCACGAGAAACATTACTGGGAACAAATTTGTAAGCTTGCTACTCAACTTGCTATTGGCAATGTTTTCCTGCAGCTGATCTGAGTTCTAGGTCATGCCTGAGGCTATGTGTCATTGCTGCTTCAGTTCCCAGGTGATTACAGCGGTGCTGCTGTACCTAGTCTGACCACTGTCTTGGACATAGGTGATACCACAGGATGATGTTGGTTTGCTGATAAAATATCAGTGATGAAATAATGTCAGCAAATTGTGTCAGAGATAGGAATTTGTCATAGTAAAAGTGTTCTTCTGCTACTTACACTTTAAAAGAAATCATTATACATGACATTCTCTACTGAAAGGGGGTGAGTGGCAATGAAACATAAAATGGGCTCATTTCCAATTCACTGTCCACAGAAACCCTCTAGATCTCTTTCTATCTGGCCTCCAGATCCTCTAGATCTCTAAGGCTAGAGGAGAGATTGTTCTCACACTCCTAACTTAGGAACCATTTTGTGTGTGGACTTAACCAAACACCTTCTGAATCCTGGTAACGTCATGTTCTTTCACATTTTCCTTGTGTTCACACGGCACAATCCTACAGCAGCATTCCATCTCCCACCACCACAAGTGGCCAGCACAGTGGGATGCCTCTAGGCTGAGATAAAGCCCTGAAGTGCTGACCCCTCCTGCTCAGTCCAGTGCCCTACATTTTGGGAGATCCACTCCATCACTATAAGCATCAGTTTATTGAATTTGTAAATAATAGGGCTCAGTTTATATGCACCTCCTAGGCCTCTTCCCCTTCTCATGCAGCCCACAGAAAGTGATGTGGTTAAGAATTTAGGCTGGAAATAGCATGTGTACTATATTAGAGGGGGATAACAAACATAGCCCTTGTGCAAATTAAAAGACCTCACTTACATCTCCATGTTTTACCTGATGTCAAACAGTATAAATCTGAAATGTTAGTTTCTTATTTTCTGGAACATTTTTATGTATTTGCTGTACAAATTGTTTAGCTCTTCCTTCTAAATGATGTCTATAAGAGGCATAAATCCAACTAAATATTGTTACCCTGAATGAAACTGGAGGATCTTTGCTGGCTAGATTAGTAGGATTGAGACCTGATATTCTCTACCAAGAAAGAAAGATGATACTGAAAAATGTGGCAGTTTATCTCTTATAAAAATCACTCAGGCTTAATTAGAAGTTAATAAGAAAAAATATTATAGAATTCCCACAGGACTGATGTGCTATTATACTGTACCACATAAAATATATGAAGCAACTTAATCTTATTTTTTTCATTAGCAAATAATACTATTGCCTGCAGGCATGTAATTTCTTATCAAAATCAAAAATACCTTAAAAACATCTATCCTTTATCAGGATATAGATCATCCTTTGATGATTTGAAAATAATTTGATTTTATAAATATTTAAAATATGTTATCTAACCATGACTCTGTTACTTCGGGTACTTTTACTTGAGCACATCACACACACTCAAACACAGATACAAATCTGAAGCAAGGTGGCTATTTCATATCTTTGCCCAGAGGAACAGAGGGATAGAGCTTATTTTGTATAATAATGTACTACTGATTAACACTGCCTATGCATGAATTTGGCAAATTTTCATTAAGTGATAGCTGAGAAGCAAGGAAGGGGACATACATTCTATTTATTTTGAAAGAAGAGAAAATCACTCTGTATGTGGACTAAAACTTGTTTTTAAGCAGAAAGGAACAGAGATAATGAGCTGCAACTCCGAGAGCAACCGGTTTATTAAAATTATTTTTTTATTGACCAACTATATTTGAAGGTATTTTATGACATGTGAGACTCATATATAGAATTTTTCCTCGTGTTTCAAATAATAATACTACTTCTAAGGAAACTTTCTCGTATTTTTCTTGAATGGTGACTATTGAATATTTCACCTGGAGTAAAGTGTTTTGCTATTACTTAAGTGTAAATCATTGAACCACAAGACAAAGGAAAGTTATATATGTAAAACCACATACACTGTTAAATGATATTAACTCACTGAAAATGCTACATATTCTAGCAGTGGCAAAACATGTTAAAGGAAGCCTGAAAATATTCTTTGGGAATACTCTTGGTGAGTCCAGTTCCTAAAGAACTTGCCATTTCCACATTTTAATACGATAACACCCTTACTGTTGAATGAATAACAGCTATTAAAAATCATGCATATTTTTGATTATACCATTAGTTTGAAGACACACCATTCATTTGAGCATTATTTTTTTTTCCTTGAACAAATACTGAAAATGCATTAATCAAGATAAATGAAAATTACAAAATATGAACATATTCTGTAACTTTATACTTTATCCATTGGTATTTTGCTAATGCAAAAGTGCATTTTGCTAATGCACTTTTTTTTTAAGTGAGGGAAGATAAGTACTATACAAAGTACAAAAAGAAACTTTCATTTCCCAATTATTTGCTATTTTAAACTTGAGTTGGCATAAGGGAAGTACACTTAATTGCAATAATTACCAAAGGACATTTATTAGCTTTTAAAACTCTTATTTCTGCCACACTTATCTGGAGATGCAAGATTTATCAAGAACGGGATTCTGATAATTAATCTAATTATGTACTTGTGTTTGCAAATAGCCAGCTGTATATGTCTGTATTTATTAAGATATATCAAAGCTGACATTTTCATGAAAATACCCCATTTGTTTCTGCAGGTCTGATAAGAAGTTTCATATAATCAGCACTCAGCTACTAGTCTGTCTATTGTCTTGTCTATAATAGAAACATGCACAGTGTTAAGTCAATCATTTTGAAGGCAAAAAAGTATTTTAAAAGATTTGTCATATTGATGTAACTGTCCATTAAACTCTTGCCCATTAAAGCAGCAAGAAGCAAAGTTCTCCATGTGCAATGCTGCTTGAGAAAGTAGTTTTCATACAGAAACAGAACTCTGACAACTTGTTTGAAAAATGGAGAGTATATGGGAAAACGAATAGGCTACAAGGAAGGAATTTCCTTTGCTCCATACTACTGCTAATGTAACTATAGGAAATTTGTCTTCCTTCTTTTTCTTCATGAAAATGGCAATTTCTGCTATTAAAAAGAAGTGTGTATCACCTTAGTCTGTGATTAGTCCTACAGAAATGAATGATGCCATTCCAGGAAGAAAATGTGATTCAGTGGATAAATTAGTCCTTGGGGGTAGATTTATTAAGTAGTCTTAAAAATTATGTATTCTACTTCATGCTGGAGACTAGTGGCTCTCATTATACCACAAATGTTTATCAAGTGTTAGTAAGTCCAACAGACCAACAGTGAGCCAACATCATTACCCAAAAATATGCCTGGCAAAATTTCACTCTCAATTTAAACTTTCTTTAACTTTCAAACTTTCTTTAAAGTGGAAAGAAAGAATTATGAAAACCTGCCTAAACATAGAAGAAACATTTACATTCTGTCTGAAACTAATGGGCCAGTAACAAGAATCTGACATGGGAATTATACAGTTCCCTAGGAATGTCAATTCATACCTGTTTCAACTGTTATTAATGTTAAATTGCAATGGCATGAAAGTGAAATAACCTCAGGCAGCATGTCAGTAGTGGGAAGGGCATAAACACCATCAGTCAAGTGTCCAAAAAAGGGTCTGTCACCAGGAACACAACACAAAGTGGATGCTTTCACATCAACTTTTGCTGCTACCCCATTACTGGCAGTCAGCAATAGCCCTTTTCTATCTTAAAAATTGGTAGTATTTCAGATTTAGTCTACTCCCACAGCATTTTTATTCCTCTTGGGAAAGTTATAGTGCTGGTTTTTAAATGAATGGGAAATTTAATACCTTCTGTGCAAATGTAAAGTATGCCTCCTTTCCATTTTCAAGAGTTTATGTTATGGTCTAGTAAAAGAATCCAATACCCAAATAAACAGGTACAAATTCCAGGGTTCATTTCACTTTTCTTTTTCAATATGTTAAATATCCAGTTTTATTTTGGAAGTACTGGCAAATTTTGTCACTTGAAGATCAGAAATATTGTTAGATTAGATAAATAATTTTAAGAGTATTAGTTTCCTTTACAAAATCAATGTGAAAAGGACTATTTTCAATAAACAGAAGAAAAACTGCATACTATTTCCACTACATGCTTCATTGCCCTTATGCCTTTGAACATATGACTTTCAGTCCAGCCATCTGAATATATTCTGCATTAAATCAGTAGGAGCAGACAGTAACTAACACACTTGGATGTTTTTGCAATCTCCCTTTTCTATGGCCAAACACGCCTAATTAAAGCAATACCTCAAGCTATGAATATTTAAGATTCATTAAAAGTTGTGCAATTTTGGTTGAGCACAGAGGGCAGTGTTATTGTTGCCCTCTTCTAATGTAAAGAGGTTAGGAATTTGTTCCTGCATGGTACTACACATGACTTTCATAATAACAAACCTCCTGAAAGAATTCCTTTTTTTCTTTCTGTGTCCAATAAATGCAAAAATTTTCCCCCAAACTCTATTGTTTTGAAGATGTGAGTCCTTGCTACTATGACAGTCAAGAAGGTTTTTATGGCATTGGAAGTGTAAAGAAACTCATTGAAAGCAATTACTGACTGAATTCATCTGTAAGATCATAATGCAGTATGTGCTCTACTTGATTCTCAGTTGCATAAAACTTTACTCTGAGGCAGAACAAAGTATTAGCTCAAAATGACTCTGTGTCTTCCACTGTATTCTTGGGGGTTTTTAATGTGGTGTTACTGCAAAGAAATAAATCTTAAAAGTTCATAGTCTGGAGTTAGTACCAAAGGAAATATAATTAGAAAAGTCTTTCTCAAATTTCACATCTACAGAATTTAAACCCAAAGGGGATTACTTCTTCATTATCAATTTCTTACTCTCATTTTAAACTTGTATCTTTTATTCCCAGTATAAAGTGGAGTTCTGCATTTGATACATGTAAACATTATTTAAATTAGAGAATATTTAATGAAAAGAGACATTCTTTGAATGTTTATGAAAGTTCAGGCTTTCCAATCAGGTAAAACCTCCTGTAAACAACAGTCTTCTAAAAAAATTTGTATCTGAAATATTTTTGATTACTGGGTATTTACTATATACCACTGAGATCTCTACATCATGATCAGTAAGAGACACAAATGACTACCTGAGAAGATACAGTTGCTTGAAGCTGAAACTCCTAATCCATACTTTCATTACATTAATAGGACATTTTTTCTTTTTCTTTTTTAATTCAGTAGACTTCTAAGATTCAGAACAGAAAAACCATGTTGCTGAACCAGAAAAACAGTAAATAGATCCATCTTCAATTATGTGCCATTTTTCTCCAAGAAAATAAGTTGTGATGAATGCAATCTTACAAAAAGCACCAAGATTAAATCATTGGAAACTTCAAGAGCTCTGCTGAAATGGTTTAAGGCATGTTAACTGGAGACTTACAGATGAAAGATCATTTTATTTAAAATCTTTCATCTTTATTTAAGGGTAAACAACTCACCATGAAAGTATAAAAACTGTTTAAATTTAATATTTTGATCCGTACAAACCAAGAACTGCAGCAAAGGATTAGGATTTAGGTTTGTAAATCAGAGGGGCTGATTACAGTGAGAAACAGCATTTACAGAAGATGTAGCTGTAATTAATGCACACTGATGATCAACTGCCCACTAACAGCTTACTTGTGAAGTGAATTTTAGGCACACACACAACTAGAGGGGAGGGGAAGGGTTATCCTTTCCTTTAAAGAGGAGATGAAGTCATACACAGACAAAGACTGGTATCCTGTGCTCCTTACTGAGACTCTAAGCAAAAGATTCCAATTTTTCATGACTTAGGTTAAATTCAAATCCATGGCTGATACCTTTTAGTGGAGAAAGCAATCCAGAAAATTCTACAGAGAAATGAGTTTTAATGGTAGGGATGAGAAAATTGATCACTGTCATTTGAAAAGGAGTTACTCAGCACCATCAGCACATTTAACTGATGGGCAAAATTATAATTCTTATGCTGCCATATGCCTTTCCTATTTTCTGCATTAATGATTTTAAACGAGAAAATGGCTGACTTAAATGTTGTTCTTCCTTCTGCTTGGAGTGGCCTCCTCCAAAGTTCCACTGCCTTAAAAAAAAAGAAAAAAAGTGCCTCGATTTTGTGGTGAGTGTGAGCAGGGGTTTATTAATTTAATCAAAACAAATAAGTATGACTTAGGGTTTTTTTTCCTGGATCACAGTGTTACAATGAGATTATAATAACAAGCAAGTAATAAAGAGAAACTATATACATAATTCTGTCCTTTTTTTTGTTCTTGAATTGGATAAAGGCAGGAAGACAATTATTATTCTTTACATTTTCACAATAAAACCTAACATGTGCCTTTGCATAGAATCATGATAACATATATAATTAAGGAATCAGTTTCCATGCCCAAAACTAGTATTGCAATATAATAGATTGAAGCATGACTGAAAAAAACTTGTTATACAATGACAGTGACATTTTGGAGAAGTAACGCTTTACTGAGCTAGAAAGAGAGAAACCTTTTCTTTTTACATCAGAAAAAACTGACCACTTCATTTACTCCCTTGATTTGATCCCTCATGAAGCCCAAAGTTTATGTCCATAAATACATGTATAAGGTAAAGTACAAACTCCCAAATCTGAATAAAGATTTTTACAAATATGCTACCTACAGTTATAAATCTGTAGTTTTTCCATCATGACCTCCACTAAAGAAAGCATTCATAATACCCTTTAGAATTCAAAATAGCCTTCATCAACATACATACAAATTTTCACATGCTGTCAGCTATTTGATTCACAAAGTAGATTATAATTATAGCTGTGACAACCTTAAAAAAATAAAATTACTTAAAATCTCATAATTCATGGGCTTCCACCATTTTCTTAACTTAGCAGGCATGCAGTGACAAACTGCCTATAACGTGAATCAACATAATAACATGCAGAAACATACAGCTCTCCTTCCAACTTCTTCCTCCTCACATTTCTCCTACCATGATCATAGACTTTATAAATTAGCCTTTAGATATTAAGATGTCAAGCCTTTTTACTTAGATTGCTGTCTTACAATATAAATTCTTATTATAATCATGTCTACATTTTAATTAAAATTACACATATTGATAGGATATGAACCCAAGGATATATCCAGACATCAAGAAATGCATAGAAGGGCATTGCATTTGAAGGACTAGTTAATGACACATATGATTTTTAGAGTTTCTTTCCAGCTGGTTCTTAACCATAGTAAACTATATCTTCATCTAAATCATATTTGTACAGACAAATAATAAACACTTCCCAGAAATAATAAACTTTTCCAGTAAGAACAGGATGATTGTCAATATGAAATGCCATATGAGAAGAAAACCATTTATACCCAGCACACACTGGAAATATTGTCAGGCAAACATAAGGTAGGGGTTAGGTACATATCTGAATATTGCTGATTTCTACCTTGTTGCTGGTGAGGATGATGATACAGCAGCAAGGACAGCATTTATTAGCAGGACAGTACTGCTGTATTCAGTGACATATGCTAGGAACATTGCTTCTTGCATCACACAGATGTCATGGACTTTTAGTTGTACTAAACTTGGAAAAGATTCACACTGTCACTGAGAAGCAAATTTTTGGAATTACATTGGCTTTTTCAGTTTCCTGCATTAATACATTTCCATCATTAGAGAAACAAGCAGAGATAAATGTCAGGCTGTCTATTTAATTCCATTCTTATTTTTTCAGCAAGGTGATTGCAAGCTATAGCAAGGTTTAGGCTAACCTCCTTAAAAATGTGAACAAACTTACCATGGTATTATTGTTGATGTTTAAAATATAGAGCAGAACTACATAGTAAGATATTTTACCATTCTTACTGGATTCATTTTTATAGAAACATACTTAACACATTTCTGTCATCCTAGACAGGTTAACTTAATAATCTAGAGGCTTGTCTATTAGCACATTCAAATTATCTTTAATTTTACATTTACTAGACATAGTTATTTCATAAACCTACAGCAAATTCTCTGATTTGGTTATTTGAATGTTTAGGTCCAGTCAAAATTATCAGTAACAGATGTAATATTGACTTCATGTTTTATTTATGGAATATAAACTTCAGACACAGGATTCATTTTTTTTCCCCCTTGAAACTGAAACCAAGTGCTAAACTACTGAGAGGTTTGACCAGTGAAGAACTTTGTCTAGAGACAGCCAAATTCACACTATCACTGAGCAAGTACCATTCTGAAATGGAGTTGATTGTTTTCCAACAGCACTCCAAAGGGCTACCTTTGGAGGATACGTTATAAAGTAATTCCCATTTATGAAACAGAGATAATTTATTTTAGTGAGCCATTTTTCTTATTTAGAAAGTCATTAAATGGTCTTAATGCCCTTTTTCACTTCACTAATTCTAAACTTGCTCAATTTTTCTTCCAGCCAATAGGGTTATGATTTTGTCTTAAATATAAGAATATTTTAAAATATGTTTAGTTTATAAACAAATGATTATTTATAATTGACCAGTTAATATTATTTCATCATTAGGAAAATAACAATAATATGTATGTATTTTAACTTTAAAACTATGCAGATTTTTAAGGAAAGGCTTGGGTTTAAAAACAAACAAGGAACTTTAGATCAGTTTTTAAAACTTTGTCTTACATGATCGTGAAAATGCAGGCTAAATACTCCTTAATGCTATCCAATAAAATTATAGTCTCACAAGAGCTACTAGTAATTTTATGTTGCTGGATTTAAAAAAAATCATTGTAAAATTAATTCCACATACAGATCCTTTTTTCTTGAAAAAAAAAGAAATCTCCCACACTTTCAAAATGTACAGCTGTCCTGAAAGTTAATAGATCTAATGTTCTATCCTTAAGAAGCAGACCAAGATTCCTCATAATTTCAGTTAATATGGAGATTTCACTTCAAAGTAAAGCTCTAATCTTCCTAAGACATTAGAGGACTAGTACATGTCATATAAATTTTACTGAATATGAATCTTAACCCTCTAACATATGCCAGAACAACTATATGAATGTGTTAGTAACATACTTGGACACATTTGAAATTATTTGCATTACTTTTGTGAACAAAATTGTTGATTCTGACTTTAGTATGGCATGAAGTGAGTGATTGGTCAATTTGAATTAAGAAATAAAGAACTCCATCTAATATGAAGCAACCTTAAACCTGCTTGATTTGTAGTGGAAACTGTCCCAATAGATGTTCATCAAAACTCATCAAACAGGATTGCAAGTTTGATCCACCAAACACCTGCAAAACTCAAACCCAATATGATGTTTATTTTGTCTTCTGGAACACTTACAAATTGATAAAAACTGAATCTAAAGTAAAATGCAAAAAAGTCTTCAAATCAGAACACACATTTTCTCTATTATTATATAAATTTTTCATACCAATTGTAGCTGTTTCAACACGGGGGAAATTAATATATTTGTCATCATTAACATCTTACTTGCCTTATTTTCACATTAATACACTATTTTATAAGTTTGAAAACAAAATGAGAAACCGAGCTAACTAAATGGCTAAACGCTCAAAGGCAGCAACAGCTTCTCTATGAATGTTTGCCACTGAATAATTTCAGTTTTAACCTCAGATTTTGCAAGAAAGATTTAGAAGCAGTTTGAAGCAGCTGAAATAATTTAAAACTTTAAATGGAGACCTGCTTTAGAAAATGTATTGGAAAAAAAGAAAGCTGTTTTTAAAGCAAACAGGATAATTTATCTGTATGGATTTTGAAAACATTGTATGAATGTACTTGAACTGCAATTACAGAAAACACACTCTTATTTTCCTCCTTCATTGTAATCTTCTTATAGAGAAGGCTGAATTGCATTAAATGCCATACTGATTTGAAGAAAAGCAACATATTTGGGGCACTTTTTAAAGCCCTTTAAAACTACATTAAGCACCAATTATGACTGATATATTGGGATTATTTAATTAAATTTCTTTGCACAACTGTAGGATAATTTGCTTCTTGGCCTTATTTAAAATAAGAACCTCAAGAATTTAAGGCTGAATGTCCCAAATTGACTCATACAGTAAAATGACTACAGGAAATAATTTTTATTTATTTACCAGGGAAAAGGACAAGTCCTGTCTGAGAAATTTATTGCCGTCTTGCTTGGAACTGACACCCAGGATCATCAATTACTGTAAAGAGAGGAATCTCAGCTGTCTGGGAATACACTAGTTAGTAACTGGAATATCTGCAACTGGTGTACTGGTGATTCATTTGCATATCTACCATATCCGTGGCAGTCTTTTAAAATATAGAAGTGTACAACTTGAATTATTGAAATTCGGAGTTATTTCTACCTAAAATTAATTTACTTATGTTCTTAAAAGTAAGTCATAGTTTAATATGTTTTCCCATTAAATATTGGCAGAGAGATTAAAAAACTGAATGGGTTGTGACAATGCATTAAGCAGCTTTGCTCTGCAGGTATAAAAACTGGGAGAGCTCTAGAAAAATCTTACAAGAGTCACATAAAACCTTGTCTTTGCCTATCACTACATACCTGCAGCAGTCCAACACATGGTTCAGTCTTAAAATTGCTTTGGTTCTCAACAACTAGACAGCAGTGAAATGCCAATGTAGAAGCTTTACTGATCACCCTGGCTGCAGTGGCCATTCTGATTGCTCAGCAGCCCATGGGGCTGTGCTAAAGCTGACTCCACTTCAGGTTGGGGCAAGCTCTCAAAATGTTATGGAGATGGATGGACAGTCAACACCGAATGCTTACCTTTAGTTTGTTTGGTTATGGTCTGGTTTGATTTTTTTGAATGTATGCAAATTTTCCCAAGGTTTCCATGCCTAGACTCCATGTGAAATAGAATATCCAATGCTGAATACATGGTCAAGTGCACATAAGTAGCACACAAAAATTTCTATGCTCTTTTACACACACTACTCTTCTCAGGTTGCTTTTATTCAGTGACAAAAGTGTTTCAAAAGACCTGAAACAGTTAACTTGCCAACAGCCCCATATACTTTACCCACCATAAGTAGCCAAATGTAATGCAAGCTGAATAGTGACAGAGAAAGAAAAATAGATTGTGTGTTTTAGGTTTGGAGCAGTAAATTATCATGTTCTTCACTAAACTCTCCCCAGGCTCAGCCAACCATACATCATTTGTCAATACTTCAAACTCAATCTATAAATTAAAGCCATGATTTTTGTGCTGTCACTAAATGTATGCTGTTCTCAGGAGAGGTCAGAAACTGCAGAAATCATCTAATTTTATGATTTGATACATATTCACAAATCCCAGGAGATCTGACCTATATTCCAAGTAGATGATCAGAAGTCTTTTTATCTCAGCTGATACCTGGATTCCACTCTAGTGTTAGCAAACTTGTGGACATCAAATGGGGTTTTACACAAATCCTGCAGGGAAAGGAGTAGAAATATGCCCAAACACAATAGCTATGAGTTAAGTAATTGTATCTTTTATTAGCTTCAGATAAATTTTTTAAGTGGGAAAAAAAAAGTGGAAAAAAGGAAACAGTCTAGAATTTCACCATCTATGTTTGTCTCCACTGGCATATTAGTACCAAGTCAGTAAGGGCCCATACCAGCAGTTTCCAGAAGAGAAGACTGAAAGGATTAGGAGAGAGAGTGAGTGATAACCTAAGTAAACAGGTACATTAAAAACCTGAGAGCCTTAGTACTGCTGGCCCCAGTAATAAAGAAAAAAACCCAAGAAGGAATGATGGAAGGCAGGAGAAAAGAAAGAAAGAACAGAAAGAAAGAAAAGAAAAGAAGGAAGGAAGGAAGGAAGGAAGTGGCGGAAGGAAGGAAGTGGCGGAAGGAAGGAAGTGGCGGAAGGAAGTGGCGGAAGGAAGTGGCGGAAGGAAGGAAGTGGCGGAAGGAAGGAAGTGGCGGAAGGAAGGAAGTGGCAGAAGGAAGGGGCGGAAGGAAGTGGCGGAAGGAAGTGGCGGAAGGAAGGAAGTGGCGGAAGGAAGTGGCGGAAGGAAGTGGCGGAAGGAAGGAAGGAAGTGGCGGAAGGAAGGAAGGAAGGAAGTGGCGGAAGGAAGTGGCGGAAGGAAGTGGCGGAAGGAAGGAAGGAAGGAAGTGGCGGAAGGAAGGAAGTGGCGGAAGGAAGTGGCGGAAGGAAGTGGCGGAAGGAAGGAAGGAAGGAAGGAAGGAAGGAAGGAAGGAAGGAAGGAAGGAAGGAAGGAAGGAAGGAAGGAGAGGAAGGAAGGAAGGAAGGAAGGAAGGAAGGAAGGAAGGAAGGAAGTGGCGGAAGGAAGGAAGGAAGGAAGTGGCGGAAGGAAGGAAGTGGCGGAAGGAAGGAAGTGGCGGAAGGAAGGAAGGAAGGAAGTGGCGGAAGGAAGTGGCGGAAGGAAGTGGCGGAAGGAAGTGGCGGAAGGAAGGAAGGAAGTGGCGGAAGGAAGGAAGGAAGTGGCGGAAGGAAGGAAGGAAGGAAGGAAGGAAGGAAGGAAGGAAGGAAGGAAGGAAGGAAGGAAGGAAGGAAGGAAGGAAGGAAGGAAGGAAGGAAGGAAGGAAGTCATACACAATCACATAGCATTATCTTAAACTTGCCAACAATTCCTTGATACGCTAATATTTTTTATGTATGTATTGGGTTTATATGGCAAGATTTTGGTAGTGAGGTGTGTTGGAAAAGTGATTTCTGTAAGAAAACACTTCTCCAACACACCTCACTACCAAGATTCTTAGCACAATCTGCCCTAATGTTGAACAGAGACAATTCCAGCCAACTCCAAGGCAGACTTGCTTCCAGCCAAAGCTGAGCCCATCACCAATGGTAGTCCCTGTGTGAAAAGACATTTTAGGAATGGTAATGTATGATAGGAAAGAAAACATGAGAGAAACAGCCCTGCAGACACCAATGTGAAAGAAGGACTGGGAGGATGTCCTCCAGGTGCCAGAGCAGACCCCTGCAGAGACAAATACTATGAATTGACTGCAATCTTCATTCTCCAGCCCCTTGTGCTGCTCAAGGAGCAGCCAAGAGTTAAGTTGAGCCTGTGAAGGAAGAGGTCGTGAAACATCTGAAAAATGTTTTCAGATCTTTTGTTTTGCTTTTCACTATCCTATTGTGTTGCTAGTTAGCCCAAGTCTGTTTTGCCTGTTTTGTTACCTCACAAACAACTCCCTATACTTGCCTTGACTCATTAACTTTTTATTGAGTCTTCTCCCCCTGTCCTGCTGAGTTGTGGAAGTGAGAGAGCAGCTTAGTGGGCACAGCCAGCCAAGGTCAAATCACTACAACATAACCACATATCTTCTGTGTTCTAGATATGGATATTGGAAGCAGAGGCAGTGCAGATTTCTTTTACCTAACAACACAGCCTGGATATTGCCACTGAACATGCCCTGCCTCCTTGCAGGTCTGTCATCATGTTTCCCAGTAACAGCAGGCAATGATGTTTTTGGATTGACTCTGCTGCAAACCAGATGAGAAGCATGGGGAATTTGCAAAGACCTGACGTTTTCCTAATGTAAAAGCTGCACTATTTGCAGATTAGAGCTGGCTTGCAGCCAAGACTGGTTATATCTAGACATGAAGGCATAACCAAAAAAATAATTCTTTATTGACTCTTCTCATCATCAGGCAATGAAAATTACAGCCTTTGCAGATGACACACCTTAACGAAGTGCTAACATTTCTGCGCAGTTTTAAGGGATAAGTCTCAAGACAAGTGATGATTTGCTCTAAAATGTGTTATTCTTAGAGCTGGTTGAGACTTTTCTGAGTAAATCCAGATGCATCAAGACCTAAATGCACTGTCAGAAAACTACCCATCTGCCTGTCTGCCTGGCAGGCTGCTGAAGAATCCACAATTTCAGCATCAGGTGCAGTAGTATCATGTTAATGGGGGTCAGAAGACTAAAGACTGGGGAAGAATAACTACTCTGATGATCCAGCTTTGAAGTCCTGCCTGAATTTTTAAGGAAAACGTTTAGTTTGAATTTCCCTTTAACAAGAACATTTTAAAAAATCTATTTTTAAATTGCAGTCTTTAGAACACAGGAAGTTATAGATTTGAGAGCATACAAATATACACTATTACATTTTGTAGTGATGGGTGCTAGAAAGTATCAGTCTAGGAAAAAAATTGAATCCATTTGTTCTGACTTTACAGAAAAACCCCTACTTAAAATACCAACTCTCATTCACCTTTTTTCCCAAGTACCCACCACAGCAGAGGCCCTTATAACAAATTACTCAATTAAAGAACACCACATGCATAATGCATGGGACAGACTAACCAAGATGGAAAAGACAGGCTTTTGTTCTACCTTCAACTAGACACACTATGCCATTCTCTTTTCAACCTGATATAAAACTCCTGATATACTTTTGTTTCTTTTAATTATGTCAAAAAACCCTAAAGAGGCAAGGCACAATCCACCAGGAAATGGCTTCAAGTTGCACCAGGGGAGGTTTAGGTTAGATATTGGGAAAAATTTCTTCACTGAAATGGTGATAAAGCAGTGGAATATGCTACCCAGGGAAACAGTGGAATCACCATCCCTGCAACTTCAAATGTGCTCTTTGTTAAGAATTCACTTCTATGCTCAGCCTAATAAAATCAGACTAAGGTACCTAAAAACCTGAACAGTATGTGGAAATAACAACCTCAAGTACAATGATGATGGGAAAAAGTCTTTTAGAAAATCCCACAGCCTTTTATGTTGTGGAAAGTAAGAAATTATCTTGTTTGATGTACAGAAACAAATACTTATTGTAGTCTGTTCAATAAACATTAGTGTTTAGTAACATGGATGTTTAAAAAGTAATTTTAAAGTAAAAACATAAAGTTTGCTTGTAAACGTCATCCTTATCAAGCACAATGTGTTGTTTCATGGCATGACTCCATATTACAACCACATACATGGATATTTTAGCAAAATTCTATTCTATATCCACATATATATCTATAGTAAATGTTTAATATGGAGAAAAGTTCTCTGCCTGAGATTTTTTCCAGACTTTGACACATTCATTTGTCATCCAGTTAATGAAGTTATCCCAGTCCTTCATCTGCAAACTACCAATTACAACTCAGAATATGAGGAAATTTTATGCACAAAACTCATCAAGATTCTCTGTCTGTTTTCTGTAATCCTTTAATTATTGCATATGAATGCCTTTTGGCAGTGTAGAGCAGGCCAGTATTTTTAAAAACCAGGTGCAGATAGCATGAAGGCATGTTAAAATAGGTTGTGTCTTATTGCTTTACCTTCTAATAAAATGTGTTTACAAGAGAGGAAGCACATTTGGACTTTCACATTTACAACATGATTAAAAATTATTCTAACTTAATTTATGGCATGAATTATACAAAACAGTCTCCATATCTTTGTTTCATAGGACCAGAAGCTATTTATGGCACAGTACTTTTATCAAAACCACCAAGAATCTCAAAATGAGATCAGAAAGAAATCCTGTTGTACAGAGATATACAACATACTAGCAATTTCAGATTTCAGTTTAGGGTAAACAGCCAGAGGCTAAGGAAAACCTCATTTATTTTTTTTTTTTTAGCCAAACGTTAGACCATGTTGCTCTGCATTTTTATGGGCTTTTGTCATCTCACTGACATGTACTTTGTTCTAGTATAAAGCATAGAGCTTCCAGATACTAAGATGTTCATTGATTTTTAACAGCTTATAACCCCCTCTCTAAAGTACAATAATCCAAACCAACAAGTGAGCAACTTTCTATTAAAGACTGATAAACCAACAACAACGACACTTTCTATTAAAGTCCAACAAACTATTCCACAACTTCACATGCCTGAAATCCTAGACTTCAGCATCACTAACCCACCTCTATTCCATGCTTACTTGGAAGGGCAACTGTATGTTGAACTTCCAGGGCAGAGGCTTTGAGACTCATGCATTTCTCCAGGTAACTCTAAATTCACTATTCAAGATGTTGCTGAACTTGCACCATCTACCAGATGAAGCTGAAATCTTCTTGATCTCTTCTCTTTGTCTTCTGATCTTGCTGAGTTTCTGCAGGCAGGAAGATTTTTTTTCCTAATTTTTTACTCTCAAGAAGTTCTACATGCACTCTAAAATAGATAATTCATCATTATCTTTGCTATCGTCTTTGTCTTTTGTTCTTATGGGAACAGTTTATATTTAATTTGGATTTCAATACCTTTAAGTAAAACTGTGATAAGGAAAGCACTTATAGTGTCTGTGCTTTAATATATTTGTCCAGGACACATGAATAACACTTCTCTACCGAGGATCATAGAATGGCTTGGGTGGTCAGTAGCTACCAGGGTCCTCATTTCTACCTTTTGGGAAGATGGATACAATATTTCTTTACTCCCCCAGTCACGTGGAACTTGACTCGACTGTCATGAATTTCCTATTATGGAGAGCACCTATCCAGAACCTCTATGTTAGACATTATTAAAGAGTCTCCAGACAAGTTTACAGTATGTGAACAGCAAGGGCAACCGCTTCTGCAATTTACACAACAACATAATCAGAGAACCATAATTTAGAGAACCAAAACAAATTTCAGTCTCCAAAGGTTTTGACTTTCAAAGTCTAAACTTTGGGGTTTTAGACTTTCAAAGTCTAAACTTATGGGTTTCCCAAAGACTGCAGTCTTCGAACAAGTTTACCTTTCCCAATTCCTGCATTTAGAAATGTTACAGCTTTCCTACTTAGTTTGTCACAGCACCTGTGCATGCTCCTGCTGAAAATTAACCTTATTTCCTTCCTGCCCCACATTTGCCGTATAAACTGAGAATGCAGCAGCATTCCTAGCTCAGGGTCCTACGTGGAAGAAATGCTGAAAAGATGATGACCATTTTGTGTGTCTACTGTTTTCAAATTTAGCATTCTACTAAAAAACGATGAAAATATGAGTTTGTCTTCCCAAAATATAATTTAAATAATTTTAGAACTAAGTCTGCAGTCAATTAACAACCTAGAAGTGACTGAAAAGGATGGAAAGCAACAGTCTAGAACCTGTTCCATCAACAGCTATGTCCTGAAGATGGAGCATAATTTCCTCCATTCATTCCATTTGCCAGTAATACATATTACCAGTATGTGTCAGAAAATTGTAATACTGTATTTCAGACAGAAAACTAAGAAAAATGAGGATCAACTGGCAACCAAGAGCAACGAGAGGCATAGTCCAAATATTTCAACTTTATATATGTTGAAGTCAGAGCAGAGATGCCTATTTACAGGCAAAATGAAAAAAAAACCAGAAAGAAACTAAAACTCATCAATACTGAAAAGGAAACTATTTGCCCAGAACAAAAGTATATGCATTCTAAGTAAATTTTAACATTACCACGACTCAGACTGAATTTTGCCCTGAAAGTGGATAGTGTTTCAAAAATTGTGATAAAAAAGGGAGAATGTAAGAATCCAGAGCAACATATTCAGCTTCATAAAAAGCCTGTCTTTTCACTGTTTTTTAGATCTCAGACAATGTGTTACATATGGAAGTGAGAGCATGCATCTGATCTCCAATGAGCCATATGCTTTCTGGAGAGTGCAGGTTCCTTTCTCTCTCTGTATAAACAAACAAAACCAGAAAATAGAAAAGCTGAGGTCATAAATTTTCATATAACAATCCCTGACATGTTAAAAGTGAAATATTCCATGTTTCAGAATAGTTTGGACTACTTGGGTTTATTTTTCTGCATCCAAAATGTGAACTCTGTATTCTTCTTTTCACTGCCCAAACGGTATTTAGGATGCTGTTCTCCACTTTCACTGCCTCCATGATCCTGAAGCTTCAAGTCACAAAAATAACATCAAAAATGGGAACTTCAATCTGGTTATTCTAAAATATCAATAACAATTCTATTTTTAAGCTTTATTTTTAAAGCTTACATAGCCATATGTATTGTTTGTTATAACAGCAGGTATGAGCACTGATGCTTCATCTCAAAGTCTCAAAGTTTCACAGTAATTTTAATGCAAAACCTCCAGGCATCTTAACTGTCAATGGATACAGTAATATGAATTGCATCTAATACTCCACTGATATCTGTTAAGCTCTTTCAGCACATAGTGGTTTTGCTTGTGAAAACTATCAAGGAGAAAAAGTCCAACTCATGATCAATAGTAATTTGCTAATTGTCCAAAAGCTTTTTCAGTAAAAACATGAAATGAACTTGTTCCTTTTCAAATGATACCACCACTGTATTTTTTTAAGAAAAGAAAGCAACACTAACAAATGGCTAAAACAGATTTAAAAAGAAAAATACATACAAATCTAGAAAAAACACACATTGCCACTTGACACCAACAGACTTTAAATTTCAACAAAGTAAAACTTTGGAGAGTTGTGACAAAACTTGATTATCACAGTTTGACTGCACTCAAAAGAATATGAAGCACAAGAATAAAGAAGAAAAAGCCTGTTTATGTTGCAGGTGTTTAAAAGAGTTTTATCAAGGTAACCATCACAGAAGCAAGAAATTCAAGATATAAAAATGATGAATTGAGCCAAAATAACCACATGAATGCATAAACCCCTAAACCAGAAATTTCAAATAAAGTAACTGATAGACCCTTTGCAATAACTCAATTCTATTTTCCCCAGGACTTGAATAGCAAAAGTTTTAAGGAAAAGCCAAAGTATAACCTCTTAAAAATAATGAGGATGTTTCTTGGTTGTAATGACTCTAGAGCTGCAGTTCATGCATGCCTGGGAAGAAAGAAACCCCTTCAATTAATGTACATCTATACAGAGTGGGGCATTGTACTGAAGAGAACACAGACCAAGGTCAGTATCCCAGGGGGTGTCTGCTTTGCTTAACAGTGGAAGTTTTAAGATTTCTCCTAATTTTGCTCCTTATGTCACAAATCATTCTATTCTCTAGTCACCACAATCACCTCTCAGCTCTATTTGTCTCTCTTATTTCTATCTCCATAATATTTTTAACTCCTCTCATATTAATTTTTTTGTTTTTATTTTTTAAGAACTAGATTTAAAAGTTCATCAGTTTTCATCACTGATGAAAACTGTCATTTAGACATCAGAATAGATTTTACACAAACCTGTGCTGGAGGGGCCACTAAGCATAAAATGCCCAGGGATTGGTATCACTCAGTATTTTGCTGTCATCACTAAAGGAAAAATCAAGCCCCCATATGGTCTGTCCCTGACTAGTGCAAATCAGAAGCAGCATTCCTTAAAAGCTAGCTATTATTCAGGCACAATCATCATCATGCTAGCATCTTCCAAAACAGCACCATAAAATTCTAGATTAAATCAGTACTCATGCCCTCCAATTTCATTTTATTGCTGGTCCTGCACAGCCACCATTGCTCACTGCATCACATCTAGAAGTTTTGTGAGAGTTTAAAGGGCATTTCAGAACACCTGTCTCAGTTCAGACACTTGTCTTACAGTCACATTACAGATACCAGGCTTGCAGGAAGAAAGGCATCTTGACAGATACATGCATCCAGGCATGCCTGTAACTACACAAGTGACAGCACACTACCTGAAGGAAAAAAAACCTCAATAATAACAAAAGGTCCCCAACCAAACAAGACCCAGCCCAACAACTTTTTTGGCAAAGGTATCAAGGAAAGTCAGCGTGTCGAACCCAGCAGCTGGAATCCAGAGCTAAAATACCTTCTCCACTTGCTTTATTATACACTTCAGAATGAAGACAAAAAACCCCAGAATTTCATAATTCTTAATTAAAAAAAAAAAAACCCAAAACAAACAACCACACAAAAATTCCCTTAATGGCAATAACTTTCAGACAATATTCAGGAAGGCTCCAATTGAGACCATACCATGTTCCTTGTTAGGGCAGCAGCAATTTCCCACAGTTTGAAGAAGAATTCCCACGCTTTAAAGTCTGTTGTAGGTTCACTGAGTTATAGACGACTTTTCATGTTAGTTAATCAGCCCTGACTTCTCATTAGCTTGCTTCCACTGAAACAATTCTCATGGTAATGGAGAATTTTAAAATGTTGCTTGCTAATCACCAAAGTCACAAGTTTCTGCCCCTTAGAGAAGATGTCAGAAACAGATATAGTAACAGCAAGAAGCTTTCCTTTCTTCCTGAAGAGGGATAATTCTTCTTTAAAGACTTGTTATCCCATGCTTTTATTCAGGGAACTGTAGTATATAAGATTGATTTGCCTTCAAAATATTTCAATAGGGCTTCAGAATGGAACACATTTCTGCAGCTGTTGTAGATGTTGGGAGCACTGGTGGTAGTGATGGGTAGGTGATAAGAAAAGCATATGGAGGAGTCTGATTTGTTTTTCTGTAGAATGTTTTCATAGGCAAATGAAGATTACCAACAAGTAGATGCAGCTCAGATTACTAATTTGCTGAAATTCTAATGGAAATATAGGGGTTACAGCCCACCCAGAGCTCAGATTTGCCAGTAGCTGCCTTGAAGACAATAAGCAAGATGAGGGACTAAAAGCTGCAGGAGCTTAGGAAAAAACCACAGGCTCCGAGCCAGCACACCCAGTGGGCTGGTATCACAGCTCTCAGGCTCTCTGTGGAGAGCTAAAGTGTTCTGCATCTTTAGAGACCTATTTTAAAACAGAATAGTATTTTATTGTGCCTAATTCCACAATTAAGAAAGCTATGTGCCAGAAAAATGTGCTGCTTTTTGGCACTTTAAGATGGCACAGAGGAGAAGGCATCAGCTCATGCTATGAAAACCAAAATGATACCTTTATTTAAAATCATTTTATGGTACAACACTGACAAAACCCCTCCCTCACATTGTTCAGTCTCTAAAATCAACTCAGCTTTGAGTATTCCTTTCTCCTTTTCTCCAAAAAATTGTTGACTCTATGCTCAGCAGATCTTTTGCAATGGGTTTAATGTTACTCTCCTTACTCTCCTTACATCTGCCCCTGGAAGTCAAGATGATAAGAAACAAGGCATCTGCTTCTGTATATTCAGAGGCTTCATGGTAGAAAAATTTCCACATTATGAAACTCTGGAGCCCTAAAAAATTCAAGGTCAAGCAGTGTTGATTCTAGAAGATTTTTGCCTTGAGTCAAAACCACTTGAGTGGTTTTTTGACACTGAAGCCACTGGAAAGAAGAGGGATTAATAAAGTTATTGTGTCAACCAAAGAAGTGGCAAGAAGATTTGCCAAAATAAACACCATTGTGTGTACATCACTATACACTGTGAGGCTGTAAAAGTCTATGCATTTTTCCATATAAACCAGTGCCACTAAGCAAGATAAGAAAAGAAACCCATTTTAAATAAGAAGTGAGTTCTTCAAACATTCCTTAAATTTTGTTAAGTTTCATAGAGGAAAGCCAAGTACTTGGCACATTTCAACAGCAGTAAAAATGGTAACAGTTCTTTGTGAGAAGACAGAATTCACTGTGGAAATGACTTGGGAACTAAATTTGTTTTTGGACCCTATCTTCCTAGTTCAGAACACAAAAGATTTGGAGTTAGAGTCAGATTTTAGTGAAACAAAACTGTGTATCTTTCTCATCTCATAAATGTCATGCAGTCTATACTGCTTAGACAGACTGAAGGCATGGAGAAAGGCAAACTAATTGAAACTCCACTATGCTCACAGCCAAGATTTGTAGTCATTCAGAAACAGCCAGGTATTTGATGCTTTTATAGCTCAATCTTCTCTGTATTCTCAGATCACATAAGCAATAAGATGCTCTGAAATATTTTTTTCTCCAGGCTGAATAAACCCTCAATCTCTCTTCATATGTCATGTGCTCCTGACTCTTGGTGCCCTCCCCTGGGTTCACTCCTATAAGTCAATATTGTGCTGCATGCACAAAACTGGACATGGCAGTCTAGATGTGGTCCTACAAGTGTTGAATAAAAAGGAAGGATCACTTTCCAGTATCTGCTGTGAAGAGCCTTACTAATGCTGTCCAGGGAGTGTTGTGCACCATGACCTCAGAGCCTTTTCAGTAGATCTGCTTCCCAACAGCTGGCTCCAAGCCTGCCTCATGGCTGGGATTACCATAAACCAGGGCAAAGAGCTTTTTTTCTTGCTGAACTTCATAAGGTTTTTGCAAGCCCATGTCTCCAGCCTGTCCAGGTCCCTCTGAAAGCAGCCCTGCCTTCCCAAATTGGGTCACCCCTGCCAGGTGTCACTTGCAAACCAGATGAGAGTACCCTCACCACATCATGCAGATTATCAATGAAGACATTGAATAGTATTGGTCCCAGCACTGACTCTAGGGATCCACTACATCCTTGCTGCAAGCTTGGCTTCACAACCTTGGTTTTTTAAGCCTGCCCTATTTTCTGTCCACTTTATAGTGTCGTTGTTCATCCCGTGCCCCACCGATTTTGGGGGCTATGGAGGAAGCTACAGAGGGTGTCAAAGACCATTACAATTAAGGTGTGTAAGAATCACTGCCTTTCTTTTGCCAGACACCTCATCATGGCAAACATGATTTGCATATGGGAAGTATTTTTTTCTTCTCCCATTCACCTTGCTGTCCTTCATGTCTTTACATGTGATTTGCTCCAGCAGTGTTCTCAGGGATTGAGGTGAGCTGACTGGAGTACAGTTAACTGCATATTCCCTCTTGTCATTCTTGACAATCAAGCTCCCCTTACTTCTGTATGAAATCCAGGTGATTTAAATGATGCCTCACTATGCCTTCCTCTGCCATGAATACTTCATCAAGTTCAGGGGGTGAGGGACCTGGAAGGCCTGAGTGAAAGCCTTGCAGTGAAAACCACAGTAGAAAAGATACCTTAGCCTTTCTCGTGACTTGTCACTGTGTCGACCGTTCCAGCAAGCAATAGGGCCACGCTTACTTAGCCTTTATTTCTCTCCTGATGTGCTTTAAGAAACCTTTTCTATCTTGCACTTGCCTGAGCAGGAGCTTGCTCAACTCCATTCCCATGTAAATAGACAATGCCTCTGTATCCCTCCCAAGGAGTCAGTCTCTGCTTCATTGTAGGTTTTCTTGTGTGTGTTTGAGCGAGTCAGGAGCTCCACATCCATTCATACTCATCTCCTATAAAGCTTGTCTTCTGAGAATGGGGAGAACAGTTCTTGTGCTCAGAGGATGCTGTCTTTTCAGACTGGATAGCTCTCCTGGGCTCCTTTGCCCTTCAAGGATCCACAGGATGCTGCCAAGCATGTCCCTGAACAAACATCTCCCCTCATCACACTATTGATCATCTGTGTCGAGAAGTTTTCTTCAATCTGTTTCAGAAATCTGGATTGCTTGTGTTCAGCCTTATTGGCCTTGAAGTAGTTACTGCTGAGGTTAAAGTCACCCAGGAATACCAATGCCTGGGACTATAAGGCTTTTCCACATGCCCCGAGATTGCTTCATCTGCCTTCTCCTGTTGATGAGAAGGTCTAGAGCAGACACCAGCTACATCACCTATCCTGGTCTGAACTTTGTTCTTTGTCCACAAGCTCTCCACTTGTTTGACACTTCACCCAGGGTTCTGTCCACTCAAAACACACTTTTGTATAGAGCATAAAAGGAGAGCATTTCATACTGACACCCTGCTAGCACCGTATGGTACTACATGTGCCTTGCATTTACAACTGGGTTCAAGGTTAAGAAGAAAGGGATGAGTGGGCCAGAGAAGCTGAACTTCCTTAGGTTTGTCCCTTTTTTGGTGAAAGAATTCTGAAGTCATGACTTGCTCTCACTCTTTTCAAATATACCTGAACCACAGTAATTCTAGGGAAGGAACAAGATCTCATTAGGAAAGAAGGGGAATGCATGCATAGGCAAAATGGAAAAAAATTCCACAGGACTGACTTCAGTGCTGTTGGAATATAATTAAAATGTTTTTATTCAATTATTAATCATAATACAGAGTCAATATCAATTCTACAGATTAGAGTTCAAAATCTTTAATGTGGGCTACTTATCTAATGATCGCTTAAAGCAATTGTAGACAGACACAAATTTTCTATGTGTGTCACTAAACTTAAAATAATTAACAAAAAAAGTCTATCTTTCATGATGGAATATACATATTACTGTTTGCAATATCTGATCTAAAAGCTACATAATTCATGACCTTGCACACCTTTAACCTCCTCCACATTTCTCAGATTTTGTTTCACTGTATTTAATTTATTATTTAGATTGTACATGATGCAATGTTTATATGATAATATTGATAAAGAATCATAGAATATCTAGAGCTGGAAGGGATCCACAAGGATCATAGAGTTCAACTCCTAGCCTTGCACAAGACAGTGCCAAGAGTCACACCATGTGCCCAAAAAAAACTTCCAAATGCTTCTTGAACTCTGTCAGGCTGGTGCAGTCATCACTTCCCTGCAGAGCCTTTTCCAGGGCTAAACTACCCTCAGGATGAAGAACCTTTCCCTAATTCCAACCTAAAATCCATTGACAGAACTTCAGGCCATTCCCTGGGGTCCTGTCACCACAGAGAAGAGATCAGTGTCTGCCTCTCCTCTTTCCCTTAAAAGGAAGTTGTAGACTCCAGTGAAGTCTCTCCTCTGTTTCCTCTTCTCTAGACCAAGTAACTTCAGTCACTCCTCATATAGATTTTCTTCTAGGCCTTTCACCATATATACATAATGTTACATATATATTAAAAAACCCCAAACCTATATACATATACATATATATATACATATGTAGTATTATCTACATAAACCTTTAAAATGCAAAGTTTCAAATATGTCACTAAAAAAGCACAAACTTTATCATTAAAGAATTTCCCACTCCTTTAAAAAACTTTTTTTCTGTTAAAATATGCCCAAAATATACCCTAGGACACAGATGTGTGCAATTGTACTTTCAAATGAAAATAGTGCACTTTAATTGTGCAGTGCTCAGTGTCTCACAAGTAACTGCCTGCCATTGTGCACTCTAATGCCCAAGTCTTGTTCTATGCTAGTCTAGTCATTATGCTATGGAGTCATTCAAACCACAGACTGCTTGACACCCTGCTTTAAAATATCCTGAGGTTTTAGCTGGTATTTGCTACTTATTTGCAATGGCATGATAATTATTACTTTAGCAACTGCCTATAGCAAAGCTTGTTAAAAAAAGAATGCTTCACATCTTGACTTAATAACATCTTACAGGTTATTTTTTACTAAGATTTACAAGTTTAGCTGGAAACCTCCAGTCTTTAAACCATCTGCATACAAAGAAAAATAATGGAAAAAAGAGCTCTGTAACACCCCTAACACCTCTCATCATATATTAAAAAGCCCTATCGAACCCCAAAAGACCTGAACCCCAAACTCCAAAGTTTTTTGTTTACCACAAATTTCTTTAAGCTAAGAATTTCTATCTGGCATTGTGAGTTAATTCATCCGAGCCAGACTTTGATGTGTAACTTGATTTCTTCAAGCTAGAGATGAAGCACCAATTACTTACCTGACTCACACGCAAATGTCTTTGATGTCTCATCATGAAAGATAATTGCCACTGCATGCTTCTTTGTCTCTCGAGGCAATCTGGTTATATTTTTGATATTGTGCAGCTCAGTTACCTTAAAACGAAGAAAAGTATTTTAGACCAGTGTATAAATAGTACAAACAAAAATATTAACCTTAACTGCTCAATTTTTACTATAAACTGTTTTTTTTTTCCTGTCCTAGTTTCAGCCAGGACAGGGTTAATTTTTCACAGCAAGCAGGAGAAGTGTGTGGCAAGGCCCAGATGTTATTCCACTCCACCTCACTCATTGCCAGGGGCAGGAGTAAGGAACTCTCTCTTCTTCCACTGGGGAGAAAGCCTGGTGGGGAAGAGCCGGATATTGTTGCAGGCTTTTCCATGTAAATTGTTTCTTTGTGCTGCTGGTACTGCTCATTTTTCTGTCTCATTGCTGTTTCTAGTAAATCATTCTTATCTCAGCCCATGATTTTCAGCTTTTGTGCCTCCAATTCTCAACTCCATTCCAAAGGAGTGGGAAGGGGAGGGGAAGGGGGAGTGAGTGAGCAGCAGTCTGATTTTGAGTCTTGGTGGGAGAACTAAACTGCAGAGTACCATTCCTAAACCCCAAGGATTATATATTTATAAGCTTGGTAATTGGTTAAAAAACACACATAAATAGGTAGAGTCTTAAGTTGCAAAACTTAACTCTAATAACTCTATTTCTCTAATAGATTTCCACAAAATTCTGTTTCTTTAATAAGTCCTACATGGAAATAGTTTACAATGACATCAACTCAGCCTTGAGATTTAGTATAATCTATTTTTCAATTTCTATACTCATACAACTTGGATCAGTTTCAGAATCTGCATCAAATAGAAAACCTAATTTTGGAAGAACAGTGCTTCATTAGTTAAGGAAGGTAACTCAAGTAATATGTCAAATAGTATCACTACATCTGTAAGGGGAGATCCTCATGTGTCTTTAAAATGTATCTGTCATCCTCAAAAGAACTCAAACTTGCATTTTATTTTCTAAATATTTGAAAAACTTATCAACAATAAAATACTCTTGCAGCAAATTTGCAACATAAAAAATTCAATCTATTTCCATTTTCTTTTGATGCATGTATATAACTACAATTAACAAAAATGGATGAAAAATATGTTATTCCAATCTGGTGGTCCAACCTATATTAAACTGATTAACACTTCATATTCTGAAATATTTTTCTCAGTTTCTTGGAACTCTGGGCAAACTTTATCCTGTTAGAGTTAAGTTTTCTCAGGCAGGACATTTGCCTCAGGCAGAATTAATTTCCAGAAAAATGTCAACCATATAAGTTTGGATTTCTATGACTACAGAAAAAATGGACTGAATGAAGTTGGGGTTTTTTTGTTTGTTTTGCTTTGTAATTGTTATGCTCCTGGTGTACAGTTCCAGCATTCCTTTTCACATGCTGAAAATAATTTTAAAGCAGGGGAGATTTTATACGGTGCACTTCCAAAAAAATGGAACACGTTGGGGCAAAGACATTTCAATAAAATATTGATAGCAGAGGAGCAGTGAAAGGCATTAAGGCAACAAAAGGAACTGAGACAAAGCATGAAGAGGAATGTGTTATGTGCTGATGAACTTGGGACCAGTTGAAGACTGCTCTTGAGTCTATCTTAAACTTGACAGCCTTCAGCAAAACTCACTCCAGTTTGTCAAAATCTTTGTTGTAACAGGTGGGCCAAAAATGGATGCGGTATTATAGGCATGGTCTAATGTGTGCTAAACTGAGGAGAATAATTCTCTGCACTGACTGGCCATGGTTCTGCCCATACAGCCCATGGAGCTTTGCTGCCTGAGGCACCAAGATCCAGGGCCCTACCTGCAGACCTGCTCACAGCTTGCCGATGCCAAACCTGTGACATCACAGGGGCTCTTCTATCCCCAGGCTGGCACCTGGTTCTTGCTCCTATTCAATTTAACAAAGTCCATGTCAGCCCATTCATCCAGCTCATTCAGGCTGCTGAAAAGGCAGCTTGACTACCAAAAGCCTATCAACTGATCCTTCCCAATTTGCTCTCTGCACATTGGTGCAGCTCCCTTATTTCCTCCAGGTCCCTGATAACAATATCAAGAGAGGTACCAGTACAGACCGCACCATTTCCACACTTGCTACAGCCTTCCAAGCAGGTAACCACACTGACCATGTTAATAACCAACATAGCCACATTAATAACCAACCCATTAACCACATAATAACCAACCCAATAACCACATAATAACCAACCCATTAACCACAGCTTTCTGTGTCTGACTAGCTGACCATCTTTACATCATCTAGACATCCACCTGCATAAATAATAATGTCCCAACTTCAACTTGAGAATGTCATGGGAGAAAATATGGAAAGCCTTGCTAAAGATCTTATATCATAGATGATGATCTTACTGGTCAGGCATGACTTATCCTTGGTAAATCCATGCTGCCTTTCACAAATACTATATTTACTCTATAGTTCTTCCTATAGGCTGAAGTAAGACTGCCAGAAATTCTCCAGGTTGACCTTTGGTTGACTGCCAAATTCTCTGTATTCTCCAGGTTGACCTTTTGACCTTTTTTTTGGACACAGGTGCATTTGCCTCACAATTTGGCTCCCAATCCCTTATAATTTTAACTTTTGTCATGCATTTTCAGGGCTTTGTAAGAATCTAGGTATTGTACTACTTTTTGGCTTGGGGAAAAGAGAAGGGCTGAATAACACAAATATCTCTGTCCCATTAAAGAAGTTACTGAAATATCTGTTGATTTTCCTTGATCTGATAAATGAAATCATGTGTGAGAGGGCTCTTGTAATCTCACAGAAATCCCCCAAAAGAGAGGAAAGAAAGCATTTTTAGGCAGAGGAGAGAGCAGACTCTAGAATTCAAAACCTGAGGGAACAATACCAAATCCATAAGTCATTACTGAGTATTGAAGACACAGAAGGCCCCAAAGTCAGGGGTATAGATCTACTAGTCTTGCTAAAGACAAGGTACAGATCTACTAGTCTTGACAGGGTACAGATCTTCTAGTCTTGCTAAATAACAAGATATAAGAGCAAAATATTTAAGATTATTTAGGACACGAAAAAGTTCAGGTTATTATTAAAAAAAAATTAAAAATAGCTGGTGGTGCAATAGGAAAGGGAAAACACTGATAGGAGGAAAAAGCTCCAGTGATTCTTACACAAGCAATTAATACAGAAAGTGACATTTTCACATGTGTGTGCATGTGTGACACTGCTCACCATGCAGATAAAAGCGCCTTAAATCTTGCTGTACTTAAAAGGAAAAAATTCTCTCTCTGGAATAGCAGAAAAGGAAATAGAATTGCTTTGAATAGTGACAACAAGGGATATTAAGCTTTCTTCTAGTCTCTGTTATATAGCAGAGGTCTATTTTTTTTTAATATTTGAGTGTTACAGTTTACTGAAAGATCTTGCGATGCTTTTAAGATAATAATAACAGAGCCAAAAATCTTACATTCCTGGCACTAAAACCACAAGATTTTGATAGTAATTTATGTTTGAAACATAAATACAGACATACCTGAGTACACACACAGCTATCTGCAAAGATGATTTTTTGAGTCATCTTATTGATCAGTACATTAATCCTGCCTTGTTTAATATAGTCACATATGCAATATCCCTCACACACTCAAGAATATTGTCAGCAAAAAATGTACATACAACAGAATTCTTTTTATTTTCTGGTGGGAATTTAATGTCTGAAAGAGACAATGAAAACACTGCCAAATTCTTATGTGCTGCTTTTTGGTACCCATATGAGTGATTAAGTTGAACAAATGCAAGGCAAGTGAAGAAACATAGTCTCCATTCAGGGAAAAAGGGTATTTGTTTTAAACACATTTTGATTTTCCTTTGTCTCTAAAATCCCTAGACAGCACAGAACTTCTTGTAACTCCAGTGTGACAAAGCTACATTAATTGCCTCTTCCAAACTCCCTGACTTTTACCTTCTTTCTTTAAGATAAACATTTTGAGCCATTTGTAGTCTCACACAGGAATCATATCCCTCTTGCCTACACCTTTCCATAAAAAATAGACCTATTTGAAACTATTATGAGATACTGTGAGACACTTATGTCCTTGTCAAATACTTTAGTGGTTTAACATGTGTGGCCAAAGCATTTCTGACAGGTAAGCTTTTTTTTTTTTTCAAAAATCATATCTTTTTCATTGGAATGCCTTGCTTTACAAAAACTGAAGGAAATAGTTTTAGCCACAACATTTTGAGGACATAGGAATCGTATAAAGATTTTAAGAAGTATAATTTTACTGGGCAAGCTAAAAAGAAATGAGAACACTTCAGAAACACAAATTTACACTAACAACTAGAAAAGCCATATTATCAAATAAGCCCCTCAGTATTTCTATTGCTTATATAATTTTCAATATCAAATAGAGATGAATATTTGCTTCAAAGTTCATCTTTTCAAATTGTACTGTATGCTTCCCTCCATGCCCAGAGTAGAAAGACAGAGGCAAAACTGTGAAAGTCTATCCTCCCATTGATTGAGAATTAAGTTAATGAAATTCTGAATTCTGGATTTAATGCCAATTAAGCATGAGTCATTTCTCTACTTGCTGAACATGTGCCATTAAAAAAACACCTGAGAGTATATTACCTTGTGTGAAGGAAAAGATGAACTTTGCCTTGGAAACAGATTGCTTTATCTCAGGGATTTTTAAAACTGTGGCTTAAATTTTATCTAGTATTTAAAAAAAGAAAAAAAGAAAAAAGAAGCATTTTTAAAAGGGAAAAGCATCAAAGCTACTGAAAAGGCAAAGAGAAAACTTATAAAAATCATGCTACTTTGAAATAATTTAATACATCACTTAGCAGATTTTAAGAACGTCTTAAAAGACTAATAAAATTTTTTAAAAGTACAAAAAGTCCCCATTTTTTGAGTAGTACATTAGGTAGATCTACTTTTTTAAGCAAGGAGCATTATACCAAAATTTGCTCCCTGTGGTATAACAATAGACTTGTTTACAAAATTCAGTCCAATACATTTAAAATATTTTTGTTCTTCACAACACCAAAATATCATTCTGAAACTACCCAGACAATTGATAACCTTGCATCAGTAAGAGAAACGTAAAAAAGGGAAAAATTTTCTGTGCCATTACGTCTGTAAGAGTCTTACCTAGACGTTAAAAAAAAAAAAAAAAAAAAAGAGCATTTTGCCAGTGTGGGACTATACTTCACCTAAAACTTTGTTAACACTGAAAACAACTCAAACCAACAAAAACTTTGCAAATCAGTCTTCCTATTTCCCCGAATTGTAACTGTCCAGAACACCATTAATTTCAACAATGAATAAAATCTCTAATATTGCCTCCTTAGTGAGCAAACTTGCAAATAGATTTTTTCTGATTTTTTTATCCTTTGATTTCTTCCAGTAGGTTAAATAAATCCTTTTTTTTTTTTTTTTTTTTTAATTAAGCTATGATTATGTAGTGTACAAATTTCCACTACCATCAGCATGTTAACTTAGACTTTCTTTTCTCTACTAAACATTTAGTGCTGTTCTCCATATGTTGCTCACTGTGGTATGTGCTAGGGACTCTTAGCACCTGGACCATTTCTCAGTTCTCCCACTCCTCATCAATAATTCCTGCTTCATATGTCCATCACTCAGCAGCCCATCTAGTCTGGTTTTTTTTTTCTATTTCTTGATTTTTCTGTATCAGCCATTAAAACTAGTTTTGCTTTTTTTCTAGAAAGACAATTTAACACTGATTGATGAAAAAATGTGGAAGAATTACTAAGATCACACGTTACCAAAATTTGCAAAGGTTTCTTTCTTTCTTTTAGATTATTTTTTCATCTATTATACAGGTCTTTTTCTTTCTTTGTGGAAGGAGGATGGGGCTTGACATAGCTGTATCAGAGGCATCCAAGTCGTCTACTTTTCATTAATATTTGATAAAAGGACATAGCCTTGAAGGGCTGCTAGGTAGGATAACTTCTAGGACTGGTAAAGGCATAATCTCACTCCTGCAAAATTATACTAGGCTAGACTTGCATCAGGGTCTCAAGGCTACACATCAGTGTTGGTAATTGTAACTTGGTTCCTCTCACAGCCAGGAATTTGCTTAATCTCAAAGATTCCTTGTCAGCACAGATGAAAAGAAACACACTTGATCTGGAAACAAATACTTTTGGATGTTTGGATTGTTCACCAAAATGTAATACTTTTTTACAGATACATCAAGCACTGAACAAGAAGGTGAAAGAGCCTTTAGTTCTTTAAGGTCTCTGACACGATTGCTCATATATTGTGATCACTCATTAATCATTAAAATATTGATTCAAGTAATGCAATGCACTTCCTCTCATCCTGATTGTTTTTTCTTTATCTTGGTCTGGAGATAAGCCCAAAACTTTAACTTGTTTTGTGCTGGTGTAACATCTCATCTGGCAGAACACCACATCCAGAACTTCCACTTCCTTCCTTTAGTAAATGTGACATAGGAATAATAAAGTCCATAACTATCAACACTTTGTAAATGCTGTCTAGCCACATCTGGGTGGATCAACCATCAATAAAACCCCAAAAAACAACCCAGCATAGAGCACTGCATCAACCTTAAACACAAAAGAAGAAACTGCAAAGGACTCCTCTGAAAGAACCAACAGTTAACAAATCTCATGCTATACCGTAAAAAAGACAAGAGGATCAGAGGAAGTATTTAGCTTATGCCCTCACTTAGAAAAAAAAATAAATTCTACATTTCCTTGAAGTCTATGATAGTAATATTTAAGCTGAGAAGTTCACAGAAAATTGAAGTCATCTTTCTGCATAAAGATCCTAAATTTGGTACTAATACCAAATTCCTTCAATTCCCTACTCCCTATCAGAATGAGCAAGCATCTTCAGATGCCAGGGGACTGAGTTACAAGAAATACTAAACGATTGGTCTGTTTCAGTTTTAGTGCATGTCTGTGCCAAGAGACTAGGAAGCCATCTGAAAAGCATCCTGATAGATTTCAGAAGTCTAACTCCACTTGCCTCTAGTTACACCAACTGTAATATAATTCCAGAAAAGCCATGCTGCAGATATCTAGTAAATAATTCAAATGTAGGAAAACTACTAATATAAGAAAGCCTTTGGTGTCATGTAGCCATAGCAGGAAACACAGGTATAGGCTGATGATCAAGGAAATTATTTAGGATTGTTATATGGAAAATAAAATCTCTGAACAGCACACACAGGTCAGTTACATCTGTCTAGCTAGAAAAGATCAGATAATAGATTTCTAGAAACAAACTTCTGATCTCTCTAAAGCACTGAAGCCCTTTCCTATCAGCCTTAAGTCTTCTTTTTGAAAGAGCATTTTTTATCCAGGTAAATAACAGGAAATAATTACAAGATCACAATTTCATTATACTAGCACAATATTTTATATTATGAAACTGTTACTGTCAATGCATCTTATAACACCTATAATTTAAAATGTTTGAGTGTTTTGTTATCATTTCAGTATCTTAGTTATATTCTTAGATGTGAAAATATATTAAATTCCAAAATACACTTAATTTAAGCAAAGGCTTATAATAACTGAGATGCATTGCTTCTTAATAGTATTTATGTATTTTTCTTCTTTTCTGATTACTTTCTTTGGAACTATGTTTATTTCTTTCAAAGAGGAAGGATTTTAGGAACAATTCAATACATTTTCTTTTTAATCTATAACACTTCATTAATGACAAATACTGGACATTTTTTGTTTGCTTCTTGTACTAAAAATCTGTTCTACTCATGCAGCTGAAGATGTAGGATTTCCTTTTGTATTACATGGATTTGTAAAGACTGTACATATATAACACATTGTGGGGTCTGGTTCTCAAATTGTACATTTAAATAGATGAGATAACTCTTCCACAATTACAGAAATATTACTTCCAAATCACTTATTATATCTGCATCTCTACAAAAATTACAATTCCATGGTAAATAAGAAAGGAGGTCCAAAAGAGATGAAAACCACAAAAACCATGAATAAAACCTTAAGTGCCCCATTCTGGGTTATATCTTATTTGAATTCTTCCAAACATGTGCCTCCCATATGAAACTGGGAGGGAAATTATTCTGCAATTCCATCTACTGAATGTTATTTCCACTGTGCAGAGTCCTGGAAATTGCCTGGGCAGAAGAAAAGGTCTGAATTTACATAAATGGGTTTCTGTTTTGCATTGCACAGTACCTTCCTGTCATTTAAGTTCTAACTAGAAAAAATAGAAGCAGAAGAGAATGCTATAAAATGCAATCATTTATCCTCTTATTTCCTAATAATGGCCCACATACGACCATCTGTTGTGTAATACCACGCAAGCAGTAACCTGACAGAGCAAAAGCCATCACAGGGACAAGGAGCAGGGACTCCAGTGAGGGATGCCCAGACAGTAAAGAACCACCCCAAACCAGAAACAGCATGGCAACAATAAGAGAGTGATATAAAAAGCTGGGGCCATGGCAACTATCACAGCAAGAAAAGCGCAAAGGAGGCACCAATATGCTGCTCCAGTCTGCAAAAGGAGAACTCAGGATGTTGGCTCAGTACAGATCAGAGGACCACAGAGAGGATCTCAAAGCATCTAACATCTGCCTCCAGCTCAGCTTTCAGTGACACTGTCTGCAGCTAGCAGTGGCTCCTTTGACATTGCTAAATCCAATTGCCACAGAGTAGAAGTTTTGTTATAGCTTTGGATGGAGCTGGATGTGATTTGGGCTCTTAAGAAAAGGCAGTGTGCTGCCTGAAAAGCATTAAGACCTTTGAGACTGGGGAAATGGCTGCATTAACAGAAGCACAGGCCATAAATCAAGGAAAGTGACTTTTTTTTTTTTTTTTTTTTTTTTTACTCATTATTCATTAGATCGCACCTCTAATACCCTGCCCAGTTTTGGGACTCCAATGAAAAAGTGATTCCAACGACAAAGTGAGTTCAGCAGAGGCTCCCCAGGACAGCCAGAGCTGCACATCTTGCCCTGTGGGGTGCAGAGGTTGAAGGAAGAGGCTTCTCCATCCTGCAGCAGGAATGGCTTTGGGAGCATCTAACTGCAGTGCACACAGTGCCAGCAGGGAGATTATTGAGGAGACAGAGCCAGGCCCTTCACAGCTGTGCCTGGGGGGAAGGAAAATGAACAATTGGCATAAACTGAGACAAGAGATGTTCAGGCTGCATATGAGAAGTGATGTTCACACCATGAAGACTGCCCAGCAGTGGGACAGGCAGCCCAGGGAGGCTCTGCAATCTCCATCCTTGGAGACTCAACTGGACATTGCCCTGTGCAACCACGTTTGCTCAGACCTTGGACCTCAGAGATGGCTCTGCTGTGAGCAGGAGCTGGACAAGAAAACTCTTCATAAGAAATAACTTCTAAGTCTAAGAAAGGGATGCTAACAGACCTGCAAGGATATTTGGACCTTTGTAGGTTTGGATAAACCCTTATGGTATTAGGCCATTCAGAGTATTTAAGATGAAACACATTTCCACAACATCTGCATATATTGCACAAAACCAGCAGTAGGACAAGGAGATGCAAGAGACTGGAGAACAGGACTTAAGGTTAAAATGTACTAAGAGGAGAAAAAAAGGAGAAAAAAAACCTATTTAATGAAAGAATAGCAAATCTTAAAGCATAAGATTACAAAAGAAACATAATAAGGGAGAAGAGAAATCCCAAGATCAGAGAAGTGAAAGAATGGATCATAAAAGAGCAAAAACAATTCAGAATGAGAACAGAAGAGTTTTCCCCATAACTGCATGTGGATTTACCCTTGGAAAAGGAGTTGTTATGGTAACAACACTCTCCAGGACTATTGCCAAAGAGTGGCATATCAACCTCCACATTACGCCTCTAGGGCAGGTCTCCAGCTGCTATTTCAGAAGAGTAAGTTTTTAAGAAACTTCTACCAAGTAAATGTTCATTCCTCTAAGTACTGAAAGGAAAACACATCTATAACAACAGTAAGAATCTTGTCTGTTAACTGAAAAAGTACATCATAAAAATAAAAAAAAAAAAACAACGCACAAAACTGGGCAGAATTAATGAATATATTTAAAATAAATCAGGCTAAGTATAAGGCAGTAATGCCAGGGCAAAAAAGAAAACTTTGATGGGAAGAAATATGTGTAGATCTGATAGTAGAAGGATAATGAATAATTCCTTCTTATCCTCCAGATAAAATTGAGATTTAAAAAAATGCATGTTTGAATTTTTCAGCATTTTTAGAAAACCTAGATGACATTATGTAAATTTAGACTGAATACAAAATAAAATAATGATTTTAATTCTTCCAAATTTAAATAAATGGAAGAGAAATAAAAATTATTACTATTTACAACTGTAGTGGGTTGACCACTGGCCAAACTCCAGTGCACTCATGAAAATCATTTACTCATCTTCCTCTGCTATAACTGGAGCAGAAGAAGGGAAAAATCCAGTTAAAATAAAGCTCATGGGGTTGAGATAAGGATTAGGAGAAGGGGAAAGCAGGCTCAAAATTTTAAAGGGTATAAAGAAAACTTCTCTCCATTCTTTAAGTTTTTACTGTTTCTAAGTAATAGAACATCTGACTTTCATATGGGCTACAGCCTGGTACCCAGTTTCATGGTGTGCTATAACTGATCACTCACCACATAAGCAGTTACAAACTCTTAATTTTGTCTCAATGAACTCTAAAAAAATTAAGGATGGAAAACAATCTTCCTCTGGCTTTTGTTATGCTACTTTAAATGCTAAATTGATTGACAGGGTTGTTAAATCAAACCTACCAGGGCAGAGGAAGTGTATTAAAGTCATATCAGGTTCCTTTACTAGGCAAAGATGTAGGGATTTTTCCAAGCCAAGTTACTTTCTCTCAAGCCGTGCTGCTGTAATGCTGTCAGGATTGAGCTGCTGCCTAACCCATAAAATCAACCAGCCTGCTGGGATTATTCTGGTTCTGGCTGGTAGCCTGGTGTTTGAAAGTGATAGTCGAAATCTGATCAGTTCATGTGCACATGGACCTATTCCCTTAACAAACATTTTAATTAGGATTTTAAAATACATACTGAAAAAAATGCATTCACACTTCATGGCGTAATTGTACAGACAGTCATTGGCAGAACAAAATTCCCAGTTCTCCTCAATCCCATTTCCTTGCTATCCTAAAGATCCTTTGAAATATGTTTTCCAATCTAACCTTTCATTTTGAAGAGTAATCTGAATACCAGGCTACTGTGCACATATTAAAATAAAAGGGGAAAAATACAGCCTTCTGTAAAAGTGAGTGTTAACAAAATTTAAACTAATGCCTTAATACTAAAACAACACAAATTTTCTAATTTGCAACCCAGGTGCACACTTGAAAAATAACATTGTGCTACAGAGAGATGGCAGAGGGGGAAGATGATTCACAACTGAAATAAAATAGGTTTCACAATTATCCTTTCAAATTTCAGCTGCAATTAAAAAAAATGCTTTCAATATCAAACTTCCTGCCAGAGTAAGTAGGCGTGCAAACCATATTTATGCAATATTTCACTATGAGCACTAATCATTAGATGAGTGCTCATATCCTTGTGGGGTGAATAAAATACACTGGACACTTAGAAACTGTTTCCAGTTTTCAGAGTTTTCAATTTTGACATTCCCAAAGTACATTATTATGTCCAGATTTGCTCTATTTTTGACCCAAAGGTATTGGTTAATTAAAAGGAATATGTTACTGGTCTTTGAGTGGAAAGAAAAGGAGGAACATACTTTTCCAAAACTTCCTTTACATTTTCTTCTCATTTACTTAAATCAGCTGGCTTGCATTAGTTTCCAAAATTATCTTGTTAAATCAGCTCAATTAAAAATAAGTGTTTATTAACATAGACTAAATTTGAAAACAAATCACTTACATGCAGTAATCACTTGAGCGCAGTAAGTGATGCGTATATATAATTCTTCCTGCTGAACTGCAAGTTCAAACCCTAACCACAACATCTCTCACTGCACTGACAAACTGGGTCAGGAGTGTTGGAGGATCCAAGCAACCGCAGGCTTTCCATGCACATCAATTATTGTGCCTGTATCTATGCTGTACATGATGCCAGTGGCCGAGCCCCAGGTGTGATTCCTCTTCCTATCTGTTTCAATCTGTGCAAGCCTTTAATTTCAGCTGTAGCTCCCTTTAGGCAGATCTTGAAACCATGGGTGAGGCTGGGGTCAGAAGCAGGTGACAAAGGCTGGCTTACCTCTAACATAACACGGGGGGAAAAAATCCCAGCTGAGAACAAACTCATGATGAAGATTTTAAGGACCTCTAAAATTCTGAGTATCTGCTGAACTATCAAGAGATATAGTCAGAAAAAAAATAAATTACATTATCCAGGAAAAGAGACATCTTTTTCTTTGCAGTCCTTATTCTTGGCTTTCTCACCATATTCCAAAGGGGAGAAACACACACACAAGCACAGGACTCAGCTGGGGGCTTGGATGCGCTGCTGGCCATGGACAGCAGCAACTGCTGCAAGCCCATGTGTGCTCATCTACAAGCACAACCACAGACATATCCACTAGCTGACAGCTCCTGGCTTGTCTTGTTTTTAGAAAACATTATTACTTACACACCCACTACAAAAGTAGTACTATTTAGAAAAACTTTCCCCTCCATTGATTTTTAAAGGTTGTAAATATGCCTCAGTGTCCATAAAAATAACTCGCATCCCAATCAAACAATGCCAAAAGTGGCATTTTGATGCTGATCTTAAATATAAACAACTATGTTAGAGCCATTTCAGATATTTTTGAGGAAGTATTAACTGCAGTAGTCCACCTATGAGATTTCTCATCAGAAAAATGCATCAACTAGATGCAAAATTACCAGGTACAGAGGGAAAATTAATGAGTTTAGTTAAATCTAAATTCAGACCATGTCTGTACACGTGTGTGTGCACATACATTCAAAGTGGTCCAGACATCTCTGGGAGAAAAAGGTCAAAGGGAGAAAAATGCAATAGAGAGAAACTGAGGTAAAAGAAAATTGGAAGAGTGAAGTGATTTACACGAGAAGAAAAGGAATTATTCTAAGCCAAAATGTAACCCTTCTTTTAGGATTATTTTAAAATAGTTTTGATTTTTTACAAACTTTTAAAAATGTTTTTATTTTATTTGTTTCTAAAATTAACTGAAGTTTGTTAGCTGATAATTTGAAAATTCTTTTAGCTTAATTGTCATTTGGGACAAATTAATTTTGAGTATCTATTATGACAATTACACACAGCTACATTTTCAACTCTAATGCATTTTTAATAACCTTCATCAGCCAGTGATTTGAATTTCAAATTTCCCTCTATGAAGAAGTAAAAATTAGATAGTTTTGTGCTAATTTTCATAATAAATTGCTCTTTATTTACATTGCAAAGCCTCCCTTACTCCAAGTAAACCATAACCTTAAATGAAACTTAGTACTCATAACACTTATTACATTTCATCTCCCTTTATTAATAGAAAACAAATTACAGAGACAAACCTGTGGGCCCTCCCTCATACACCATAACCTTCTGTTTGTACCTGTCTGCTTCCTTTTATAGTGACTGCAGAATTGTCCATGCCTCTTCCCATTTCCACAGCAATATGGTAAACATTCCCCAGGAACACAGACACATAATTCTGAGTAGCTTCAAGGGAAAATATTGTCATTAGGAAAAAAAAGTCCTCACATAACATTTTTTTTTACAAGTGTTGTAATAAACTGCAGTCTAGATAATTAGGTCTTTAACTTTCATCATGAACTTTTATTATTTATGTAGTATACCTACTTTCTACACTTGAATAGTGAAAATAGATTCACAAAATATCGGAAAAAAATACAAATGCAGAGTCAAGTGCTGAAGGCTAGGAAAGGAAGATCTCAATGTTTGACTGCTAGTTCCATAGGCCTAGTTTACCCTTTTCCTGTTGTTTATGGCAGTGGGCCCCACTGGGTCTGATTTATGGCCTTCCTACCCTCTGTCTTAAGACAAATAAATATCTTTATGTTTATTGGTACCTATTCTACACTTTTTATGATACAAATTGTCATAAATACATTATTGCATTTGATTTTCTATCACTGTTTTTCACCACAGTCGGAATAAATGGTGAATACCATTCTGCTAAGCAGAGGCTTTATAAATTTGCTTGACTGTCATAAATTCATAATGTTTTTCTGACTTAATGGTATGATCTGACTTCTCAAGGTTCTTCTGTAATGGTCATCACACAATCATATTTCACAAAGATAGTTTCACAAATATTAATTTTCTTTTACAACTTCCTTGCTTCTGAGATGTGTGGATTATATTGACAGGGAAGAAACAAGGAATTGCATGGTGAAAGCAAAAGAAAGTAAAAAAAAATGTCCTTTAAAGTTTTCATTTGAATTTAAGATATCCAGATTTCACTTTTCACTTGCATTGAAAAGGGGAGTTTGGTTAGTGCAAATCTCCACAGCAAGCCCAGCTGTTTTATATTCTAGCTCAATTCTTTCTTCTTGATTTCTCCCCCAAGGACCAATAAGGACCTGCTTCAGAGACCTCAATTCCAGTCTCTCCCCTCCTGAGTGCCTCTCCCCCAGCTTCATCAGGGTCTCTGCTACTGAAACTCTCTCTTCCAAACACACGCTCTTCCTATTGTGGAACTGGCCTCTCCTGGGCCATGTCTGAGAAGTGAATATCTCCCAGCTGCTGGAACAAATGAGGCAGTGCTATTGGAGAGCAATTTACTTGGGTGTAAAAACCTGAACAATCTCTCCTTGCTTTCTGTCAATGTGCACCTGCCCTGCTGCACAGCCTTTTTTTGCCAGGTACAGTCGAGCTGAAGTGACAGACCACGTCCATGCTCTTTGCTTGCTTGTTCACCTCCCTCTCATTGTTGGGATTGCTATCTCTGCACCAGTGTCCCTGGATTTGTGCAGTCAGTTAAAATAGATTTATTCCTTTTAGTAATATATATTTTCTTCAAAATCTCCCCATCCCATTCTTCATTTCAGCATTTCTCATTGCAATTATTTGGGCAGCCAGCTTTCCATCGACCTTGGAGTGTCTCACAGCTTTCTAAAGGATAAGGTGCTTCATAGAGTGCGAGAACATTTATTCCTTTATTTCTCTCCCACGTTTTAACAATTTGTCTATTTCTTCTCTTAAGTTTTAATTCAACAATTTTCCTTTTCATGTGACCAAGTGCCAGAGGAGATACATACAGAGAATGGCTCCATGATCTCACCTCAAACACCTGTCCCTGTACTAGTCTATAAAAATGATAAGTAGTTTTTAAAATGAATACCAGCCTTTAGCCCTGAATGAACTAAGGGAAACATATTCCATTACTCAAGAGAGAAAATTATCTGAATTTCCACCACATTCAAAGTTTTACAGATGACACAAAACATTTTAGCTGTCAAAGTCAGAAGTCCTTTCAAAACATATGCACAAAATACAGGTTTGCAAGGCCTTGAACTTTGCCAAAACATGGCTAGGTTTCCATGAAAAAACCAGAATATACACAGCTGACACACAGACCATCATATCCTCTACTATAAAGCAATGACACTAGAGCAGTTTAAAGCAAAGTTCTCCTGAGAGTGTTTTAAGAGACACTAGAAAGATTAAGTATATTTTTTCCACCACTTAAATAAACTCAGGAGAGGGCAAGACCAGCTTGACACAATGCATGCAGCGCAGAGTTATACCAAGAACTATGGTAGCAACTTTAGTGACATAAACTTCATAGGTCACAGAAAAGTCTGTGTTGGATGGAAACCCTGGAGATCATCTGGTCAATCTTGAGTGCAGGCTCTTCAATTAGGTTACAAAAGGCCTTGCCAATCTAGGTCTTCAAGATTTCCAGTGTGGAAATACTGACCTCTCTACTTAGCCTGTTCTCATGTTTAGGTGCTCTAAATATCAGTTGGCTATTCTTTTTTTATTCCTTGTATCAAGCTGATTTCCCCTGAAGCAACCTCTGTCCATTGCCTCTTGTCCTTCCCCTGAGAACACCTCAGCCACCCTATCAAAATTGGAAGGCTGTGATTAGATGCCTGCAGGCCTTCTTTTCTCACTAGTGCAAATCTTGTTCCTTCAGTCTTGCCTCAGGTTCTCCAGCCTCCAGCTTCCTCACTGACGCTCTCTGGAGATTTCTTCCTGTCTTGAATAGAACAGTGAGGGGACCAGAATCAGACACAATATTACAGGTCTGGCTCAATATGGAGAAGTCTTCCAGGCTGAGTCCTCATGCTGCTGCCCATCCTCCTCCTGAGGTTTTCCAGGACATGGTTTGCCTTTATTGCTGCCACACAGCTGCTCAGCTCAGCTCACTGCCCAATGGGATCCTCGGGGCCTTTGCCAGACAATTAGCTCCCAGCCTCTTCTATGCTTTAGTAATCAGGCTGCAGGTGCAGGACTTCTTGTTTAGCTTTCTAGAGGTCACAGAGCCTCCTGCCCCGGAGATACTCAAAACACAACTGGACATGGCCATGAACAATGTGATCTGACTGACGCTGCTTTGAGCAGGAGATTGAACTAGATGGGTTCCAGAGGTCCTGAATTGTTCTGTAGTCCAATAACATTTTACATTTAGTTTTATATCATAAATTTTTTTACATTATATACTTTTTTCTTCTCCAGCTGAAACGTTTAAACATTGCTCCCCTACCCAGTATTATTTTTTCCAAGAAAAAGGTTTAGTCTTCCAGCTTCTTTTAATACTTAATATTATGAGAATGTATTATTCTATTTAAACAGCTGATTTGTAAGAGCAGACTGTCCCCTTTGCTGCAAAACTGTACATACAAACTCAACTATTACTACTAATTTTCTGTACTAAACTGTACATGAATCTTCATATAAGAACCAACATATAAGAACCACCATATAAGAACACAAGGCTTGGTGTTGCTTTGTGTTATAAGTAAAGATTATCTTTCATTTTCCTACTGTTATTTCCTTCCTTGATACTCAGATTCAACCACTGATGACACTTTTGAGGAATTCAACACCACACGTTGACACTTAACCCGTGAATTTGCACTTCAAATGAATACATTGTCACTTAAAGGTTTAGATGGATGAATGGATACAGGAAGGGACTCGTAGGATCACTTAGGCATTTTAGGCCCATATTTGTAGGATTTCAAGGTCCTGTCAGCATGCTCAACTTGTAGATTTCTTCATTACATTGTTAAGGAAAGAAGATGTTATTGCCTTGATATAAACTTTGTAGAAAATTATTTTATTTGTTTGTATGCTGCCCTTTGATGTGCTCAGACTCTATTAACGGCTTTATTACCAGCACAGCTCCAATTATTCCTGCAATTTGCTTTCTGGTACACAGAATGCTTGCTTTGAACAACCATGTTATTCAAATACTTCTATATTTTAAGAGGCATCTGATAATTACTGCAAATCTTTTTGTTTGGTGACAGAACTGTAGCTATTTTACTAACAGTTATTCATTTAAATAGGGTTCATTTTAATTTCATTGGCTGAGTAATAGCAGCCTATGGAAGCAATGTCCTTCATAACCTTCCCATACCAGCCACATGATTTTGCTACAAGATATTACTTGAAAGTGGTGTAAACAAATATCTGAAGATAATTACATGTCAAAATGTGGGAAAATAGAGATATAATTTTCAGGAATATTTAGTTACCTCTGCTGTGGAAGACTTGGCAAAATAGAGAAGTAAAAATCACACAAAGTACATTTGGGCACCTCTTTCAACCTCAAAGAGCAAAAGAATTACAACAAATAATTGGTAAATTCCTAAATATTTACAGATAAAAACTTAAAATATATTATTCAAAACTACCATAATCACACACACACACTTATTGGGGTCATTAGAAAATACTACACTGAGATCACTATTTTGAATTTTTTGAAAGAAGTTCTGGAAAAAAAATTACCATCATTAATAAGGGGAGAAGAGGGAAAGGAAAAAGTGTTCTAAATCTGGGGTGGCTTTCAAAGCAAACAACATCTGTGAATGTGAGCAGATCTTCATAAGGTATTCCTGTTTAGCTTTCATCAAATATGATTTTTTGAGTGAATTTAACTAGATGAGAAAATAAAGACTTATTAAGGAACTATAGATAACTAACTAATAGTAGAAGCGGAATGGTCAGCAGAGAAAAACCAGGCAGGTTTTAATTTGAGATTGTGAAAAACAGACAGCATAACAATTATACCAAGAAAAAAACTGCAGAAGGGGAATTCAAATATTTAAATTCATTGGCAAATTAAGTGTCTTAATATATCTTATCATAAAAAGCACAAGAATTAGGTCTAACACACTTACCATGTCAGTGGCTGCCCACCTTTCTTTTTAAGAACACCTTTACAGCTGAGAAACAATGCAATATTATGAGAAATAGTAGTAACATGCCAGATTATAGAAGTCCATAAGGAAACTTGCACAACTTCTGCTTTGTAGCAAACATGAACAACATAAAAATCTGAAATACTGCACAGCAAAGCAGAACTCTTGGGCTAAACTAGAGTAAAAGTAGAGTAGTTCACATTTCTTTAGCAATAAGAATCTTTATTTAGTCAACTTGGCAATGGCTAGAGAACACGAAGGAAAACAACAAACCAGAACAACCCAAAGGCAACTAAGTGGAAACAATGAGAGAGAAGTTCTTATGATCATGATTATTATAGTATATATATATATATATATATATATATATATATATATAGCTACTGTATACAAGCATTTTTATTTTTCATGTCAGGGCTGTAATTACATTTGAGAATTGTGGGAGCTAGCACCTATACGACTGTAGCAAAATTCAGTGGTTTTCAAAGCTATCAGGAAGTCACTTATCCTGAATAAGCACCTCATGATTTAAGGTCATCTCAGTTAGAGACCAGGAACTGTGCTGTGGAAGAATAAATATCTCATTGCTCCTGCATTCTGTGTGCTACTGCACAAAGAGAACCTGTCCCCTCCTTCCCCCAACCAAGCAGGACTCTCAGGGTGTGCGTTTGTGCACACGTACACACAGGAGACATTAATGCCAAGAAGTGCTCAAGATGCTGCTGCAGCTGGTACAAGAACTTGCTATAAATCACTGGAATTGCATTCCACAAGTTTCTTCAGGGCAATCGAACTATGAAATAAAATTGTAGGGTATCTACCATTGTGTGGCCCTGGTCACAAATTTAATCCAGTAAACTACAGTTAGAAGGCTACTGCTGTTCTTTTTCTTGATTATTATCTATTTTTGTGGACACATATTATATAATGTGCTTAACACCATCTGTCCCATACACATTTTTGAGTATCAGAAGTTGTTGCTAAAATGTTTTGCAATTTATTTCCTTTTGCACTTGCAGATTTATATAAAGCACATAATAATCGAGCATAATGACAGGAAAAACAAATAACATAAATCTAAAAATCTTATCCTACTTTAATCTTGCTAACTTAAAACTCAAAACTTTGGAGATAGCTGTTGTTCACACAATCTTAACAGAGCAATCTCTCATATTGGGAGAGATTAAATCAGTAAGTCTTGGTCTCTATGCCAGATGTCAGCTATTTATTTATTTGAAGGGTAAGCACACTAACACTGACAGATTCAAGTTTGTCTTGCTCCAAGACAGCTACATCTTGTCAGGGACTGACCCAACCCCCAACACCTTCACTTCATATTAAGGCTGTTTAGCTTATAAGTGAAGAAGAAGCATGCATGAATGGAACTGGACATTTTACAAGGAATGGAAGAATCCTTATCTGTCGATTCCCATTTTGGTATTTATGGACTACCATTCAGCTATATCATCCTTAAGTGGCATTTGGGCTCTTGAGTAACTGTTCTCTGTGTAGCTGGCCTGAAGTACCCATGATCAAGTTTATAATACAAAGATATGTCTGCAGAACCCCTCCTCACATACCTACACCAGAGCACGTCACTTTTCTCTACAGTAAACCCCAAAGTGAAAGTGTCCATTTCTACTTTCTTGCACATTTGCTTCATGCTCTGAGGTCTTTGGCAAGGTTTTTGATCCTGATTCTGGTTACTTGCTCTTCAAGCTCTACTTTGCTCTTTCTAATTCTGCTTTGACAATTAATTGGCCAACTGTGTAATGCCTTTCCTAGTTCATTTGGATACAGTCCAGGCTTGGACATTTGATCTCTCATTTCTAGTAATCTTCATGTTGATTTGCTGCAATGCTCCTGAAAGCCACTCCAAATGGATTACAGGCACTGGTACTGCCTGATCAGTATGTCTCCAAAGCATGAAAAATTCACTTTTTATAGACGTTTTATCTTCTATTACAGAAGTAAGATTTTTTTTTATTTTTGCTTTCTTTTAAGTTGGTAAAGCTGTGGTGTCTGTTTTTAGTCATTTCTGATAATGCAGGGTGGCTACCAAGAACATACCCACCCTTGGCATGGATGCAGAGCTATTGCTATCTTGTCCCCTCTTTGGAGGAAGCAATGGGAGTCAACACAGCTGTTCTGCACAACCTCCACAATGAATGTTCAAGGGAAAACAGAACAGCAAAGCCATAAACTTACCTGAGCAAGACTGTAATGGTCTAAATTTACAGTAACGAGAAGTTTTAATTTGATACCAGAAACTGCAAGGAACAGATGAGGTCACGTTTTGGCTAACAAATGTAATATGCACTGCTGCTGTTAGGAGGCACTTGTCTAGGACTAAGGTCATTACTGTTATTTATAGTAAGAAAATTACTAGCAAAAAAACCCAACATTGAAGCAATGCACAACAGCAATTTACAGAATTATAGAATAGCAAATAAACCCAAAAATAATATGGATACTTGGGGGTAGGGGATGGGGGAATCAATTTTCTTAAGAGGACAGCTTTTTTACTAATTAATGACTATTTATTTAGCATATGTAAACCAGAAAAATCTCTATTTCTAATTATCTTAGCTTTGTGTTACCAGTTCTGTTTTTTTTCCTTTGTTTAGCCCCTTCTATAAGTCATATTGCCCAGTACACAAGTGTATTACATAAGTATAGGAAATATATATATTGTGGGATCTCAGCACCTCAGGACTGAGGTGCCGAGCCACCGAGACCACCCTTGGGGTCTTGGGAGTCCTGGAATGTTGCCAGAAGTGTCTGGTGGCTGGACTTTGATCCTACACAGGAGACGACACCTGTATGAGGATAGGAGGACTTCACCGGGGTGGATGGTGAAGGGATTAGTTAATTAGAGGGTGAGACACAGGGTTTAGGATTTCTGTACAGGGGGGTTTAGAGAAGTAAGATGGAGGAATTGGGGCGTGTCCTGTCCTTCTTCTTCTTCTTCTTCTCCTCCATCTTCTTTGGTGATGGTGGCGCTTTGGGATTGGTCATTACTGAAAGTGCACCCGACAATAAAAATAAAAAGGATTGGGGAAAAATGATAAATATTGTACACGTAACCATGGGTATAAAGATAGGTGACTGTCCGGAGGGCTAGACAGTGTGCTCATGGCTGACTGCTGAGCAGACCTCTGTCGGGCCGAAAGAAAATCTTTTAGATAAACAATTAATAAACATAAAGACCGAAAGAAGAACTGAAGCCTCTTCTCGTCCTTTGATACGCGGGCTGCCCCAAGGCCACTCCGGGCCTTTCCAGGCCCTTCAAACAGCCGAAAACCGGACAATATATATACTCATGTTGGTAAATTATTTTTAAGAGGAATTTCATTTGAGCCTCATTTCAAGCTCAAACATGGAAAAGTGGTGACATTGATGAGTTACTTATATTAGGGTACTGTTTGTCCTGAATATTGATTTGAACACAGATAAATCAAAGATATGAATTTTTGGCATATTCCCACTTGAGATGCAAAACTTTCCTCTATTTCCTCTATATCTCTGCATAAGAAGGCAAAAAAAATTGCACAATAGCATCTAACTGTGCTACTCCTAGGCCTTTCTCCCAGGGTAACCCAGACAGATATGAAAGTCTGAAGGACAAAAGTTGCTAGAGAAACAGTGCAGTTTGAGCACCCCTCTACACCAACCTCTTCTAATACTTAAAAAGAATTTGTATAGGGGAAAGGATCTCAGGGTTGATATATACAGACTTATATGAATATTAGCAAATAAACAGAGCCTTTTGTCCCTTTATGCACGTTGTCATTTCATAAGGAGGCAGGCTTGCCACTTCTATTTTAATCTTTCTTTAAAAGTACTAAGTCTCAGTTCTTCAATATTTAATACTTTTTTCATTGATGCTTAGTGTTCAGAGTTAATCTTCAACTTTTTATACCATATAGCCTCTTTATATTTTGTGAGTGAGAAAGGAAATGGAGAATTTCAAGACAGGGCTAATGGTTTGCAATGACTAGAGATAAATATATGTTTTCAACAACTTCAGAATATAATGAACCAATAAAGAGCTCTAGAAAAGAAAGAAAGAAAAGAAAGAAAAGAAAGAGAAAAGAAAAGAAAAGAAAAGAAAAGAAAAGAAAAGAAAAGAAAAGAAAAGAAAAGAAAAGAAAAGAAAAGAAAAGAAAAGAAAAGAAAAGAAAAGAAAAGAAAAGAAAAGAAAAGAAAAGAAAAGAAAAGAAAAGAAAAGAAAAGAAAAGAAAAGAAAAGAAAAGAAATAAATCAGGGTATTTTTGTCCAACACCAACAATCAAATAACTATATTTGATCCCGTAACAACCTGCACTGTTCCCTCAATAGTCATGCTTGACTATTCACAACCCATGCACATCTACTTCACCACTATTTTATTTATCAGAATGGAGGCAAGTGAGGAGAACAATCACTATGAAATAATAAAATATCCTTGGGAAAAAAATCAAGCCAGAGAATAAGATTCTGGGTTTCTATTTTGTGATAATATACCTTCAGAAATGATTTCATGGCTTTATTTGAAAAATGGATATAATCCAAGTGAAGAGATACAATTCCTCTTTCTCTGCACCCAGAAACACATTATCCTTTTAAATAGGAAAGAGTATCCATTTCTTTTTCTTTTCTTCCTATCCTCACAGAGGAGAAAAAGAGGGGGAAAAACAGATAGCAAAGGGTAACACCCCACCTTTCCATTTGCAAATGGTGACTCTTCCATCAATACTACAATATGCAGCTACATTGGTATCAACATTATTTTTCTTGCTTCTCAAACAATTTCTGCACTTCATACTATTTTTCTACAATGATGACAGTTGAAAGGCAACATATACAGTCTTTCTGAGTCCTTCAACACATTAAGTATGCTATAGGCATAACAGGCTCAAAAAAGAATGAAAAGAAAACAACACAAAAAACTTCCCCAAAGCCTTTCAAAAGAGTTGTGGCTGCATCAGAAGCCCATGTTGGAGCAGGCTCCTGGCCTGTGGACACATGAAGAGAGGAGCTCATGCTGGAGATGGTCAGGACTTGTGTCCCAACAAGGGACCCATGCTAAGCAGTCTGGCTACTGGACTTAAAGGCCAATTTGTAGTTTTATGGTAAAAACATCATACCTGCCTTTGAGAGATCTAGGATTGCATTCACACTTTCTCACTGCTTGCTGTGTGGCCATTGCTTAAGTCATCTTTGTGTTTCAACTTGACAGGTTTAATGGAATATCTAACATTGATATGTCATAAAGCCAACAGTGACTTGATAGAAGGCAATGGTACAAGCACAGATCCCCACCTTGTTTTAGGATTAGGCAGCATGAATTCTACTGACAGACTTGGGGGGGCAGATAACAGTAACTTATGGGACAGAAAGAAGAACTCATGCTCAAATATCTTGCTTCCCATCACAGAAGTGTGAGTGACAGAGAAAGCAGGGAGTATCTCATTCAGCGAATCCTGACTTTCTACTGCTAAAAATCTTTTTGTTGACACAGCTTGTAAATCTTGAGTTCTGGGAAGAACCTTACACGTTTGCCTCATTACAACTGAGGCATTTAGCATTTCCAGAATTTGTGTAATACTTAGTTAACGACTATTGATTGAACATTTGAATAGGTAGCCAATTTTACACATTTCCAAACTATGAGTCTTTAACTAAAAAAACCATCATTCTATTGCTTCAAATACACTGAGGGTTTTGTGCTCATCTGGAAAAAAAACAGTGTGATATCTCAGCTGCATCACTGAGAGTTATGGATGTTTTACTCTGCTTTATTGCCAGGATTAGGTTTTCAGCAAGGCTAACACTGTATTGTTTGCAAACCAGACAAAGCAAGAACACACTCTTCCCAAGGAAGAGTGGTAAACAGGCAATGCTTCAGTTCACAAGAGAGGCATGACTTACCTTGTGGAAGTTCCTGAAATATGCTGCCTTCTCGTCTGGAAATTTTTCTAGCCTTCTGGGTCCTTTACTGGAAGCCTTCTTGAAAACCAACCAACAACGCCTAAAAATCTGTGAACAAAATCAATGGATTCTATTAGTTTTTCTTTAAAGGTGGAGAGTATTACAAATGCATTCAGTTACAGAACTGACTTAGGAAGATATTTTAAAATGACAGTGTTTTACCTTAAGAGTAAAATTTGCAGTTCAAAGAGAAGCTGATTAATGATAATCCTCTAGACTGTATTATGCAAGTAAGAGATTAGATATCAATCTAGTTTTATAGTCTATGACAGCAGTTTACTTCATTCTTCTCTCCAGTACTTGGACAGCTCTATAAACAATACCATATGCAATTTTATGTTATTAATTCAAGGATAGATTGAAAAAAGTCCCAAGCTCAATATTACCCAATGATTCCACTGGCCATACATGAAGAGCCTTAATTCAGTACAAATTCTACAAAATTTAATGACACAGCACAAGAAATACAGTACTGTTGAATTTGGTCAACCATGCCTCCCATTGCCAAAAAACTAAGTAATTAAAAAACCCAAGGAAATTAGAGCAGGAAGTTTTCCCCTCAGTCTGCTGTCTAAACTGAATACAAGCAGAAGATATAGTGTCATTAAAATAATTACGCTTAATTAACCACATTGTGACATAATACTACTGACACTATCCTGTTGCCACTATCAAAAATGAATGTTATCAAAGTAAGTGATTTCTTTTAAAACCCTACCATTGGGCTACAGTACCAATATGTTTAATTATGAAGACTTTTAGAAGAATACATGGTATATAATTAAATCCTCTGCCAGTACATGTATTGCAAAGTGTAAAATTTTTAGGCTTTTTCTACTAAGGTTGTAAAGTGGCAACTGTACAACTGTGCTTTCTATCTCAGAAATTACTTCACCTGTCCTGAGGGAAAGCAAAGACAATATCATATTTCCTGAAAAAAAATGACATTACACTTTGGGACATCATAAACCATCTTTATTAGATAGTACTTTCTTCAAATAACATCTTGGCAGTGTTGCAACTTGACTTTACCAAAACTACAGCACTTCTCCCACAGTTATTCCTTGATTAAACATATTAGCTCAACACAGTTTTGTGGTGTGAAAAGCTCCACACACAAAGATATAGAATATTCACACTATTTTGACCTTACTAAAAAACAACAGTACCAACTGTCTGAAAGGGACATATTTATTTAATAAAAGTGTCACTTTTAATAATACTTCTAGCTCTTCTGGGATCCTGGGTGTTTTTTAGTCTATGTGTACTTTCATTTTATTTCTCTTCCTCTTAGGAAAGTCTTTGCCTAGGAAGTGCTTTATTAGGGTGAACACAACGATCTTAATTTCAAATGTTTTCTTGATCTCCTAATTTTCATTATATGTCTTTAATGTCTTACAGTCCTCAAAAAATTCTCTTTAGAAAAGCCAGACCAACCCAAGTCATCATCTTGGTGGTGGGTTTTAGCATAGTCATGGAATCTGCATTTTGCAGATGACCTGAATATTTGACAGCTGGTGACAATGAAAATGATAATTTGTATTGAGTAACAGAAGGTTTTCAAAGGTTGGTAGAAAGTTTTCTTTGTTTGTTTGTGGTTTTTAAAATATATTTTTATGTGTGTTTATATGGGAGAGTCATATTTTGTTGCAATGAGAAGTATCAGTTAGATCCAGTACATTAGAAATATTCCTAAAAAAAGGTAAACTATACATCCTAGTCATGGAGTCAGACCTCTCCCTGTGAGGATGAGACCATTTTCTAGATCAAAGGCCATCTAATGCATACTCCAAAGCACTTCCTTTAGTGACAAATGAGCAGGTTCAGACAAATGATGGTTTCAGTCTTTTTTTCACTGGATATCAGTTTGGGACAACGTGAAAGTGAGTTTGAGGTTTTGCAGATAAGCTGATGAAATTCTAGAGGAACAGTTTGACCTCCTTATTACTGGGAACTACTATCAAATACCAGGGCTTGATGCTAGTTATCTTTAAGGATGCTCATCAGCCTTTGCACACATTTCAGAAGTGAGATGAATTCAAAGGCTTCAGCACACAGATTGCAGGAATGAACAGCCTTTGCTTTCAGAGAACACTGAATAGCAAGAGGAGAGAAACACAAGTTTGTCCTTTAGACTGCAATTGGTTCAATTTATTGGCATCTGTTTTTTCCAGACCTTTAAGAAGAGGAGAGATCTGAAGAATGAAAAGGCCCAAAGAGGACTCCTGATATTCTATGTACTTATGCCAAGATACATCCTTGAATTTGGATTTTATTTTTTGCAACCTAATTTTTAAACTGGTATAAACATGTACAGTTCCATTGCATTTCTGCAACATTTTACCTTATTATGCCAACAGACACTTTGTATCTTAGTGCTTGAAAAAGCATTAGCATATGAATTTACCTATAAATATGAATAAATAGGTGCAGATGTGAGCACACAGCAAACAAACATTTGCCTTTCATAAGGCACCTCATTGTTATACAGAAGCCTACTCAATTATTCACGAACTGTGAGATACTCTTTTATCCCTGGCCTACTTTAGGATGCCATTGGCTGTAATCAAAACTTCTGAAAGACTTCTAAAGTCCTCAGATAATTAGGTAAGCCATTGTGAGAGAAATCAGCATCAGCCCTTCCAGAACTGAGAGAATTAGAACCACTTGCTGTGTTGTCTCCATAATACTCAGTATTTCCTGTGAGACTGTTTTCCACATGTGCTTATTGAAGAAATGCCAAATATTTGATCATTTAATCAGGGTTACATCCTCGGATGAGTTCTCAACTATTCAACAAATATGATTTTAAAATTTTGTATCAAGGGCTAACAACACAAAGTATGCCCCATGCCATTGCATTTTTTACTGGAGAAATTCAGGAAGATGGCATTAAGTACATGCTGGGTTTAGGTTTTCTTTTATTATTGTGTCAATTAGAAAAAACTTGTTCATTACAATCTTGAGAAGGATTCTATTGAAATGACCTGCAGAGCCTTAGGCATAGCTGAACCTCTTTAAACAACATCCTTTCTATCTCAGTTTTACAAGATGGGCAAAACACAAAACCAATATTCTTCCAGATTCTACTACCCAGGATGTTGTGCAATTATGTATCAGTAAGCCATGGCAATAACTCAGCACACTTGTGGTCTGGTGAGAACTGATTAGGTTGCCCCTTGTGATAGCACATGGGAATGATTTTGATTACAATGTACGAGCACGAGGGGGAGCGGAGCCTCTTTTCTCACGATGGACCTGAGCAGCCTCATCTTGTTACTGAGAGGATTCCAGAACCTGGAGCAACATTACCTTATCAACCTCCCTTCAAATGATTTCTGAAATCTTTCCAGTCAGAAATTTGACTTCTAATGCTGATACATTTCTATTAATCTTCAGAGATCCTTTCATTAATATTCTACTTGAAACACTGCAACAGATCAATTAATTAGGAAATCTCTGTATAATCTTATTTTGATAATTTTCTTCTGCTTAATATAGTACACTGCTCAGCTCACATTTGCAGCATGATCATATTTTTTAATATTTTTGACTAATATATGCAAAAATTTGGCCTCTGAATGGGCCATTACTTTTCATGATCACGTCATACAATTCTGGTTTATTGTTGCCATGGCTGTTCATAACAAATCCATTAAAATACGTATTGCAGGAAATCCACTGGCTAGGTATTTTTCAGAAAGAAGGAAATATTTTCCTCTTTTCTAAAGTAATTTAAAATAATTGGTTTATAGTGGAAATGTTATGTATGATTTTCAATTTTCTAGATATTTCTAAGGCTTTTTCCTAGCCATTTACAATAAATGCTTTTGAGATTCACATTTCTTTCTATCCACAGCTGTAGCAAATAAAGCTTTCCCAGTCATCACTAATATTTAGAAAAGGGACTTTTATTGACAACTTTCTACACATTACTCCAGAAATTTCACACTCAAACAACCCAACAGCAAACAGAAACAACAAAAAAAATCCCCCATGCTTTTTTTTTAATAAAGTTACAACACTATAAGCTTTTATTCCAAATCGCTTTAGATGCTGTGAAATCTCCCTGCACCTATCCAAAGGACAGTACAAATGGCAGCTTTCTTGGGTATATTGGAAAACCATCTAATTTTCTGCCACTAGCTGTAGAAACATTTGTCTCTTGAGAGAAACAGCAATGAGTCAGCTCCTAATTACTAACAGAAACCATCACTGACCAGGACAGGCACTGAAGCATCACTCATGGAGCTTTTTGCTGGCATAACCTATCAAATCTTCTCCCAGGAAGACAACAACATAATAATATTCCGTTCAGCATTTACATCTCATTATCTGCAGGAAAGGCTAGTTAATTTCTCATCCCTGACTTGCCATGTGCATTCTCTCCTGTTTGACAAGACAACATCTGCAGTATATGCATTAAAAACACCAAAATATGAATGTGTTCAGGTTTACCTCACTAGTTATCTCCATTAAAAATCAATATTTCTATGGGGTATGTGAGAGAAATGCAGTTTGCTGTGAGATTAAAAAATGTAGTCACAACTTAAAAATATGGCATTCATAATGAGAAAAATAAAAATAGTTGTAACAGTAAAGTCATATTTAACCACTGTTTTGACACCCACCATTTTTTGATTCTGTGCATAATTTGGCCAAGGGAGAAGAGACAAGAGGTGACACCTTACTGCTTCAGTGAAACTACACTTGTCACACATTCAAGTAAAACTTAGGAGAAATTGAAACAGAGTTATTATCTATAAAAAGGCCCAGGAGGAAAATGGGGATCTATACCTCAGCCCAAAGAACAAGTTACAGGATCTAAGCTATTGCTGAGTCAATTCAACAGAACAAAAACAGCCTGAGCTACAAACCAAAACACCTTATGGTTGCAATCCACTTACCTCAGCTACCAACATTTGAACAGCTCTGATTTTGTTGTCTACCTTTTTGACAATAGAAATGAAATACAGTTCCCACTGCACTAATTGGGTGCATTTTGGGTGGCAAATTTGGATTCCTATGAAGAAGCAAGAGAGGCAGAGCACTGCTGCACAGCACTGAGATCCTAAATTAGCACAGAGGGAGCAAAGTGGCAGGGAATTGAGGCCAGCTCCTGCTCCTTTACACACTGCTGGGAACTCACCTTTCTCCCAGCAGCAGGGCAGAGATATACCACAGCCATCTGATATCCAGCACCCAAACAGGAGGGGCCAATGAGTCCATTGCTGTGCTCAGAAGCAAGAGCTTACCTGCTCCTGTCAGTAGTTCTGGGATGTGGGGCTGAGACTTTACCACAAGACACAATAAGCCTGAGTAGTTTCAATTTTTAGTTTCAATTTTTTTTTTAAATTGCGTCTAACTCTCCACCTCCTCTTGCCTACTTCAACATATTTTCTTCAAATGTTACCAAACTATCTACCACAAAGCAACCACAATAAAAGCAAAGCTGTTTCAGCTGTCAAGTCAGGATTAAAGAAATTCCACAAATATATACCAGAAAAAAAGACTAGTAGTGTTTTCAATGAGAAATACTGTCTGAAGGTATGCTGTGAATGCTATCCAGCAGGGAAACATTCCTCATATATGATAACCTTGCATATACCCTTGAGCTTCATTTCATCATCCAAATTACTGAGAAAGGTTAAACTTCTAGTTTACAGAGCTTGGGGCATGACCTTCTGCAACAATACAAGTAGGTGTTAGATAATTTTAGTATCATAGTTCAAATCCTAAAATTCCTGATAGCATTTTTTTATTACTAATATTTTGCACATTGCAAATCTGCTGGCATTTAAAGTTAGGAATTGAAGAAATAAAGAAACATCTGCTAAAAACTGTTTCATCTAAGATTAGATCAATCCTTGTGGGCTTGATTGCAGTCTGACAATTAGGATGGTTAGAGAGAGATGATTAGGGACAATTCACCCAGTTATAGTATACACACGTCATCTTTTTGCTGCCATAACATGCCATTATAGATTCATATAGATGCTTATAATATACTATAATTTATGGTGTTATAGTCACAGGCTATACATGTAATCCATAAAAGGATTTATTTTATTATTAGGGATTTATGTGAAATCAAAGTACACCATAGCAATTTTCCAACTATTCCTCCACTAGCTAAACTACTCTGTGCATCATGCAAACATTTCAGTTATGGAATCTGAGGGCTTTTTATTTTTATGTGTTTAAAAGAGAGCAGAGGATACATATCTGAACAGATCTGCACCTTGTATTGCTGTGAAAAGTGTTAAATGACTCCATCAATCCTTAGGCACCTCTAGCTTAAAACCTTACCACTGTTGCTTTGTTCTGAAGAACCATCAGGGCAATTCAAGGGCAGAAGGACAGCCTACACAAATAACACACTCTGACTCCACAGCAGTCTGCAGATCAGCAGAATTTATTACTTACATCTGAATGGATCTTATGGTTACTTAAAAAAATCAGTTCTAGTAGCCATTTCTTTTGGCTTTCTGCATCTCTGACTCAGTTTTGGCAAGACTAACTGCAGTGATCCTTTTGGAGGAAAACTAATACTGCTCACTTCATGTCTGGCCTCTGAGTTGATGACAAAAAAATGTCCTCAAAACCAGAAGAAAAAAATTGGTTTCAAGAGTTGTAGCACACATCCAGCAGAAAAATCCCAGAGCTTGCAGTATTTTTTTAAGAAATTATTATGCTCAAAAAATGTCAAGCATTTCACTGAGCTTAAGCTGAATGTGCAGCACCTGCTTAGGAATAATTATGTACCCATGTATGTTGATATCTCCTCCTACATATACTTTTCTCAATGTAATCAGAGAATTACATTGAGAATAAAAAAATACCAGCAGAGAAAGTTATGGTTTTGCAATATTTTAATACTAAGTTTGAGTACGTTCTCAAACTGAACTGGAGTAGTTACCTTCCTTAACTCATCTGAATGTTGTTTTCTTTTAGTGGAAATCTCACTTTTTAAAAAATGTTTTACCTAATTAGTTACAACTAAACATGCCCACTTGAATTTTAAAAATCACAAAGAATGGTTTGATATACTGCAATACAAAGCAATATTTAGAGAAGAAAACTAGGATTCCTTTATTTTTACTACTCTAAATACATATATACAAATAATAGAAATATCACTATCTTTCTTCCACTGATGAGCTTATTAAGCTGAAACATGGTATGTTTTACACATATTTTGTAGACAGTCATCACTTCTTGAAAAAATTAAAGGTATTTATTGTACTACTAAGGGAACATAATGCTGAAAAACAAACAAGTTATTGAGATAGAACTCTTATTTATGTCTCTTGAAAACAAAATTCAGACTATTACACACAAATTGAAATAACACACACTGAAAGATGGTATCGATCACCTCAGATCCTCAGTGCTTTATGTTAGGAAGGGATTTGTGAAAGTAAAAAATCAAACACGTGCAACTGAGTACCTTAAAATGAAGCAGAGCTTCAGAATAAAATAGAATCACAGACATCTGTTCTATACTACCAAGGGGAAAAAACTCAAATAATTTTTACAGCTCAAATTTAGAGGGTTACAAGCTCAAATTTATCTTCAGAATCCAAAATTATTTCTCAGGTTTACATCAGCTAGATTTTCTAACACATCATGGAACTGTAGAGCAGTTTGGGTCGGAAGAGACCTTAAAGATCACCTAATTCCAACCCACTCCTCACACACACCCCATGGGGGCAGGGACCCCTCCAACCAGACCAGCTTTCTCAAAGCACTGTCCAGCCTGACATTGAACACCTCCAGGGATGGAGCATCCACAACATTTCTGTCATTGTTCCTCACCATCCTCACAATAAAGAATTTCTTCCTAATATCTAATCTAAACCTACTCTCTTTCAGTTTAAAGCCACTCCCCCTTGTCCTATCATTGCATGTCCTTGTAAGAAGTCCTGCTCCATCTCTCTTGAACTCTTTAGGTACTGGAAGATTCTCTAAGAGTCTCCCCAGAACCGTCTCTCCTTCAGGCTGAATAACCTGAACTCTCAGCCTGTCTTCATAGGAGGGTGCTCCAGCCCTCTGATCATTTATCTTTTCTCTACATTGTCACAGAGAAACTCTGCAATAACTTAACAAAGGCATCAAAGTGCTCAGGATGCTGTTGTTTTCACTGGTAAAATAAGTGAAAAATTTGCTTTGCATGGGATTTAACATAGCTGAGCACAGCACTGAGTCTGAAGCATTTTTTGTAAAAAAAAAAAAATAACAATGAGAGCTGACTGTAAGCACCACTGTATATTTATGTAGGAGTATAATTTCTAACAGCAATTGATCCTTAGAGAAGAATAGGAAAGTTAGAGCCTTTTATTCTTTGGCACATTTTGTCATTTCAGCATATCTTTAGAAAACCTTGCAAACCCAGCCTCACTGATGTAAATGGCTGAAAGCTCACTGAAATCTGTAAATGACTCTAATAAATGCCTGGTCACTCCCCCTGGCATGAAGTGTGTGCATCATGTTTATACAGGGAGACTAAAGAATATACAAATTCCAGTGTAGAAGGAAAGCTCTTCAAACATATTTTGATGCACTGTACCACAGAACAGGAACAATTTTAAAAATGGCATTTATCTATGGCATATTCAATAAACCTCTGAAATACCAGGTTGCATGACTCAGTTGTGTTGGTTTCCTACAAAACAAATTCATCCTTTTTTTTTCTTTTAATTTAGTTAGATATTCCACTTTGAATCTACTTTAAGTACTGTGACATAGCCACTAGATTTTATGGAGAAATTAATCTTAGAGAGAAAAAAAGGTGTTCTGCAAAATGAAGGCTGCAGCAGGGTTTGAGCAGGACCATACAAATAGAAATATTCAAGAGGATGTTTAATTCCAGTGCTGTTTTTCTGGCATTTGATCACCTGCATTACTGTAACCTATAGGTTACATCTCCTCCTGACAAAGAATCATAGTTGTAAGAGATGCTGTCATGCCCCAAAGACCTTCATTACTTCTTATGTTTAAATTAACTGAAGGGGAGGAAGATGAATTCACAGCTTGTGGTAAGTGGAAATAGTTAAAAGCTCAGAGTTAGCAAGAATACTGTGACAGAAATTAAATGGATATTAAAATGGAGTCATTCACTGAAATTTCCTGCAATATTTATGCACAGAATTACCTTGAAGTAGAAAACAAAACAAAACAAATAAATAGAAATCAAACCAAACACCCAACAAAACCCCAACCAGGACTTGCTCTGGATGTTGTAACTTTCAGACAAATGCAGACAGAAGGATACATATTTCAAACTTTGTTTGATTTCTATAAGTGATTTGCTATCTGCCACTCTTGTACTAGGTATTTCCAGAAAATCTCTGCTTAAAGACGTTACCAATTTGCTATTACAATGCATCACTACTGTAATGAATAAAGACGTAATCCAGAACAAGAAAAGGATGAGAAAACAAATGCTTTTACGCACAACTAAGAGGATTTGGAAGAAAAAGCTATAGCCCTCAGCTCTTGTAAATACCAACACTAGTTCTGTTCAGCTTTTGTTGCAACAGCAAATTTTTAACAGATAAAGACAGCTTTTACTCAAAGAAAAATAGCATGAAATAGCTTCCCTCAGAACACAAATGCAGCTGGTATGTTACATTCCCAGACAGCATGTCCTGTGGGGAAATAGCTACTACAGGGGATTAGGAACCACGTTCTTTTGACCCCAGGGAAATAAAACAGAGGAAAAGCAGATGGTTTCTAAACCCAAACTTCCTAAATCCAAAAGACCACTCTGAATTCCCTGCTATAATTCCCTGTACCTGTGATGGGTCTCCAAAAAGTCTGCCCTGAATAGTTTGAGAGATTCACCCAAAAGGCATTCAGGTGAACACACAAAAGCCATGCTTTAGTGTGCTTTGGCTCAGACCCAAACTGGTAACACTCAAGGTCTCGTAGACCAAATACGAATTTCTTTGTTAAAGGAGTTATGGTCATCCCACTAAGCTAATATTATCTAAGAGGAAAAAACCCTCTCAAAACAAGTTTCCCATCCCTCCTCCCACTTTCACTGATTATCACCAGCATTCCAGAGCTTGCAGAAGATAAGACTGTCCTTCTACAACTATTTCCCATGGGCAGAAGAAAATTATTAGTCTACCCAACTGATGTTGTTTATATTTATAGTCTCATCAGCCACTTAGAAATAGAAAGCACATTGATTTTCTGTGCCCTGGGGACCACCTGAGGGCACGAGTGGCTGGAAGGAGAGAAAAAAATAAGTTGTAGCATTTCTGGTCAAATTTAACAGAGTATAAACATCTAGAATGTTGGTTCAAGAGTACCTAGCACAAGTACCTTTTCTCACTTGCAGCATTAGAAGTGCATATAGGACAAGAGCAGAAGGATGTGTCGCTCCCTTCTCACTCCCTGACACTGCTGAGATGGACTCAGATGTAAGATGTGAAGCTGTAATGTGCAGTCTAATATAGAAGAGAAGCAGGGTGGTAATGCTGTGTGCTTACTAGTGTTAATTCTACCAGAAGCAACATCTAGTTTTGCAGTAATAATTTCTATCTTAGTTATGAAGTCCTAGTAAGAGTTTAAGACTAAAAACATAGGTAGCTTGTTACAGATACAGCTTTATTATATAGTGACAGTAGTAAGCAAACTCCCAAACCACAGCAAGTCAGCTTCTTGTTAAGCAATCTTTCCATGTAAAAAGTCAGCAGAAAGATATGGTTACAATATAATATATGCAGATTTTATGGAAAATACCCAGTAGGTTTAATAGAATTATTACCTTTATTAATAACCACTCTGAGTAAGAACATGCTATGAATCATGAACTACAAAAAAATTGCCAAATTCTGTGTGATACAGAATTCTCTAAGTTGATACTGTGAGAGAATGGACTAACAACTTTATTATATTTTTTAGTATTAGAACAGCTTAAGAAGCAAAGTATTATGACCAACTCTTAGCATCTTCAAGAATTTATGTCTATGGTAGCTTTTGAATAGGTCACCACAGTTGCTTTCTTACACATCAAGAGTCCACAGAAAGTGCACCCTCTTGACTGATTTTGTTTAGAACAAAGTCATGGTGAGAACTCCCAAATGATTTTCAATAACTTAGAATTAATGTTTCTGATTTGAAGGTGGTGTAGGGAGGAGAGACAAGGAAGTTTTCAGTGTAAAATTGAATAAAAGCATTGAAAATCTCAGTCATCCTCACTGAACAATTCAGTTTGAGAGGTGTTTTATATTAAGTATATATTTATGTTATCTATATATCAGATAATACACACTGACAGCAGCAGATAAATTCTGTCTCTGCTTGTTAATCAACATATACCAGGGCCATTCCCCAATAGATGTATATCATAAATAGGTTTCTAAAATTACAGTTATATTTCAGTATCTCCAAAATTAATCCAAGCAGCTCTTTGTATGTGATCATTATAACTCTTGCCTCAATACAGACAGGTCTAAGTCCAGCACTGCAGAACAGAAATTGCTACACATTCCTTTTTGCTTTAAAGTGTGCACTTAAATGACCCTTGCATATGAACCAAGAGTTAGGTAAGAGTTGGGCATAGATGTATGAGAGAAAATGTGCAAGTCACTGAGCCCTGCCTCCTCCAGCTGCAGAGAGCCATGCAATAGGTGCCTGCTACTCCTTCTGTACTCATCACACAATTTATATCTAAGGAGATATTTGAAGTGGGACAGTTTTTCTTCTTGTCCTTATGGTGCTGGCTCACTAAGAAATAATTTCCTTTCTGAGGAGACACAGGAGAGAAAATACTGGACAATTCACATTCTTTGTATTTTCTCTCCCTGTGACCCTCATATAGTATGAGGAGTATATCACACTCATGATTCTTTTTCATAGGTACTCAGTGGCTAATACACAGCCACCATGCTTTGGAGAGAGTTTTTGTGGTTAATTGTGATTTAATTTATGAACTTGGCCCCAGAGCAAATTCTAATTGTTGCAGCTAACATCTGCATGAATGGAATTTTGCCTTTCACTCCAAATCACTTGTTATAGTACATTCCATTACTGGGTATTATATTTTTAACATAACAGGAATCTATCAGCAGAGAGCTGTATAGGTGAAGACATGTTAGATCAATGCAGCATTCACCAGTGAACTCACAGCATCAGGTCTCAGCAAGACAGCCACTGTGACACTCAGCAGATGAGGATGCTGCACCATCTTACTTTTTGATGGCAGAGGTTTTTGTTCCATTTTTCTTTAGGAGGATCTAGCTCTACTCTTCTCAGCATACAATATGTAATTCTTCCTTTGGCTCATCTACCTTTCAAATTAACAACTCCCTGGTTCCTACTGTTTTCCCTATGGTCTCTTTAAGTCTGCCCTGCTGGACATTTAAATATCTTTCAATAATCACTTCAAATTAGTTCAGTCTTGCTTTATGATTTAAATTTTAGATTTAGATTTAAGCCCTAAGACTTCATAAATTAATAAAATATTACATAAACAGAGAAGGCCTATAATTGGAAGATCAGCCCTATTTACAGTGATTTTTTTTTTAACTTGTTCACAGAATTCTACCTCTCTCTATGGTTACATTTCTCCTGCTATTTCTATTGTTGCATACAACAGGAATTCCTTTCTTCTATGAACTGTCCCCATTCTTTTATTATTAGCAGCACAGCAACTGAAGAATATTATTAGCATTAGTAATTGTCTCACAGGATATGTTCCACCTGATACACTGTGCAATGCCATAGAAGAGTCTGTCTGATTCTTTCTACATACACTGCTGAAGTTTCCTATTCTTAATCGTTAGCAAACATCATCCTACAATACTTGATTTAGTGCAATGTGCTTTAAAATATTTTGTAGATCTTTTTGATGTTCCTATCCTTGTTTCTGAAGGCTGAAGAAAATAAAATGTAGTTTTCAATGGTACAAGCATTGGAGGACAGGAGGTCTAGGGGGATTTTCATTATTTCAAAGTTTGGTCTTTATGGAAAGTAATATCAGAGTTCACTACATGGTTTTCATATCTTATTTATATGAAACTTTTCCAGATATCTTTTGCAGATGAAGGGCTTGCTCAAAAGGGAGTGAGAACAATATCCCCCCTGACCACAGGCAGAAACCAGAAGAAAAGAGAGCAATGGTCCATTTCACAAAACTGAGCCAAGCTTGGCTTCAAAATACTGTCATTAAGTTGAGTGGCCAGAATTGCTCTTAACGGGTCTGCATAAATATTTAACTGGTTTCTTATCAGATTTTTCTTTTTTGATCACTGCTAACAAAAAATTCACAATCAAAACATAGTAGAACATTAGGAAAAAAATGTTTTTACAAGATATACCTATACAGATCAATATTCTAGAGCTGATTTTTGGGAAAAATTCTCTCTATAGGCACAGTATTATTAATATTTTAGAAGCATTAGAATTTCTCTGACAGAACTCACACCAAGTAGTTCACTTATATTCAGCTTGTCTTTCTGTGGTCTTCAGCATCCAGAAATTTTAAGAAGGCCACATATTTTTTATTTTAATATTTAGTTCTAGAAGTCTTAAAGTCAATTCTAATTAAAATTGAAGCTATGTAATCCCACCTAGGACTAACTAACTAATTTTGCCTAGGACTAACTAGAATATTTTTAATTGGTTAAGATAATGGTTTCTTTTCTGGCACAAACTTTGGACCCTGTTCTCAGCTTTGTTTTGAGAGTCTTATTGCTTATTTACAATGGGACTACTTTAAAAGAGAAGTCATACGTTCTCTTCCTTTCCCCCATGCCTATAAACAGAAAAGAATAGTTTAATTTATTGAAGTATAAGTCTTTGATGGTTTTTTCAGGAAAAGCAAGGCAAAATATAAAAATAAAAATCCCTCAGTGACCATAAGCTAATTCAGTAACACAATACAACCGATATTTAATTCCTGTAAGGTTGAGCATGTTGTGTCTTTCTACTTGTCACTGATCTTTTTAACAACACTACACCACTACTCCAGAGATTCAAGTCAATTATATAAGTGGGTGTTTGTTCTAAAAATACACCCACGATTAAATGTCTCAGTGTGTGTGTCTATACCTTTATACACACCTTTATACATAAGTTTACTGGGTCGAATGTACACCCTGAAAACGAAAGTACAGTAGATGTCAAAATTCAAATAATTTAACTCATTTATAAGCACTTCAAGAGGAAAATTAATTAGCACAGAGAATTTAAATGAAGTATTTGTTATTAAAAAAACATAAGAACCTGCAAGCATTGCTGGCTGAAGTTCTTAATTTCTAGAGCAGTACTCCCCAGTTTTGCTAAAGGTGATTAGAGTTTCTTACAGCTGTCATATGAGATGGTACATGTGTTTTAAGAGAGTGCTTACATTAAAAGATTTATTTTAGGATCCTTTTCATTACTGATGCAGAGAATTCCTGCAAACTGTGAACAGCAAAACTTCACGGGATGGCTGAGATTATTTTAAAATCACATATCAGTAGTTAACAGTCCCAGTCTGGGGTGTTGGACTAGCTGACCTCCAGGATCCTATGAATAAGTGAATTAGTGACTAAATTCAACATAAATGCTCAAATTTTCTCTTAGAGTTATCATTTTCTCTGCAAGGAATTTCTGAGAGAAAAAACCTGGAGATCTCTTTCTCTAAACACACAGCCTTTTTCTTCTTCTCAGTTCTGCCCTCTGTTATTTTTAAAACTGGAATTCAATGAGCTGAAGCAAAATTGGTCCACAGAGCCAATGAGAGGTTTTTCCACTTACACACCCTGAAAGCATGATTCTCAAGCAAAGGCAGTTGTCTATCAAGGACTACTTTCTGAAACTCCAGAAAGCATTAATACAGTGTGCTTTTCCCTTAATTTTCTCTTTCCACTTCCTTAGTCTTCTCTTCCCATTCCCCCTCCCCATTTTTTATGTTGCTATATAAAAGCAATATAAACTTTTCATCACATTTTTGAAAAAGCAATTTAGGATGAGGTCTCTTTCTCCACTCTTTCTCAACTTTCTCCCTTCCAAATAAAGGATTTCCTAAAAAGCTTATATATTGTTAACTTTAGTGAAAGCAAGGGTCATTTAGCAATGGTTTTGGTCCACTATATAGAGGTAAAATATGATTACAATGTCTCAGGGCTAAGGTTCAGTAATTCCTAGAGAAAAGTTTAGTGCTGCTTTGTCTGAAGTAAGAATATGCATTTTCTTTGAATCCATCAGGATTTATGACTCTGAGTTGCATAATCCCCTGCCCTCATCTCTTCAGTCAAAACATAGCACAGATCAAAACATGCATGCAGATGTCAGGCTCTGAACAAAAGCTGAATAGAAATTAGACTGCAAACACTGGAATGGTGGTTTCCATTCTTCTGAAATTATGAAGGAACAGAAATAACCCTGTATCTGGGCTCACGCTATTGTAAAAATGTGTGCTTTTATTTTCCACTACACAATGTACTCTTTGTTCACAAGTTTTTGAAGTTTTGATCACATCATCAAGACATCTGTACCATGAAGCTTTTGGAGGAGTCCAGAATTTGTACCTTTTAGTACCAGTCTAGGATAACCAGTATCCTGCACAGATTAAGTATGACAATTTTCTTAAATTTTAGAGAAGAAATAGTATATGGCCAACATATGGGACTTTAAATTAGGGTGGGGTTTCTTCTGTAATGGCACCTGGCTCCTCTTTTTCACATCAGGTTTTAAGTTCTGCCACTGCTGCAACAGTGGTTTTGATGGCAGCATCCATCATAAAATGATATCACAACCTAGGCTAGAGGGACCACAGGCTCAAATCAACTGCTTTCTGATGATTTCAAAAACATATTTAACACCTTGCAAACTACAAAGGAATTGTCAAAATTTCATTGATCTTAAAATCTTCTTCTGTTATATTTTACACATTTTCATTACCATCCCAGGAGTCCTAAGTGTCTGAGACTGGTGTAATTCCACAGATGTAAACTACTGCTTAAATGGAAAATGGAATTTACTACCCAGCATTCAAAAAATCTGATTTTCTGCACATCATCTGCAATTAATGCTAGCTGAATGAACAGGGCAAACACTTCTTTGTGATGACCCCTAGGATGAATAACTAGACTTTATGTCTTTCAATTCTTATCTAAACAGCTACAAGTACTGCTGAAGACAGACAGAACAAGTTGCTTCAACCTACTGACATGTAGTCAGATACACCAGAAGCAATAAAAATGTTTTAAAAAAAATCAATTTTCAAATCCCAAGAGTAGATTCTTTGAAAAAAATATGATAGTGGTAAATATATAAATAAAGTGAAATTTACTGTCCTTGTCATGCTACCTTGCTTCTTTTCTCTTGCTCCGGTATTCACCACACCCCAGGGAAGCAACGATTCACTACTAAATACAAACTCAAAAAAATAATTTGATTTCTGAGAATTGGAAGGAAAGGAGAAATAAATTTATCTCTCATGTAATTGAAGAACCATTTTTTCAGATAGAATGAAATAATTAGCATTTAGTCTCCAAAGGAGACTCCTGGATAGCCAAAATCTAAAAACAAGGGAATTTTACCAGTGGAAATGGCAGCTGTGATTTAAAAGCCCACACTTCAGTTGTCTCATTTATGAGCAAGAATTTCACCTCTGCACCTGAAACTTTGCACCTATTCAAGCAGCAATGACTAAAATATGGAAGAAAAAGAGAGGTCCAAGAAAGGACAACCTCTAAAAATCACTCATCTCATACATGAATGGTCCTGTTCAGACCCAAAGGACAGATATTTCCTGTTTTGCAGTAAAACAAGTGGAGTGGGATAATCCTTCCAAACGCAGCAAAATAAATGTCTGACAGAACCTTTTCCCCTGCATGTACACACAGATACCCAACCAGAAACTTCAACATGATTCCTGGCAGTTCCTTCATCCCTTACCATGTTAATTTATTGGATTTAGTAAAAAGACTTTGCTTATAGCTTACTAGAGAACAATATCCTGTTTCAGGGAACTGAAAATGTAGGTGTCATGGTTTAACCCAGCACGTAGCTAAACACTCCACACCTGCTTGCCCACTGTCCCCTGCCAGCAGGATGGGGGAGAAAATTGGGGGAAAAAAGTAATATTTGTGGGTTTAGATAGCAACAGTTAAATAGGATAGAAATGGAAGAGAAAACAACAGGAACAATATTTTGAAAAATTAGGTAGAGCACACTAAACAAGTGACACACAATGCAATTGCTTACCCACCACCCATTGGCCAATGCTCAGCCAGTTCCCCAGCAAGCTTTATCCCTGGCTTATGTACCCAGCATGATGCCATAAAATATGGAATATCCCTCTGGTCTCAACCAGCTCTCCTGGTTGTGCCCCTCACAGATTTGTGTGCACCCTCACCCTCCTTGCTGGTGGAGTGGGGTGGGATGAGGAGCAAAGGCCTTCACATTGTGTAAACACTGTGCAGCAAACCCCAAAAATATACGTGTGTTATTAACATTGTTCTCATTCTAAATCTAAAACCCAGCACTGTATCAGCTACTAGAAAGAAAATTAACTCTATCCCAGATGAAACCAGGACAGTAGAACAACAGAGTATTTATGTAAGGTCTGCTGTAATTGACATCTATGATGGGCACCCTAATTCCTGGGATGAAATATGTTTGTGTCCAACCAGATTGAATCAGGCACAGAACCTGAAGTTCTCAAAATTTAGGCCACTGCTTTACGGATCAGCCATAGGAAAAAAAAATCTGAATGTCATGGTGTATTAAAAACACCTCAATTAACTCATGGCTAATATTTGGTGTATTTTATTTCTTTTCCCTGTATAGAAACAGTATCCTAGAGATTTCTCTCTCATTTATATCTCCACATTGGATCTGGCAATGAAGCATAAACTGGTGGTATCACATCTATTTCCATGGTAACACACCAATTTCCCAAGCACCGTCATGGCTTCTACTGTTACTGAAAGCTGAGAGAAAAGCAAGGCTGAGGAAATGTTTGTCAAGCATTCAAACATGGAGCTAGATTCAAGTACCTTCTTAAAGTGGATCAAACTATCTTCAGCTAGAATACTGACACAAATACTTACAAACAAACCAACAAATCCTTGAGATTTTGCTGGGGTTTGTGTTGCTTTGGTTTGTTTGTTTGGTTTGGGTTTTTTTTTAATCAATCATAACATCAAAGTTCCTTAGTTATTTCCAGTAAATCTCAAACAGTGAATGGATGTATACTTCACAACAGACACTTGATTTCAATGTCCATTCCCATTCCTTATACCATTTGCATGAAAACACAAATTATCTAAATTAAGGATGAGCTCTTCACATGCCTTACCACAGCACTACTCAATAGAAAGCCTTTAGAGGATAGAGGAATACAATGTATGCTACGTTTTGGACATGAAGTTGATTGAAAATGTTTTGCCTACTGCCACCATTTATTACTTACTAAACAACACTAATAGTAAATTCATATTCACAACAGCATAGGTTTCACTACTGGTTAACAAACAAAAAAGCTCTGGAAAAAAGCTTCCATATTAATAATGGTCATAATTCATAAAGAGAAAACAAGCAATAAAAGCACTTCATAGAGTGTTTTTTAGCAAGATACAGAACTCTGATGAAATTTTAGAATTTTTTTTTTCCAAGAATGCCCCACAGAGTATATTTCTCAGAACAGATCTTAAAGCTGACAAAAGAAATAATTTGACTACAAACTGTTATGCCTTCAATACAGCCAAGCCAATTAGTCACTCTGCTTCAATCAGAGAATTCCAAATGTATTGTACATTGACAAGCTGCCTACACAATAGCAGCCTTGTGATAGGAAAGTAAAAAGCAAAAGGAAGAAAAATTAATAACACATTGAACACATGCTCTGTCTTCCACAGTGTCCCTATCTTTGACAGAACTGCTCTGAATCAAACCTCCATGCTTTTCTTGTTCTTCACTCACATCTTAACAACTCCAGCTCACCCACATACCCCAAGAGCCAGCATCAGCTTTTTTCTCAAATCCTGTAAGGCATTTCAGGCATTCACAACAGAAATCTCGAGTTTTGATAGACTTTTACAAGAGCCAAATGTTTCTAGTGGCACCCAGCCAGTTCATCTTAAACAGCCATCCCACACCTAGAGGATTTAATAAATTGCTGTGGCTAAAGGAAAGACCTACATTATAAGATGGTTCTATAATCAAATTAAGGTATTTCAGAACAGAGTCAGAAGAAGGCTAAAGAACAGCATGGATCATCTTCCAGTATTAGGTATCCCATAAACTCTTGATTAGTTCTTTGATTCACAGTGTCTGGTATCTACCTGTGTGGAGAAAAAGAGAACTGGTATGATGGCTGAAGTATTTTGAGATGCTGGTAGGTCATAATTTACAACCCTTGTTTTATCTGATAGCGATGGAACCACAACAAAAAATTTATGTGAAGCTAAAATTTATTTTTAACTTATCAGAAACATGTCTGCAAGAGATCTGAGCTGTGTTATGAATCTACTTGTTTATTGCACTCTTCCTATTCCGCTTATCTGCTGAGCCCTACTTCACCCCACCATCTCAGCCTCCTATTTCTTCCAGTTTCATTGAACTAAGAACTTGCACAGTTTCATGACTTTTGTTCTCATTGCACCCAGGCCCATATTTCAGACTTGCATTCAAGGTCCAAACTTTACCAGCTCATCCTCACTTATTTCCAATGCATTTTCTGTCCAGGAAAGCAATGAGCAGCTGTCCCCCCTTTCTTAATTGAAATACCTAGTCCTTAGAACCTCCCTCCTTTGAGACTGCACAAATCACCAAAGCACCCTTTAATAATGTACACTGTGCAGTGAAATTTCAAAGAAGAGTAAGTGTTTACCTAAGAGATTACAGCAAATATTGTCAAAAGACTAATGTTTCCAACCGTTTGACTGTAAATCCATAATCTCTAACCTTTTCCTATTCTGTCTCACTTTTACAACACAGTGCCATTTCTGCTTTTTATTTGCATGCTTTTAGAAAATTACCTTCCACAGGAGGGGGCCTAGCAAGTTTTGTTGATGTGAGGTAATTTCAAAGAATTAAAGAGAAGAGTTCATTTTTCACTTAGGTCTCTGTACAGAGGATTGATTGAGGTAACCTCAGTAACGTGAGATGTCTCTTTTATTGACTATCAATTATTTCAGTAATTTCTATGCTGGCTGAAAGACTCAGGGTTAGGAAAATGCATATAGCTTCCTTAATGCACTTTGAGAAAAGACATTGCAAAAACTGCTCAGCCAAATAGCCTTCTAAGAGAAGAGTCTACACTGCAGCTGAGAAGGGATGAAATTTTCTTGTACTGGTCCAGACTCCACAGCAGCTGCCACTCCCCCCCATCATGCAATGCATGCAAACCACTGGATGCAGAAGGCTGAAGGCCTACCTGTCATGCTCCATATCTATTTTCTGATTGCACACTTTTCTCATGAGACTAAACCAACTCTTTGCCAAGCCCTTGTGTCACATAATTTCTTCCTGGCAAATGGGTAGAATTGCATTTGTCCTTTCTTTTGTTGTATCTTTGCTGTCTGTTGAACATATAAGACAAGGCATGATTGCTTTTACTGTCTTATACATTTGTTGCTGCTATAGCACTAGATTTAATTTTCTATTTTAGAACATTGAACACTGGGAACTGTAAATGTAAAAAAACAGCAGTAAAATCTTTAAAAAATTAGCTTTGTTTGTGCCTCAAAACTATACAAAGGCTCAAATATTTCAGCTGCTACAGATGCAATTGTAAATGTTCATTCCTGTTTTTCTATTTTATTTCAGTCTAAGATATCCCTGATCGAACAGCTGTGGTCACCCAACAGCCTGAGAAGGAAGTTAGTATTAGGTTGTTAGAGCAAAGTAATAACTTTATGCAAAATGATTCTCACTGTTCATTTTTCTAAAGAGCAAAATCATTAAAAGTGCAGCATAATGCTCTGTAATTATAATCTAAGTCATTTCCCCTGTTAAAAATACATTCTAATTGCTTTAAGTGAAAACACATCATTATAACTTCCCTTGAAAGGGGAACTAATAAATAGATTAGTAAAATCCTACAGTCAGTACATTAAATCATGTTTGTTCATTCAGCTGAGACTGGAACATGTAAAGTACATCTTCTTATGGAAAGACACAATTAGGGAGAATGGCTGGCTCACGGGATTAGCCAAAGGATTTTGAGTTTTCCACATCTAGCTTGGTGGTGTGAATCCTCTCCAGCTTGATGTTGACTGAAGCTTATTACCATCTGCTCCCTGATCAGCGCCCTACATAAATTGAATTTGTTGTCTTTGCCTAATTCCAAGCTCACAGGTGTCCAGTGCTACAGCAACTGTCAGTAATTAGCAAACCTTTAAGCAATGTCAGCAAAGATGCAGAAGATTTAAAAAATACAACAGAGATGCTTATGTAATTTGGTATAAGAGGTCTACCCAAGCTATACTTTGAGATGAGAAAGGATAGTGGAATTATCCCTACTTTTCACTGTGCTTCTGCCAAATCACTGAATATGGATGATTACATGCCTGCATAAAACTTTAAATTTCTAATTTCAATAGATCTAAAAATCCCAAGGAAATAAAAAGGCAATACCATTTTTTAAACTCTGAAAGCTTATGTATTCTTATCTTAAAGGGGGATTTTAACAGTTAATCTATAATTACTATATGGCCGTACTCAGAATCTGAAAGAACCATTTTGGTGTGTACAAAAAAATTATTGCAGTTTCTATAATTCTTACAGCAGCTGTGCAGGCAACCAGTATAAGAAGCAAGACAATAACAAGGAGAGTTACAAATTAAATTAACCAGATTTCTTACTATTAACCTTTGGGTGAACAGGCCTGCTGCCTTTGGTCACCTCAGTTATTGCAGATATATCTTTGTTTTGTGAAATAAGCACTAACTTATGCAAAGAGCAAACTAGAAAAGTGTTGTAGTGTCAAAATACGTAAAAACGGGAGTTTTTAAGTTATATGAAGATAGTTTTGAAGAAAACAACTGGAAATCTCTCACTTTCTCTCACAGACATTCAGAATTAATTCCCACTGGCGATGAGCTGCTTATGCTGCATTTTGGTTGCATTTCAGGTTGCTACCATTTTCTCCAAAGGTCAGAATCTTACACTGCCTTTCATGTGACTCCCCCAGAAACATGTATCTATTTGTGAAACTGAACTTTGCATTATGAGAGATGAATTTTGAAAAGGAAATACAGGACAGGAAAAAGATTTAAATTAAATATTTCTTTCCATGCCTAACACAACAACTTTTTTTTTAATCAAATTTTTAATTAGAAACAATCAATTTACAGCCATTCTTTAATTCCTTATATAAACATAATTCCTATAAGAACTGTATTTCTTTAAAACTATTATTAGGAAAAACTTTCCAGCTGACCTCTAATTGTTGTATCTGTCAGCTCCATAAATGTCTCCATTTAAGCATTTAATTTCAGTAGTCTTTTATAAAGTAAATAAGCAAACAAAACCAGCCAGATTTGGAATCTAATTTTTATCCAAGTAATAAATTTGAAGTTCCTCTTGGGTTTTCATATAGGTTTTAAATATTCAAACTATTCAGTAGTTTTCCTTTGGTCTCTTGCATAAGGATGTGATTTTTATTTTTGCATTATCTCCATTTAAATCAACTTTCCATTTATTCCAGAAGAACACAATCAAGACCTTATTGTTTGTAAGCAGAGAAAACCCTCTAAGAATGGGTTAGAAACCCTGAAACCTTCTAAGAAAAGTTGACCCTACAAGAGTTTTATTCTACAGAGCTTATGAGCGTGGTTTCCTAAAGAAAAGGAAGGAAAAGACAAGCTTCATTTTTCTGAAGCCTTAATAGGAATCATCGTGTTCTTCAGATCCATGTCCCTCTTTGGATGATAAATGACAACTATTAGGACTCTGGTTTATCATGACACAAGCCACAAATCTCTTCACTGAAAAGTGAAAAATGCAGATTTTTCAGGACAGGACAAAGAATGACTGTGCCAAGTTCTGTGAGAGTCCAGTCCAGAAACTGGCACCATGTTTCCTACATATTTTTAAAATATAATTTAAAATAATAAAAAATGTGCACAATGAAAAAAATTATGTATATATGTAGAAAGTAAAATACAGTAAAGGAGCTGTTGAGTTTCTGCCTTGAAATGACTTAACTCTGTCTTGTGAAACTTAGGTCCAGATGAAACAAAAATATTGAGTACTTGTTCACAACAGACAAGCCTTGTGGAAGAATACACAGAATTTATAGTTCACTGGGTATCTTTCTTAAAGAATCAGCAAAACAAAGACAACATCAAGGAAAAATGACTATGTAAATTGTACTGCCTTTTAGTTGGGCATCTAATTAGTCAAAATGAAAAGTAGAGATGGCAACCTGATTACTTCATCAATTTGATTTACTCTGACCTGGGGTAGCTTCTGCATATTTTACACGTCACCTCTACAGCAGAAGGTTTATCTCATCCACAGCACTTGGTGTTCACAGACACTCCTTCTCCTGCTGTTGCTGCATAAAGGGATTCTGCCGTCTATTTTCCTGCTTCCCTTTGACACATGGTTAGCAATATATTAAGTATCAAGTTAATAATGTTGAACAGTTTCAATACCTGAAAAAGTATCTGTATTTCCTATTTCCCCTCAGACAATGGAACTCGGGAAGCCGTAGAGAAGGTCCCTGTCAATTTCATCACTCAGTCTATCTAGCTACCTCATTCTTCTCATATACATATATTTGCATACAGAACCTCTTGACAGGCATAAGCAGCCTCCATTTAGCTTCAGTGAGATTGACTGTGAAAAGCAGCTAGAGATGTGCAAATATCTGCTGACTCAAACTTTCACCTAAAATGCAAGAAAATGTCATGGCAGAAGCAATTCATGCTTCAACCTGCTGTAATTGTAGGACAGAATCCATCTCTATGCAGAAAGCTGACAGTCCAAGACTCTTTGGTCTCACTTTGACAAGCATTTTGGAATGTTAAGTTCTTGCACAGACTTTCATTGCAGTTCTTCATAGCACAGAATTCCAGTCTTGGTCTGAAGAACTGTATACATTTGTATAAAGTCGTTTATGCCTAACAGGCTTTGTAAACTTTGTAGTGCAGTATTTATATTCTTAAAAAAGCCCTGAAAACCGAAAGAAAACGAAATACATAGAAGACACTCACACTACTAACAAAACAGTGTGCAATTTAATGAGAGATTCTATCTGCTAAGTATTATATTACTGTGCTGGTTTTGACTGGGACAAAGCTAATTTTCTTCACAGTTGGTGGTATGGGGCTGTGTTTTGGATTTGTGCTGCAAACAGTTGATGTTCTCATTCCTGTCGAGCATCACTTACACAGAGTCATTGCCTCTCCTGCTTCTCAGCCCATCCCACCAGTGAGGCAGCTGGGGTGCACAAGGAGCTGGGAGAGAACACAGGACAGGTGATCCCAGCTGATCCAAGGGACATTCCAGACCATATGGCGTCATGCTCAGCATACAGAGCTGGCAGAAGAATGAGGAACAGGGAACAGAGATGTTTGGAGTGTCTCTGTCTTCCCCAGCACCCATTATGTGTCATGGGGCCCTGGTTTCAGGGGATGGCTGAACATCTACCTGTCCATGGGGTGCTCTGAATTCATCGCTTGTTTTGGTTGGCTTGCCCTCACTGCTTTGCTTTGCCTATTAAAGTATTTTTATCTCAATCCACGGGTTTCTGCACTTTTACCCTTCTGATTCTCTCCCTCGTCCCACTGGGAAAAGTGAGTGCGTGGTTGTGTGTGGCTTAGCTGCTGGCTGGTGCTAAACGAGGACAATTATAAATTGTATTCCATCAGGGAAGGTTTAATTACATATTTTCTTACAGTTTAATTATACTGGTGAGATGAAGTATTATAATTAAGATAGAGCACGTTCATGATTAGGAAGACACAAAATATTTAGTAGTTAGCAAATATTCAAATATTGCTGTAAACAAGATACTTTTAAATGAAGATTGAAAAGAAAAAATTAAAGTCTATGATAAGACAGCATTATGCAATGGATTTTACTAACATCTTCAAACAGACTTCCTTCTTAAAATGCAGATGATAAAACAGTTTGTATCAAAATCCAAATGCTTTTAATATAGAATTTTAAATAGTATCTGATTCTAACACATTTTTACCTGCATTTTGAAATTTTGGCCTGTATGTTGAAAAAATACAGAGTTCTAGAAAATTTACAAAGAAATCCCAACAGCTGCACCAAAGATGGAGGGTCTGTTTATGCTCATTATGATAAAATAAAAAAGGAAAGAGAGAGAAATTATTAAGAACTTCCATAGTCAAAGCTAATTTTTTTATAAATAAACTTAGTATTGTATGCTAATATTTTGACAGGTTTGAATATCATCCAGGCATATCCATCCTGAGTTGTAAGGAAAATATATATGGGTCAATTTAAGTAGGTTGGAATAGGTGCCTCAGCTTTTATTTTTAAAGCAATTGAGTTTGGCTTGTGCAAAATAGTTTTCAAATAGAAAAATTACATTCTGCATTGTAAGCGGCCACTGGCTTGCCTTTGCTTTGTGATTAAATGGCACAGGCACCACTATAATGAGGCAGTCTATCAAAGTCTTCTACCTGGTTGTTTACACTCTATGAGGCTGTATGAATGAAGGATTTAAAAGTTTTCATTAAGTCCTTGGCTGCTGTGCATGCACAAACACAAAGCCAATTATTTTAAAGGTACACAGGATTTTACTTGTTTTATCTTTCTTGAGAGCATGATTGCTGCTGCTTATTGCTTCACTGAACAATAGAAACAGGGACAAAATTCCTGTCTTTTGAGCCGTCTGCTACAATTACCTTATTTATACATAAAATATATTCTCATGTGTAGGCATCAGCACCTGAATTTGAATTTTGAATTGCAATAGCAAATTTGGGAGTGCAAGGAATTTTTATTGGAATTACACAGATATTTCACTTAACAATTATTAGCTGCTGAATATATACATTCCTGTACCCTACTTCTCTTATCTAAACCATTTCTGCTTGGGGGGAGAAAATCTTACTTTTTTTTTTATCTGAAGAAAAGAGTTTACAATAGACGAAGCTAAAAACATAACTTTTTCAGCTAATTCATTATACCATCATTTAGAGAAAATAAGAATATTCTATCTATCTAAACCACAGATTTATGGTTACTATCTTTACCTGAGACACTGAATTTGCATTAATTTCTTATGCAACAGATGAATATCATTTGATGAGGAGGGCACAAAATTTATACTGAACCCATATTTAATTCATTGATCTTAGAGGATGAAAGTAGCAACCCATTCTCTTTAAAAAGAATAGAGAGATTTATTTGACTTGTAAAGTTTTCTGCCAATTTTTTCCAGTTCTAATGAGATAAGAAGTTTGAACTTTGATATAGGCATACAGCTCATGTCATTAATGCATTTTAATGTCCCTGTAATGAAACTGCATTTCAGAAGAAATGAGGTGCATGACTAAAGAGCATATAGAGTTACTTCACATTATAACACAGGGAGAAGATAACATACAAACTAAAATTCAAGGGCGATTTACCTAAGTATGATTGTCCATATTTAATTAATTTTTAGTATATTTTTGGATTTCCAAAAGACTTTTGATGCTGGTTATTAAGGAAACGGGGAAATTGCAGCACAGAAACACATCAGTTAACACAAGTCTGGAAATCAGGACCATCTATTTTAGGAAAAGAGGGGCTTCAAGCCTCAGCACAGTATAGAGAGTTCTCTAAAAACACCTGCTTGGTCCTCAGCCGCTGTCAGAAGAGTAAATCAAGTGCTAAGGTTGGTCACAAAAGCAACAAAGAAAAATGGAGAGCATTTTTGTGCCACTATGAACATGATTTACCCACACTTGAGCTTACCCCACCTTTCATTCCTCTCAAAGAGGGAGAATAGGAAGGGTCAGGGAGGAAAAAGTATGAAACATCTCATGTCAGAGGAGCAAAAAGGCCTCTTCAGCCTGGAGAAGGGGTGGAGAGGCCAGCAGAGAAGGTGAATGAAGCACAGATGTCTTAGATCAAAAAGCAATGTGGTGTGAGAGAGCTGGGGGTAAATTATTAACCAACTCTCCTAATAGATGAACTGAGGGTCCGAAAAGAAGAGGGCAAGATACAGATTCAAACAAGTCACAGGAGGTGGTCTGTTTGGTAGTGGGTAGGAAACCATGGATGCATCTTTGGCAAAGACTATTGCAGCTGCAAATATAGCAGTGGACTCAAGGAAAGGCTGGACATGCTGGAAGAGGGATCTGTTAAGAACCACCAAGCAGAGAAACCATGGAAAGCTCATGGGTGAGAAACCACTGGAAGCTGGGACACTGGTTGTTGAAAACACATAAATTTGTTTTGCTTTTAGTGCTCACTGCATATCAGCTTATGGGCACTGATGGAGAAAAACAAGTGAGGTAGATGCACTTGTTATTCTTATGACCCGTCAAACACCTGTTTATAAACTGGGTCAGTCTCAAGCAGTTGCTTCTCTGCTCTTGGCAAAAGTCTTGAAAGGGACATTAAAACAAAATGAAAACTTCAGGCTTTGTATTAAGTCAAGATTTGTAGCACAACTTCTGACAAACCAGTGGCTGAGTTTTGTGTCCATGACAATTCAAAAGAAGCAACATCCCATTTTCTGCAGTAATTTATTTTTTTCTTCAAATGCCTTCTTGGGCTAAACGTTGCCTTTTGCAGAATTTGACAAGACTGAAGGCATAGGCATCAAAAGGAGAGAATGCAAACATGCAGAAATATATTTCTTCACTGACTAGCCTCCCTTTTGAAAGTTGCTGAGGAATACCACTGTGCATACTGTGCATTCTCAACTGAAAGCCAGTGACAACCCTTTATCACTTCCCTGTAGGTAAATGGCTTTGTTTATAAAGTCTTCTGACATAAAAAAATAAAATATCGTTCCCGACACTGCCTCATCTTACAAATCTATTCATGTATCTTTTAAAAACAAGCTGGAAGGCATAGCAAATATAAGGCAACATCACACCGTAAAAAATAAAAGAAAATGTCATCAGCAACATCTACATAAGTAAACAAAACCATATAATTTTAAGAAAAATACTATTAAAAGCAGACCCAAGTAAGTACTAAGTTTCCAGCTGAAACTCTTGAATGTAATGAGTGCATACATCCACACCTCTGACTTAAAAAATCATGTAAGCTTCCTAGTCCTAAAATAAATAAACTGATCATAAAGTACTAAAATACAGTGACTAAAACGCTGTTTCTAAACAAGTTGGACAAACATTAGGGAATTCCTTGGAACACCTAATCCTACAGAGTCACTGGACATAGGCAAGAAAAACCCTCAAGGCCCATTCCAGTTTCCAACAGGAAAAAAAACAGTAACAACTCTGTGGACAGAAGTACACCTTTTTCTTGCTTATAATTAAGGAAGAACAAAATATAGGAACTGTTCTTTGCTATTATCATATTTGATTGCGTAGGTATTGGGACACCTATCATACGGAAGATCCATGACTGGATCTTCAAAGAAAAGTTTTCTTCAGGATACTGTAACAGAAAATCTAGCTATAGGCTTTTTTAGAATAGAAAAGAGTGGTTTTTGTTTTGGAAGGATTTGAAATGCTTTTTCCAACTAAATATTGTTAAGCTATGCTTCTGAATAACCCTTCAATTGACAAGGACTATTCTTATGCAACAGTTTTCTTTTCTGAGCCCTTATGGCCACTCCTCAGTCAGCATATTTTGGAACCCAGTCTGACCAATCCAAGCCTCTCAAGGGAAAGCCAATAAAACTAACTCTAAAATTTGGCATTTCGCTGCAGAAGCCAGAGATGAAATTATACTTTTCCATTGTTTAGAAAAATTCCCAACTTAGCCTTCAAAAACATGCTACAGTAGAAGTTTCAACCTTAATCGCAAATTCAAACATGCCGACTTGCTACAAGCTGATGCAAGGCACATTTGAAAATCTCCTTGTAAATCAGGAAAAGAAAAAGAGTGTTAAGTGCTTGGTGGAAATGTCAAAGGAAAAAGGACAAAGTAAAAATGAAACAACAGAATATTTTTTACAGGAAAACAAAGCAAATAATCTGATTCTTATTTTTCTTATTATTTATCACTGTATTGTTGATGTTGCTATGCACATTAAAATTGTACGCCTGCCTGTATGAGAAACTCTTCTTCAGCTGACTATACCACCTAAATTAAAAAACCCATCAAAATTGTCATTTACGTTTCTGGCAGATAGAATATTATATCTCTATATCTTCTATTTTTATGCCAGCTGGAAATATTGTTTGTAAAACTTTGCTACACCCACTGTAAACTTTGGGGTTGTGTACAATGTCTTCCATGAAACAAAACCACAGGGCATGTTTGATTTGGTAAGGAAACAAGAAAAGGTGTGTAGCAGGAAGAATTTCCAGCATATTTTATTCTATAACCTTTATTACAAGTTTTTCTTTCTTTCTTAGCCTACAGTGTCATTAAATGTGTGATTCTGAATGTAAGCTTCTCTATGGTGCCCTTGCACGCCAACTTGTCAAAGTCTGCATGAAGGATATTGTAAATTTCTTTTACTTCTGGTTTGTGGTTTGTTTGCTCTGGTTTTATTAACAGATGGCAAACAACTCATGTGGGTCAATTTCGTGCACAAACTTCTATAAAATAATGTTCCAAGAAATTTGGCACAATATTACTTCAATTGTGAAATTGGAAAGTCAATTAGCTTAGGGCTTCACAAGCTTAGCGTTGGCAGAAATTCACAGCACGAAATGAGCAGCATCAGCAAAACTGCAGTTTGTGAATTGATTGAGAAAGTTTTCATTACTAACAGCTAAAGTTAAGGACAAGCATGAGTGACCAGTCACAAACTTCCATTAACAATAGCATCCTGAAAAATATCAGTAATAACACATGGAATAAAACATTAGCGAACAGTAAAACAGTACCTCATTATGTTACTGTATTTAATGCAGAAAGTTGGTATTCATACACTGGTTACATACAAAATAACCTGAAAGAGAATCCTATAGATGGTTTAAACCTCTTTCCAGGAACATGAAGGTGATAAAAAACAGATTGGAAAACAGTAAGGCAAAAAGCTTTTTTTTTTTTCTTATGGAATCATAATTTTCATGGATATTTTCCTAACTTCCTAACTTCACATGCAAAGTGCAGACAGTGTGCATATAGATATGCATACATATATATATATATCTATATATATATAAATATATATATCTATATATATATATATGCGCACCCATGTGTGCGTGTGCGTGTGTGTGTGTATATTATAACTAACGCAGATTATCTGAACAATGATAGTGCTGATACCTAAAAGTTGTGACTAGAAATGTGACTACTTTAAAGTTCAGGAGCAAATTACAGAAAAAAACCCCACTGTGCATCTTCTTAAAATACAAATTGCCAACAATTAATCCTAGAAAATATCCACAGTGAAAAAGAACAACCCAGCAAAAATTACACTTTCAATCTTTTATAATGTGTTTTCCATCATCTAGAAAGCAAAACATTGTGTTGGTTCATGCAAATTTGAAATTTTAAGACTTTTGAAAAAAGAGATTTTACGTGCAACACATATATTATCAGGGAATGTTCATGCAAGGAAGCTGAAATTTTTCTATTTGTTTCTTCTAGGTTGAGAATGTTACAACTGAATGCATAAACAAAATAGTGATTACCTAAAACAAATAAAAACTCACAATAACAAAGTATTAGAAATGACAAAAATCTTTCTTGGAGAGCAAAAAAAAAAAAAAAAAGTCACGACTGTTCCAAACTATAAGAGATGCTATGTATAGTTTCTCTCAACTAATGAAGGCAAAATGTTACCTTTTTGCTGAAATTATCCAGGAAGATGAATATATATTCATATAACAAAATTCACTGCAATTAGGACTATTTTTAGCAAACAAGCCCAGATACTGTTCAGGTAAGCTGTTACTGTCTGTATAACAAATTGTTTGTTAACCAGTTGTTGTGAGTTTTGGCTGTTTATGAGACACATGAAGTACAGCAACAATGGGGAAGACGACTTGGCTTGGCTTGGCCAGCAAACCTTACTAATTTTCACAGGATACAAAGGAGAAAAATGAAATGTCAAAAATGTCTCAGAACTTCCTTTGGCATTCTTTGAAACTCAGCATGTATTTGAATGCTTATTTAGTGCTGAATTATTAATTACTGTTCATGTACTTTATTTTTCAAAGATTCCTCACTCCATGTCTTAAGTGAGGAATTCATACCTGTGGAGTTGTATCTTATTCCAAATTAGTCTCTCATCTTCCCAAAGCTCATATTTGCTGTAGTTTTAGCTTAATGATATTGAGGTAATTGATTGGATGATACATAAAAGCCAGAATAAAATCAAGAACTAGGTTTCTCCCTTTGATCTTGGTGTGTCCAGGTTAGGAAATCTCCATGTATTCAATCTGCACTTCCTATAAGCAGGAATTTGTTTTTCTCTTAAGGGCGCATTAATGGTAATAGAAATAAAAGCAGAAACATAGATGTAGGATCTAGGTCTCCAGTAAAAAGGGTATCAGAGAAATGGAAAGGGATAGTGAATCTGTTTGGGTTTTAAGGAACTGGAACTCCTTCTGTGAGCAAATGGTATCACAAGTTATCTGAAAAGGAGGTATTTGAGCAATGATCTCTCAATGACACAGTGGAAAGAAGCACAATTACCTATCACAGGCAATCTCTCTTCTCGGTAAAAAATGATGATTTCTCTTTTTTTAAGGAAATAAAGACTTTCAACATCTCACCTCTGAGGTGACAGCATTAAAAAAGAATTCAAATTAATTAAGTCATTACAAATGAGGACACTGAAATAGTAGACAACTAGGAAATTGTGTTTAAAATAATTAGTTGAATACATTCTATTACAGAAATAAAAAAACTACATAGGAGGTGATATATGGTGTTCTAATGAAGAAACAAGATAATTGAGGTTAATAAAACATTAACACAGTAGCATTCACTTCAAATGTATCAGCTATGTATGTAAGTATCTAAATTAGGAAACTGAAATTAAATGGAGATGTTTAAAGTCTTTTAAAGCATGATTTATATTTTCATAAAACATAAGTTTGAATATATATGACACATGAAGGACCAAATGAAACCTTGCTTTTTAACAGTTAGAAACTGGCAGAAATAATTTTTACAATGCTTTCTTTAAAAAGTGAAATCTGTATACAACTAAAGAAAACAGAGATGAAGCATAAATTTTAACATGTTAAATGTAAAGTCAGGCCAAAGAACATTTTGAGACATAAAAATCTTGAAAAACAAGAGTATCTGGTGCTAGTGGGAGCCTGCAGGGCCAAAAGATTATCAACTTGTAAAAGAAATGCTCAAAGAACATAAGGCTGTAAAGGAAAAAAACAAAACAAGCAATTAAATTAATTCTTTGCATCAATCTACCAAGGAGCTTGAGTGACATCTAAACCACTGTTTTGGTTTTGGTTGGGTTTTCCCTGGCATCAAAATAAGTGGCTTTCTCAGTGAAAGCATTAGTAAAAGAGGCTTTGGAAAATAATCAATAAAATGAATAAAAAAAGATTACTACAACACAACAGCAGTTAAACAAGAGCTGAACAACTCAAATGCAAATTCCAAAGATTAAGTAAAGTGAATGAATTAGCCTTTAAACTGGCCCTATTACTAGTGCAATAAGTAGAAATTCTGACCAAAAAAATGTTTTTTAAGAGACTGGATATGGACTGTGGAAATACAGAGCACTAAGCCCAGCTGCAATACCACTCAAATTACCCAAAAACAAAAGAAAAACCAGACTGAATAGGAAAGGAATAAGTATTGTAAAATTGTGAAATGTCAACGTAGCTTTTGGAACCAGTTACCGCTTCTCAGAAAAGACATGCTGCAGTAGAAATGTATGGAGAAGGGAAAGAATAGATACCAAAAATATATAGCAGATTCTATAATGGGATTGACTAAAACAATGGAAATGCCTCAGTCTGGAAAAGGCGCGCCTGAGGAGATTGTGCAAGCACATATAGTCATGACTGCCATGGCAAAGATGGACAGGGAATAAGTGCTCACTGTTTCATGATGCAAAAAATTAGCACGACAGGAAACTTTTGCAGCAAATAAAATAAGAAAGGATATTCTTCATATCCTTAAAAATAGTTTTGTGGAACTTACTGCTCTAGCAATAAGTACCACATGTAAATGTAGACAAGCTCAGAAAGGAAATGCTTACAAGGGAATAGCACTTATGACCCTAATAATTAATTCCTTAAGTCAGGAAACATTGAATATTGCAACCTAAGGAAAGAAGTATCACTCTGAATTAGCTCCAGTGTTTTACTGCTAATAATATAGCAGTCCTCTAATAATTTCACTGGACACTTAAGTTGGAGAGACAGTATGGCTATTACAGAAAACACATTTTAGAACAGTCTCCCCACCATCCTGCTCCCCAGTATCCATTTCCTTTGCCATTTCTGGTCTTTATTTAGCCATTTCTAATACATTTATACACTATAATAATTTTCAATATCTTCATTGACTCCTTAAGGATTTTGAGTCTTCTTATATGAAATTTTGAACAGAAAATCTGAGTAAAAAGAAACCACTGAAGCTTCTTCTACTAATCTCATACTCTAACGTCCACACTGAAATTTTCCACCAACATTTTCCTACATGCAACTGTTGGATCGCATGAATAAAAGAGATCAGTTAGCCTTCACAAGTGTTGTGCTGGAAACCAGAGGTTTATAAGGGCTCCTGAATCCAGAAATACAGCCAGAAAGGATAAATTCTGAATGAGGACTCAGTCTCACAAGGTGGAAAAGAAACTTCAGCTTCATTTTCAAGTACTGAGCGTGATTCACTCTCTGTCCCTTTTGAAGCCTTCATGAGGTGAAAGACAGCTAGATAGAAAAGCATTTCTACAAAGCATGACCTGGCCTTTCATTGGAACCTCTTTCCTCTCCTCATGGAATACATGAAGAAAGAAGACATTATTTGATTCCTTTGGCTGGTCAATAATGTTCATTTATGTAGCCTGAGTATAGACATCAGTGGATTAATGTGGTGTCTCTGAGGAAAATATGTTGAATCCTTAAAGCATCTATGCTGGCAAGAAGTAAATCTTCTATAAGCAAACTATCTGAAAACAATCACATCAGTACCGTTTTGGGAGTTTTTTGTTGTGGTTTTTTTGGGGTATTTTTTTTTGTTATTTTGAGAATCTGGTCAGATTTTATAATATTGTGATTCCTAGAGATTATGCCTGATAAAAAGTTCTACTCTACTCTCACATCAGGTGCCAAAACTACGCAATACTTAGTGTCACAAAAAATTGATTCTCTGACCTTATAGAAAAGAAATTTACTTTCAAGAAGGTATGTTCTCTTGCTCTTGCTCCACAGTTCTAGTATGGCTGCCTGGGAATGGGTGTAAAGCACAAAAGTCTTGAGAAAGCAAATAGTTACTTCAGATGTTAAAATCTTACATATTCAAATGAAATGCCCTAATAAACATTAAGACTAAGAAAAAAAATAGCTTTGGGATTGAAGCCTCAAATCTGCAAAAACTGTGATGAAATTGTGTTTTCTTTTCTCTCTCATTAGTTACAAATGGAGAGAATCATTGATGGTTTCATACATTTTTCTGTTTTTAAATTTGTTTTAACCAGACACAAGAGAAAACAGATCCTGCTCCCTGCAGGGAGTATAAATATTTCTGTTCCTAATATTATTCTAAGGCTGTGTTTTCAGGTTAAGATGCCCTTGGCAACAAAACTAGTTTTAGGTGCCCCTGGCTCCAACCATTTATTTGTGACCTCTACCACAGTGCACAGCTGGTGCCAGAACACAAGAATATTTGTTTGTGGAACCAGATTTTAAGCCTTATAATAAATCATTTTGGCTGGCAAGAGAAAGCGGAGGGCTACTGTACTTATTTATTATTTATGTATTGCTCAAGCAGGATTAGCTCCCTCGGCCGTCTCTCAGGTGGCACAACTAAATGGCTGTTCTACTGCCTTCTGAGGAGGAAAACACAGAGAAGGTATAAAATCAGGGAGGCTTTCTGACCAAAATCAACAAGGCACTGACCCACTTCTGTCATCAATCCACAGCCACAGATTCCTGCACAGCCATTTAATTATCAACTTATCAGTTCCCTCCCAGTCATCTCCCTTCCTTTTGCATAGTATTGAAGACTGTTTTATAGTGGCAGAGAATACAGAGGTCTTACTAACAAATATGTCTATTCTGCTATTTTAGAATTCATCGTGAGGTATAGGGGTGACCATCTAAAAGAAAATAGTTACTACTGCTAAAATGAACTATTAACTTATTTTTCTGAAGAAATGTGTGAAAATAGCTCAGAGTGTATTTGCATAACACTAAGCCACAAAACAAAAAGCTCAAAAGCAAGACACTATAAGAAATCGTTCTTTTAGAAATCTGTAGAAAATTAAGAAAGGACATGATTCAGATGCACAAGCAGGAACTTTGTAAAATTCATAAATACCTCTTCCACTGTGAACAGTCTGGCTTCTGATTTAGTGACTAGTATATAATTGAGGAAAACAGGGATAGTGTTATGACACGATTTTAATGACCATAAAAGTAGAAATAGGACAGAGAGAAACTGAAATTCTCAAGGGTATTCCAGACTGTATGTAAAAATTATCTATTCTTTTGCAGTATTTTTTCTGTGTACTCTCTGCCATGTGAAACCCTTACAGGAACACCATGTGGATTAAGGAGAAGAAAAAATAATTGGAACTCTTTCTGTTTCTCCTTCCCGAAGGCATTTAAAGTAAACTATTAAGAATTCCATGGCTAAAATATCCCAGATTAGTAAAGCAGGATGTGAGAGGTGGCTTCTGAATTTTTAAGACAGACAAATCTGGGAAAATCATTCTTGAACTAAGTCAATTAATGCAACCCAAAGACAAATCTCTAATTCTTTATGGCATTCAGAGTGTTTAGCATGAATTAAGACTTCAAGTAATTACCTAGCTATTCCCGGAGCTACGCATGAGGCAAAAAAGAAATGTTAGATATTTTGCTTTCTCCTGAAGTTGCTTTGTATTACAAACTCAAATAACATAAGCCTTTCTTTTTGTCATGTGTTGGCCATAAATAATACTTGTTAAAAAATCTGATTTGGAGACTTCAAAAAAGCTGCAAAATAGAAAACAGAACATGAAAAGTCAGTCTGGCCACACTCACTAAATGGCAGTTTGACAAATCTCCCCATGTCATTCCCTGAAACAATTCAACAAAAAAGTATCCCATGACAGCAAAGCAGAGAGAAATACAATTGGACTACTTTGTCTAGCTATTTTTGAGTAGGGATGGGTAGTATCTACTGATTTTTTTGTTTATGTTCAACTGAAAATCAGTCAGCTATTTTGGAAGTCTTCTAGAGCTGTTTCCTACCATTTTAGGGTACAAGCAAAAAGCATCTATTCACAGAGCAGCTTTCCCTCGAGACAGTAACAAGGTGGGATGACAAGGTGCACAGCAGAAAACACCCTGGCAGTTTTCTGTTTTGATGAAGTTTCCTGCTATGACTCAGAGCAGCATGAGGCTATTACTCACATCCCACTCCTGTGAGGAGCAAACAGGGGAGACAAACCTCAGCTGCACTTGCAGATCTGTTATGTCCCAGCCACGCTGCTTTGCTCCATCGTGCTCTGACGGTCCCACCTGCCCATGAAAACACCAGAACAGAAAAGCAATGCCACTCAGAAGAGATACATTGCTGTATCTGAGCAGAGAAAATCTATTACAGAGAAGTGTCTTGCTGTAGGATGGGGATTCTTAGTCCAAGCCAGGTATAGCTGTCATCTTAAATTAGGTGACTCCTATATGTCAGCTAAAATATGTCTGGGGAAAAAAACCCCAAATCCCAGTATAAGAACTACAGTAAATGGTTGGGAATTCTTCAGCACAAGGCTGCACTCACCCCTGAAATCTGAGAATCTGAAATTCAGAACAGGAGATTCTATACATAATAAAACATTACAATATTGCCTTACAACTTGAAATGCATGTTTGGAGCTGGGTGTCCAAAATCCTAAACTCCAAGGAAGACAAGCTTGCAGCTCATGGTATGGCACTGAAGTTTACCAATAGATAACCAGGTGCTTCTCCTTAAACTCTGGATTTGTGACCAAAGCTACTTACAACATTAGACCTTTTTCATACGTTAAAGAAAATCGGATTGTTAATAAACTTTACTGTGACCCACTACTGCTCAGGACATAGGGACTCCTGAAGAAAGCTATTCAGTGGGCACTTAAGAGAAGAACTAGTGGCCTTTCTATGAAATATGGGATAATGTATCTCAGACCCAGTGAGACATAATTCAGTTTTATCAACTGCACAAGGGAATCCCACTGATCATCTCCATCTAACATTATTTTTCACTCCATCTGACAGTAAGAGAGGAATGTGCTGTAAGTACCATACATTTTTTTTATTTCCTAACCACTCCATGACTAACAAAGTGATATAAGCAGAATTTTCTTGTGAGATATGAAGTTCTCTCCTTATTCCATTAGTGAACTTCGGCAACATTCTGGCAATGTTAAAATGTCCCCTATGATATTCAGAACCTTTTCCAAATTGGGTTGTTATTTATGTCATTAAGAAAATTTATCTTTCAGTTTATCTGCCCCAGTGAGAGCACTGTACACTAATAGAATTTGTCTTTTTTTCATTTAGTGCTACTGACAGGTAAGTAATTTGTGGCTCTTGTCTCCAAAGAAAAGGAAGACAAATACTCCGGGTTTTCACATGTGATGTTTCCCTTTTCTTTTACAGTCAAATTAAGAATAAAAGTAACAAGCTTGTTACAGGCAGACCTGCTCTGCAGCTGGTGGTAAAATTGATCCAGCCATTTTAAGCATAGCTCAGGCACACAGCTCAGAAGATGAGATGAAAGATGGGAAGTTAGTAACAACAACAGCCATTACATCTACAGAACTGATTTTCATCCAAACAACTAAATGCTTGCACATTTTAAAACCAAATTAAACACTGGAAGACAGATATGTAGGGATAGTATTGGAAAGACAAAACCACACATTTTAATGTAACAGACCAGTGAGTTTTCTTTGCTTTTTATTTTATGGCTTTTATTTTGTCTCTGAATGTTACAAGATAACAAAGACTGATTAGCTGGGCAGCCATTAACTCCTTTAGAAGTGATGGGATTTATAACAGCGGCAAAGCTGCCAGCTTTCTCTTCTGTCTCTTGGGTAATTAGAGAATAACTGTCTTCCAGATGTGCTGGCAGTAACACTATATCAGTCTCTCTGTCTTAAATTCTTTTCCTCAATTCAGTAATTTTTATGCTAAAAAGGAAGAATTATATTGTTTAGAAATGATAAAAATACAGTCCGAATTTGGACTCTATACTGAAAAATAATCTATGGACACAGTTTTCTATGACACAGAAAAGTTGGACTGTTATTGTCTTTGTACTGTGCACCAAAACTACGCAAATAAAACTCTCTAGAAGCCAAAACAGTAGGCCAGAACAAATGTATTCTGGGACATTTCCAAGTCGGCTAGAGCCGATATTCATCTGATACTTCAGTGTCACTCTACTTCAGCCCACTAGTTGAACATCTTCTGAGGTACAAATGTCAACACTGAAATGTAGACAGAGAAAGATAGATCCACTTAGCGACAAATCCCCTCCTCCCTTTATTTTCAAGTGGCTTTCTAGCTCTTGTATATTGCCATATATTTTTGCTGAGTGTCCACATTCCTAGCCCTGGGGGCAAACAGCTGAACACTTAATTACATGAAGTGCCACCACTCTCTTCAAAAAAGCTATCTGTTTGAAGAACTCTGCTGTCTCCCTGAATATGGGCAATTTCACAAACCATTCTAATTCTAGGTAACTAGAATTTAGCTTTCACACAAATCTATTTAAATAAGGTTTTGTTATATATATATTTTGTTAAATAGGCACCATTCCTCAATACACACTTTCCAAATGACCTAAAGGTTTTTTGTGCTGTCCCACTCCAAAGTGCTGGTCTCAACTCTATGTTACTGCAATTTAAAAATGTTATCAAATCTTTATAGAATAAAATATGTAAAACAATATTTCTTGAAAAAATATGTGGTTTGCTCTCACAGTCCCTCAGATGCTATAAGCTGACAGCAAAATGTACTGCTGTAAATCATTGTACTGCAGTCACCACTGTGGTTTAGCAACGAAGGTCAGTGAGGAAGTTCCCATTCAGGTTCATGCCAGAATGTGCATTCACATTGTATCAGAGATTTCACAGTTATTTAAAATGACTACATTATAAACTTTGTTAAGGGCTATCAAATCATATTTGCTTTCTTCAATTCTTTCAAAGTAAGTTTGCACATTTAATTTTTTTTATACATGATCCTATTACAGTCCTTCATATTGTTTAAAATACATCTCCAGTTAAAAAAAAATATCAAATTCTAATCATACGTTACAAGGTATTTGCAGTAGCACACCGCATTGCAAGTCTAATATGCATGTTTTCTACTTCATTTAGGTCACCAGCAAACTTCTTTGCAAGTTTGGATCTATAACAATTCCAAGGACTTTTAATTCATTTCATATTCCCTGAAACACTGTTTTAATAATTTACTTCCCTGAATTATTTTGCCTTCATTTGCAGTTTGAATACTGTGTTCAGTTTTGGGCCCCTTCCTACAAGAAAGACCTTGAGGTGCTGGAGTGTGTCCAGAGGAGGGCAATGGGGCTGGGGAAGGGTCTGGAGCACAAGTCCTGTGCAGAACCACAGGGGAAGTTTGGGTATTTAGGCTGGAGAAAAGGAGGATCAGGAGAGACCTTATTGCTCTACAACTACCTGAAAGCAAGGTGGGGATCAGTCTCTGCTCTCAAGTAATAAGCAATAGGAGAAGAGGAGATGGCCCCAAGGTATGTCAGGCAAAGTTTAAATTGGATATTAGGAAAAAAATCCACCAAAAGGGTTGTGAAGCACTGGAACCAAATGCCCAGGGAAGCAGCTGAGTCATCATCCCTGCAGGTATTTAAAAGACAACTAGATGTGGTGCTCAGGGACACATTTTAGAGGTGTACTTGGCATTTTATGATTGTAGGATTCTGCAAGTTTTCCTCACTTATGAGACAGTATCAAAAGCGTTATAAAACTCTAAACAAGATATCAGCTACTTCTTGTGCAATAGCAGCACCCACCAACACAAAAACTGTATCACTCTATCACTGAAACCACACAATTTTGATAAAGGACTAGAGATAACGTGATAACAAATAGATATTAGTAACAAGTAGTTATGAATGTACTCAGTCTCCATCTATGAGAAATCTCTTAATGACCCTATTACATTTGCAGACAGAATGACCCTAGATTAACTGCAGAATAATAAGGAAATATCTTAATGGCATAGTAATAATAAATGTAATGCTATCAGGAAGCTACATCTCACAGGCTTCTGAAGAAAAAAAACAGAAACTGTCTTAAAAGATACAAAATAGTAACACAAGAGAGGAGAAACTGTCGGATCTCAAGATCTCAGTCCTGAGATGCTGAGCCTCCGAGACCACCCCTGGGGGGCTCGGGACTCCTGGAATGTTGCCAGACGTGTCTGGTGGCAGGACTTTAACCCTACACAGGAGACGACAAGGATGAGGGCTTCACAGGGTGAATGGTGAAGGGATTAGTTAATTAGAGGGTGAGACACAAGGTTTAGGATTTATGTACAGGGGGGTTTGGAGGAGTAAGATGGAGGAATTGGGGTGTGTCCTGTCCTCCTTCTTCTTCCTCTTCTCCTCCATCTTCTTTGGCCACGGTGGCACCTTTGGATTGGTTATTACTAAGAGTACACCGAGTTATAACAATAGATGGTATTGGGGAAAAATGATAAATATTGTACACGTCACAATGGGTATAAAGATAGGTGCCTGCCCCGGAGGGCAGAGACAGTGTGCCCATGGCTGACTGCTGAGCAGATCTCTGGTGGCTGAAAGAACATCTTTTAGATAAACAATTAATAAACATAAAACCAGAAAGAAGAACTGAAGCCTCTTCTCGTCCTTCGATACGCGGGCTGCCCCAAGGCCACCCAGGGCCTTTTCAGGCCCCTCAAACAGCCGAGATAAACCGGACATTTGGCGTTCCCTGGCTGGGCTCCACCATCACGACCTTTCGGGGGGAGAAAAACCGGACAAGAAACCTTGAAAGCATAATGTCTAATGGCATCAATGCAAATTATAAAAGATTAGTTACTGAGAAGTGCAAAGAAAGGTTATTTAAGGTATAATTAAAGCATGTACAGAACTGTGTAACAAACTAGTGCAGCTGCTTGTGATTGACAGCCTAAACAGAAATGTCTTTAGATTGCATAAAGCTAAAAACCCCCATCTATTTACAAAGGAAACTTCAGAATCAGTTATAGAGAACTGATCACTCTAATATCCTGAACTGATACACAGGCGCAGTAAGTTTACCCAATTATTATTATATATATCTGCATATCTGCTTGTGTGTGTCTGGTACCCCAACTTGGTGGTAACTTGGATGCAATACACTAAGTTATACCCAAATATGCTTCATAAAATATATGCTAAAACAAATCAGAATATAATTCATAAATATTTATAATGGTGAAGGGAGAGAATGCTTCTTCTGAAAATATGCTAATGACCTGCAGTATCATGCAACTACAGCAGCAAACATAGCTGGATTTCTCTCAGAAAGTATAACTTATTTATATAATAAAATGAATTAACTGAGCATTTCTTCCATATCAGCAGTTCTCTTGTTGCATTTTTGGCAACTCCAATTTCATTATGAAACACATTTTATTTTACTCATACCTTATTAATCCTGACAGAGTAGCTAGTGAAAACAGTACACCAAATCAACCTAAAGTCTGATAGCAAGACCACCTTAGCTTCAAAAAGATAAAAGCAGAGCCAATGAGACAATGTTTATCTCATAACCTCAGTCCTTCATAATCAAAGTGTAGCATATTATAATGAAGAAGAAAAAAGTATGTTCAGATGAGTATCACTAATTATGCATATTTTTCAACTATTATTCAGAGAAAGTTCTGGGCTGTGAGGTATCATTCAAATGCGATTCAATTTTCAAAGATAACTATAACATGAGTAATAATAGAAATAGAACTGTTTATGCAACAGAGCTCAAACATTCCAGATAAAACAGTTATTTTATTTAATATAAAGTGTTGGAAAGAATATTCACACAGCAACGAAAGGATGCTCAGCTCAAACTATGCCAAGGGTCCTCCACCACTGCAGACTGAATGGTGGAAGGAATAAGCATTATGATCAGTTTTTCACAAATGCCAGTTAAGATCAACAGTTTTATGGAGATTAGAACTCACTTATGTTGTTGAAACTATGTAAACTTTAGAAAATAAGTATACATAGAAAATCTTGTTAATCTTCTAAAAATCTTCAAATCATATTATACTTTTTCTCCCACGATTTTCCTGAAGCCTGTCATACATTTCTGAACAGCTCTTGAATTTCTTACTTTTCTTCTAAAACACCATATCCACAGGACTGTCACCTACTAAGATAAAATTATCCAACAAATTGATGTATGTCAATTACAAGTATTGCAACATTAGGTCTTCCATATGTGTTTAGATTCCTGCTCCTTTTAATACCTGTTTTCATAGCAATAGTTATCTCAATAAAAAAGGCTACATAAAATGTTTCTGCGACTAGAAATTTTCCAACCTCAAGAAAGGAAATAAAAGATAAACAGAGAAAGAAAACCATCCAAATAAATACCACACAGTCTTTTCAGATACAAAATCTGATAGAAATATTGCCTTGAAAATACAGAAGATAAATTACTACTCCTTAAATCCACAACGGCTTTCTAAATTCTGGCAGAAAAATGATTCTATCATGAGTAAATGCCAATTAACTATTTTCACTAATGAAATTATTTCTAGAATAGCAGCACCCCAGGACAGAAATCCATAATTCTATCTGATAACAAAGTGGGCATCTGTATGACACCATGCAGAGGAAAACCATTTTCTTTTTCCTGTTACTTTAAACTCCTATATTTCATTTAGTCATACTCCCCCACTTTCAAAAAATGAACAAACAAAAAGTTAGGCAATTATATAGAAATAAAACTGCGTGTGCAATCTCAAACTTCCATCCTTGTGCACACATATTATGGAAAAGGTTTACACCATTTTATGTTCTACTCTGAACTTTCAGCCTCCCTGGTTTTTGTCTCACTACCATTCTTCTTGGCTATTTAACCTATTCCTAAAGCTTTCAAAGTACAAAGCAAGGCTCGCTACACACCAGTGCTAATCTCTCAATTGGGAAAGCATCCCAGTCTCTTCCTTTTTTTCTGCAATTTCTTTCTGTTTGTTAGCCTCCTTCTTCCCAGAACCCCTCTTGCTCACATTCCTCTTCATCCTCCTGTTTCATCACTCCAGCTCCTTGTTTCAAGGTCTTCTACAAACTTCAGATGGTCTACCTACGACCTCTCTGCAGTTCTGTCAGAAATGCTTCCAGTAGCAAATGTACACCTAAAAATATGAAGGCAAAAGAGTTTCTCATATTATTGGCCTTGGACACATCTCCTTAAATTCAATCTATGACAGTTTGTTTGTTTTAATGGAGCTGAACAAGTTTTTCCTTCAACGATCCTTTCCAAAAGACTGAACCAAAAATGTTGAAAAAAGTCATTCAAAGGGCTAAATTATAGACTGATTAATATTACAAAAATATATTAAAAATACTATAAACTGCAAATATTTAAAACCAATTTTTGTAATGAGAAATGTCAGAAAATCATGGAAATTCTAATAAAGTAAACTAAAATTGATGAAAAACCGTGTCTGTATAAAATAATGTTCTGAAACTTCTTTGCAGTTGCAAAGTTCATTAATTGTTTTCCAATTAATAACTTCATATATTGATTACCATACTTTATTTGTTTTTCAGTGTCCTCTTTTCAGCAACTTGGACCTTTTCAAAGTAGACCACCAGTGACTGCACAGAAAGTTTCGCTTGAGAAAAAAAATCTCAAATTTGCACCCAGTTTTTGATTCTGCTAAAAACGTTGGGTAAGTGGTGTTGCTTCACTCATTCAGAGCCAACATAACAACTGCTTGGCTGTTCATAATTAGATAATCACTTGTCTGCATAATTGTATTTGTAGGAGTTTGAAAGGTTTATTTCTCTTCAAAGAAAATTCTTACTACAGGCCTAGCTAAATTAAAAATAAAATTGAATTAATATTTATATCTGCCCTTTAACAACACAAGTTTAATACAAATCACATGCAATCTTTTTGAATTTCTTGATAAGTCTTCGATTAAACTAAACAATTTGTGTTTCTTTCCAAAGGCAAAAGCAAGCATTCAAAAAATTATGATAAATTGAAGTAAGTATAAAAACATAAACTACATACTGGGCCAGATTACCTTCCTTCAGCAGTGGAGAAAATGGCTTTGTAATACATTTTTAACAGAGCGACCCTGAAATGCTGGATTGTTTTGCTTTGTTTGGCCAATGTTTGATATGGCTCTTTGCTCAAAGACAGGCTCAACTGTTTCCTAAAAATATATATTCACACATCAGACAGTAGGTAGTCAGGTGTCAGTCTGTACTCTCTTGACAAAATGGAGCAAATATAGCTTAAGCCTGAAGCAAAAGCCTGGATAAAATAATGAACCATGAAAGTTTATGAATACAAGCGTTATGTACTAGAGATCAATATTTCCTACTTTTCTAAATTAAATGATATCTTGAGATACTGTCTCCCTGAACAGAAAGATATAGCACATCTTTCCTCTTCTACCAAAACAAACCCAAAATTTTATTCTGGCTCCATATCTGTTTAACCATAATGAAGAGGAAATAATGGAGTAGCCAAAGTTCCTGATCTCTTAAACTGTACACACAAGGAATTAGACACTAATTATCTGCCACAAATTTTTAAATCACTTTGAGTATAAGGTTAAATTATTTTAATAAGGACCTCTATTAATTTCCTTCTTTGTTCTTTTTTGCATAATTTCTGTTCACAGGAATAGCAGAAAAAAAATCTACCTACCTAAGGCATTCCTTTTGTAAGACTTTCACCACCATACTTTTAATTGAGAAACTCTTTTTGAAAAATATATCAAAGAAAAACTGAACAGCCTGTGCAATTAATAAAGACATCTCTCTGCTAAACAATACACTTGTTAGATTTCCTCCTTTTAATGCTAATCCCAATTGGTATTTTGATGCAAAATCCTATTACTTTGGTTTTCTTGTAACAAGGAATAAATCTGTTTGCTCCACAGAAATATCTGAATAAAGGAATTTTAGAAGATGCTAAGTTCTCAAGGCAATGTTTAAAAAGAGCTATTCAAACAAAGAACTAATACAGAAATTTTTAAAAGTTTTCTAGTTCAAAAACCCACCAACCTTGCAAAAGGAAACACAGGTACATCAAATACAGGCCCTCATTTTCTGGATATATGGTTTGTAGTATTTTCCACTTTCTCCCTTTAAAATTTTCTGTAGGGAAAACACAGTTTGGTTTGTAGCTAAAGAACAGAGTTTCTAAAAACTGAGCTGTTCCTAAAGAACTGGTTTCTACAGCAGAAGAGGTCTTCAGCATTTTGTAGCTACTTAAACCATTAAAATCAAGGCTTGGGACATTAAATAACCATTCAGAAGGAGAACTGTGCATTATCCCTCCAACATATTCACAACAGCTCTTTTTTTTACTAGTGAAAAATTTTTCATTTAAAACCACATGCTCTCCTTTCAAGACAATGCTTTCAGAGATGCTAGCTACATCTTTCCACCTGGCAAATATAAAACAGGAAAATCAATAGCAAAATAGTAAAAAGGATGTTATGCTTTGTTTTAAAGCTTGGTAATTTTTTCCATACTGGAGAAGGGTTGTATTCAAGTCACTTTGCCTTTGCAGAACTTGGAGACTCAAACATAATGGAAATGCCAATTTCTGGGGTCTGTATATAAGTTATTTTGACTCACGTATTCTCTTTACTGCTTGTAGAGTCCATGTGGCACATCCAATATCCACTCAATCAATAGAAGAGCAATTTAATACCTTTGTTATCAGAAGCTCTGTATGTAATAAAAATCACCCTCTATAGTGTCTCTATATTTATAAACATGGGTTTTTTCCACTGAGGCATTGTAAGGACTTAGCTTACTTATGTTATGGGAATTAAATTATTATATTATCTACTTGGATATATCAAATAGCTTGGACATAAAATGTATTGCCTTAGTATCTTCTGAGATAGTATATGCAGAAGTAATGAGTATTAGGGAAATTAATCCCCTTTATTTCTCAACAATTAACTAATTTTATTGGAATTTCATGGGGTTTTTGCCATTCCATACTCATCCTTCACTTCCCAAGTCAAAAATTTCATCCTCTTGAATTTTCAGATATTCAAGGATCATGTTTGCAGCAATCCAACAGCATCGCAGGCAGTTTTACTTAGACTATGAAAAAGCCGTTTAAAGAGAAGTAAACAAAAAAGGAAAAATATTACCGTTCAAAATATTAAATATTTCCATGTCCTTTTTACCTTCACCTCTTAAGACAACTCTTAAAGAACATCAGTGTCCAGGAAGACATTGATAGTTCATAGTTCATAGTTCAGCTCATCTTTAAATCAGCCTAGAACAGAGATCAGTAGCAGAGACTTTAGACTGACAAAAATTCATTGACACTTTCTGTCACAGACAAAACTGCATGGACAATTTTTTTCCTCTCCAGAGTATAATACTGTGGGAAAGCTTCTGAGGGAAGTCAATGCAAACATGTCCTTGTGAGTCCATAGAAGGTGATTATTATAACATTTTTGTAATTTTAAATACTCTTAGATGAGTATTTCAAATTACACCATGACTCCAAATGCCCATTGCAGAAACAAGCAGCATTTCACACTTTTGGAACAGTGAATTTTAAAGAAAGACATTCACAACTCATTGTCGTCTCCTTCATAAATTTACGGCATCTCAATTTGTGATGGCCTAGAAATTGTAACATTTAATCCTGAGATGCTATTTAAAGCATTTTGTAATTAAAGGAGATTTAACAGACTTTCTATGAGCACAGAGGTTAATATTGTCCCATCTTTTACAAATGAAAAGCTATCCACACTAGTCTAATTCAATATACAGAATTGAAATCAATGAGAGTTCTATATAAAGAGCAAGGGTAGAGAATGATACAAAATGTCAAGAGCTTCTATTTATAGGTACTAAAATTCTAACAAAAAAAGAAAAAAAAAAAGAGAAAGTTAGGTTTGAAAGGAACTGATCCTTTTGAAGTAAAAAATATTATCTTACTGTATAAACATAACCATGCAAATGCAGAAACTCTGCTCAATGTCTTAGGCATTGTCCTTGAAACTCCTTTTTTAAATGTTTAGAATTTGAAAAGGATCTCATTTCATTTGACCTTCCATAGACCATAAACTGCAAAACTTCCAGAAATTGATACTATATTTTCCTTTTATGAAGGAGCAGAGACTTGTATTAAACTCAAGCTGAATAACACATATTGTTTATTCGTGCTCCCGTAGCAGTACCTGAGGTAATACTATAATCTAATAAACTTCTTAAAAATTACTTAAGTAGCTCTTAATGATACATTTCTTCTGGTAGCAAAATATTCTCTCCATCCACATGAGATGGATGTGTTTTCACATCAATCTTCAGCTTTTTCCCTTGAGTTTGGGACATGGACATAGCTAAAATTACACTTTCTAATTGAACTCAAGCCTAGTTTGCTGCAACACCACTTCATTGCCATTGGTAATGTAAATCAATCAGTGCTATAGTGTAACGACTGTAAAAGCAGAAAAGACCAGGCTATTACTGAAAGGTATTTTTGCATGACTAATAAACTAGAAAAATTACAATTTAAATAACAATTGAGAAATAAAAGTTTAAAACAATGAAAAGGCATTAGAACTGTAGAAACATGATAATTTTGCCCTTTCTGCTGAAGTCAGAAAAGATGAATAGCAGATACCAGTTTATTTTAATATGCTTACAACAGAGGAAACTGTATCCCTAAATGACGCTATACCATTTTATGTTATCTTTTCATTGCCTCTAAAATCTGCTATATTTTTCTTAGACATATAAAAATATATATTTCCAGATTTACTCTGGAGATACTGCTATTTCATATTTATTGCTGGAGGTACACTGCAATTCTTCACGGACTTTCAAATTCTTCCCTAAATATCCAAGGTCAGATTCCATAAAACAAAAATAGATGAACTTCACCCTAAACATTAAACCATTTTCTCGACAGTAATTATTTTTCTATTACACACTTTGGCCAGCTGAGTTCTAGGAACCACAAACTAACTCCTTCTTGGCTAGGCCTTGTGAAGAACTAATACACACATAGACATGTGACCTAAAACAAATGTGTTATGCAGCATGAATCCCTACTGCAATCTCGTTTTAGGCAGAAAAAGGCTGCTATAAGGTCTTCCTGAAGCTTCTCTTCTCCACACTGAACAACTCCAACTCTGTCAGATTGTTTTTTTTATGGGACAGGAGCTACAATCCCTGGCTTTCTCACTCTCCTCTGGACCTGCTCCAGCTGGTCAATGTCCTTCTTGTGTTTGAGCCCCAGAGCTGGATGCAGCACTCCAGGTGGGTCTCACAAGATCAGAGCAGAGGGGCAGAATCACCTCTCTTGCCCTGATGAGCGTGCTCCTGTTGGTGCAGGATGCAGTCGGCTTTCTGGGCTGTGAGAGCACATTGCCGGCCCACGTCCAGCTTCTTATCTACCAAGTTCTGTTCTTCAGGCCTGCTCAGAGCTTTAGACAGACAAAAAGCAGGTTCAGGGCAGTTGGCAGAACTGGATGACTTTTAGCGGTCCTTTGCTGTCATTGGTTGGTGGGAATCCATAAATTTTAATAGTCCTGTACTGCTCTGTGACACTCTTACTCCAACTGGTGACAGTGGCAGAGCAATTTACTGAATGTATATAAATGCTCTGAGCAAAGAGCCAGAAATTTTCTGCTAGGGATCATCACTTAGGCTAAAATTTCTTAAACTTCAGAATCCTAAAGCAACCACCCTTATTCTATTTCTCATACAGAGGAACATGTGAAGTGAGCCGTAAAGTCTGGGAAATTACACCTGCGTGATGTTGTCATGGTTTGACCAGGAAGGAGTGGGAATTCTGGGAAGCTGTGGTCAAACCAATGAAGGTTTTGGGTTTGAGACTGGCACCCGGTGTAGCCAGTGGGGTTTGGACACACCTCCGAGAATACACAGGGGTTAAAAGCAAAGCACTGCCCTGGCACTTCCTCTTTTGGACATCGTCGGGCGAAGAGGTCAGATCTCTTCCCCGCCCGGCCCGCTGCTGCTGGGCGGGGGAGGGGCCAGCCATGCGGTAAGGCCTGGGGCCTGGACAGAGGTGGGGGTTGAGGGGGCTTCGAGGATGGAAGGGTGGGGGAGCCCCAAGAGACATCGAGACATCGGGCAGCCAGCCCCCCCCCCCCCCCCCAGGAGAGCAGCCAGCCAGGAGGAGAAGGAGGGAGACTGCCGGCCGGAGCGGCAGCGTGTGGGCAGCGTGCGTGGGAGTCGCTCCGGGACCGACAGCAGAGACTGAAAACTTTTAACCCTTTCTTGCATGATTGGGGCTATACAAAAATGCTAATCCTCCTCGAAGCTGAATAAGAAGGGAGATGGGAGATGAGATGACTTGGCCCGGAGATTGTGGAGATGATTGGATGGGGAGAGATGATTTGGAGTGGCCTTTTGGCTGGACTTTTTCTTGTAGCCATGGACTCAGTTGTTCCTGTGACACAGACTGCATTTAGGGGGAGGCAGTGCCTCAAAACCAGGAGGGTTCATTCGTGAGGACCCCCCGGCCCCAGGGGGTTGGAAAAATATGGGGGGGACAGTTGTCCCAAAAGCAGAGACTGTGCCTTTTTGGAGTGAGACAAGGCATCCTTGAAAGACCACCCTAAAAGCAGCTCTGGCCATGTCTCGGTGGTGAGAGCACTGGGCATGGAAGGAACATGTCACAAGCGGCAAAAGGACTTTTTTTTCCCCCGGGCGGTGCCGAAGTGACAAGGAAGCATCCGAGGTTTTCAGTGTGTTTCCAGAAGCCTATGGAACAAGAAGGACTCCTTTCCTCTTCATGAACTGCAGTTTGAGTATACTAAAGTGTCGTGCCGGGCTGGGCAGTTGGTGTTTTTGAGAGAATGTATTGGATTGGGAAACTCAGGGAGTGGGGAGGAGGAAAAGTGGTTTTTGTAAGGTTTTCAATTTTTTTCTTTTCCTTATAGTCTTTCCCTATTTTCCTGTAGTTTAAGTAATAAAGTGGTCTTTATGTTTAAGTTAGAGCCTGTTTTGCTTATTCCTGGTCACATCTCACAGCAGACACCAGGGTGAGGCATTTTCATGGGGGGCACTGGCTCTGTGCCAGGCTCAAACCATGACAGATGTATAAAAAATATACACAAATACAAAGGATACCTAACCACTATAACTTGTCACCATTTCTTTCTCCAGACTCAGCTACAGTCCCCCCTCACCCTAGCCAATCCTCACTCCAAACCTCTGGTTGTGTATCAATGATGCAAGGTACAAAACAGCTGAATAAAATTAGATGCAATTATAGACTGAAGTAGGGTTATTAATTATGAGTAGGTCAAGGGTTTAAGGAAGTAAATGCTAACACAGGAGGGTTTAATACCTTGTGTCATCCACATCAGTGCTGACAGTATAGGAAAGACACATAGGAGCCATGAAGAACCTTTCCAGGGATTTGCAGGTACCAGCTATTCCTCTCCAAAATGCTGTCTGACTGGTCAACAAAGACATAGAAATGGTGAGCACACTACTGCTTAAACTAAGAACTCAGTAGGTCATATCTCTCTCTTACGTATCAGGTAAGAAAGTATTGCTTTACATATTCAAGTTATGTATATCCTGACTGCAGAACTTCTTTGCATAAACAATAAGACCCAAAACAATCTCCACTACAGTTAAATATTTTGGCTGCATGAATAATATTTGGCTGATAATAGCTTGGGATAAATTTCATATGGTTTTATTTGGCAAAGGAAAATATGTTGAGAATTTTATCTATAATGTTATCTCCTTTGTTTAAAATTTTATGGTTTTAAGCTGTTTGACACAGGCTACAATGCAGAACTGCTCCTGAATTTTAGGATGTCAGATTATGATAGTTTATACTTTATGAAAAGAAGGTGTTCTATTATCTACAGCTGGCTGAGACAGTGACTTTCATCCTAGCAGATTATAGACTGAGAGCATATAAAGTATATTTTCCTGCCTCCTAGCTCCAGAAATGCAACACACCTGGGCATGAAGCTACCAACCCTCAGGAATATATAACACTTTCACAAGAGAGCAAGAAATACAGAAATACAAGAAACTGAAAATAAACCACATCCCCACGCTCGCTGCTCACAGGACACAAAGTCTTTTTTCTCATCTACAAGTTCATAAATAAATTAGGTCTTGGACACCAGGGGAATATATAAAGCAGTGGGACAAAAGACCAAGGTCAAAAGTTTTGTTTCTCACACACAATGGATTCTCTATGTAGGTATAAAAACGGCTAAAGGAAGTGGGTTCATCAGAACAAGTATGATACAAGTCTGGAATTAACTTTTGGATACAAAAAGGAATGAACCTGTCACCATTTTCTCTTCTAAACATTGTAATTCTTTACTCATGCTTCTTCTGGAACCTAAAGCAACTGGAAAAAAAAATATTAAAAAGTCTGAAAATTTTTGAGTGGTGGGCAGATAATGAATGAACTACAGGAGGAGGCACATGCCCTAAATAAAAGGACCTAAGAACCTACACAGGATACTTTGGTGCTCTTGGTGCCAGGTTCTCCCAGCTCTTTCAGGTTTGTGAGCTCACTTTATGAGGTGAGACAGACAGTGGAGCCCTCACTGTGCTGTTCCTGTACATGGTTATCAACAGAAGGAATGTGCCAGCACAGCTGAAAATATCACATTTTAAAGACTGGCCTGAAGAAATGAGAGTTTTAAGGAAGAGATATGTTTTTAGATTAAGACAACCTGCATTTCCTACAAAACACTGAAAATATATATCCCTTCTTATCTATACACAAGACTGAGCTTGGTCATTTTAGTTGCCCTTTCTTGTTAACAGATGGACAGAATACCATTGATCTAAACAAAGTAAACTGTCAATAAGGCACAACAGCTATTTTTTTAAATCTTATGTTATTGATAAAACTAAACTTAATCCCTTGTCAAATTTATTTTATGACAATGAGCTTCTGACACAGTCTTTCTAACCTTTCATCTTTAGTTCTTCCATATGCAAACCCAAACCACATGCTAAAACATACACTTGTAATGAAGAAAACCTGTGGCGGTCAATCAGAGGGAAAACAAAACCATAAAATATGCAACAAAAATCAGCATGACACAAAGATGATAGATCATAATTTAGCATTTGTTGTGTTTCCTGGGAGCTTACACAGGTCTGTTTTTATTTAATTATCACAAGAGGTAATAAAGTTAGAGGCATACCAATGGGGAACAGGTCATTACTGAGAGTTGTTAACTTCTTAATATAATCCACTGCTCTTTTAATCACTCAGCAACTAAATTAATTAGCTGTTAAAGGTTAGAAAACTTTTCCCCAAACCTAAGTAGAGTAAATAATTTCTTTCTTATATTCCACATTCTAGACACATTATAAATAAATTGATTTTATTTCAAATTATAATAACGTCATCATCATAACGTCACCCCAGGACAACTATTCTTTTCAATTACTGTATAAACACTTAATAGGAATGTAACCTGAAAAGATAAAGTATCAGGTACATGATAAATACAACTTTTTCCCATACAAATACAAAATCAGTCACCTTTTCAGTACCTATGAATTCTGTCAAGTAAAGATATAAGTAAAGATATGACATGAAATTTTCATTATAAGTACTCAAGGACCTCCAAGCCACAACTGAAGACTCTTATGTGTCTTGTATGAAAAGCAACTTATACCAACAGCTACCAGCATCCTGGTAGACACATAACACAGTAACCAAGATTATTTTCTTTGAGAGAATGTGCATAAAAATTTATGTATAAAAATTATCTTAAAATAAAAAGGAATTAGCTGCCTCACACAGCAGAGTAAGAGTGCAGAGGTATTGAATCAGATATAGCTTGTAGATACAGTCATACACAAAATTACATAAGTGTCAAGGATTACTTGCACAAGAAACGTTTCTGCATTAAATTTCTCATTCCCCCATTGTCACTTGTTCCCACCTTACTGTCATGTTTAACACCTACTTCTCCTTCTTTCTCCTAAACTCCTACACACTCATACACAAAGATTCTTTCATTGCTATCAACTATTTAGTCCATATGTCCAAGACATTTTTAAGAACAGATAGTAGTTTTGGATAAGACCGGTTACTTGGAAAAAAACACTTTCTTTACTGTGCTACTCAAAAAATTGCATTTTTTCAATTTTTCTAGTACTGAACCTGATAGCATGTATTATTACAGGCTAAGAATGCATCAAGTGCAACACACTGTACAGTTCTGATACAGCAACAGTATCATTTGATATATATGCATATATATAACCAGATAAAAATCTAATAGCTGAAATAAAGCTAAGCTTCACTGTGAAGTTAGAATTTACGCTCTGATTCAGACTCTCTCTGTATATGTTATTTTAAATAATTAACTACACATATGAGTCAGAAATTGGGTTTAAGTCCAGTAGATGTCTCACAAAGAAGTCAATATATTTTTACTCAGGTTTTACATTACAAGTTGGTAACTCCGTGGTCTTTTGTCCACTGGTAAACCTAATTATTTTTCACAGAGCTGAATCCTCCCTAGAAGACAAAGATATCTGAAAACACTACATTTCTCTTATTAAGAAACAGATAAACATAGGCTAAACATTGGAAGAAAAACTTTTTAAAGAATAGTATGGATGATATTATGAAATATCAAGTGGACTTCTTTAACCTTCCCATTAAATCAGTTTTAAATATAAATTCTGAATTGAATCTGAAATTTGTTTAAAAACGTGTCTACTGTCAGCTTTTTATAGAATTAGTTTCAGGGAACAGATGGACATTTGAATATCTTCTTAAAAATGTGTATTTATGTAAGACTTTTCACAGAGAAAAAAAAAAAAAAAAGGCTGCATTTACAGAAAATATCCAACAGGGAGGTAAAAGAAAAATCCAAAAGGAGGACTGGAATGTTTCAGGCTACATTTTAAGGATTAATAAAGTATCTGTAACTGAAGATACCACCAAGCAAATACTGTGGTAAAGCTAATTTTTGCAAACATACAGGAAGATCCACACACCTGAAGTATTCCTTGCCAGTTCCTCAGGATTTAGTTTACCTTAATCTGCTTCCAATTTACCAGTCATACTGAAAATACACAATGTATGTCCTCAGTTACTTCATGTTCTTAGACATGAATATTTATTGGCAGTTCTCTTTTTTATGGTGGTAAATGTTGAAATTTAGGTGTTAGATCACATTTTTTCGTATTGTTGAAATTTTTTGGAGGTGATTTATAAAAAAATCAATTTTTAATGACTTACAAAACTAGTTATATCAAGAACATAATGAACTTCTTCAAATTTCAAGTATGCTTATGTACAAAATAATTATTGCCTAAATTCTGCTCCTGCAATGTGCTGGTCAAAAAAGCAAAATTATTATAACAATAGAGATTGGAATAAAATAAAATGCAGAGCTCAAATCTTTACAATAAAATTAATTTCTTTGCTGCCTTTTGCACAACACAATTATCTTATATTCACTGTGTACTTCATTTTTCCTTTCCTTTATCTTTGCATTTTTATCTGCCTTTGCAAGCTAAAGAATGAACAGTTCTAATACAGTGAATCATACATTTTCAAAGAGATTAAGCATGAATTATGAAAAAAAAAAAGAACACATAAAGCCAGTTACTTTTGCCCTTACTCAATCCAGACTTGAAAACATGACTGTGCTGACTAACACTGCATTGCTGAAGGTCAACAAGATCTAATGCCTGACTGTACTGAGAAACAAATGAAACCATTCATTGTAAGCTGCCATGAACAAGCGATAGCAAATACTTCAAACAGAAATAATGGAAAACAGTGCAGAATGAGCAAAGATATCTGCAGAAATAAAGCAACTTTTAAAGGGTTGCAACTTTTTCATGTACCTCCAACCACCAGCACTTCTATGTAATGTACATCTCCATTCACATCATGCAAACGTGTTACTTACTACCTACTGCTGTTAAGTTCTCTTCATTTCAGATATGATTCTAAAAATGGTACATGATATTCCATTTATTAGTTCTTCTAACAAGGTGTGCTTTGTCTGGGATTAAGTTAATTTTCCTCACTGCAGCCTGCATGATGCTGTGTTCTGGATTTATAGCCAAACACAGCAATGTTTTGGCCATTCTTGGAACAGTGTTTGCACAGAATCAATGTTTTCTCTTCTGACTACTTTGTCTCCAGCATGGGATGGCAAGAAGCTGGGAGGGAAAACAGCCTGGAACAGCTGACCCAAATTAGCCATACCACGTAACATAATGTTCAGCAAGAAGAACTGAGACAGAGGAAGGGATTGCCCTCAAATGTGGCTGATGCTTGGTCACCAGCTGGAAAACAGTCTGCTTGTAAGAGGTTATTTCTTTTAATTGGTTTACCCCTTTTTTTCTTCATCTGTTAATTTGTCTTTATCCAATGAGTGCATTTTTCAGTTTCATTTTTCTTATTCTTTCCCCTAACCTGCTGGATTGGGAGAGTGAGTGAGTGGCTTTGTGGGTACCTGGCTGCTGGTTAGGGCCAACTCATTACACAAGGCTATGTAAATGTAGTTTTCAGTTCAAACTGTATTTGTATACTTAATGTAAAACATCAGAACTCTCTTAAGAGAACCTTCTGCTACTCCACAGAGCCCACAGTGACATGCTCTCCTATATTATGAGGCTCTTACCACACTCTGTTTGTAGAACAGAGCTGAAAATCACATAACAATTGTACAGCACAAATTTCCATGCAACCAACAGCACTGTGCTTTTCATATCCAAGGATATTAGTAACTTGACTGCAAAATCATTTCTTAAGAACTCTGTCACCTCTCTTTCCTTCAATGATATCATTAAAGCACATCAGCCCTTGTTTCCCTCAGTAACACATTACATGGACAAGATAAACACCATATCTTTAAAAACCACATCAGTGAATGGCATTAGCTGTTCAGTAAGTGTCACAAAATTGAAGTTTGCAGTAACCAGATGATTATCAGCTGTCCTTTTGTGTTTGTTTGTTGTGTGGTGTTTTTTCTACCCTACCATCTCATCTGACACTATAATTACTCTTGTACATGAATTCAGAGAACACAGACAAAATTTCAGTATCATAAGACACAGAGGTTTCATTACCATATATGTGGAATGCCTGCATCATCTGGAAACAGGCAAGACATCAGAGCTCTGCAAGGCTGAACCGAGTACACCAGGCTACATTTTATCCCAACAAACACAATGCTTCTGAAGAAAAATGCAACACAAGGAAACATTATACGAAAAACGCATTAATAAGAACATCAATAGAAACTGGCTAAGAGAAATTCAAAAGAGAATGAAAAGTTTGTTCCTAATCTCCAAAGGGAAGAAACATCAAAAAAACCAGTGAGGCATGATATAGTCCAGCTCTAGAAAATCAGTAAACATCAATATTTAAACCAAAACAAAGCTTTCAATAGTTTACCTGTCTGAGGCACATGTCCCCTTATATCTCTGTCATTAACAACTGTTCATCTAACAGTAAAAATCCCTCTACTGCTATTTTCTGTATTTTTTTTTTAATTAATAAAATACAAAAGTCACTTTCAAGGGAAGGCAGGGGAGGCATTGTAGATTTCAATACAGTTTTCCAAAAGGAGATTGAACTACTTGTTTTGAAATGTAGTTCAGCTTAATCAGAAGAGTATTACAGATAACTGCTTTTATTCCAATAAAGTTGCATCAAATAAGTCCACCAAACAATACCAATTCTTTTATGAATAAAATAATTTCTGGGAAAAAGCAACTCTCCCAGGATTTCACCGCCCTCCAAATTAAACTCCAGGAGTTTACCACCCTCCTATAAAATTCCAGCTATAACTCCAGCTAAGACACACAAAAATTAAATATATATATATATGTGCTTTTAAAGCTGTAATTGTTGAAAATCTCAGTTTTCCTATGATTACCTATATTACAGTAATAATTGTCATTAAGGTTATTTAAAACCATAACTTAGATTATGTCTTTTTAGCTTGATTTCCATAAAGAAATAAACTACTTGGATGTTCTATCTGTCATTTTCTATTTTTAGACATTTGATTCCACAAAATGTAACTGTCCTAACTAAAATCCCTATTTATCTAGAAAATCAGGGGAAAGGTTACAATCTTATAAATATATTTTCTGCACAGAAGAAACCTAAAACAAGTTATTACTACACAAGAAGCTACCTGATCATATTTGCAGAAATATCTTGCAGAAAGACAAAAGAGTTTAATTTTTCATTAAATCCACTCCCTCTGTGTGTTAGGCAACTTTCAGGTGAGGTCAGTTTCCACCTAGATGTGAACTACACTTATTTCCCGAAGTACTGCTTTGGGGCAGGATAAATATAGTGCAGTGGCTATGCTACAAAAAGAAATTGGCAACTTCTGCTTCAATCTAATAAAAGTGACCTGAGCATGTCTCATAAATCTAGCTTTCCCAAGGTAAAAATGGAAGCAATTTTAATTTCTGAAACCTTAGGACTAAAGTTCTACTGGACATAAGAGAGCACAAGAATTCACACAAAGCAGCTGTGAAAAGGGATAGTGCAAATCACAATTCTGCATGAGGACCCTTAGTCCTACACAACTTCTGCTTTAGGAATGTGAGGCAACTTTTAATGTGGCCTCCTGAATAACATCATTAACAGTGATCTTTTCTTATGGCACATGCTAGGTTTTCTGAAAAACAGCTGATCACCATGAATACAGAGGAGCAGTGATCCCTGTGTGTAGGATCCTCAGTAACCTGAGAAAGGAAAATCGAGCACACCACTGGCAACTCCAAAGGACACTGAAGGAAAACAATGAGATGGTTGTCCATGTTGAAGACAGCCACTGAAGCAGGTAAACAAGGAAAATCTCACCAGGAAGCCATGTTCATTAAATGGGGTCATCAGGGTGTAGGACTTTTTACAAAAGAATTTGGGAATAAAGCAGAGAAAATATTTGATATTCCAGATGTTTAGGGACAGGATCAAAAATAAGCAAAAAAGAGGGATCAAGATGGATCTGGGAGGGATAAAAATGGGAAAATAGAAAAGGACAGAGGTTGGTTGCATGTAAAGGGGTTGCTCAGCATGTCTGAACCTTGTGCTACACCATGGCCCACCCTATCTCCTGACTACGTGTGGGTGCACCCTCAGGTCTGAGCATGCACATGTGGGAGCCAGTGAACTTCAAGCTGGACTTGTCTGCAAGCACAGGGTGAGGTCTGAGTGCCAGCAACTCACGTGGGACCATGAATGTCAGGGGCTCACAGGTCCAAGAGCTGCAAGTGGGGAGACTGAGGTTCTAGGAGTCATCTAAAGCACAGGTAAAGAGTTTAAGACCAGGTACAGGAGAGCAGAGACTTGTAATGTCCTGTGCACATGTGCTGAACAGCTCCTCTGTGCTTCCCTGGCAACATGAATGAAAATACGACTGCGACAGAAGATCTTCTGTGCAGGTGAACAAGAAATGTTAAGTGCAACCAAAGCAGAGTGTTTCAATGCAGCAGTTATGTGTGCTCATGAGGATGAAGTTATTCAGATATTCTACTGCGGTGCCATTCACTCTGGATAGAGAGAAAAGATTACAAGCAATGGTAGTTATGTCAGGGTCTTGCTAAAAATTAAATTTGGATAAATATATATCTAACTGCATTTCTAGTCATTCTAATCAAATGACTCACCATATAAAATACCCTGCTATATTCAATTATAAAAGTTAGTTTTCTTTGCTTACATCTCTAGTGTCTTCAGTAATCATTAATAACCCTACTGGAAATGGCTGAGGTTTACTCTTTTGCCAATGACTTGGGTAGAAAATGTGTAGTCTACAAGTGTCATGACTTACAATGGAAAATTTCAATTTTCATAAGAAATCACAATTTTTCGTTTAGAAAACTGTTCCAAGTCACCTAAAAACATCCTACCTGCAACTCAAACCATCCTGAAGCCAGAGTTAACAGGTTTTTCAGTCTAGAACTAGCCTGGTGAGGTGATATAGATATCAAAGCTTTCAAATTCAACTCAGAAATACATTTAGACATCTCAAAACTTCAGGAACAACCTAGAAATCCTGGAAAACCTAGATACCAGGTCTTCGTTTTGATGAAGATGCTCTTTAGATAAAGCTCCCAGGAGCTTGGATTTAAGAATGTGTAGAATTTTCAAGAAGAGAGAGGGTCTCAAAAGCCTACTTACAAGTTTGAAATGAAACATTTTTTTCTATAAATAAACTTCTAGAATTTCAATTCTGCAGAAAATGCCAGCTGCTCCTTCCACTACAGATTTTTTTTTCTCTTCCTATTAGTTTCTAGTTTGGAGTACTGAGCAGCACTTTCCTTTCAAACTCTGGGGAAATAGAAATCTCTGTAAAGTATGATACTTGCTGATATACCCCTCAAGATAAAATTAGACTGCGAATCTCCTGAAATATTTTCCACAGCTCTTTGAAAATTTGCTTAAAAATGCATTAAGTATATGTAAATTCATAAACACATACACCATGTCTATTCACATAAACACATATGATAGGTATACATTTTTGTCCAATGGCTAGTGACTGATCCACTGGAATGATTCCATTCCTCTGCTTTGGCTACCTCCTAAAACTTTCATTACCTCCTCCCCTCCTTCATTTGATGCAAATATGTGGTCTTAGAGTGAAAAGTTCAACTTCTGTGCATTTGTGTTTGATTATGGTAATGGTTGCAAATACACAGATTGAAGAATTTTTTTTTCTCAGTGGCTAACGCAAAAGAGTGCTGTGTACCTCCATCTGTCACTGACATGAAATGTGACCTTTTTAGATACAGTTTCTTCATCTGTAAAATGAAAATTGTATTAACCTACTGTACATCAGAACATTAATTTAATTAACGCTTTGGGAAAGAAAGCTTAGAAACAGATGAAAAGCACTTACAAGTAGAAGTAATATAACTGCTACAAATCAAGAGATATTTGGAATGAATATATTAATCCAACTGTTTTTAACATCAGGATTCATGTAGAAAAGGGATATGAAATTCCTATTGATTATTCCAGTCTTTTCTTAAAACATCTGGTGATTTCTTGCACTTTTGGCACTGATACTTCCATAACTGTATCCTGAATAATACTGACTATTTGTAGTAGCTGCATTGCTAAATAAATTCATAAATAAGGAGAAGCAAAGACAGCAAAGCCTCATACAGAAGTAGGCCTTCTATTTATGACTTTCTAATAATTTCCACAGCAACATGTGGCAGTCTCATAAACATAGACATCAAGAAATCATGACATCTTGGGTTTGAATAAAAGCCACAGTCCAGAAGTGGAAATGCTAATAAAACCTAACAGAAACTTCCATGAAACCTGCTAAAATAATTAAAAGCCACTTAAATAATCTCTAACCATTTTTGGACAAGCTCTTATAGATTACCTCCACTTGGAGAAATACCACTGCATTCTTACCAATCCATGGTTTTCACACTCATTTAGCGGACATTACACAAATGTTAAAGGATGATCTCTAAGTTTCTGACAGGTATTATTTCCATTATTAGAGCCCATTATTGCTATTACATTTATTTCCCAGGTTAATAAAAATAATTAATATTTATTTTAATATTGAGCAATACTAAAATCCAAAAATTATGATAATATATTCTGAAAAATGTCCCTGGAAGGCTCTTCACAAGAAACGAAGTCAAATTAACATAACACAATAAATTAAAATTATAGTTAGATAGTAATGTATTATTTACACCCTGAAGAAGAGCACCTTGAACCCATATATATAGATTCTCAAACTGTTGCTTCTCTCACTGCAATTATCATATTCCCTTTGTTACTGTCTCCTTTTACTTCCACTTAAATTTCACCGTAGTTTGTGTTTTGAATTTTAAAGCATATGTTTGCAAGCATATGAAGAAAAACTGTCACAAACAACAACAGAGTCTGGGTCTCATGCTTCATAAAGCATGAAAAAAATTACCTCCACCTTGGAAAGCAGTCCAGATTGTAAATATACAAATAGCATCTAAATTTTTCAGAACAACTATGAAACATATACTTGCTTGTGCATTTGTACATGCTGTTGGTTGACTACTGTTGACTGACTGTTGGTCTAATAGTAAAAAAATTACCTATCCAAGGTGAAGGAGAATTAGTTTTTTAACAGAGTTCTGTACTTCAACAAGTTAGTGATGTGGAATTGGTGGGCTTATTACAGGATCTAGCGAACAGATCTAACAGTGGAAACCTGTCTGGCAGATTCAGCCATTTGGACCTTTCCATGATGAAGAAGGAGCTGACACTGACTTCTACAGAAAAAATGTAATACTTAGTTCCTCAAGATATTTAGACCAATGCATCACTTTAAATTACTTACATACCCAAAAAATTAAAATTAGTATTTTCACAAAAAAAAAAAAAATAGGTAGGATTTGTCCTTTATTTTACAACTCAGTTTCTCTTTTATTTGTCAATATTTTACTTATGCTTTTTATAACTTAGTCTAGAACATTTCCCAGTATAACACTTTCAACTGATTTTCCTCTTAGTCTGAATGACATCTACTGTGTTAATTACTATCCGAATCCAAAGGGGAAGGCAAATAGGGAGGGAAACGTAAAAATATGAGTCAGTAACTCTAGTGAAGTTTTAATCACCAGTTTAAAATTGAAAATTCAAGAGGTAGAAAAGATAATAAATAAAAAATGTTCTAGCACTATCACACAATAATTAATGTGGGCATGCAGTAACTAAACCAAATTTCTTGAGATGCCCTAAGGCAGGCAAAAAGTAATACCCAATATCCTTTGATCCATTTTGTGAAAGTTTTACTGCACTTTTTGAGCAGAACTTAAACTTGTGCTCTGCTCCACAAGTAAAATCCAGAAGCCAAAACGCAGGATCTCTTACCCCAGGTAAGCATTAATTAAAATTTTTTAAATAAAAAATAACCAGGTGATCAACACCAACATAACTTCAGACTGCCACCCTGCTGAATTTATAGCTACACACAACTCTGAGCAAGAGTAAGAATGAAGCCTCAATTCATCACAGTTTCAACAATAACACATTTCTTATGTCATCACTGCCCTGGTTTTAGATTTCTTAAACCATTGCTTCTTCAGGAACTGGAACTGAGTGCTTTTTTCTGCCCAACCAATGTAGCCCCTTCAATTCCACAATGTAGCGGACTGAAACCTCACTGTTCCAATTCCCTTTGGCTTTGTCTGGTTTTGGAAGTACCCAGCAGAGCATGAAAAGTGTTCCTTCTCTCACAGAGCCAACTTCCTCCAAAGAGTGATTATTTGTTTGCTAGGTACATTTCTTATGACAGTTTTATGCTTACATATACAAATGATAATAACATGTTTTCCAGAAGTATCTACAAAGGATAATGAGGGTAAATGATGACAAACTTCATACACTTTTATTGGGAACCTCGGAACCACTGCTTGGCACAGGTTTATTACTCTGACCAATGCTGAGATATTTTACCAGAGATATGCATCTGTTGATGATCTCAATGTAAGGCTTATCATCACTCCTTTGCTAAAATATACATCCCTGTTTAGAAAAAAAATCCCAAAGTACCTATTGGTCTATTCAGAAGCATCAAATTGCTTCCATTATTTACCTGCAATTGTGTACAAAACAACGAAGACAGCTAAGTATGAGTCACACTAATCATATAAAGAGGATAATACTTGCAGCAGTAATGAGACATATGATAAGGAACAATAGGAATTGTGATTTTACTTGGGAAAAAATCTAATAAAAAAGTCTCTCAGAATTAAATTATAGTCTATTACATAGCACAGAGCTTTTCAAAATTGCAAAACTGCTGTCTTTATTTTATTATTCACCCTGAACTAGCAGCTCTCATAAACTTTCCAAATTCAATTGCTCCTACCCCAGCCCAATCTTCCCATCCAATTTGCATTAATCCAATCACAGCACTGAGTGGTTCCCTTGTGAGAATGCAGGCCCTTAAAAGAAAAGACTAGATGTATTTAAAGTACTTAACAAAGGCATCCCACTTTCCTTAAGGAAATAAAATTAACAATCTAGAAAACTTTATATGGTGAAATTTTAGTGACTATCTCTATATTTGTGTGTTTGAAGTCAGTAGAATTGCTATTAATAGATAAGTCACATAAACAGTCACATCAGCATTCTTGTTCAAAACTCCTATAGGTTTCTAGCAACCCATGAACCAAGACAAACCATAAACAGCAATGCAAAACCAGCTAAGCCTCCAAAGAAAGAACATACATGAAAGTACCTGGGGATGGGAACGGCCTCAGACAAAGAAAATGCACAAGGATACTATCCTGACACACAGCAAGAGAAGCTGCAACTGCAGTTTTCTGAGGCATGCTGCACCTCAAAACCCCACAGCACTGAACTTCATCCTCAGGAACCAAGTCTGGCACATGTGGTCAAGAATGACAGAGGCAATCATTGAGTTTTCTTCTCCCTTCATTCACTAATTCAATGCACTTGTATAATAAGTAGACCTGGTGCTAGAATTTGCAAAAAGTACAACCACATCCTTTTCAGGCAGGCAGAAGTCAAACTCAGGAAAAAAGTGTGACATGGTAGGTAGTCTCATTAAAGGTTCCCTTTCAAACCCAAGGATTTAGAATATCTCTGAATGTAAGCAGCTGCATGTTCTGCTGGACTTAGAGTTCTCCAGGCTACCCATGGGTCAGGTCACACTTTGGAATATGTAAAGAAGGATGAATAAACTTCCAGAAATGGCTTTTCACACGTTTAGCTTAAATGTTTAACTTTTTGCATTATGCTGTTATCTTGAGAGCACAGAAATCATGACGAGTAGTAGTAAAATGAGAAAAAGCAGAAGACACTATAGACATCACAAAATTGACATCATCTTGATTGTACCCGTAGTTAGGCTGCTATCTAATACAGGCTAAAAAGCTTTCATAGCTCCTTTCCAAGAGAAATACTAGAGGAAGAACAGACATTAAATCTTCCTGAATTAAGTTTCTTTTTATCCTGACTTTGCATTGTGAATTGGAATGGCCTTTCACTCTGCCATCATCAATGGCCTTCATTATGAATTCAATTTAATTGAATTCAATTTAATTGTGTAAGAAAAATGAGTGTTTTTATTTGCTGCCTTGTTTCTATGATATAAATTCCTGGAACCAGTTAATACTTGTAATGAGAGCATCCCTCTGTTAGTACTTAACCTACTGACTTAAACCCCCTCACGTGCCTGTACTGTCATCCTCATGAGTGCTCCAGCAGAGAACATGTTGTGTAAGCAAAGCAGCAACCCTGGACTGATTCAGCCTCGAAATTCTTTATACAATTACCACACAAAAAATAGAGCTTGTATAAACCTAAAATCTCAGGAGAAGTTTAGCTTTTTAAAAAGCATATTTCAATTCCATGTAACAAATCTCTTGAAGTCTTGGAGAAATGTAAGAACAAATCAACTGGGACCAGATGAGAGAATATATGAAGTGATAATATGGAAAATATAGTCAGTATATGTGGTCCAAGAAAATGCCCATAATAGTTTGAAAAAAGTTTCCAACATGTTTTCTGTCTTCTAGGTGAGTAATTAATATTTCTGCCATTTCTGTTGTTTCCTGCTACTGAAATACTTTGGTGATGAATAACTGATGTGCTTAGGGTCAGGTATTGTACCTGAGTGGAAAAATTATAAACATTATATTATTAGTAGTATTAGTATTAGTATTAGTATTTTATTTCTTTTTAGTTTTAAATCCTGCAGACAGAAGGACATTTACTGTACTATATACTTAAATAAATATGAAATTTCATGAGAAATACTAGCCCACCATTGAATTTATCCTAAAAAGTCCATTAGTCCTTTAATGCCAAAAATTCTTTTATTCCTACCTAATTGCCTACAGAGTAAAACAAAAGTCTCAAGAGAGAATGGGGGAAAAAAAAGCTAATTATCTTGAAGTGAATCAAAGGGTATTGTTCTTGGCAAATTTTCTCCTTGGTACAGCCATTAGAATTCCTGATAATGTGAGGAATGAACAACATTTAATTATTACTGTAACAAGAAACATGTAGAAGAGAAGTAAGGAAGTACTCAGCCAAGTACCACATTCCTATGTGAGTTAGAGAAGCACAAAGTTCTAAAAATCAGAAGCTTTGAATAATACTTTTTCTTTCCCTACTACACTTACTTTCTGTCTCACAGTCTTACTAACAATATTTCATCTGGGATTTCATGATCACCCAGTATTACCTTCTGCATCCTTGACACCCACCTGGGATTTCCTAAGCAATATCTGCAGAGGAGCATCTCAGAACTGTGACCCACATCTCCATAGGATCTGGGATGTTGTACTTCAGAGGTATCCATCTCCAGTTCTTCATTGTACATTTCCAAATTTACTCGACTTCCTGACAGGTGATTTACCCACCCCAACTGAATGCAAGTAGCTCAGTGAGAAGAACAGAGGATTGAATATTCAGATCTTTTCAGCCTAAACCTGGGCAATCGTATCATTCTATGTCTCCAGGGACAATAAACAGAACTTACAATTTCGCATTTTGCAAGAAACCTTTATGGCAACAAACAGCCAACAAAAAATGCATCTGCCTTAAAAGAAAAAATAACCACTTTAGTATCTTCAGTGATCATATATGCATATGATCTACCACCTAGGATAAACCACTGATTAATAATCAAACTGGTTTTTCCCTTCCTTTGGAAGGCTTCTAGTGACCTGTAAAAGACAGCAGTTTGCCATTCCAAGTCACAACTACATCATGGTCCAGGCCTACCAGTATTAAACACAATTCTTACTGTAAGCTATTTTGACTATACTACTTTCAAAAAGAAAAAAAAAACAGGACAAAACAAAACACCAAACCTAAAAGCCTCCTCTAAATCAAAGAGATTACTTGAGAGAAATAATCCATTTGCAAACTCAGATAGAAATGTACACATGGAATGATTAAAAAAAATTTGGACCAATCAGTATTTGGGTAACAAGAATCTAACTTCCATAAAACTCACACACCAAATTAGATAAATTAGTATTAGCTGAATTTACTTGAAACTTCCCACCTTTTGGAGGCCTTCCTAATCAGAATTACCATAGTTCAGAACTCATATCTCAAAACAGAAAATGCTTGTCTCTGGATTGGGCCAAACATAATTTTTACAATTCATTTTTCAGCTGCTAAGCTCCACATAATTGGCTAAAGTTGTTAACTACATTTTTAATTCTAACAGATGTTCTTTAAAAATATGAGAAGGGAAGGGTTGCAATTAAGTGAAAGATAAATTTTTCTGTTGTTCACAAAGTTTACGTATCTGTGCAAACTGGTTGCATACTTCTCATATGAATGAGTATGCTTGGTGTGGGAAGAGCTCTTCAAAATCAGCTTCTAAGGAGCCAGCTGGAAAGAAATAAATGATCAAGCAAATTAAAACCAGGCAATAGTGTCACTCAACCCTCTGGTTTCAGAGAACTTACAGCACATGATTTTTAATGGCTTGGTTTCCTTGGCAAAAAAATGAAATAATTGTTCAGGTCCCCAAGAGATCCATGATTTTCAATACCTAAAAGCTTTTTAATCTGCATTTGTTGAATTATACACAGATTTGAGGACATCATAATCTTTGAGGATTAATCACATAATAGCTAGCATAAAATGTTCCACAAATATATTGAAACACAGGCATGACAATTCATGGAGTGTTTAAATAAAAAACAAGACAGCACAAAGCTGTGAGGAGGAAAGGCTTTCCATCATTTAAGCTAATACACTGAATAAACACTTTAAAAAATAACCTTGGCATAAGTAATAAAGCAGGCGCTAATTTTATAAAAATGTTCTTGAGAAGCTGTGATGGTGCTCACAGGGGTTTTCAGGTGAGGGAAGAGACGAGAATGTTGACTCCATGTTCAGAAGGCTTGATTTATCATTTTATGATATACATTACATTAAAACTATTCTAAAAAGAATAGAAGGAAAAGTTTCATCTCAGAAGGCTAGCTAAGCTAAGAACAGAAAGGAAAAGAATGATAACAAAGGTCTGTGGCTCGGACAGAGAGAGACCCAGCTCTGCCACGACTGGTCACTAATTCTAAACATCCACACGAGACCAATCACGGATCCACCTGCTGCATTCCACAGCAGCAGATAACCATTGTTTACATTTTGTTTCTGAAGCCTCTCAGCTTCTCAGAAGGAAAAATCCTAAAAAGGGATTTTTAATGAAAAGATGTCTGCGACAGTTCTTGAGAAGTGGAGACTGTAAATTCTCACTTAAGCGTCCTTCACAATCACATATCCAAATCTCATAGGAAATGTCAGAACCAAAACACGCCATGTATGATGACACGGCATCCACACTCAAAGTCCTGCATCCCTTCTGCATGAAGGGTTTGCATGTGCCCCCAGTGCCATTTGCTGCACGCTTATTTCAGTGAAAAAAGCAAAGACCACTGCCTCAACCAACGGCGCCAGCAGAGTGGGACTCAGGGCCACCCTGTGACATCGGGCAGAATCCCACACAAGGGGCTGCACAGCCACCAAACTTCTCAGGAAGTAAGCAGCTGTAGGGTCTACTCCACATAGATATCAGAATAAGGCTTCTATAGAGCAAAATAAGAAGTTATTTTATGATTGAAAGCAAGATATATCCCCTGTCTCAAATCTGCGCGATGTATTATGGTAAATGAGGAAGGATTATAGACTTACTGAAAGTGCTTAAAAAATCAATCAAATTTTTCAAGATGTAAAGTTATGACACAAACAAGTGTCCATTAAGGCGAGGAAAAAATTAAAAATCATTGATTTCTGGGGAGTTAGGATCAATCTTTTTGAGTATGAAATTGAGTGTGCAACCTTCACCCAAGGGGCAAGCAATCTCTTTAACCTCACCTAAGGGACAACAATTCCACCTCACTTCCAAAATAAGAAAGAATTGTTTTTTACTCATAAACCTGCTGTTTTCCTAATGATGACAGCTTGCTTTCTCTCTGCTCAGCTTTACAGTCCTGAGTTAAGTGAAGATCAGACATGAATGATCACTGTACTTACCAGTGCAAAGAAAGGATAAGGAATGCTACAATTTATCCCTGACACAGACGTCTTGAAAGAGAAGCAACGCTGGCACTATCTTTCTCAAGAACATGATGGTCACATTAAGATCAGTCTGCCATACAGGAAGTGTCATTCAAGTCCTCCATCAACTGTAAGAAGACATTACCCTTATACCTATGAATCATATTGAAAGGGCAAGCTGTGCTTCTGAAAAAAAAAATAGTTTTTCTTACAGTCATCCCCTGATTCATAACAAGCCCATCAATTTTGTGCTTCCTAAAGGCACTCTCAGACACCCATTGTTACTACGCCACATCTTTTCCCAAGTAACTTGTTCAGGAGAGACACTTTTGAAGAAAAGAAATGGCAGAGAGAAAAGGAATTGGGAAACATGACAGTATTTGATCTTGAAAGACTGCTGTATAAGTACTGCTCATTGATCATTAAGAATGGGAAATACTTAGTAATATTGAGATGCAATGACATTCATAATTTCTTCTGTAAAGGAAATTCTGGTTTAAAATGAAGAACAATCTTACACACTGATAGTAGTATATTGATAAGCATTATTGATTACACCAGGGAATTGAAATGGATTTGGGTTTGTATGGCTCCATCCCTTTTCTAACAGTTCATTCTGCCATTTGCAAAGACATGCAATTCCACTTATTTTTTGAATAATTTTTTGATTTAAAATTAATGTTGTGAGGCCCTCAAAAAATGTCATAAAACATTTCAAAGCCAGCAGAATGATATAATTTTTATGCAGTGAGCCCTGTAGCACTGCATTTCATCTGTCACGATGATATCTTAATATTTCATAAATGTTCTTCCTTATTTTATGAATTTCAGGCAGTAATATAAAAAGCAGTCTGAGTAAAAAGAGTATTTGTTGAATAACATGTTTCCCTGGCACATGCAAGGGGACTTACTGAATCAAATCCTGCAGAATTATTCAAATGTTTGTCTGCATTGTTTATATTCTCCAATTCCAACATATTTTCCTCTTAAAATCAATTCATTCAGGTTTCTACTTTTATAGACATCCATCTGATAAACATGAAAGTTAAGCACACACTTTAAAACAAATAATTTTATGTTCATTCCAATTCAGAACCACGAGAATTTTAGGACTGTGTTTAATTTTCGCATTCAAATCAAGGGTCTTGGCTTTCTGACCACAGTAACTTCATGTGGAAACTTTAATTTGAGATAGAATACTGTGACATTATCACAGAAACCAGTTGTTAGGCTTGGTTGAATAGTTGTTAGGTTCACTGGAAATGTTTGTTAGTTTGTTAGTTTTGTTTTATTTTTTTTACTCTGTAATTAACTGCAAAGTTTTTAAAGACACAATATGTGTCCCTAGTTAAAAGCAGAACAAAAAAAACCTGAAGCTTCTTCCACTAATACAGAGACCGTAACTAAGATAATTATGTTTGTGTGCTGCTTAAAATGATGGAGTTGTCTGAACTTTGTGCCTAGATATTAGACAGATGCTTTTATTCCTAGCTTTAGTTTATACTTTCTCTGATGTTTTGCAGTTAATTAAACCAACATTAGATATTTCTGTTAAAATAATTTACTTTTAATCTTATTATATCTTATAAATCTTACTTTTGTGTTTGCTTTTTTCCCCTACACAAGACTTGCTATATTTATGCTACCTTAAAAGAGGTATGGAACAACAAAAACATCGCCACAAAAGTAATTTTATAATCTGTCTGTATAGAATTCAACAGAAACTGAAGCACAGACTGTTTCCAAGCACAGTGTCAGATTTTTTTTTGGGGGGGGCAACTTTTTTAACAAAATAATGGCAGCATTCTCCGTTCTTAGGCAAACAGCATTTTCCCTTTCCATACACATTCAGTGTCTTGGAGCTTATTCACTCTAGCTCCCAAACACTACAGAGAAAAATCATAATGCATAATATTTCAACTGTGAACTTTGTAGCCTATCACAGACTTGTACTTGAAACCTTTCATCAATACTATTATTAAATATTTTCTTACTATCACTTATTGTCTTTTTGTAATCTCATTGCCTTCTGCAAACATATTTCTGCTACTATTCCTCAGTTGCCCGCTAACAATGAAGCAAATGACATGGAAAAGTTTGTTTTGTTGATCTATTGTCCAGAACAAGTACAAATTGCAAATGATGAGCAATTACTAAGCTTCAGGAGTTCAAGACTGGAATTCTGCTTTAGGCTTATATATAAAATATTGCACCATTAAATAATTAGACTACTGAAACGAAATAATTAGAGTCATAATGCTATAACTGTACACTTTTATCACTGTATGCATAGCTGGATTTTTACATACTACAGAAAGTGTAACTTAAGACCTAAGCCATGTAAAGAACCTAGATTGCATTTTCTGAAAGGAAAAACACATTTACAAAATGACAATGTATAAATACTTAGTATTTAGCACACCTGAAATTGTATTGTCCTAATAATGACTAGAATAAACCATTAAACAGGGCTGAAATACTTTGTCTAACCATGACACAACTGGCATAATCCCCTAAGAAGATTTTTCTCCCCAGGAGGATAAATTTTAATTGCATTTTTTGTCAGTACAAAAAGTTATGGAAAAGCAATTTGTAGTTAGAAAAGCACTATAGCCTTCTATAGTAGAAGATGTCCATTACCAAATGTGACTAGTCAACCAGACTCTTGGCAGTCGTGAATGAAAGAATTTCATTTCACAATTAAAAAAGAATCCAACATATTATATCACTGATTAGCATATGCACCTCTTCATTAAAAGGGACTGAGTTTGCCCTATCATAGTACATTTATTCACTGAATTTTAAATGCTTAAGTTTGGACATGAAAATCTGCACTTCTAATTAAAGATGTGCAGAGGGTTTAAGTGAGCCAGGCACTCAGGATTTTTGATATAAGGTTCATACTGTAAGTACAGGTCCTAACTGTGTTAAAGACAAAAGGCATGTTATGTGGTTTTTGGCTGACATACTCTCCATTTTACCAATGAAAAATAAAATGGAAATGTGAACTCTAGTGATCTTACACATCGTGAGCAAGGCATAAAGTGGGCCACAAGGGCTTCGGGATAACTTCTGGAGTAACTATAGAGGAAAACAGAAATAAAATGATACAGAGTTCTGGTAAAGAAGGAATGAAATCAGTTAAAGAATCACTGAGAAATCAGGCTAAAACAAAAAAAAAAGGAGTGAGAAATTAAATCAGACTTACTAAAGAAGTTCTACACCACTCTCATAAAAAGTCCCCCTTAAAATAATTTACTTTTATTAGTATTGAGGCAACTAATTTCATATGAAATAGTAGTATATTAAATTGAATCTCAAGTGTGAAGATGATAGTTTGATTCCTATTCTTCTGTCAGCATCCTTACTCTTCTCAGGGCACCTTATCCACACTAAAAAAAAAGATTCAGTCTCATGTGAATGCATAACCAAAGAAAAATTTCTCCAATTTTTGCAAGAAAAATTATATGTTCAGCTATTAATACAGTTGCTATCAATATAAGGCCTACTCTCCCACCTTCAAAGCACACCTTGATGACATTAATCCAGAATTATTTCATCTGCAGCCAGGGATAAGCTTAACATAATGGAATCTTTCTGAAGTCAGGTTGATTAAAACAGCCCTATGAATGCTAACCAAGCTAAAAATAGGTGCTAAATTATTTTAATCTTGTTATTGAATAGTAACAAGACGTCACAAAATGAAACCAATTTATATTATACAAATTGGTTTCTCTGCTCTAAAAGATCTCGGGAAATGGCAGGGCATTTCATTATGGGTGTGAAGGAAGGAAAAGAGTTGCAACACTCGAAGACTTGTTTCATACGACTGTGTTTTCCACATAAAAACAGGTTTTAAAAGATTTGGAGCAAACATATCCTATAGATCATAGAATTTGGGTTAGACCCTCTTGAAAAACCTGAAGAAAAAGTGAGATTTAACCCAAAAGAATGTGAAGTCTCAATAGCTTTGCACGTCCAAGCTCAGGCACCTTTTTAAAAGCAGTGCAGAGGATTGCCTGCTATTTGAAACATGACATGCACATGCTTAGGAATTATGTCTGGCAGATAAACACATCATCACATCCAGCCTCCACTGGCACCCTCAGCACAGAGCTCCCTGCCCAATTCACAGCCTGATGCCACAAGGACAGTGGGCATCACTCCCTGCAGCCTCAGGTACGTGGGAATGTGAAACGGTGCACACAACAGCTCTATAACAATGACAGTGTAAGAACAAACACACAGACAAAAATTCTTCCCAAAAATGAGCCTTTCCCCATCTGACTGCCATTCTCCTTGCAGGATGACCTAAGACCTAAGTGCCTAAGTGCAAAGGCAAAGTTTTTAACATATAGACACACAAAGAGGTTATTTACTGCAGGACTTGTTGCTGAGCCACACTGTACAACACACAACACATATAACCAGTATGTAAAACATTTTCCAGCATAACAGTTTGTGCAAGCAGTCTTTGAATGTTGCTGCTGTAGGACCTTTAAATGTCTGTCATGGAAGGGATGGCCATGCTCTCTCAAACCAGGAAGATTTTTAGTTATCCTGTGCAAAATTCTCCATGCAGCCTCACGGTCACCAAATCTGTTGTACAGGAAGAACAACCTCTATCCCTTCCTGTACGGTTTCTGCAGGATCACTAGCAGAGGCCTGGCATTAATTGTACATTGGGAGTCTTCCTCATATTGCATCATATGTAAAATGAAAGATACCTTTGTCCTCTCAGTGCTTTGCCACCTATGTGCTTGGATATGTACTGAAGTCAGCTCAGCTCTCCTTTAATGTCAGTGTGTTAGACTCATTTACTTATAAGAAAAGGATAGTGAAATAGTATAAACAACCAGAAATACTGCATAAAACCAGGGTCTGACATAAGATTGTACTGCATCATTTCATAAGCTTCAAGGAAAATAACCACAAAACAATTCCATATAAGAGACACATTTTAGGAGCACTTGTCTTCCAAGAATTTAAAGCATTGATAATACAAGAGAGTTGCAGGCCAATACTGCATAGAAATTGCTCAAAGGCCTTTCAGACATAAAATTGTGAAGCTGTTTTATCTAAAGGCCAGGAAATGCCTGAGGTCTCAATACTCCCCAAGTAAATGCAGAAAAATATTGAATCCAGGCCTACAAGTGTACAGCACATATTCACATAATTGTCAGTCTTAAACCTGCATAATTCAATTTCTCACAGTGTTATTTAGTAAGTTCTCAGATTCCAGTTTCTGTGAGAAGATAACCACATATGATCCCATTTTTGATGGAAAGATTAAAGACTGCATAACATAAGGAAGGAAAATCCTATCTTATGTAAGATAAAAATAGCTTAAAATCCCACAGACTGAAATCAAGATTTTCCTTTTATAGTGGAATCTGACTCTAAGCTACCAATACTGTCATTCCTGCCATTCCAGAGGTGATCTCTCAATAGAAGTCCTGAGAAACACTACAGAAACATGCACGGAGGAAGAAGCTTCTGTCATAGCACATATCATAATAACTTCAAATCAGTATGAAGCCTTGCTACTCACTGACTGACAATTCAGAAATACTTTAGACAGGTGAAGCTCTTACTATGTGCCTTATGCATGGCCTTTTAAGCAGAGTTGCAGAGACATATCTTAGAGAATTTTTCAAATAAATTAAATTGCATTCAGCTATTTGTCTGAAGTAATTTTGGTGAAATTAAATATATTCCTGTACTTGATTCCTGCTCCTTTGTCATCTCTTTCACAATCTAGATGCATAGCTATTATAGGAAGTAACTTTAGAGTTTAGACAAAAATGTGAGGTAAGAACTCTATCTAATGGTACTATTATTCACACAGCTAATTTATCTTTTTTTATTTTTGCAACAAAAAATTATTATTTTTGTTTAACTCAATTGCAACAAGGAGTTGTAAATGCCAAACATACTCCTTTAATTACTACAATAATTTATGCTTTTGTCAGAAATTACATAAAACAATTGAAAGAAGTATTCATTTAAAAAATCAGCATTTTATTCAGGTAAGAAAGGCCACAGACTATAAGGTAAAAGGATAAAATGACTTTTATATTCACTAGTGTAAATGCACGTTAGGTTGTGCAACAACCTCTCCAACAATGTTACCAGGAAAGAGAAACATTCAGCAAATTCACCCTAAATTAAGGGATCATGAAATCTTAAAGAGGGAGGACTGCAAAGATCAACCGACTTACACAGTGCTTGAACTGGTGTGAAAAACAGTGAAAGTTTGGAGGATGTCTGCACTTACATACCTTCTCAAAACAAGCTGGGCTTTTAATGCTGTGTTCAATCAACCTCCTGCTTGCTTTTCCATCAGTGTAGCATCATTGCATAAACACACAATCAAAAAAAAAAAAAAAAGAAGAATGAATTTTGCTGAGCAGCCACATTAACTACATGAGAGGACACTGATTCTCAATGCCATAAATAAGACTGTTACTCTTATCACACGTTTCTGCACTTTACAAATAAAGAGCTTGGCATTCTTTCACTCTGCATGGGTTGTCTTCTCACTCAGCACTTAGTTTTGCATCAGTTCCACTCGCTGGAAGCTTCTTATTCAGATTTAATCTAATACTGATGATTATTACCAAGACAACAGGCAGAAAAGGGAGGGTGAAATATGAACACAGAGCTTGAAAAAGATTATTCTCATCACTGATGAGACAAGAATCACATAGCAGAAAATCAAACCATGGAATTTCCTGTGCCATCAAAAGGCTCTTAAATGTTTGATTGGAGAAACTAGTTAGCAAAAACTGTCCAAAGAGAGGAAACACATTTGAATCGAACACTGCTGAGAAAGCAGCATGTGAGAGTTTCCCAAGGATTGATAAGCTCTGGAGACCAACTGTCCCACTGAGACTGCAAGAGCTGCTACACCCCTGATGCTGGCAGGCCTGCTAGAAGGATAAGGCACACAGGCACAGACAAACACCAACAAAATGTTGCACAGCTCATGCCACCCAAGAAGGAGCTCCTGGTGCTCACAGACAAGGCTATGGCATCATTTGCAGACCTGGTAAGTGAGCAGCCCCCTGAAGCTCTTCCTCAACACCCAACTAGAAGCCCCTCCAGGCATGCCTGCACAGTCCCCTGCTTCTGGGTACATTGCCTTACTGAATAAAAGGTGTCCAACCAGAAATACTGGTTGTGATTTGTGTATCACCTCAAGTACTACTTCTAAGACGAAAAAGAGAATTTACAATGCTGACAAAGAGGTAGTATGATGGCTGTTTGCAGAGATGAAACCAAGAGAAACATTATCTTAATTGTCTGCAGTTTTCAAGGCCTCCAGTAGAGAAGATATTAGCTAAGAGCAAAGCTTGAGCAGTGTGCTGGCATTAACTGGGCTCCAAAGAAAATGGTCATACTGCCAAATGTAATTTTTCCAGCTGCCAAACCTTGATAAGTCCAAAGTCCTGTGACCTTGGATAGAAATTAAATCTTTGGAGACTCATGGGTAGATTTCCACAAGGGAAAAGATGAAGAACAGAGGTAAGTAGAGACAGGACAAAAGGAAATGGCCTCAAGCCATGCCAGGAAAGGTTCAGGTGGAACATAATGGAGAATTTTTTCAGAGAAAGCATTGTCAAGCACTGGAATGAGCTGTGCAGGGAAGAAGAAGGGTCACCATTCCTGGGAGCATTAAAGAACCAACTGGACATGGCACTTGTTGCTATGGGTTAGTTCACATTGTGGTGTTTAGTAAAAAGTTGGACTTGATGATCTTGGAAGTCTTTTCCAACTTTAATAATTCTTTGATTCTATAAAATGAAGGGAGATTATGTTGACAGAAGCTGCTTTTGTGGGGCAAACAAAAGCAGGAAAGAAATTTTTTAGAGTTTTGATTACTGGAATTGAAGTAAGCTGCTGACTCAACAGCACTGACAGCAGATGTGTAAAAGAAAGAGGTTCAGAGAGTTTGAGAGAGCAAAACACAAATTGTAGCTGTTTTTTTTCTATTATTCATCATAGATGACTGTTGAATTGCCTTAATGTAGGTATTAAAGGGCCAACTGAAGCCTGGAACTAAAATATGAACCTATCTTCCCTAATCTTTCCCTTTTATGTTTATCCTGACCATATATGATTACCATCCCTGAACTGGATGATCCCAGGCTTGCCTTATCTTCTTTGAAAACGATATCTGACATCATGTGTTTAGCTGTGTTTTCAAATGTGACCAGTCAAGTGCCTGAAATTTTACAGGGGTTTTTTTCCAGTTACATCAATAATACATTAGTAACCACTGCAGTTGTGAGAAAGGAAATTCAAAAGGCAGATCTAGCCAAACATTTAAAATTTAATGACTGTATTGCAACATGTGTGCAGCTTATATATTATCCTGTTAGAACATGCTGTCATATTAGTGTGCAGTTAAAACAGCCTCATGGTAAGGAATCAGGTAGGACCTTTTCTCCTGCAGCAAAATCCCTCCTACACAAGACTACCAAGTATTGCAGGCCTAAAGTCCCATTATAACAAGTGTAAAAATGCTAGAAACTAGAAGCTGCAATTTTAGCTACCTAGCTTATATTCCTTTATTCCTCATTTAGAAAATGTTTTTTCATACATTATATTGCTGTTTCTAAAGTTTCCTTCATTTGCTCATTCCAACAGCTACTTCTGTTTCACCACATCTATTTTCTGCTTGTCCAGCACTGTCTGAAATCTCTCTCCAGGGCAGCGACATTGTATTGTGAAAGAGAGTGAATCAAGTTAATAGCCATGCTTTCTACGTTTATGATGCATCAAAGAGTTGTAAGCGGAAAATGCAACTACAGAAACAAACTGTTTCTTCATTTGAGCCTTTTTTCTTCTTCTTTTTTCATTTTTTTTTTCTTCCTAGACTGCATGCCTTGGTCCACAGAAATTTCGGAAAAATTCTCTTGGAGTAGTAGAACTCCTACTTGCTGAAATCAGATCAGATGTCTGCCCTAAAACCAGACATGACAGAAAAGAATATAAGTTATTATTCATTCTGTTTACCTTATACAAATGACAACAGCAAACAGAAGAATATACTGGACAAGAACTCACAAGAAAGTTTTTTAAAGGAATTGACAAATCCAAATGGAATAGAGGTATGAAAATATCAATTGTTTCATTCTTATTAAATCTTTTATTACTATTATATTCAAATTAAACTATTTTGTCCACTGCTTTTTAAAGCAGGAAATTCTCTTTAGTCCAAGATATTTTGCTGAAACATATACATACAAAGTAGTAAATGAGTACAAGATGCCCTAGGATATGACTTTGTCAATCACAGGAGTGTAACACTTAAGTGCAATTAGCCCCAGAAATATCTGCATTGTATGTGTTAACCACAAGTTTTCTTCTTAATTTACATGAGGAATAAAAAAGTTATCAAGAACCTCCTTCATCTGCAAACATCTTAACTACTTACTCAAATCACTCAAACACCCTCAATCAAATGCAAACACCATGACCAGAAACTGACTAGCTTGGTAGAGCCCTCTACTGATTACAGAGAGGAAAGGAATAATAACAAATTATTTATCTCATCACTGATTTCAGATTAGGCAAATATGTAAGCATCAATTACTGACAAAGGCAATTTTCTATTTGAAATTTGTTTACTTCGGGTAAAGCAAATAAAAGTTCTGGACAGGTAAAGCCCAATAACAGACCAAATTGTGGAATTATTATTGTAGAATATAAAGCAAATAATAATGTCCATTAACACACAATTTTAATGTGCATTAAACTCTAAACTTTATGTTTCATAACTTTGATTTGCTATTTACACAGAATATTGGAATTACCACCTCTCTCAGCATTGCGGCAGGCAGAAAAAATACCATCATGTTTGTGCTAATATATTCTATAGAAAGATAAAAACAAGTCACATTTTATTCTTCTAAAACTTTGTCCTCCAAATTTTAATTCTGCATCACAATTTATAAGGGGAAGAAGGTATCCCAGAAAAGAATTGGAACAGGAGATAAAACAAAAACTTACATGACCATTGACAGTAAAACACTACACAGGAATTAGCACAAGCAGGATTTAGTTCATAAAGTTCATGCAGGAAATGCTATTTCAAAATTACTGGTAGAAAATTAAAGACAGAACTGTAATATAATATTGCCAACACTCACATCCAGATTAAGTGCAAGATTTAATATGTCTAAAATGTTACCTAGTTCAAGAATGTATTAGTTTATTTCCCACTTAGTAAAAACTTACTATCTTATATTGTTTGTTTCACACTTCAGTGAGGTGAAAGGAAAAGGCAGAGAAAAGCTCATGACTTGCTGCCACTGGTATTTGACAGAAGACCCTTTTCTATGCTAAGGGAGTAGATAGATGCATTTCTGTAACTGTTTCTTGGCAACAGAAAGGAAAGAAAGTGACTTTTCTTTTTTCCTTTCTCTTTGGTTTTTTGTTGGGTGTTTTTTTCTGGTTTTTAGGGGGCTTTTTTCTATTTTTGGTTTGGTTTTTGGTGGGTGGTTTTTTGTTTGTTTTTTTGGTTTTGTTTTTTTAAAAAACCCCACCCACAACGAAGCACACAGCTTTGGAGTTAAAGAGACAATGGATCTGTGCTACTGAAAATTATTTTGCATTTTCCATAACTCTTCCTGAAATACATTGCTATTCAAATTTTAGTAAAACTAACAGGATTTAGATAGATTTTGCTGCATCTGTGGGTAACAGAACATCAGCAGACATTAGTGGATTCTGAATCAGATTGCTTAAAGAACAAAGTGCTACCCATTCCATGGATATCGCCACAAGTCTGCCAAACAGCCTGGCAAGAAGGTCGTTCTTGTGAGCCAGACATGCAAACCCCCAAGGTTTTTAAAAGCAGCAGAAAGATACAGCCCTTGTTGACTTGGACTTGGGAGCTCCTCTCACATCTGCACAGATAAGTTTTAACCATGGCCTTGCTGATGATAGGTTTGTTTTGTCTATCAGCCCTTCAAGGCCAAAACTACTGAACCAACAAGGACTACTACAGAAGTGCAGAGCCCTGAGGAAACTCAAAACCAACCTGTCTTGTTATGTGTCTAAACAGCTTTAAAGCTGCTTTATTATGTATCTAAACCACTATGTAATACAAGTCTTAATATTTTATACTGTCATAGATCCACATGGAGTTACAACTCACTTAACTGAATATGGTTTGAAACAAAATTTGTCTAAGGAGTAGAGAAAATTTACAATCATAATTAATGTATGTTTGACACAATTTCCATTTAAGCTGCAGAAAAAATTAATATAATGCTAATTACTATTAGTTTTCTCAGTACACTTGATGAACATAACGTTTCTCATCTCCTGAACATTAATAAATATTGGATTAAAGCACTGTGCTAAGGTACTTCCAATATCTGCTCTTTTATACACATGCAGATGCACATTTTATGAACTGTGTGAGATGCTTGGAGAATACACTCTAGATACAGTATGTCCAGTAGCAGTTTTAAATAGATCTTAATCATATGCAAGCACAAAATCTCTTCGAATACTGTCACATTTTTCAAACATGAAAGAAAAAACTCATTAGGAGCTCACAGCAGCATCTGCTTTTCACTCAGCTAGCATCTTACACTTTCCTCTGCTCTAAGCTATGCATGCAATATACAAAAACATGCTAAGACACAAAATAATGGCACTTCCAGAGTGTTATGTTAAGTACAAAACACATTTCCATTTACTTTCCCTTTTAGCTTTTTGGACATAAACAGCCATATAACATCACTACTTGGTATTTTTATTACTACTCCATAAACTCAAATACCAGTAACAATGATTTTTAACTTAATAGCTCAGAAATGAAACAGCAGGTTAGTAGCTCAAAAGGCCATTGAATTATAGTGTAGTAATAAGGTTAAAAATGTGAGGATATCTCAGTTCAAGAACTAAAGGTCTTAATGTTTAAATACAATGGCCCTTCATCTATTCAGAACAGAGCCACATCACGTAAATCAGGGAGGTGAACACTATCACTTCAACTATAGGCTTATTTCTGCACTAGCTGTATGACAAAGTTTTTCTTGCTCTTATGCTCAAAGAAAGGCCTTTCAGGAGTCTCAAAGGACAAATCTAATGATTCCACGTGCTGAAATACCTCGTTGTCATTTGGTGCTTCAGAAAAGCCTGCTGTTTGTCCTCACACTCTTCACGCAAGTGTGACTGTTTCTCTCTAGTTAACAAATTTTAGCTTGCATTAAACCTTATCAGTAAACATGGCAGTACTGCAAAATCAGCAATTAAGGCCTCAATAGCTTCCACCAATTAGGGCTGTTGTGTGCCAAGAGCTACAGCAGAGACAGATTGTGTGCCGGGTTTATTAACTCATTCTTTTTGCAGTGGAACAGCTAAGTGCCTCTTTTCTGGCCACATTAAAGTACATATAGTTGTTTTACAGTGACATACGCCTCTGCCTTCAAAAACAAAAACAAACCCCCCAGAAGGCTGTGAATTTTCCATTTGAGAGCCTTCATATCTATACTGAAGGGACTACTATCTCTATAAGTGAGATATAATCTAGCATGGCTATACCTGTTGCTGTGCAGGCAGCACTTCTTTTATTGAACCACTTAAATGAAATTGGTTTTCCACTTCTGTACCCTCATTACTCATCATTGGTCCCAAAAAAAACCTGTGCTGATGGGGACATCATTCAAATGAGTGACCACTTCTTCATCAGTGTGGAGGGAGAAAGGAACTGTTATAATCAAGCTTCAGAAATCCATTTGCATAGACAGGATGGCAGAAATGAATGATGGATTTAGGTTGAGAGAAATCTTTCAGTGAAAAAAAAAATGCCATGAGACTTTGAAGGATAGGTTTAACATCTCAGATGTTGGAGTGTAAGCTCTTTCAGGCAGGGACCACAATGCTGTTAGGCATTTCTGTTCTCCCCAGCACAGTTCCACAATGATTAATTTGCACTGCAGCACTAGAAATCATGAACAATTATAAGCCGTGGTTTTCCAAAGTGCTGCATACCTTCAGCAACTTTTTTACTTAAATGCAGATAAAGAGGCAGACCTACAAAGAAACTCTGTTATTAAAGTCAAGATTTCCCTCAACAAGAGAACGTGCATTTAAGTCTAAATGTTAAAAAATGTCATTCAATGCATCTGTTAAGGATAACTGGAATGCAATATTAACAGCAATTCATATAATGAAGTCCATTTAATATGATCATTAATATTTCAGACTGATTTTGAAACTGAAGAAAAAAGAAGAAACTGAGATGCATATGTAACAAAATTTATATTTCATGAACCTTAATTGCTGTAACTAGGGCACAGGGATTAAAGGCCTATGCCTAAGGCATCTGGTCCTGAGGACAAAATATTACACAAGCATTTCAATTTTTGGGTTCAGAAATTGAGTTTTTTTAACCCTCCTGATTCTGAAGAAAAGCTGCGGCATGAAATCTGAACAAATCCCATTTACATGGGATGCAATCTTAAAACTGCCTGCCCACCTGGAAAAAGAATTTTGAAGATGAGGATCTGCTCTGCCCAGCTTAGGTTTTGATAGCATTTGCTGGGATTGACAGAATTTTATGGAATTGCTGTAACAAAGGACTGACCGAATGAAGCTTGGTCAAAGCACTGCTACGGTGAGCCCCAAGGCTGGTGTGTGATACCTGCAAACACACACACTTTGAGACACTTGCACAATCTAGGGAAGGTTTGGTCCTCTTTACCAGAGGTCTTTCCTCTGTATTTGTTTATAAAGTCACTGCAAGCCTAACTTAATGAACAAACAGTAGTGACAAAAATCAAGAATCTCTTGGTAATTATGTATTGCTAGTTGAGCTTCCATTCTCACTATTTCAGTCACGATCATCTTAATGGCTATGCAGTCAGCTCTGCTTTGTTTTATAGCTCTCTAAAGCTGACTTCAAAGGGTGGCTAGCAGCATTCCCCATTTCAGATCTCCTGCTTAACTCATTTCATCTATTGTGCATTCGGCTCAGCCCTGAGCACCAGCGACAGTGACGCTGTGCCACCACTGCAGGTTAGCTCAGGTCAGCAAAATCAATGCAATTTACAACTTCTTACATTTTCCTAAACTTAAAAGCTTGGCATGTACAGAAGAACACTGTATGCCTTCATATGCTTCTCTACCCACAAGCAGATATTTGGCCCATTAGTTCAGTCCCTTTTAATCAGTACAAGTAAATCGAGAAAGTATTGTTTGTTTAAATGAGAATGGGTATATATTCGTTCCTGTAACTTCTAAATTACAGAAAGAAAAACTGTTAGTTTTGCTATCTGAAGATCAATTAGTTATCCTGGTCTAGGAAATGTTTCAGGTAAGCCAGGGGTGGAAGAAAGAAAGAATTCTGAAGAATTGAACAAGAGGCACCACCTCGCTAGTTTTAAATTCCATTTCATTTAGATTGCAGCACAGGATAGATTCATCTTGAATATTCTTTTTTTTTAAGCGAAATTACTCTATGCCATAAAATAATATTATACAGAAACACAGCACAAAGTACTGATTTTCCATTTCAGAGAAGAGAGAAAAAAAAATCCAGGCAAAAATTATTTTTCTGACATCCAGAATTCTGGAAAATACACTTCCAAAACCATTTTGAAACATATTTGACCTCTGGGTTCTCTTGGGACATACACTGCATTATGTTATAATCATGTCAAAATCATGTCAAAAATATTTACAAGTAGCACTTACTTTTCCAGTTTCTCCTTCAGTTCAAAAAATCCCAAAGCAATACATCTAAACACTATAGGTATATTATTGTATAAAGGCTGCTACAGCAAAGTTTATCCTCAAATAAATGCACTATGAGGTCCACCAGTATAAATTTTCCTCTCATTGGCCATAAATCTCAAATAAATCTATTCCATAGCTGCTCCACAGATTCCTCCTTACATCTCACTGTGAGGTTTCCATTTTCAATGTACCTCAGATTCCTAATTCCGATAGTTTAGCCAATGTTCTCTGCCAGCTGCTAAGCTGTTACCATTAGTTACAGCTCCCTTTCATGATTTGTAAGCATTATCTTCATCCCAAATGATTAGGAAATGTCTGAAAAGAGTCATCTCTAATGATACACTACAAGCATTCAGACCTAATTCTTCAAAATAACCTGAACCTTCTGAAACGGCCGTGACTCCGCAATATTCCATTTGGCCCCTGGGTCTTGGACAACTCCTGTAATGTGTATTAGCTTACATTCTAGAAATAGAGCCTTTGCATTAATGTTTCTACTTCACCTTTAAAAAACTGCAGTCTTCTTCTTTATTAAGACCTCTGGGACCATAAAATAATTCTATTCTTGTTTTTCTGCAACAACATCAGACTACAGCAGACTGCTTCCTTCCTTGCACTTATTTCTTCTGCTATATTTTTAAAAAATATTTATCAATTTACTACATCACACGTCATTACTGGGAATAACAGCTGTCAGAGATTCTGGTCCATTGGGGAAGATAGATCTCAGAACTTTTTACTCTGCTTTTTGCAAAACTAATTTTCACTAATTCTCACCAGCCAAAATTTATGTACAAATGCAGATTTAGTGCTGAGAAACTTTTTGTCTGTTGCACAGATTTCCCAGTAAAAAACATTTGATCTTACAACACATCAGAAGAAATTAAAGATGTGCTTACATTGAGCAGTGAGATCTAGTCAAGGTAACTATTATCTGCACCTGAAACAGATGATCTAATTCATCTACATGCTCACACTTGGAGCCAAAAGTTGCTTCCTTTCTTTTATTTTTCCTTTAGATGGTTCTACATTAGAATTTTCACTATCAGAAAAACCCCAGACATCCAGATTATTCAGTAATTGGAAAAATGTAACATGATGAGGAAAGTCAACTTCATTTAATATGTCATCACCTACGTGTGTTGATAATGAAAAAGGTTCAACAAATACTCTTAGCAAAGGCTACCCACTACATCTTCAACCTTTTTCTTTAAGCTATGACACACTGAAGAAGATACCAATCTTTCAGTGATCTCAAAATTATTCCTTTTGTGCAGGAAAAAAATACTTTTTTTGTTATAGGCAAACCAGTACCCTGGCAATATCGAATGCTGCAAATCTTCTGGAAGCTTTCAGTATAGTATTACTATTATGGGCAAGCCATAATTTGACTTTTCTCTTTTTTTTCTTTTTTTTTTTGCAACCTTATATATTTCCTCTGAATAATTGCTTCTGTAGTGCTCTTTTATTGCACATATTGCAGAGGTAGATAGAATTCCTCAAGAAACAATCCATTTTGTTATCTCTAGGCTCTGTGAGGGGACTCAACTGCTCCACCCTACAACCTGCACTAAGTCCCACAGACCTTCCTCTGTAGGACCATGCAAATACATATTCCCCCTGCTGGGCTCCAAGATATTATGGGTAAAACATACAACTTAAGGCTAAGTAGTAGCAATTCGTAGTAGAATGCTTCACATAAGCCTACAGAGTAAGGGGTTTCTAACTTTTTTGTGGAAGAATATGCCTTTTATAAAATTTGGAGATGAGGCAAGTGATGTCATCTCAAAACCTGGCCAGTAAGACACTGCACTAGGAAAAGAAAACAATGTTGCACTAACATCTTTAACCCATCCCCCGCTTTAAAATAAGGTTGTTACTTTATGTGCCATATATTTGACAAAGACAGCTTTTCTGAATGGCTGAGGTCAGAAATTTACACCCACAACTGCAGACAAGCAACCCAAGCAGTTATGAAATTGTCTCATGCACCATACTCAGCTTTCAGGATTGTTCTGCCAAGTAAAATGTGAACAATTCTACCTTAAACATTTCAATATCCACTTTAAAAATAAAGTTCTCCGCTTCAATTTTGTTCTTTAATTTTGTCTCAGGGCAAAAGAAACACAGGGCGTATCAAAGTTACCAACTTCAGACTTCTAGCATTACTATTCCTGACACTTGTTTCTAAGAAGAAAACTGAAAACTGAAGAGCAGTCATTTCCACCAGTAAGATCTGGGTAGAAAATGCACAGCATTTTCCTTCTTTATATAAAAAAATCTAAAAAAAAATTACAGAACAAATCCTGACTGAAAAAAAAAATCCATAGAAGAATTAAATGAAACACAACCAAAAGTTTCCTTTCAACCAAAAAGTCTTCAAATCATATTAAAATAGACAGTGACCCTGCCTGAGAAAGAGGTTGGATCAGGTGACCTCCAGAGATCTCTTTCAACCTCAGCCATTCCACAGTTATGAAATTCAAAATTCAAAAACGAAGTATGAATTATGCTGGTGTTCTCTATAGAGTTGCAGCTCCTAAAAATATTTTGACCACAGCCAGCATTAGCCCACATATTAATTTTAAAGAACTTAACATGAGTTTATAGTTGAGACAAACAAAGAAATCATGGGTGAGAAGAGATTGTACTAATTGTAAAAGCAGAAAAGTTAAGCTCAGAAACGTTTCCCATTTACACTATAGCACTCACTATGCTGGTATAAGGGGCTTTAACACAGCTTTACATTTAATTTATGTAGTGTACAGTGGGCTTAATATAATTGAGAATAAGGCTGGAATGAATCAAAGTGCTCAAGATTACAAAAGACTAAAATTTAACTTTTCTAATACTGAGTCCAACATATCAGTGCAAAGATTTTTGTCTTCTCAAGAGAGGTTATTTCATCCACAGTGCAAAAAGCTCTAGAATTCATTCTGTAGCTTAAGATACTAGAACTACAGAAAATAAAACTCAGTAAAATATCTTTTATTTTAATAACCTTGCTACAGCTATGAAAATTGACCTCCACCCTTTGCTGTTAGGGGATTTATTGTCATACTTTTTAATATACATTATACACATCATACACCTTATTATCATCACACTAATCTAGCAATTAATAATTGAACATGTCAACTTCAGTTAAAACGAAGCTTCCTCTTCTTTTTAGGCACCGTACAAAGCCAATCATTATGACCACTCATTCAGAAAACTCCTTTGTATTCTTGATTTATAAGATTTCATGAACTCTTTTTCTCTTTGCAGGAAAAAAAGTGTTTGCATGAGGAATGAGAATATACAATTCACTCTGAGGGCAGGGTACCACAGAGCAAGACTGTCTCAAATAAAGAAAAAGTCCAGGGACAAACAAAGAGTAATGGAAGTACCAAGGGTTTCTTTCTCAAAAATGGCAGTAATTTGGTTCTACAGCGGTGACAGCCTTTCGATATTAAACTTTGCTATTAATTCTTTTTGCCATGAGCAGGTAGGGGAAATATGCCAAAGAGCCCTGCCTCCAGCAGGCACAGTGTAACTTTTCCCTCCAGGTCTAGTCAATGCCGTGTGCTCCTAATTCCTCACTGACATGTTAATGAATACAACCTTTCCAAAGTTCAGCCCAGATAAGTCGGAGATGATGAGGGACGTTTTGGCAACTGAACAACAGAGAGAAAGAAGATCAATCTTTTAAAAGATTTACACACTTCCCTTAATTATCTTCCTAATTTATGTGCATCTTAAGTGAACAGTAATTCCTGTGAGGCTCCATTTGCATGGGCTTGTAACCTCTCAGTATGACAGCGATGCCATGTTTCACACATTGCAATTGTTAAAAAGTGTCAGAATGTGGAAGACTTATTTTGCAGGGGAGATCACTTTTGAGAAGAAGTGTATTTCATAACTACCTTACAAAAGGCTTTTTTTTCCCCTTAATTTCTAAGTAGACTTCAAAATTAACACTCATCTTCAAAACTCTTTCCAAGAAGGCTATCCTACCCTATCCTAGCCAGTAAGAGCACTCCTGGAGACAGCAGATTCAATTCTGATGCCAGCTGCAAATCTCACTGTTTGGAACTCTCTTGACTTGTACAAGGTTTTCAGATATAGTGGTTTATGAGCTCTATCTATCAATCACACATTTTTTTTCCTCAGACATGATGTGTGAACATGTTTTCTGAATACTAAAATAAACATTAATCAAAAGTAAGCATTTATATGCCCAAGTGTCAAGACAGTTACTGCACACACTCTACTCTCACTAAAATCTTTTTTCTAAGTTTGCAGTTTTGTCCCACCACATAGAAACTTGCTCCACAGTAGAAAAAAATTCCTTGTTTTTCTTTATTGATTTTCTTCAAGAAATTTCATAGTATTTTGAGTTGAAGTCTGTATTTTTCCAGAAAAAAATGTCAATCAAACTGTAATTCATTACAATAATACAGCACAATCATTTTGAATCTTAGAGTTGTACTGCAAGTTGCAAAGATTAAGAATAAAAATTGCAGAGCAACATTTGCAATTATTATTCCAAATATTGTATACATGAAAGGCTACAGTACACAGTAAAAGACCCACTTTTTGGTTCAATAACACATTATTAATTTAAAGAACTATGAGGGATATAATTTAGCATCCATACATATAAAATATTGCTTGCCTTCAACAAAGAGAATATTTTACACTGCTTGCTCAGACTGAATGGAAGTATATTAACTACATCATGACATTTGTGAAAAGCCATTCAGCTAGCTGATCTTTCACACAACCTAAAACAAAAGACAAACTTTCCAGGGTAACATAGACCCCAAAACCTATATTTTAATTTTATTATTTTTAAAAAGAGCATTTCACAGCACATCTTTTTTAAAATGTCTCATTAGTATCTATCTAAAATATATGCTCTATACAGAGCCACATATATAAACATATAACAACTGACTCACATACGCTGTTGCCTGAATATGTTGTTGCCAGGCAACAGCTATAAAGCATTTTGCACTGCTTGCAAAAATCTGAATGAATGATTCGAAGAGAGATTATTTCTAAAAAACTAGGAAGAAAACTCACTACAGGAATTACATGAATAATTCCTTGTATATTTCAAGGACTCACAGTGCATGTTCCTTCCATAATTACCAATTTCAGAAAGGACAATTCCTTTGAGTAGGATTTGAAAGGCATTTTACAAAAAGGAAATTCATGTTCTATGCATGTGGCTAATGTTCCCACATGGACATTGAACCAAAGCCACCAAAGTTAATGGGTTCCTTAAATTGGCTTCAGGGTCTTTTCGCTGGGTCTTTTCATCAGGTTGTAATGTCCATTATAAGACAAAAATGACAGATTCCTAAATGAAAAACAGAAGTCCTTGCAGGAGATACAACAAATTCTCAGTAAAATTTTACCATCTCACAATATGCAAGTGAGAGTCTGTACAAACACTTCTTTGTGTAATCTTCACATAGCTAAGGTGTAATCTCACTGAGGCCAATGGCATTACACACAAGAGTAAAAATAGAAACATCTACAATCCATTGATAACATGGATGTGATATGCTATCTACAAAAGGGAACTATTTGACTCCAAGTAAGTGCCATCCATTACAAAATTACTAGCCCTTTGGCTATCACACCTCTTGGGAATTAAGAGGTGGAAAAGCACATCAAGAAAATAACTGGGAAGCATAGCAACTTCAAAGTTCTTACCACAAACCTGACCCACAAGTTGCTTTAACACAAACATTAGCATAAAAAGTTGTGGGACTTTTTGTCCTTGTTTACCACAGCTGCAAGATATTTCTTTCAATTTCCTGTACAATAGGCTTAATCAATAAAAACCAGTCAGAAGCTCAAGATGATTGTTCTTTCCATAATGACCAAATTGGAAATCCATGTATTTTCCTTTTAATTCTTCAAATCCATTCACATAACTGTAGCAAGAAGAATGAAAGGAATAATTATTGGTATTTTAAATGATACTTTCAGTATTAAGTAGCAAACGTGACTAGCTTCTTTAATGGATTACGGCAAAATCCTTTTAATTCCATATCTCAGGTTGCCTTGAACTATGGTGAAAAATAAACTCCTTTATGAGGAAGGAATCTGCCATCTAAATCCTGTCCATCTGGAGCTTTATAAAAATTAAATGAATTTATTACAAACAGGAAGTAAGGGTTTATAGTTTCATTCAAATTATTTTCATACTTCAAGATGCAACTCAGTTTTTATCATCAGTCAGGATGTGGTTATATAAATGGCAGTCTTGGTGCTTACAATCAGGCTGAACACCTTTCCAATAGATAATAATATAAAACAATCTATGGAAAGGTTATCCATTCCAGGTGCACTACTTCTTTGTACTTTTCCATGTGTTTGTTTGTTTCTTTGTACATGCTGTGGCAACTCAAAGAAGTAGAAGAACCTTTACTTTGCCCTCTGTATTCATCATGACCCACTTGCTGAGCCAGTGTGATCAATCAATGTAATCTCAAATCCAAGAAATTTTGCAGGTGCCTTTTCTTTCTTCACCCAAAATATACACACAATATCAATTGAACGTTAGGATTTTGTAAGGCACATCCTGCATTATTTCAAGAGGAACAAAACTGCAATCAGTGGTTCGTAGTCATAGCATTGTTAGTCCTGATTGATTTAAGACAGGGTTAACTGCAGAAGGAGAAACATTGTGTTCATTTACAGAAAAGGTATCTGTAATGATCTAAAAGTATGGTTAAAAACAGGGGGAGGTTACATGGTAAAACTTCTAATTTGGTGACTAAGAGCAACCTACTATTTATTACTCAATCAAGACTGACTGGCAGGTACAATTTTCTCTTTGGATAGGTGTACTAGAGTATAAACTGAAGCACCCAGAAAATAATTACACTTCGTATGTGGAAACATGGAAAAATCAGTAATTATTAACAAACAGAGTGAAAATTTCCAAGAGATAGGATTCTTTCATTCTATGCTGAGGCATGACAAAAAAAAAAAAAAAAACAAAAACAAACAAACAATAAGATTATGACTTCAAAGGTTGATATGGGTCAAAACAAAGTGACACAATGTTCATTTTTAATTAGACTTCCTAATGTGACATCAAATTGGATTTTTTTTTCTAAGAAACAGCACTTCAGCAAGGCATGAAATCCTCACAGCTCAGTTTATTAGGAGGCAACAAAGGGATTCCAATCTGCTACAAGAAAGTTTCAGCCTATAAGCACAGCCAGTGCAGTACAAAATTGTGTCATATGAATTTTAATGTGACACAAGTATGAAAGATTCCAAAAGAACAAAGGCAGCACAGTCCTGCTCCACACTACACAAATGACCTATTCTGATCTGAACAGCACACCACATTACAATCAAATTTATTTCAACGAAGGGTCACACAGATCAAATGTAATGGCTGCTAGAATGAGTCTTTCCTTTATGCAGTATTAGAGAAAAGCAAAATATCAAACAATGTGGGAATGCCAGGGCACTGAAAAGAAAGGCATATTTAGGCTGCAGGGAAACAGATTTTATAAAGATTTTAATTAAAGTGATCCTCAATGACTACAGTTTCTAAGTTTCAAAGACACCATGATACCTTGATGAAGACATGACAAGTACAGATGACCTTGCCTACTGCATAGCCTTGAACATATATTTTACATTTTAAGGCACCAGAGAAAAGTTTCATGTACAGTTCATGCCTAACAAAAGTAAGGAGACAGACTAAGTGTTCAGACTGGCTGGATGTCTCTTTGTGGCCTGACATCTCCACGGCTGGAACCATGGTACTCCCAGAGTCAGAATACAACAACAGAGAGGCTGGTAAACCTCCTCAGCTGTCTCTCCAACCTTACAACAAAAGCAACTTTAGCATCATAAAGGTATCAAAACAATGTAAGATCTTCTTGAAAACACTGGACTGTCAGAAGAATATACCATTCCATTTACTTATTAATGAATTTCTGTAAACAAGCATGTAAGGATTACAGTGAAAAGCAGGCAAAATAAAAGTTAATGAACAAGTATCACTAAACAAAAAAGTAAGGACAAATTCTTGTAGTTCTTCTTGCCATGTATTTCCATGATTTAGGCATAATTTTTGTCTTCAAATCACTTTTCTGAACAGAATCAATTGCTGACAGGAAACCAGCTTGAGTCCTGACTTCATGAATACGATGAATAGAATTTGAAGGTATGTGGGGAGTAGGCAGAAAGGGTAACAAGTACTTACAGCAAGGTATAGGTGTAAAACATCAGAAGTAAACATCCTTCTTCTCAAAAAAAATCATGAAGATTTCTATTTTACAATTAGATGAAGATTTACTACTTGGGTTTCTGTAAATTAAATTCTTAAAGAAAGAAATTCTACCAGAAAGGTCTACCCAAATGAAAGCTTGTTGTTGTGGGTTTTTTTCAATAAAATATAAATATACTATTGAAATATCTTTCATTTGATTCCTAGCCAGGGCTCCTTCAGTCACAAAACAAAACAGAATAAAAGCTGAATTGGAAAAATTTCCATAACGAATTGGCTACAAGCCTAAAGGTTAGAATTAGTTTTATTGCCCAAGTCTAGCACTAAAATTGGTATTAGACACCTCAGCTCTCCAAGTTTTAATCAATCTGCTTTTCAGGAGACTTTGAAATATTCAAATAATGTAGACTATTATGCCCAAAAAAACCTACCCAGTAACTTCCAGTGTGTAAGAATGAAACATAACATAGCAAGAGATAAAATTCTATTGCCATGTTTAAAAATTATCTTAGCTTTAGTTTCCAGAACCTATAGCTGTCTTCCCTCTTCTAAGTATTTTTGTATTTTTGGAAGTTAGAAATATTCATTTGCTAGCAGACATTTATATCCCTGAAAACTGATGTATTCACCTACATAATGATGGCTCCAGTGCAAGTCATTAAGGTTTGAACTTGGAGACAGACATAAAGGAAAAAAAGACAAACCTTTAATGTTTCACTGGGTGAACAAAAATTGCATTAATTTAGATATTCAGTCACAAGAATCCAATTAGCTATGGATATATACACACATATTCATACCTTTCAACCATCACATTCATTTGAATTTTGATGCTATTTTCTATAAAATATAATCCCTTTAAAATTGTATTTAATAGATTTATTCAGATGTGCATTTCCATATGTCATATTTAAGCTTATACTACCACCTGCCTGAGGCTGTATAGTCTGAATTGTCACCCTCACACACTTCAGCGGGAGAAAATTCTCCACAGACACCATATGAGCTATTTCTCTTCTGCTTAGTGTAGAGGTACGATAATCATTATGACCACGGAAAGCATCTATGCAAAAAAAGTTTTATGTGTCTCCCTTAAAAAAAAATCAGATAACATCTTCAAAACAAAATATTCAAGCCACATAAGACATTCTGCAATGAAATATCGCTCTCTTCACAATTTTTTTACACAGGTCAGCAAGTATCATCCAAGATTACTGTGATATGAACTCTACATTTGTTGCACGTATGACATAGACATAGATATATAAAAGTATTTGCATACATAGAGATATGCATATACATAATTTCACACTTAAAGGACACTTGAGATGGCTTCAAAGCCAGATTTGCAAAGCAAATAAACTAACTCTGCTTCCAACTACTAACATCAAGGTGATGGGATACCATCATCTCTCCGCTTTGTGTTGGGCCCATCCAATAACACTGCTGAGCAGGGGAAAAACCGACCAGCAAAGGTTAAGCAGAGGACTGCCAGAAACAAACTGAGGCTTAGAAATTGCTTCTTCAGATAAGATTAATGCTTGACTGATGCACGGAGTGACTTTGGGGCTGCAAAATCATTAAGAGCATCCATTCTCTTTGAATTTACACCATCTCTCAAACATTTGTAGTTGAGGCTATTAAGGGATTGGACCAAACTTCCCTGTGCTCTTTTGAAATTAACAGCCCTGCCAAGTCACCAAAGTGCTCCAAAGGTCAACTCATGATTAGTGTCCCACCATCCTGCACACTGTGTCTGCAAGCAACGCACAGCATCTGGGGGGGAAGGGAGAGAGCGGGAGGAGGAGATAAATATTAGCACTGTGATAGGCTCACAGAGCACGACTTGGAGGAGGAGGGCAGATTTCACATGGTCCTTGCTGTTACGTTTTGGGGAAGCAGGGACCACCTCCCTGGAAGGGAGAGCTGGTAGAGACCCTGCACTTTTCTGCACACCTGAAGGAAAACCGAAAGAGTGAACACAAAGAACCTCAGACCTCCTCCCAGCCTCAGGCCAACAGGCACCCGGACCTTTCAGGATTACTGGCAACATCAGCAGACGCGCAAGCAAGGATTCCTGTTCGCTCACAAAGGGCAGGAGACAGCCCAAACCGATGATTCCCGGCACCGACCGAAGTTTAGAAAATCCTGACCTCTGCACACACTCTGCTCCAACTTCACTGCCTTCTCAAGATTTGCTGCACCCCTTCAGGGAAAGTGCCCGTGGCCAATCTGACAGCACACGCGGTGTCGCTGAGCATCCCGGTGGGCACTGCGAACAGCCACCCCACCTAAGAGACTGCCCCTAGTTTTAATCACTGTCAGCCTCTGTATCTGCCTTTAGGCTCATGAGGCTGTCACCCCGCTGCCTCCCGGTCCATCCCCGGAGCGCTGCAGGCTCCCATTCCCCAGTCCCCCGCGCCCTAGGGCAGAGCACCATCGCACCTCCACGCCTGCTTTTCTCTGTTACTCCGGTATCAGCAGAGTGTTTTCTGACCCTGCCCTGATTGAAAACATGCCCCTCCGAAATGGGAGCGATAGAGAAAGGGAGAATCTGTACACAAAGTTTACAGCTCCTGCTTGCGCCTTCCTCTCCCCACCCAAGCCCTTGCCGGAGGCAGCAAGGCGAGGGACCGGGGAGCGCAGGGACGGCCAAAGGGGAGCGCCAGCCCTGGGCTGGGGCACTGGAGGAGCACAGGGGCACGGAGCGCAGCTCTCCGCGGACAGTGACCCTGGTGGGCGATGCTGAGAGGGAAGGGAGGAGAGGTGCCTTTCCGGAGAGGGGAGCAGCCGGCTCGTTCCGAGGCGCAATGGCAGCGCTCTCCACCGACCCTCCGGAGCCGGGAGCCAAGTCCATGCCCCGGCAGCGGTAGCAGCACCAGCAGAAGCACCAGCAGCACCGGCGGCAGCAGCACCAGAGGCAGCCCCGGCAGCAGCAGCCCCGGCAGCGGCACCAGAGGCAGCCCCGGCAGCAGCAACCCCGGCAGCAGCAGGTCGCCGCGCCCCACGCTGGCGGCCCCGGCCCGGGGCACCACCGCCCCCCAGGCCGACGAGGCGATGCCCAGCGCCTCGCCCCCACCCCGGGCAGGGCCGGCGAAGGGAAAAAGAACTCACCCCCAGCTTCCTGCTGCGGATTTTTACGTAGCCCTGCTTGACTATATCGTTAAAGTTGGAGGCCATGGCAAACGCTGCCTGCTTCCTCCCGTCCGCGCCCGGAGTCCTCCTCCTCCTCCGCCGCCGCCGCCGCCGCTGCCGCTGCCGTCGCCTCCTCCTCCTCCTCTCCCGGGCCCTCCCGGGTGCCGCCGGCCGCTGGCTCCAGAGGCGCTTCTGGCATCCAGGCAGCGGCAGCCGCCGCGCTCCGCTCTGCCCGCGCCCCGCTCCCCCCGCGGCCGCTCCGCTCCGCTCCGCACCGCCCCGCCGGGCGGGTGGCGGCCGCTCCGCCCCGCTCCGCTCTCCGCCGCCCCTCCTGCCCCGCTCCGCCGCCGCCGCCCCTCGCCCAGCTCGCTCTGCTCCGCTCCGCCCGGCGGCGGCTCGGCGGCTGCCCGCGCCCAGGGCCGGGAGCGGGGCGGGGCGGAGCGGGGACACCGCCCCCGGCGCCGGCGCTGCCCGCGGGGCCCGGGAGGGGCGGGGGCGCCTCGGCCCGGCAGAGCCCGGGCATGGCACGGGGAGCGCGGGCGGGGCTCCCCTCGGGCGCCCCGGTGTTGCCCGCTTCTCTCCAGGCTGGCGGGTGGCATCCCGGCTCCGGTGGCAGATCCCTTCGGGAGCACGGCCCGGGAACGGCATCCTTCAGCCTCGTGCATTCGGGAAGCCGCCTAGACAGACTCCCATCAGCAAACGCGGAGCTGTTGTGTCAGTGCAACAAACTTAACGAAACAATAGCTAAGCTACAGAAGTGAAGGAAGAAAAAAAAAAAACAACAAAGGCACAAACCCATCTGAAGTTGAAAAATTAGTTGTCACGCACAGGATCTCCTCAGTGATGGCCATGTGTTTAATTACTGCTCACTGTAGTGGACCTAGCAGAAGAATGACTTCTGAAGAAAATATAATGCTTAGGAGACATTAGAAAGGGAAAGAAACCAGAGTAAACTGTATTTGATTTAGTTGCATGTAAAGTAGAAATGGACAAGAATGTATCAAAGTTGCTTGAGAAAGACAAACTACAGATATATGGGATTGACGAGATAGTAACTGACTATTGTTAAATAAAATTGTGCTCAATTAAACTTCTTCCGTGGAAAATGTTTGATTGGTATGATAAGCTTAACGAAAGCTTCATGTGCTCTTTTGCTAGATATCTACATTCTACTGCACCGATGCCCTGAAATTTTCTGAAACAGAAATTTGCAGTATGTGGTGTGTTGCAGGCTGGGGTGATAGAGTATAGTTCTGTAGTTGAAAGTTTGTTAGATTTATTTCTGATTTTCAAAATCAACATACAACATTAAAGATTAGTCTTGCAGCAAATAGGAAAGATACAATCTAGAAAAAATATTACAGTGCTTGGGTGATGAAATTATAAGGAAAAACGTTGTAACTTTGTAAAACTACCTGCAGTACTGTGTCCAGCTCTTGGGTCCTTAGCATAGAAAAGACATGGATCTATCAGGGACCAGAGGAGGGCCATGAGCACAATCAGAGGGATGGCAAATCTCTCCTATGGGGAAAGGCTGAGACAGCTGGGGTTGTTCAGCCTGGAGTAGAGAAGGCTTCAGGGTGACCGTGTACTACTCTTCCAGTACCCAAAGGGTACTACTGGGTACAAAATTATTTTTGCTTGTCCACTATCCACTGGGTAGGGTATCCCATTTAAAATTAACAAAACAAAACTGAGTCTTTACATCATGATCTTGCATCTTCATTGACTGCTTTTAGATTTACGTTCAAGTCTAATGTATGTGAAAATTACAAGACTATGCCAAGAGAATTCCCCTTCCCAAGAATAACCCTTATTATTTGTTCTCAATATTTTTTCCTTAATTTAATAGCAATTAGTGAAGCACGTGGAAGATTACCTATCCATTTATTTTCTAGCAACTCAGTTCCTAATTATGCAAATTTTGGAACAACTGCTAGGAATAGAGACTCTGCATTATTTTTATCCAAACAAAAACTTCTGTATAATTATGCATTTTTAAATAGAAGATAAGCTCATCAGAAGAAATAGAGAAAAATACTTAGCCTATATATAATTGTGGCTTCCTTGGTATTTCTAGTGAAATGTCAAAAGGATGAGTTTGAACTACTTTTGGGCAGAATATTACTTCCTCCTTAATTTTTTTTTTAAAGATATGTCAAGTCAGAATATTCAGTGATTTTTAGGGAGAAAACTGGGATATGCCTACGAGAGAATTCTTTCAAGACACCTTACCACATATTAAACAAAAGCTTTGTTCAAGATGAGACTAGTGATTGTTTAAAGTACAGAAAGCTCTTGAAGGATCAAAAAGGAGAGGAACATTTCCTTTCAATTGCCAACCAGAAAAGTACATAATCCTATTCAATTAACTGACAAAAAGACATTTTCCTACAGATTAACCCTGAATGATTTGTAAGTTTGTAGAACTGGTTTCACATGCAGTCTCTGCCCCCTCTGCAGCACCTCTCAGCTACACAAAAATGGATTTGTAGGATCTGAGAAAAATTATGTGTTCTCAAACAGAGATAGAACTAATGCAAACTAATGCAATTTTTTTTTTTCAGTACGATTTCTCTGTTTGTCATTCAGAAAGAGCTGCAGTTTCAGATCACACAGCATTCCTAGGCACTCTTTAGTTTTCCAATTTCTGCAGTAAGGAGACAGCAGAATTTGTGTCACCTCCCTACAGTGGAAAATTTCTTGCCAATGAATTGAAGACAGTGCTACATTTCCAAAGGTAATAATCCATTTATTCTTAAGTATATTGTTTTATCATATAACAAAAATGGAAAATTGTTTTGATTTATAATAATCATATAGCTAATAGTAATTTTCAACAGATTTTTCTCCAATTATTTATTATTTTTCTGTAAAATCAATGTATGAATTGCATTGTTATTACTTGTTTTATTACAACAAAATACTACAAAAATACAATAAAGGATAAGGAAAATAAGTGTAAAATACAAAGCATTTTCATTCCACAGTCTCCAGAGTGTAAATTAGCCAGCCTGAGCTTATAAAATGATCAGTCTGATATTTATTTTCAGCTGCTTTGTATAGCACCAGACAGAATAATCAAATATTCATTTGCATATGAGTCCCATGGGCAGCTTGGGGCACAAATGCATAGCAAGGCCACTCTGAATCACAGGAATACAGACAAACTGTCTTGTTACTTCCCCACAAAAACACTCTTGTTTTCACATGACATGCATACATTGTATTTGCTGAGAAAGTCACAACTTTCAAAAGGAAGATTCCTCAAAGCAGTCTGCCAATGCTCTGTCTCTTCAGAAATCTTAGGAAGTCAAATGGTCTCAGAAACTCAACAGGTACAGCTCAGTGGGCAGTGTCAGGGAAGACAGAGTATGATTCCTTCTGAAGAATACATTGCCATGAATAAATGCCTTATATATTTGCAAAAATATTATGGCGTTCATATGGCTGCTGATGTGAAATCATCATTTGGAAAGGGAAATGATTCAGCAGGTAATCAAGTCACAAATTATTTCAAGCAGAGAAGTTAATTTCTGATCTACCTAACATAAGTGCAATCAAATCTAATACTATTTTGGACAGACAATATGTATTGCTGTTTGCCTCTGACAGAAAGTAATTAATTTGAATGAAATTATCTTCTCTTGTGCTTACTTGACAGAATGAACACATTTAGGCAGTATATATATTAAATCTGAAATTATATGTCCACTCTTTGTGGATGATTCACATTCATGAATCATTTTCCAGTGGTGGTTTTCAGTGTTTGAAGTTTCCAGCCAGGGTGGACTTTTGCCACTTTTCAAAGAGGAGCACAGAGAGGTCCTCTCAATCTCTAGCTATTTCTCCCTCTACTTCCCTGACCAAATACCAGCTGAGACTAAAGGAAAAGCTGTGGTTAAAAGTTTATCAGAGAACGGCACTTAGTATTTATTCAAGACACCTGATAAAAAGCATGTTCTTACCTAAAGGCTGTTTCCAATCTAAAATAAACAGTCATTTTTATTATGATAATAGAAATTTGCATAGGCAATGCCAAGAAAGAAACATTAGCTAATGTATTATTAATGTGTTGAAAGCCTACCTTCAGCTAGGCTTCAGACAATTATTTTGCTCCAACCATAAATCACATACTAACCAGAGTCCTTTGTGAACTAGCATGAAATATAAATCATGTAGATAGACAATATTAAAAAACTATTGTTTTCCATGGGCATTGTAAAAAGCAAAGCCATTAGTTCCTGCATGAAACCACATACATATTTATTACTGGCTTTCTATCCAGCCCAATATTACCTGGTTTTTTATCCCCCAACTATAGGGTAGATATCTAGGTTTGTGTCTTACCCTGTTGCTCCCAACCTCTGCCAGAAAGGTAAATTTTAAAAAGTGTCATCTCCTAGTTTATAGAGTAATATATTATAGCTGATTAGTCTGGTTTTGGAGATCAGAAAAGGGAATATTTTCATCTCTGCTTTTCTATCAGAGGGCGAGTAAGAGTCAAAATCTCTGCTCCGCCAAGACTCCGACTTTGGACACCAATCATAATTTGTGCTCTTGTCGCTTTGCCCCAAACCAAGAAATGCTGTGGGTGTGACTGGGGGCCCCTGTGGCTGTGTAGGCAAACCATCTTTATCTTGGCAGATGTGCTCTCTCAGAGGTAACTCCACCAGCCAGAGGCATTACTTTCCCCAGATATCTGCCTCAGTCTGGTTTTGGAGAGCAACACCCTGCAGCAGTGATATTAGAGGAATTTGTATACTGACTTTATCATAAAGGGCTTAGGCTGATGTATTTGACCATGAAGTATAATTATCCAAGAGAAAGGTGCTGAGTTTCTGCTTGTGGAGAAATAATGTTTCAAGTAATGTTTCAAATTAAGGCAGCTAAATCTTAAGCAACCCATTAGACCTAATCCCCTTGCAAACAAATATAGCTATAAAAACATTAATTTTCTGACTGGCTTCTGCCAATTTCTAAGCATGAAACATGGTGAATAGCACATAAGCTTTCTATTTAAAAGAATATGTTTGGCATTTTACCTAAAATACTCCAATAATCTTCAAAAAGAGCTCCATGAAAACTGTTAGGGAATGAAATCCCATATTGTGTAAAAAATACTATTTTCCATTATAATTATCTTAAAAGGCTGGAAGGTTAAGACTTAGCTAAGTGCACTTAAGACTTAAGACAAACTTGAATTCTAATTCATCCAAGTTTTATAGCATGTCTGCCATGGGAAGTCCTGCATTAAAAATATTCCACCTATTTACTACCTTTCTTTGTGTTTCATATGGGTTTCTAGTCTAGAAACAGTCAGAGTTACAGTCTGTTAATGAAAAGAAATGCAGTAGATCAAAAGCTACCAAATGCATTCTAAGCAAGTTCTCTTCCTACTATCCCTCCTGTCTTATAGGGAAGTTATTATATTTGATTTTCCTATCTGGTTTTCCACCAATTCTATCCTCTCAGGAAGCATTTCAACCTGGTCTTGTGATAGAGTCTTCAAAAAGATAAATTTCATTGCAAGCTAAACCTTGTGATATTGAGAATGAATGTAGAAAAGAGGTCTATTCACTTTATATTTCTTTTAATGGAAAGAACAATCTTTTACAAATGTGTGCACAGAAATATGCACAAGGGGAAAAAAAAGCAGCCTACACCAAAGAATGTGGAAATAAAGAAGTAGGATAGAAATGTTAGTGGAAGAACCTTAAAAACGAGGAGAAAAGGGAGTGACACAAAGAAGTGTCTCAGTGTCAAATTTCACTAAGTCTTCCAAAATGCAAGTGAAAGCTAGGACAGTATATCTTGGTATATCTTAGCATATTTTTGTATTAGAGTTGACCCGTCCGTTCCCCTTCTTACCCATTTCTGTGAGAGAAGACAGCAAGAGCCTGAGAAAATAGGAGGAAGATAGATTTGACTTAAATTCAAAGGAGACTTCAGCTTGACCTAACAAAAACAGGGGTGAAATCTAGCCAAAATTCTGAGGAACAAAATGTGACTATTCTTAAATATAGCCTTCATCACAAATTTTGTCGCCTTATTCTTTTTCTGTATTTTTGCTGTATTGTTGCAGCTCCATGTTTTAAGGAAACTGTTCTTATAGCTTTCGGTTTTGTCTATTGAGAACGCTGACTTTGGTGGTGGTATGCAAACCAATGTATTTCATTATGACAGCTGTGGTGGGTCTTTTGTTAAGACACAGGACTTCAAATGTTTTATTATCCAGTTTTTATCCACTGTGCTCCAAAATATCCAAACATGTGCCTCCATTTGTAACTCTCAACCAGCTGGGAAGTGCCGGTGTGGAGATCTGAGAGAAAGAAATTTACCAGAGTTGTGGAGGAAAGGTTTGGATGTGCAGGAAGGTCCTGGGAAACATGTCTAGGTAGGGACCATCCTTGAGAACATGCACAGGATCCTTGTGCAGCTTGACACAGCCGTGCAGGCTGACCAGTCTGGTGGGAGTAAGAGAAATTGAAAGGTGGGTAGTAGCTTAGAAATTCTGTGAAAACTGATATCAGGTGAAGAACATAGACTGTGTCTTGTCCTATCAGTAAGGGAAGGCAAATAAATGTTCAACTATCACACACTCAGCATTGCTGTTATCTTCCAGTCAATCCTTTTGATCACACTTCTGGACTATACACAGTGTGAGTTTCCTAGGTCCAGATGGGTAAGATGTAATTACTGAGGCCAGGATGTCTAATAGAGGAGAAAAATCAAAAACTTCTAGCAGTCCAGAGTTCACTGGTTTTGTTCACAAAATGGTTTATTTAAAATCCACCTACACTGACCAGCCCCTAACACTGCAAGCAGCCCCTGCAGCGAAGAAAGTTTTCTGGATGCATCACTTTTCCAGGTATTCACAGCTTTCCCTACTTCAAAGAGTGGTCTTGGTAGATATCACATATTTCAGAATACTGCAGTATTAGTGGCAGTGGAGAAGGCAAATCTCTGCCTCAGCATCACACCTCACATTATTTATGTTACCACAAAATATACTGAAGCTTTTGGGAGCAGGATGAGACACTTCCTTCAGCGGAGTGTACAAACCTTTGTTGGTCTGAGAACATCCTGGGTAACCATGCCTCAAACCTGTGCATACTCCACTGTTGTATGAGTGTATCTGGACTGACTCTAGCAAATAGATGTCAGATTTTCAGAGACATTCTGTGGTTGCTGTCAGTAACTTTCACAGGACAAGACTGGGACTCACAGAAGTATGAGATCATAGGGAGGTCTAATTTTTGTGGGAATGGCCCAGGATTATAATCTGGGGATTATACATCATTTACATAATCCTGAACATGGCTGTGCCTTCAAATCCAGAGAGAAACCAAGCATCACTCTTTTGAAGTCTGCAGAAATCACGATTGCAGCCTGCATTTTCCCTGGGCTGACACTGGCTTGTTCAGCTCTGCACAACCCCAGCAATTCCAGCTTGGGTCCTTTGCGTGGGTAGGTGGGGAGTGGCAGGAGGGAGAATCTATTTCAGTCTTCACAGCCATGTGCTTTGCCACTGGAAGTGGAGCTGTTTTTAATGTGTTACCAAATCGTCATTCCTCACCCTCCATTGCCTGCAATATCAGGTAGAGTAGGCGGTAGGCACTCCTTCAGGGAATGCACAGTGTAAAACATAAATATTTCCCTACTTATCTTCAATCACATGTGTGTATGATTTCACCACTTCATCTTACCCCAATACCTTTGCAGAATGGTTCAATATTAACATCACAGACTTTCTGTAACTCTTTAGAAGTACCATGACATTGTGTACATGGCTAATTCCCAATCCTTTGTCCTTTAAGGTTAACACTTTTTACTATTTTATTGTAGTTAATATATTTTTCTTCCCTGTATAGTGCAATTTAATCTGCAGCTTGAGAAAATAGAAAATCGATGGACATTATTTAAAAAAATGGAATTTACGGATTTTTTCTAGGTCAAATAGTTCAAAAAAGGCTTTTCAGATGAGATAATTTTTCTCTGAAAAATTGCTCTCTTATCACAATTGAAAGAAAGAAAATTGTGACATTTTAGAATGAATGAGAAAATCTTCTTTAGCATGCATTCATTTGCTTCTAAATGTGCATGTTAGGATGTGTTCATGCACAAATAAATATAGGGTCCAAAGTGTAAGTTATAATAGAATTGTTATCTGCTCTCTTGCCCTAACAGTGCAATAAAGCTCTTGTGTATGTCTGTAAAATGGAGTTAAACATTTTATGAATGTTTAAATATCATCCAGGAATCCATCAGCATCTGACTTATTTGACTGCAATTTTTTTGTTGTTTTTTTTATAGCTTCAATTTAGTTATACAGACCTGGGCACCTAGCTCATTCTTTTGTTCCAAACATAGTAATTTTAAAGGAGTACTCTCCACAAACCTACCAGTTTGAAGCACTAAATGAATTTTCAGACAACAGTAATAATTTGATAGAAGCTTCTGGGTTGACCATTTGTGACTGTCAATTTGTGAATTCTATTACTTGCATATCATCTTTTATTAGAAGGTGATTTTAATGTTTGCTCTTTGCTGCCTGTATTTTTCTTTTTTTTTTTTTTTGCTACAAATAATCCTAGTTTTACCTTTTAAATATGACAGACTATTTTAGTCAAGAACCTGTATTATTATTCATTTCCAAGTTAAGATAATTGCAACTGTTACACAATTTCCAGTAGCTATTATCTTCATTGAAAACTGAGATTTTTTTTTTTCTTCCTCCTATGGATCTGAAATTCTTATTCTAAGACCAGCACTTTCTGGAATTACTTCTTTTCTGGAAGGCATTTTTAGCTAGAAAATATTTATTAATTAAAGTTTGATACTCTTTTATAGTCCCTAGCTTGTTAATTTTAAAAATACTGAAGAAGTTTGCTGCAAATAACATATTTCTTTCATCCTCTATGAAGGTCATGGCATTTTGAAGTGACAACAAGCACGGTGGTGGTTAGGCATCTGCCAAGATTAAAAAGAAGGGGAACTTAAAACAAGGCTTTTGAATTACATCACTCTTGATCTTTCCCCAGAATTCAATAAATAGATGTTAATAGTGGGTATGAGATTGCAGGTGATGTTTTCAGAGCCTGGTGGGCAGTAGAACGACCCTAAATGTGGGTGACATAATAACCTTAACAACTAGATGACTTTACATTGAGGAATCCCAATTAATTCTTCATAGCTTTTCTGATTCCATTACTGACTGGTCATGCTAAGATTATTACGGAAAGTCACAGCAGAAAGCCACCTAAGCAGAAATCAAGTGAAAACTTCAACATTCTCTCTCCTTAGAATCAGAAAAGTTGTTTGTTTACCTTCTGTGGTTTAACGGAGACCAGAAAAGATGGGCATATAACCCCCAGAAATATCATTTTTGTGAAACCGTTGAAGAAAGACCTTCAAACTCATTCAGTGTATCCTTTAGATCTTATTTAATATTCCTTTTGTAAGAGTATTATTTAATACATTAACCTATCAATTTTACTTGCTACACACAGGCACAAAAATATTAACTATAGATCAGATTTGATTGTAATGGCTTTACTATTATTACAGCTAAGTCTTGCAGTTCCCTTCCAATTAAAAACATATCTCACAACCAATAACATTCTACCTTTGAGAAAATACTATGTTATGGGATTTTTTGAAATTTTAAACTTAACCAACAAATTCACTGCTATTTATTCTGAGGGAGTCTGGTACTCAGAATAGTTTCGATAGATAACTGTGCTTACAGAAAATTACCTTCTGATAATAAAATATCATAGACATCTGAAACCAAATCTTCCCTGCTCTGCAAAATGAAAACTTCTAATTTAGGTCCACACTAGGTAATTGATAAAGGCAGGTTTCACACACTTTATTCACTCCAACACCATGCTCTTATTGTCATCATACCATCCCAACCAATGAAGAGCAATGGAAAACGAACTCTCTTTTTCACTCCTACTCTATTTAAATGAAAATCAGTGAAACAATTTTATTTACTGCTTACTATTAGAAGCACTGATTTTTTTTTATTATTATTTTTTTAATGAAGAAAGGTGAAAGATAGCATCTTGACTGAGCCCAATAGAAGCAGCCAGAGATGAAGAAGTCATCGGCAGTCCTAGGAAACTTCATGCCTCTGCATAGAGCTGGGTCAGTGCAGAAGTGAGAAATACATAGAATACATAGTTTGCTCTTCAGCATTCCCTTACAAAACCAATGACATTAAGTTTTCATGAAGAAAGTACACGTAATTGCATGACATAGGAATGCCAGTTGAAAACTATAAAAATATAAAGCCTACTTATGTATCATCAAAAAGATGTACAGTGCTACATGAAGCTAAGAAGAAAAACTCACAATTTCAAAATCTTCCTGGAGATATGTGTGTGCTCTGGAGAGAGACTGACCATAAGTTTTAATTGCTGGCATTTTTCATTTCAGGCTTTCTAAATCAGGCAATGTCTAACAAGTGTTCAATGGCTCTGTGACATTGGGTCAAACTCTAAAAAAAGGTAACGGAGGATCTCCTCTGAATACTCCCAAAAATTGCTTAAGATCATTGACGTGATCTTAACTTCCCAGGTATTCAGAAAACCAAAATGGGGATCCTCAGAGAAACAAAAAAAAAAAAAAACAAAAAAAAAAAAAAAAAAAAAAAAATCAAACCTTTGTTAGGATATAGGCACAGCATGGTGTCAGAGGAAGGAATCTCTTCACACTTTCCTGTTTTCTTATAAGGCATAAGCAGTTTAGGCTTTGCAAAAGAGTGAATGGGCAGGTCCAACATATGAACTAGCTCTTTTACTAGTTTTTCTCTAATCTTGTAAAAAAGTTTGAAATAGTGTAAGCTGGCTTTCTTCTTTTTATCGCATTTATTTTATGGTTTCTTCAATTTTTTTTCCTTCTGTTTAACGGTTATGTAATGCTTTTACATAATTTTCCTGATGCATTTTAAACAACCTATGTACTTAAGTATAGATTTATATGTGTGTATATATTTATATGTATTAACACCTTCCTAAGGATCACATCTCACTACAGCTCAGCCATACAGCAGCAGGTGAAAATCCCTCTCTCTGTTCCACAGCAGTTACAAAGCCCTGTAGTGCTCTAACATATCTCTTTCTAATAAAGCTGTGCAGCTGGAGGCCTATTCTGCTGTCACTGGTGTGTATGAATGCATTTGGGTTTTGAGTGGGTCTAATGTATAACTTACGAAAAGATAATTCCACTTACATGCTGAAAAATGTGCAGTCCCTCATTTGTGTCCTATGTGGGAAGCTACTGAGGATTTTTGCCTCATAAATTTCCCTTTAGGTGATGGGATTTTTTTGCCTTGCATGTTTGCATAAGAAATAAACCTATTTTATCAGGATGCTTTGAGAAAGAAAGACCAAATAGGACTTCTTTTAATCTACTGGCACTATTTTTTTTCAGCTTTTCAATGCTTTTTTACTTGTTAGTTGATTTTTAATAGTGAATGACGTATTCTTTCTTGTGTCAAGGCCTGAGTTCAGAAAATCTTTTCCTGAATATTATAATAGTAGCTTGTTAGAGCTTATATATTCAAAATGTCTGATGCTTTCCAATTTGAAGTTTTTCAAAATGTCCACATTTCTGCTATTTGCTGCAGACTGAGGCGCATGAAGGGAGGAAATCCGTGAAGCTGACAAGACTGAATTTTCTCTTTTTGTGGAATCACATTCACATTTGACTGAAGGTACAAAGAAAAGAAATGTGTCTTCTCTCAACTTGTGTTTTTCAGGAAGAAATCTTGGCTGCATGCTAAATTCACCCTGGCACATTCCCAGGCCAGGTTTATACTGCTGCTAAGCAATGCAGAAAGCAGCCACACCAGGCTGCCTGGAAGCACCCCATTACTGCAAAAGCAGGGGAAGGAAGGGAATTGAGAGGTGGATTTGGAGATGACAGAATTCAGATTGATTACACATTCCTCAAGCCACCTCTTTCCTGAAGTGCTTGGTAGTACAGCCTTCAGTTACTCGGCATGCCATGGATTTTCAGAGGGTTTTTGATTGTCCTTGGACTATGTGCAATGACAGGGAGTTGTGCCTTGCCTTAACTTTCAAACATTTCACTCTGTAACCTGAAGAACACGGGGCTGATACAGAGCAAATGAATGCAAGCATTGGCTTTTGTTCACATTTTTAACAAGGCTTTAAAAAGGAACTCCGGATCAGTGCATCAGATACTGGTGCAAAATAATTTAATTATTATTTAAATTTTTTCGGCATTTCCCCCGCTTTATAGTTTTATTGCTTTTTAGCTCAATAGTCTGTACTACTGCTAAGATTTTTTTCCAGTCATATTTTCCATGAAAAAGCATTCCAGAAACTTCTGTTTCCAGTTTTTCCCCCAGTGTGAAGAGAGAACAAAAGCCCACTATTATTCTTCCAAAAATCCATGTGCAAAGGAAGTCAACAGGATATTAAAGCATGCATAAGAAATACAAAAATTTCTTCTGAGACCTAGGGATTTGGGTAAAAAGTTGAGTTTTTAAGAGCTCCTGTTCATTCTCTACTTCATCCATTCTAGATTGCATTTACTTTAACCACTGCCTAATTTTGAGAAGATCAAAGCATGAACATTAATTACCCTATTGCATAATTCAATTGAGCATTACTTTGGAGGATTTTTTAGCATGTACTGAACTTACTAGTGTAAAAGAAGTGACCTAAAATCCTAATTTAAATATGTCATTGGTCAGTTTAAAAACAGAATAAGACTCCCTGAAGTAACATGAAGGAATGTGAAAACAGAAGACTTCTTAATTTGACTTCTTTTGTGTCTCTTACACGTTACATGTTTTGACTTTAATACTGTCCTAACCTTGAACAAAGTGAAACTTGCACAGCAGCATAGGTTAATATTAGTAAGCACTAGTACAATAAATCACAAAAATGGGCATGGACTTTCATGTTCAAGGCCTAAATCTTTTCATTTCTCAAGGTGAACAGTCAGAACAGAACAATTCACCTCTTAAGAATTTATAAAAAATTTATAACAAACTTTAAGAACTTTTTAAATGCAAATATGGCAGACAGCTCTGCTCTCTAGTCATTATGAGTAGCTGATTTAAAGCTTTTATTTAGATGCAATATCCATTTGTTATGATAATTCAATATTATTTCCTACAGAGAGAGTAATGCAAGAAAGTGTTATTAGAAGTTTTGATAAAAATAAGCAAATTTTCTGATTATTTATTGTAAATATAGAAATAACACTTTGGTGGAAAAAGTCTCTTAAGAAAAACCACTGCACTTTTCACAATACAAAACTTGTAACAAAAGGGTTATAGCCAAAATAATGAAATTTTAAAAACAACTAATCTTTTCAAATGTTGACATTTTTTACTTTCAATCTGCTCCATCAATAGCAAGCTGGGAAAAAAAGAAAACAACAAAAACACAAAACAATCAACCAACCAACCAAACAAACAAAAAGCCACTTTGTTCCAAAGATTTTCCAGTCTTTCAGGTTTAGCCCCAGTGGACCATGATGTGCTCTTCATATTAAGGAAGATTGAGAAAATGATACTTTGATATGTAAACTGAGTAGACCCTAACCAACAAAACAAAGTTAAATCCAGTCTTTCCAGACCTTGAACACAACTCTTCCAGTCTGTTGGACAAAACAAGAACTGGTATTTAATTTTTTGGAGTTTGGGTTTAGAAAAAAGAGAATAACTGAAATAGCATTAAATTGATTTGTTAAGTTAATTGAGCAACTTGGATAAGGATTCATTCTTATTTTTGTCTGGCATAGCTTATATTCATAGCAGCCTGCCAAGAACAGCAGGAATAAGGATTTATAATGCAAAAATAAGAGTGTTTATTTTCTTAATAAGAATAAACTATGACTTCTTTATTTAAATGTTTGTATGTAGATAACACAATTGGGTTGGTCTCTTTCAGATTACTGCACCCATTTAACATCCCTTTTAACATTTGGAGGTGAAGGGATCTTGCAATGACTTAAATCTGAAGTGGTAGAAGCAGACCTGGAAATCTCCCTGATAGTGCCACTAAGGGGTACATTGTGGTGGAGCTGAAGAGAGCAAGAACAGAAAAGCTTCGAGCAAGTAGATGGAAGAAAAAGAGAGATGCAAACTGCAATGGAATGTATTGTCTAGAAAGTATTCAGAATATAATCTTAGAAGAAGTGAAAATCAGTACCATCTCACCACACCCTCAGAGAACCCACATTTCAAATTTGTCCAAAAAAACAAGAAAAAGAGAGAGTTAACTCTCAGTGAGTGTGAAGTCCATCTAGAGCCGACAAGGCACATGGAACTGCTGCAGTGGAGATGTGCTCTCTGTCTTTGTCAGGTGTTACTGCATTCAGACTCATCAGATATTCACACAAGCAGTGAGTGCCAAGGTAACCAGAGACTCTCAACAAACCAACATGGAATGAGGACAAAGCAGAAATTTTAATAATATTAATGGTTTTGCAAAGACTTCAGCAGAAGCATGCAATAAGTATGCCATTACCTACTATGTTGGATGTACCTTTTGGGTGCTGCATTTCTTTGAATGGCAATTTGGTTTTGTTTCAAGCACAGTCCATGATGCCAGAGTCTCTATGACAAGAAGAATGGGACTTTGCCCATAATTTGATGACAAAGACACAAGGAAAAAAGAAATTGCGTGGAGAAGGAGGTTTACTGGGAGTACTGACTAAAGCTGCTTTTGAAAGCCAAGTGTATTTCTGAGAGAAGATGATAAGCATTGAATGTAATTCTCTCTTTCTCATTGGACCATCTTCTGTAAATTTCTTCATGTAACTCAGCTACAGACAAACTGTCCTGGAGAAAATTATTTAGTGTGTGCCTATAGGATAAGAGCAGTGGCATGTTATGAGAGAACCTATGTGATAGGCAGACTGACTGGCACAATTGGAGAAAGTATTTGCTTTAAAAGAATACATGCTAATAATGTTTTTTGCTGTGAAAGAGGAGCAAGGGAAGAGGGGAGAGTGGTTGAAGGGGAAAGATGAAAATGCCTTCTCTTTAATTATTTTCCTCTATTTTTTATTTTTTTTTAGTTCTGTTTGGACCAATAGCACTTTGATACCCCCTGGCATATCTGTTTATGTATTGTCTATTCCAAGTGCATTATACAAGTAATTTAAATATTTAGACAGAAAGATTATCCATAAGACACTTTCTAGAAGAACCTTGAAGAAAATTATCGATGGGTAAAAACTACAGCTTTAAATAAAATAATTGATGGGGATTTTTCAGTTCAGAGGCCAAACACAAGCAAAAAGAAAGGGACGAGGGAGAAATCTGCTTTGAGTGAAATGAAGTAGGAAATTGCAATCAAAGGGATGGAATTGCCCAGTGGGAAGGCTAGACTGAAGGCAGACGTTACATACTGACCCTTCATAGCATTCCAAAATAAAATATTTAATGAATTCTGTCTTTACATGAAGAAGCAGTACAGAACAAAAAAAAAACAAGAAAAAAAAGAAAAAAAACCCAACAAGTTATAGGAGAAATATCTGAAATTTACTACATTTTGCAGGTCCTGAATGTGGTTTGTTGTGTTGTTGGTGATGAGGTTTGGGAGTATTTTATTGTAAAAATGAAACTACATTTTCCTTTAGAGGAAGTAGTTATTTTCTTCTTTCAGAAGAAAGTTTTAGGCAGCATTCTCTTACACAATTCAGAAACATATTATCCTGGTGTTGAAAAGTTACAATCGGAGTCTCTGAAATCATCTCATTCACATCCCTGCCTGCTCTTTTTGTTAAAACTCAATACAGGTTCAACTTTTATCAGCTCACAAAGGTGGTGTAAAATGAGAACAGCACACTGAGCTACCACCGTAGTGCTGAAGGTATTCAAAAGTGAAAAAGCAAGAGTGTGCTAGTTTTTGTACAGACAAGCCTTGAACACTGTCTTCCTCCTCCACAACTGAGAGCAAAGGAGCACCACATATTTCAAGGGTGCTTCCTACAGCACCATTCATGTCACCAGACTCCATTAAGAACATTTGTAACTCATTCCCTGTAGGGAAGTCATGTACAATGTTACTCAAAATCTCCATGTAGGAAAATGTATTAATTAATATTTTTGCTTTGACATCGTACTCATCTGCAGGATCTATTCCATTCCAAGGTTACTGAGTGGTCTTCTATTAAGATTCTCAGCCTTTTACTGGTAGCTGAAGTAAATAATTCCTAATTAAGAAAAGCATAAAGAACAGTGTGAACCAACAAGATACAGTCTCATTATGCAATACAGTATACAAGTACAATTTCAAATACAATATTGTTTGATCATATGAGAGCTTTCTGGCAAATGAAGGGATTTTTGTCATTGCATATCCCAGATGACTTTATTTTGAACATCAATGATAATCTAGTGTTGTACCAACAGCTTTGAATAACTAACTACTCTTAGAGTCCTTGAGGAAATTTGTACTTTTTGCTTTCTAGCTTTCTGCAGCATTCAGTCTGGGCCGTCTTTTTGGTCTGCATGCACCTCTGTACTCTGCATGCTTAGGGAGCCATATCCCCTGTCTCATTCCCTATTGCTGTATTAAAGATCTCACGCAGGGCCCCTTTTTTCATTAAGAAAACTCAGCCAAACCTGCAGGAGACTCAGAAAACCTATACAGCTTGCCCTCTCCTCTAGTCTCTGAATAAGCAGAACTCATATCAGGTTGTTCTTCATAGATAGCTTCATAAACACATTAAAAACATAAGAAATATTTCTCTACATAGGACATAGCCCTCACACTTATACTATTGTAGCCTCCTAGTACTGTGCCTGTCAGTACAACCTCAGAGCTTATAAAAAATTTTCTAGAAAACAACTGAGAGAAGTTACTTTACACTGATCCCTGATCACCACTAAAGAAAAGGCTGTCTCTTGCAATTGCATGCATGTCCTTCAGTAAAATAGTCTCTCTAAAGACAGATAATGTCAGTGAAGAGGCCGAGAAGGGTTAGTTATGGGCATGCAAAATTAAGTCAAGCTCTTAAAATTCCACCATTTTCTGATGCAGGAGTCTACTAAAAGAAGAGTTAGGAAAGGCAGTTATATTGGCCCCCTAAGTATTCTGTGAGGTGTATTCTGCTTTAAAAAATTACCTTTTCTTTTAATTGTAAAGAATTTAAATGAATAGATGTATAGTTGGCTTTCAAGCATAGTGTTATCTGAGTACATCCTCATAGACTTTAATCTCCAAAGTAACAGGCTACAGAAATTCTCAATTTTGTGTGTAAAAACAATAGTGCTAATTAGTACTGTTTCAAAGATCAGAAAATTTTTATTAATCAGTTTCTGAGGAGCACATACACTCCATTATATATCTAACGGCAGTCCTAAGACACAATGTCTGCTTTACCAAATTGTTTATATAGGCCTCCAGAGCATTCATAGGTTCAAGACTTGGTCCCAGAAGTATATTAAGCCCTAAGTAAATCTTCCCTTTCATTCTCAAACTGTTATAAATAGATTTGTACTTTGTGCCATTTAAATTTTGGAAAAAAATATGAATTATATATTTTGAACAGAATAGAGAGAATTATAGAGGGAGCAAATGACAAGTGACGTCATAAATACTTTTTCTATAAATTTTCATTGTTTCTTAATATATTTTATTTGTTTTTTCACTCCGAAGTCTTAGTCCTGTACTTTTCCACCTGCTGAGAGGCTCCGAGGGTTTTTTAAGCTTAGCAACTAGGCTATTTTTTCTCAGAAATTTTGTTAAAATAAAAACAGCTTCTGGAATTCACAGCAAATGCTTTGTCATTGACCTTGAAAGTACTTTGGCAAGCAAGGGATTTCTATGCTTTGCCAAAAAAGTAATGGCGATAGCAGAAATTTTGTCACAGTTGAAACTACAATAGTTACTCCACTGTGTTGTTGGTAGCTTCACCTATCAGTATCCCCAATGGCAATATTGTATTTCAGGTGTCAACTGACAGGCATTTAATTTTGGAAGAATAGGGATTTTAGAGAAACAACATCACAAGGCCATATAATAATGGAAACCTAATGCTTAGAAATCCTTATTTTTGTCCTGTTTCTTATAGTTCTGAGACCAAATAGTGCAGGGTGCTTGAAAATACATTTTATTTTCCTAAATTAAGAAAACTGAATATAATCAAGCTTATTTCAGTACAATTAAATATTTTAGTCATCAATCTCAGGCATGCTTTGAACTAAATAAGAGCTATAAATGAATTCTTATTTTCCACAAAAAGGTTTTTGTTTTGTTTTGTTTTTTTCCTCCTTATGGGTATAAATCTTATGGAAGAAAAAGGCAGACTATCCAAGAGTTAAACCAGAAGAAAGCTATTTTTCAGAGCTCTCTAAGCAATTTAGGTTGGGTTAGTCATGATTTTTGGCCCGAAATCTTTTGCTACAAACGAAACAAGTTTGCCATACAGTGTGAGTGATGGGCCTTATTTATATTTAAGGAAATTGAACTTGTCTATCACCTCCATTCCTCTGCCTCTTTGTTCAAGAATTAAGGCAGTATGCTTGAAACCCTCAATCACATATTTATGTTTGCAAACAGCATAGGGAAAGATTTTGACACCCTTTTGCAGGTGTGAATCCAAACTTCTCAGGACTGATAACCCACCTGTGCATCAGGTGACATGACACATCCCTGTCAGTGGAGTGAGGTTACCTGGTGCTTCCAAAGGCTGGTGCTGTAGTGAACATTTCAGCAGGTAACTTCTGTGCCCGTGGCTGCAGAGCTGATGAGTTGATTCAGCATGGAAAGTCTGTCTCCCTGCTCAAAGGAGCTATATCTCTGAGTATTTTCCTGCTTGGGAAACAGAAGAGACCATTTCAGTGAAGGCTCTTCTATGAACTGCACAGACAGAAGTTCTCTTGAGTAAAGAATCATGCTGAAGAAGAAAGGTAAGCTTTCCCACATGGCAAGACCTTGAAACTGGAGCAGAGGGAGGTGCCCCAGCTCTCCAGAGCAAAGTGCTGGAGTCGTGACTCAGGGGCAGCTCTGAAGCAGCTGAGCAGGCTCCATCTCAGGCTGCAGAGAGTGCCAGAGCCTGGAGCCACTCTCTGAGGACAGCAGGGACAACACCTGTGGGAGATGTGCTCAGGTCCATCTGCCCAGCCTAGTGGAGGAGCTGAGAGATGAAGTAGAAAGACTGAAAAGGATTAGGGACTCTGACGAAGAGAGTGACTGCTGGAGCCACACTCTACCATGCCTTAGAAAAACTCATTTTCCATCTGCTTCACAAGAAGCAATGGATCTTCTACCCTTTCACCATCAGGCAGAAAGAGGGGACCTTGAGAGATGGAGGGGAATGAAACCTGGCATCTGCTCAGGTTACCAGGTGCATCCCTTTCCAACCCACCTCACATCCACAAGTGAGTTTATGCAGTAGGTGCCAGGCCCTGGAATCTGAGGACTGGGGAAATGAGAATGTGGCTGAATCTCCATTTGGTGTGGAAGGGTCACCTATGGCAGAACAGCCTACCCCTGCATCACAGCATCCTCAGTTAAGGCAAAAAGAAGGGAGTAGTCATTGTTGACTGCCTTCTGAGGCAAGCAGAGGTCCCAATATGCCAACCAGGTCCAGTCCATGGGGAGATGTGTTGCCTTCCTGGGGTCTGGGTAAGGGACATCACAAGGAAATGTCCCAGCCTGTTATGGCCACTGATTATTATCTGCTACTGCTTTTCCAGGTGGGCAGCATCAGGAAGGCTTCAAACAATCAAGAGGGATCTCAGGGCCTTGGGACTTGGCTGAGGGACCTGGAGCACATGATATGTTGCTCTCTTCTGAACTGCCAATGGCCATTTCACTTTTTGACACCACATCTTCTGTTTAAGGCCAGTTTTCAAGAGCCATCAGAAGTTCAAAGAAATGGCTTGTCATGTATACGTGTACAGCACAGGGTTATTCTTCCCTCTATCAAATAAAAGGGAAATTTTTTGTTTGTGAGAACAAACATTTTTAATACTATACGGATGAAAACTAGTTGAAAAATAAGAACTTTGTTATTTCCCATTTTGTCTTCAACATTTTATATGTTTTATCTTTCTTCTATAAACCAGTAAGTGACAAAGAATTCAGTTGGTATAATACAAAATTTCTGTAATGCAGTCATTAACTGTTACATTTTGGGAGCAAAATACTGCTAATTCAGCCTGTTCTGATTTCAGGCTATTGATTTAGAAATAAAACTAAATGTATCACATTAGCATGAGAAGCTTTCTAAATATATAGTCAGCTATAGCTGACAACTAAATCAAGAAAGAGGGAAGGGAAGGGAAGGGAAGGGAAGGGAAGGGAAGGGAAGGGAAGGGAAGGGAAGGGAAGGGAAGGGAAGGGAAGGGAAGGGAAGGGAAGGGAAGGGAAGGGAAGGGAAGGGAAGGGAAGGGAAGGGAAGGGAAGGGAAGGGAAGGGAAGGGAAGGGAAGGGAAGGGAAGGGAAGGGAAGGGAAGGGAAGGGAAGGCCTATACTATTCAGCCAAATCTGGTGGATCAGGGACATGTGAACAGACCTGTCACATATCACTCAACACCTTAGGAATCCAGGATAGGCATTTCTAATGAGTTTTTTATGACTCCATAACTGAGTTTTCTATGGTCCATAACTTCTCTGAACAGCCTCCTTTTCCGTACTCCATTATTCCTGTCCCTCACATCCATCTGGAACCTCCCTTGCTGGAATTTAGATGTCTTATTTCTTGTCCGTTGACTACTGAAAGGAGTAGTCTTTTCAGCAATGTTTTATGCAGGAGAAGATTGTTGCATCTCCATTAGATTATTTTTCAGCCCAAATATCACAAGTTCATTGAAAAGCCTGCTTCACAGAGCATGCTCAGAGCTCTATAGCATATAACCATGACTTCCTTCGGTCTCTCTCTCTCAGGCACCACTTTCCTTGAACTGGAATATTGATGTTAGGATGTGGGTAAATCTTCACCATCATCTTCCTCAGACGTAAAGAATATTTTCCTTTCTCTGTGGCCATATTATTCTTTATGCTTCCAAGGAAGATATATACATACTTGTCCTTTTTTGCATCAACATGACATTACTGTTTCATAGAGGTTTGTGATCCTGTATCCAGATTTTTACTGGTAATCCCCATAATACCATGATATCTTTATGCAGCTGTTTTGTGCTCATCATAAAGCACGGTCCTTGTCCCTACTCAAGACTGTCTTTTCTTTCTACCAGTCAAGACCACTTGGTATTTTTATTTGATCTCTTTATTTTTGTTTTAGTCCATCTTTTCTTGCTGACAGCTTTGAATTTCATAAATAAAATTCAGTACGACAATAAAAATAATTAAATCTAATTGCTAACAGAAAATCATTCTGCTGCTCTACATATACTCAATCTGTAGGCATCGATGTTGCTGCCTTTGGAAGAAATTTATTTCAAGATTTTTTTCTATTTTAAGAAAGTACATAATTTAACAGATGGAACTTTTCCCCTAAAGCTTTTCTTAATTTCAAAGAGAAAAGTTATTCAGAAATATTAATAACACTTTTTTGTCTCATCTTTTTTCCTCTCCTGTTTCTTTTTTGTCCTCAGTGCAGCATAAATAATAAAATTCTGGAAACTTCTAGCATTACTTTTGCCATTACTTGTGTGTTCATGCAGCTGTGTTAAATAATAGCAACGATTTTGCATAATCTATATTTTTATTGTACTTTTGAATTGTTCAATGTCATATCTACTTTGTGTCCAGCTACCCTTTCTCTCACACCGAAGCAGGTAAAAATGCCAAGTGGGAATAATGAGATATCTTTCTTGGTACCACTGAAATTTCCTGCAGTTGTAGATTTTTATAAATCCTGTCTCAATAATGGCTAAAGCTTCATAAAGAGAATCAGGAAATGTATTCTTGCACCACAGAGCTATGTCTCTTACTAAAACATGACATAGTTGTGATAGAACATTAACTTGTCACTGACCTTGGAACTCACAGACTAGTTGACAAAATGAACAAGCAGAAAAGCAAGGAGCAGATTTCCCATAAGATCCATTGCGCAGACTACCACTTTCAGTATCCCTGGTGAATCAAAATATGAATGAATGTGGCTTCCCCTGGATTGTTTTCTACTGCAATGTGCTAAAACTGACATTAGCACTAAATTTTTGGTTCATTCAAACTGATCCTATTTTACAAAGAAAAAACCTAAAATCTTGCCTGAGAAATTATGGCAGATGATGCATCTGTAAACTTATTAAGAAACAAGCTATTATCTTAAAAGGTTTATTTTACTTTATAATATGGATAAACATATAATTACTTCAGAATTCAGCAGCAGGCAATCAGATGTTATCTTCAGATTAATGAGTAATTATCCACTTAAAGTGGTTAAATACTTCAAAACTCTAATGCCCAGGTAATTGCACCCTTTATATTATGACAACACTGTATTTTTGCTGGTAAATGCAGAGCCGCAGATTAACTATTGAGAGAAGTGTGTGACACGGCTAAAGGAGTATTAGCACCTTCTGATGCAGTAGATGTGATTCATGTCCTGAGACAGCAGCAGCTGCTTATCTTTACAAAGCAGCTGCTGTCACTGACATGGCTCTTGTCAAGCCATCCTCTATCAAACACATATGTGTGTGTAAATGAATGCACACACACAAACTTATAGATGCACATGCTCTCACACACACTCAAAGGGAACAAGAGTTTGCCTATTTCTTGCCAAATGATGTGAAAAATCGTCCCTTGAAAACACTCTGTGATATGTTACTTTTAGTTCCAGATAATCAGGTGCCAAATATTGCTGTATAAGACTAATAAGTGATATTTGTTTGATCTTGTCTCTACTGAGCAGTATTTTTGGCAGTTTTCTAACAGGCTAAGATACTGCACTACACATATGTGATACTTCTCCCAGTTTGTCTTGAAACTTTAATCCTCTTATTTTGGTTTAGGCTTTGATTTGTCTTTGAATCACTTTTTGTTTGCTTAATTGCTAGGGGATTTAAGCAGCTGGTATTCTACTACACCATAAAATCATCGAATGGTTTCCTTTGCATGCCCTTGCAAGAAGTTGCATTCAGGTCTACCCTCTAAAGAACTGAAATGTTGCAATGACATCTCACTGAAGCCTTCTGCAGACCTGTGATCATCTTACCACTGCTCTTCTAGAATCATTCCAACGTGTCCAGGTCTTTCTTGGCTGAGGACCTCAGAGCTGGAGCAGTACTCCAAAAGAGGACTCATAAGAGCAGAGTAGGGGAGCAGAATCACCTCCTCAATCTGCTGATCACACTGCTTTTGATGCAGCCTAGGATACAATTGTCTTTCTGGGCTGTGCCCAGAAATTTCTTTTCCCACTAGGCCAGGTACAAAAAAACACCTTTGGAAAACTGGCATGTTTTATTGACTGTGTCTGTGGTGAATCAAAGGCTGATCTCAATCAGTCACAGACCAGGGTATTCTGGCAGTGTGATGCCCTCAGTAGAGGTTAATGCCTGGGGTCTGTACATGCACCCATCCCTGGCGTGCTGCCTCACAATGCTCCCTCAGGATGGTGTACAAGCTCAGAGCAGCTGCCATCTCTGGGGACCTGCCTGGTGCTGAGAGCAGGATGTTCATGGTGTTCCATGATGCAGGGGCACCAGAGCACCCTGCGTGCTAGAGCCCTATGGTCCCCTCTCATTTTATTTGAGATCAAGGCACTGATACTTTCAAGACAAGGAAATTAGTAACCAGTTCCAATGCTTTTTCGTCACAGAGCCACAGAATCACAGAATAAACTGAGCTGGAAGGGATTCTCAAGGATCATCAAGTCCAGCTCCTAGCCTTGCAAAGGACTACCCCCAGGAGTCACACCACATGCCTGAGAGCATTGTCCAAACACTTCTCGAACTCTGCCAGACTTGGTGCTGTGATCACTTCCTTGGGAACAAGGGAGCCTCTTCCAGCACCCAGCCACCATCAGGGTGAAGAACCTCTTTCCTAATATCCAACCTAAACTTTCCCTTTAAAAACTTCAGGCCATTCCCTTGGGTCCTTTCACTGGTCACCACAGAGATCAGTGCCTGCCCCTCCTGCTCCCCTCACAAAGAAGCTGTAGACTGCAGTGAGGTCTTTCCTCAGACTCCTCTTCTCCAGGCTGTACAAATCAAGCGACCTCAGCCACTCCTCATCCATCTTCCCCTCAAAGCCCTTCAGCATATTTGTTGCTCTCCGTTGGACACTCTCTAATAGCTTAATGTCTTATATTGCGGCACCCAAAACTGCCCTCAGCACCTGAGGTGAGGCTGCCCCAGTGCAGAGCAGAGTGGGACATTCCCCTCCCTTTCCCGGCTGGTGATGCTGTGTCTGATGCCCCCCAGGACAGGCTTGGCCCTCCTGGCTGCCAGGGCACTGCTGACTCAGATTCAATGTGCCATTGACCAGAACCCCCAGGTCCCTTTCCACAGTGCTGCTCTCCAGCCTCTTGTTCTTCAGTCTGTATTTACATCCAGAGTTTCCCCATCCCAAGTGCAGAATTGGGCATTTGCCCTTGTTAAACTTCATACAGGTGGTGATTGCCCAGCTCTCTAATTTGCTGAGATTTCTCTGGAGGACCTCTCTGCCTTTAAGGGAGTCTACAGCTCCCCTCAGTTTTGTGGCAGGGCGCATGATGGAGATAGTTTTCACCTAGCTCTTTGTTTGCATTCTATTGTTCTTCTTTGTAGATGAATAGCAAAAATTTTAATTTCTATTTAAATATCTCAGTATCAATATCTGGCTGAGAAGCAGTACATAGATATCTGCTCAAATCAGAAATATGCATTTCCTCTTCACCAAAGGGAAATCATTCTTGACCAATCTAATAGCCTTCTATGATGCAATGGCAGGATGGGTTGAGCAGGGGACAGCAGTGGATGTTGCCTACCTTGGCTTTTGACACTGTACATGACATCCTCATAGGTAAGCTCAGAAAATGTGGGTTGAATGAACAGTGAATCAAGACCTGGCTGCCTGGCAGAGCTCAGAGGTCATGATCAGAGAAGTACAACCCCAGCTGGAGTCCTGCAGTCCGTGACATGGCCCAGGGGTCAATTTCTGGGAGTGGCCTAATTCAGCTTGTGTATCAATGTCCTAGACGAATGGAGAGAATGTACCCCCAGCATGATGATGATTATGATGATACAAAACTGGGGGAGTGGCTGATACAGCTGGAGGCTCTGCTGCCATTAAGTGGGACCTTGACAGGCTGGAGAGCTGGGTGGAGAGAAACCAAATGAGGTTCAACAAGGGCAAGTGCAGGGTCCTGTGCCTGGGCAGGAATAACCCCAAGTACCAGGGCAGGCTGGGGCTGACCTGCTGGAGAGCAGCTCTGCAGAGAAGGACCTGGGAGTCCTGCTGGGTGACGAGCTGGCCATGAGCCAGCAGTGCCCTTGTGGCCAGGAGGGCCAATGGGACCCTGGGGTGCTTTGGGAAGAGTGTGGCCAGCAGGCTGAGGGAGCTGATCCTCCCACCCTGCTCAGGCCTAGCCACGCCACATCTGGAGTGCTGTGTCCAGTTCTGGGATCCTCAATACAAGAAAAACAAGGAGCTACTGGAGAGGGTCACTAATGTTATGAGGGGTCTAGAGTATCTCTTATAAGAAGAGACTGTGGAGACAGGGCCTGTTTGGTCTGAAAATCACAAGTCTGAGAGGGGTTTGCATTTATGCATATAAATATCACAGAGGTGGGTGCCAAGAAGATGGTGCCAGAGTCTTTTCAGTGGTGCTCAGTGACAGGATAAGAAGCAAAGGGCCATAAACTAAAACACAAGAAGTTACACCTCAGCATGAGGAAGAACTTCTTCACACTGACTGTGGCAGAGCTGGGCTGGTTGGGGCTGCCCTGGGAGATTGTGGAGTCTCCCCTCTGAGACATTCAAAACCCACCTGGACACGTTCCTGTGTAATGTGCTCCAGGTGACCCTGCCTTGCCTGGGGGCTTGCACTAGATGATCCCAGAGGTCCCTTCCAAGATTAACAATTCTGTGACTGTGATTTTTTCCAAGTCTTTTATCAGTTCAAGAGACATTTATTTCCCCAGACACCTGTTCATTTCTATTAGAAGAACCAGAATTACAGAAGATGCTTTATGGATCCAAGTGACATAGCAAATCTGTTTAACTAAGATTTTTCTTTATGGCCATAATATTGTTTATTGCACCCCTCAAAGCTCTTGCTAGAAATATTTGTTCCTATTAATGTCTCAATTTATTCAGTAGAAATATGATATTGAGATTAAAGAAAATCTGATGAGTTTTTCTTTCCATTAAAAGCAAACTTTTCCATTGACTTAGTCTTATTTTCTGCATCTGAGTTGAAAAATAAAAGTTTTTTGATATCTCTTGTCCTAAATTCTCTGACTTCCCTCACTTTTTTTTTTTTTTCAGACAGATAATTTCCACAGTTGGAAAAAACCAGTTTTTTCTCCCTCCTGACAATTTTTTCCTGCATTCTTTACTCAGCTCCCTGTAAGCAAGACATTCTTCAATGGCCAAAGCTTTCCACTTATTAAAATTTTTTCTTTCTGTCTCTCCCTTATCTATGACAGTGAAATTGCTGATGGTTCTTCAAACTGATGTGTACACAGAACTTAATTTCAGGGTCTTTCAGATGCTTTGCAGCTTTTCTGGGTGAGCAAAAATAGTTTAAGTCCAGCTCTGTGGCTCTGCCATCTGTCTACAAGCCACTCCTCAGGCATATGACTGGTTAAAATCTCATTTTAAATTCTTCCTCAGTTCTCTTCATAAATTCTCTAAGAGGGTTTCAGATACTCTTTTAGATTTCTCTCCTTTGGGAAGATTTTATCAATATTTGGACAGTTTTAGTCTTGTGAAATCTTATCTGTTTTATAAATGAAGTAGAAGCTTCACAGTACCTTCCACACGAACACTCTCCCTCCAACTAGATGAAAGCAGTCACAAACTTACTTTTCTACAAACAAGGAAAAATAGGTGCCAGAGGTTTCACATTACTTTTTAATTCTAAATTATCTGCACAAATCACTCAGTAAAGCCGGTCACAAAAGAACACGTAATCCAAAGTCTCCTCAGGAATGTAAGCAGATGTGGGCTTAAATGAGGACATTGCATATTTCCTCACACTGCAACATGAGAATTTATTGGTATTTCAGCATGAGACATATTGATACTAACATTTCATCTATTTTTTTTGCTTGCTGTATTTTGAGAATAGGCTTACATGATGAAACTAGTAACCCACCGGAGAATTAATTGCCCTGGAGACTCCTGAATTTTATGAACTATCTGCTTTAGAGGGAGTTTAATAATATGAAATTTTAAGAACTAGAGAATACATTTCAAATAAAAAGAGATTTACATTGTATTCTGAATGCTAACATTAATATTCCAGGTTTAAAGCACAGGTTTACTTTTAAGTGCTGGTATTATTTCAGATGCTGCATTTGCATAAAAGCTATTGATTTATTGTCTTTGACTTCTACAGTAATATGAACTGCACTATTAACTCATTTAATATGTTTCATAAAATCATATCTAACAATTCAATATATTTATCAATTCCACTGGTGAATGTACACTAACAACTATGACATAAAGGCTTAGTTCCAGAGATGCAATTATGAATGCATTTCAGCTTCTGCAGCAGCCTTCAGAAACCACTGCTTTACACTTAGCTGTGAGATATATATACATATATATATATATATATATGTGTGTGTGTGTGTATATTACACACAGTGGTGACCTATTTGTATAGGTCTTGGGCTAGAATTTATTACTCCATATAAGAGCTTTTGAGACTTTAATAGGGTTTCAGGGAGATTAGCATTGCATCTATTTATTTAAATTTTTCATTAATTGAAAAATCTAATTTAATGAAAAAAAGTTATGACAGAACCAGATATTATGTAGGACTGGTGATGATGATGAGTTTCTCCAAATTCTACAGATAGTAAAAGTATTAACTAATGCATTTATTTATTTTTGGCTTACAGAAAAAAACCCACATGGTCTGCTTTGTCTTTAACTATTTATGGTCTTTCAGTTATCATTACTTTGCAGCTATTCTGAAGTGATCTGTCTGAAGAGCTTAATTGGGAATTTTTAGAAGCTCCCTACTTATCATGATACTGGTTCTGCATTTATGGTATCTTTATTCCTCCCTACTGCTGCCACTGTTGTGAACTTATTGCTGAAATAGTTATTAAGTAAAAACATGAGGAACCTACTATTCTCTCATCATCGTTAATAGGGGCTATAAAATTCAGTATTCCCTGGCCTATTGTGTACTAGGACTGGCTTGGTAGATGAGGTGACAGCATTGGATATTTTCTACCTTTACCTCAGGAAGGTTTTTGACAACGCTACCCATCGGATTGTCACAGAAAAGCTGGTAAAGCATGGGCTGGAGAAGCAGTGGGCTGAAAAATTTTCAGCTGTGAAGTGGGCTGAAAAAATGGCTAAACAGATGTTCTGAGCCCATGGTAATCAGTGGCATGAAGTCTTGATTAAAGCCAATGGTGTGTTCCAGGGGTCAGTACTGGCTCCAGTCCTGTTCGTTAATGATCTGGATGATGGGTCAGAAGGTACCCTCTGAAAAATTGCTGATGCCACAAAACTGGTGGGAGCCCCTGACACACCAGAGGTCTGTGCTGCCCTCCAGAATGTCATCAATAGGCTAAGGAAATGGGCTGACTGGAACCTTGTGCAGCTCAACAAGGGGGAGTAAAAAGCTGGGGAAGAATGACCCCAGGCACTGGTACATGCAGGAGATTGTCTGGAAAGCAGCTTTCCAGAAAAGGATACTGGAATTCTTGGTGCTCAGGAGGAGCATGAGTCTGCAATATGTATGCCTGTGATAAAAAGAGGCTAATGGTATTCTGGGATGCATTAACAAGTGTGTTGCCAGCAGGCCGAGGTAAGTGATCCTTCCCCTGTGCTCAGGAGTGGTGAACCACAGCTGAAGTGATGTTTGCAAGGTGTGTAAACAGCTGAAGGGAGGGTACAAAGAAGACAGAGCCAGGTTCTGTTCAGGGGTGTCCAGCACAGGACCAGAGGCAATACTGAAGCAGGTTGTGTCTATAGGTGACCCTGCTTGAACAGAGGTTTGAACTGGAGGGCCTCCAGATCTCCCTTCCAGCATCAAACAGTCCATGATGGTTCTGCCATGCATGCCTTTCTGATACTATGCTCTAGCACTAGCTTTGCTCCTGCTTTAAAATCTGAGCCAATATTAGCTTTCATCTAAGTATGAATCACAGGCATAAAATACAAAATATGCCCTTTATGCTCCTTCCATTTTCTACTGAGAGACTAAGAAATACTGTGGAAAAAAAACACTTCAGAGTTCATAATCTGATGATACATGTGGCTGAACTTCCCTTTGGACTGTAAAACTTTAAATTGTACTATGAGTAATCGAAATAGTTTGCTAGACCAAATCACCATTTCTAATGAAGTTCCAGTTTGAGAAGAAGGACCATGGAGAAACAGAACTAATTTCCAGGCTGCAAGTTACTCCAAACAAATTGCATCCTTCAAATTAATCTTGAAATATGTTCAAGTTCACTGAATAGTGAAAGCTAATGAGACAAGGAATAATTTTTGTCCCATAGAAATAGTTTGTTAGAATAAATTAGGGCTAGCCTTTTCAGCTTGTACTTAGAAGACAGATATTACTATATGAAAAAAGGGAAATCTGGACCATCTCTTATGAATTAATCTGATTAAAAATTTGGATTTTTCTGCTCTGAAATAAATTAAAACACTTCAACATTTATTTTTGTCCTAAATAGTATTGAATTTTGTCATTGTCCACAGAATTCCAAAAATATAAGCATCAAATATTGAGATATCCATTTCATATAAGCATACAAAGCCAGATATATGTTTTCTTTAATTTCTAGGATTAAAAAAAATGGTTGCCTTCACTTAATGCACTGAAATTTTTCTACCAAAGATAAATGGTAAGATAAATTCAGGCATGCCATTTTGTATGTTTCTTTTTCCTCAGGAGATGAGGCTACCTGATGAAAATGCCACAAATTAACATTTAGATCAACCAAAGGCGAGACCAGTGTGTCACAGAAAATACATTTCAAATGCAAATATTAGCTCAGAGAAGAGCCTGGAAACATGAGACAGAAGCTGGGGTGCTGTGGCATTCAGCGATTCACTGACAAATTTCCATTTGATTAACTCTAGCATATTCAAATTAAAAAATAAAATGTCTTAAAGTTAACCTTATCAAAAATTAAAGAAAGTAAAAGACTGAAGAGGGGCAGAAAAAGAATTAAAAGAAGGTAATAAAGCATTGAGATGTTATTTTCTAAGACTTTGGAGCAAGTCAAAACATAGGATAAAAAGATAACTCTACCATTTGATTTTCAGTTGAGTTTACTTTTTCACTCAGTTCAAATGACTCTTTAACATGAACTTCATACAGCTTCAAGTTAATTAACTGCATCTTATTGCAAGTGAAGTCAACATTTCAATGCAACATTATAGACTGATTACCCTTCTAAGGAAAACTAACATTCTCTGCATAATTGGAAGCAGCTCAGCTCTCATATAGAAAGCAACTTCCAGTTTTCTTAATATTGCTTGAAGTAATCAACAGTACAACTAGGAATATAGAACACCCCCCACCCCAAAATCTGGCCATTAAAAAAGTGAAGACTGATACATCATTTGCACTGTATAAAAAGTACAAACTGATGCAGAATGTATCCAAATTCAACTTTTGTACTGCATGTTGCATGCCACACGGTTTGTCCTATTATCCATAACAATTTTTGGGGATAGCTGTAGTCCAGGCTTCAAAAGTGATCCTGTTCATGTTTTCTTCCCAGCCCCAAATTTTCCCATGCCTTCTTCTTGTTCAGATACAGAAGATTATGAATTTAGCCATTTGACCAGCCTGAGTATTTAAATTCTGGATGAAACTGTAAATAGTAAATTTATAGATATGCTCATTTGAAGTCCAGAATGCTTTTGTTCTACTGCTGAGGGATGCACTTATATTCTAACTTTCTAGTGATTGGCCAGAACCATAGCCTTACATCTAATATTTAATTCCACCAAAACCTTACATGTAATATATAATTCTACTTTTGTATTATTCTTGCATTGATGATTTTTTGGGTTATACGCAGTTAAGTAGGTGAATAAACCTTTACAGAAGCAAGACTGCAGAAGGAGTGCTGAAGTATGATTTGAATGTAATAACCACAATATCCAGAGATTACTGAAAAGAGGACCATACTTCTGCCCTTCTAAAGTATTTATAAATGGAAATCCCACCTTTTTATTAAAATAATTTCAGAATAATATTTCTTTGTATTTGTTTCTCCACGAACACTTAGAGGGAGTAAAGATTCTCTCAAAAATGAACTCTTTCTTTAAAGTATTAGCTTTGTCTTTCCAACATAGGCAAGATGACAAGAATACAGCAAGGGACAGTAAAAATACTAATGAACTATAATAAAACCACTGACTGTATTTAAAGACAACAGGACAATGATATTTTATAATATGAATTTTGCTATTTGATGAGTGGGGTAAGGATTTTCCATACTTTTACAAAAACAACTGCAATATTTACCTAGTACTTAAATTACAATATATCATGATTGATTGAGATTAATCATCACTGTTGTTATAAATCTATCATAACAGATTTTGAATTTTAATTTTGTCTTAGTTACAGAAGACCAGTTTAATGAAGTTATAATTTATGCCTAATTTGGCGATATTTTCATTTTACAGTCTTTCAGTTCATAGAATAACATAGAGGGAAAAAATTCAATGGCTGAACAATTTGCAATGATAGTCAATTAATTTTATTTTTTTTTCTTCTCTTTACTCATGAATTTGTTAGAGCATAATGTAACAGTCTCCATAGATTTTTCTATCAATATTAAAATATTTTCTCTCTTCAAATTTAAAAAAATTTCTAATCTGAAAATTTTAATCTAAGTCACAGATCTAAACTCTTTTGACCTCACTGCTTAAAACCTGCTATATGAGAGAGTGGAGAACTTCAAATATTGTAAAGGAAATAAACTCTTCTAAATTGTAAATTCTTTAATTGCTTATGATTACAATTGGTTTTGATTACAATTTCTTATTCAAGGAGGAGTAAATAATATAGGCCCTTTCTCCTTGTAGTATAAGGAAACCATGTGCTATGTTGCAAATGTCAGTAAACACTTGATCTTTTTATTGTTTCACCAGAAACAACCATATTAATCTCAAAGCTACCTTTCCATTACAACTTTCTGGAGAAGAGGAATGGAGTGCCTGAAGAGAGCTGGGATAGTGAAGTGACATCTCTTGAGACTTTGCCCTTATACTTCCAACAATGAGTCCAAACAGCAAATATGAGGAAGACTCCAAAATTTGTTTCCGAAACATGTTGTTTCTTATGAACTCTTGAGGAAACAAACTTACCTTTCTACATTGAATCTCTGAAGTGAAAAACAGGAAGGTTTAAGCAACTCAATGGTCATGAAATACACACACTTCTGATTTTGACATTATTTGTGCAAGCCATCGATACTCTACACATTTCTGGAGTCTGTGATGATCATGGAATTAAGTTGGAAAAGACCTCCAAGATCATTGATTCCAACCATTAACCCAACACTCTCAAGTCCACCACTAAATCGCGTCCCTAAATACCAAGTCCACACATCTTTTAAATACCTCCAGGGATTCTGACTCCACAGCTTCACTGGACAGCTCTTTTCAGTGCTTGACAGCCCTCTCTTTATTATATTTTTCCTAATATCCAATCAAAACCTCTCCTGGTGCAACTTGAGACCATTCTGTCTTGTCCTGTCTCCCCCTACCTGGGAGAAGAGACCTCTCTATAGCCTTGTTTCAGGTAATTTTTGAGAGCAGTAAGATCTCCCCCAGTCCTCTTTTTCTCCATGCTAAACAGCATCCTTAGCCACTTCTCATAAAATTTGTGTGCCAGACCTTTCACAACCTTTGTTGCTCTTTCCTAGACAGAATTCAGCACCTCAATATCTTTCTTGTAGCCAGGAGTCCAAAACTGTACGCTGTACTCAAGGCATGGCTTCACCAGTGCCAAGTACAGAGGCTGATCACTTCCCCAGTCCTGCTGGCCATCCAGTTTCTGATACAGGCCAGGATGCTATTGGCCTTCTTGGCCACCTGGCACACGGCTGTCTCATGTTCAGGTGGCTGTCAACCATCACCCCCAGCTCCTTCTTGGCCAGATTATTTTCCAGCCATTCTGTCCCCAGCCTGTAGTGCTTCATGGGGTTGTTGTGGCCCATGTGCAGAACCCAGCACTTGTTTTTGACCCTCACATGATTAGCCTCAGCCCATTGACCCAGCCTGTCCAGATCCCTCTGTAAACTCTTTCTGCCCTCCAGCAAATCAAGACTCCTACCCAACTTGGTGTCACTAACTGAGGGTGCCCTTTAATATGGGGCAGACTTCCCTAAGTGGGTTTAGGCTGCATATTGGGCTTTCTGTTCTCTTCAGAAGGAAGTTTCTTATGGAAGTGAGCCATTTAATTTTCTTTATGGGAGTAGTTCTGACTCAATGCCTAGGCCAACTTAACCTCAGTGACCCCTCCATGCTAAATGTACCATCAATTCCTTGATTCCACTTGCAGAGCCACATACCTACAATGCATGGGCACCTGAATGATCACTGGAGAGCTACACGTGCTGCAGTGGGAAGGAGCTTGTCACCATTGCCCCTTGTGATGGGAAGGAACTTGTCACCACTGGCTCCCTGTCCCTTCAGTCACTCACTGTGTTCAGCCAGGCAATGGGACAGCTGGGAGTCTTCATATCACACATCCTGTCTGTCTCTGGGATGTGTCCCAGGGAAAGCAGGGTGTGGTGTCAGAAGTCTCTTTATCTCTCTCTCTCACTGCTTGACAGCCCTCCTCGTACTCAGCCACTCCCTGAACTCCTACAGGAGTGCTCTCTGCTGCCAGCTGAGTCTCTCCCCGCCAGGTCATCCTTTGCTTTTATTGCTACTCGTTACCTACTTCCTAATCCATAGTTAAAGAATCAACCTGATGATTCCCAGAAAATCTGTGAGTAGGAGTTGACTGGTGCATGGTCATAATTTTTCCTGTCAATTTGTCTCAAATCTTAAAGAAATCTTTGGAAATAACTTTTCCAATTTTGGGAGAATAACCTATTCCTCACAGAGGTCAGGTTTTTAATCTTTGCTTAGGGTTTATCAACAAAGTGAACCAAGTTTAATATTGTCACTCTGAGAAGTAAAATGTTGAATTAATTTTGTGTTCCTTTTCCCATTTAATTATTGATTATTTTCAGTTCCTGATTTTCTTTCTCTAATCTTTGAAATGAGAATTTATTATTTTAATGTGCCCTTGTCTTAAAGCATTTTTAATGTTTTCCACATAAAAATAATTATATAATGAACAAGCAATGATTTTGTCAAAGTGTAATGCAACATAAATATTTTTAAAATACCTTTTCAGAGGAAAAATGGAAAAATGTTGTTCTAAACAAAAATTTTTAAAGTGTAATTAATCTTTTGTGTACATAGAAGAAATGTATTGTGTATATATATATATACACATATTTTTATTTTTATTTTTTAGGTAGGGGAGGAAAATATTCTGGTCTAATTATTATGAATATATACTGTAGGCTGGAAAATAACTTACCAGAATTACATGCTTTACTTTCTCTTGATATTAGATCCAAAGATAAATAGTCTGGCATTAGAGGTTTCATGTTTGTTTTGTTCTGGTTTTACTGTTAAATATTCAGTAAGCGAGCAGAATTCTGTTTGAGAATGAACTCTTAAGGATTTTCAAATATAAACATAAACTTTCTGCTATTGGCATTGAAAACTGAGAGGACATTCTGCTCCCACTTTATGAGATTCAGTGACTGGGATTTGCAGGACATAACGGAGGTGAGGGAACTGGGAATTTTGGGAAGCTAAATGCTTTAATTTATTCATTATCTAATGTTTAACTTTTACTCTGCTAATGAGCTCTTCACATTAGTCCTTCCTCTCGAGCTTCCTGTTTGCCACCAGCTAAACAGCACTGCATATAGACAACTCTGAAGACGTTGAGAGTCATTTAAGACACAAATGTTATTTCAGTCCAAATTCAGGTCTTCTTACAGCAAAAAATATATTTTGTAGTGATGAAGTAGGGACCAAACCTCATGATGGCCAGAAGATGGCTGTCTGTTGTATAATCCTAGGAACCAAACACTGTAATGAGCTCAGTTGGCCTCTGGATGGCACGATACTGTCACACTAAAAAGGACAAAAATCTTTTCCCAATCAGTTAAAAAATAGTTTAAAGAAAACGTGCTGAGAATGAATTCTGAGTTGGGTGATCAAGTTATTTTTTACATGATACCCTAGAATATTACAGACATATTCTATATTTGTCAATTCTTTCATAATTGGAAATGTTAAATATTTTTTATTTTTGTAGACCAGAAAGAGCCACCAGCCACTAGTGCTTATGAGCTTAGATTCAATCCACTTTAAATATTGCTCTTATTCTGTATACTGTTGGCCAACATTATATTACACTGGACTTTCAAACTAGTCCTAGATAACACTGCAGTGTGTCTAAACCCAGGAGAATAATTTAAGGGTTCTAGTACTCCGCTCAATGGACATAGCTCATTGATGATGTGACTGGAGAATATTTTCTTCTAACAAAGGAAACTTCTCTATGAGAATACTAGACCCTTAAACGTTTTTCTTTTTTCATATCCAGTATTTGAAATACGTATTTCGTCCAAGCTCTGTTTCTAGGTGAATTAATGTCATATATTGCTCCAAATAAATCCAGTTTCTGCATCTCCATGGAAATGTGCATCAGGTGATTTACTTAGGTTTTTTGTATCATATTAAAATTACAGTATGTTGCTATTATTAATTCAATGCAGCTGCCTTTAAAGGCAGAAGACCTTCCTCTCACATCTGGTAATAAATAAATGTTTTACTGCTTTGGTAGAGGTGTACAACTATTTTGCCTTCTAAAGATATATAACCTTGAGGTAGCGAAAAGCTGTGGGCCATTATGAAAATGAGTTGGATGCTTTAATTTCAGCAAATCATATAACTTGGATGTCAGGAACTGGAAGGATTTTAGTAGCTCTACAATTTATAGGCTCTGATATAAATCTGGATAACTATTGCTCTGTTATTTAGGTTTGCTTTCTAAATCTTACTGTAAATCTTTCAAAACTGGCTTTTATTTGTGATTTATAAATTGGAAAGAGGTGGTTTAACTACACAGTAGACACTGTCTCAGGTTCCTATGGGCCGTACTACCAAGCAAGGCTAGAAATGTGTGACTTTTGTTCTAAGTGCCATGCATGAAGTGAATGATCTGGTAGTATTTCTGTGGCAGGCAGAGCACTAGTGAAAGGTATAAAGTTACCAGGCAAATATATATAATCTCTGTTCCTTGGGTAGGACTTCTGAAACCGGGGGAAAATTAGGCAAGGGGACAGGGGGCCCAGTGATATTGCTTTCTAAGTTTACAGAACTATGCAAGCACAGAGAAAACACCAGTTATTTTTTCTTGTCAGGTGACTAGTGGACTACAGTATCTGCCTGTATTTGAGTCACTCCTCCCATTTGCCTTGTTCACCTTTTTTCTGGGTCTCTATTTATCCTGATCTTCTTCCTCTATCTGCTGTGAATTCAAGAGAGACCCAGTATTGCAGACCAGAAGAAGAATTTCTTCTCTATGAAAATTATAATTCTTCAAATAATCAGTTAGAAATTCCCCCACAAGAACTGTACTGCTCTGACTGTGGAGTGCTCTGGCTGTCCAAAGGCTTTGACATGTATCTCCAAAAGCAAGCTGAGTTGCTTTTCAGCAGGATACCTATTTCAGCCACTTACATGGGTCCTTGTCAGCCAACAATCACATCATCATCTTGCTAAAATTTCTTATGGATCCATTTATTTGCCAAACTGTAATTTTATAGCTTTGGATGATGATGTGTCAACTTCATAAATTGCAATTAAGAGTATTTATTACTCTGCATTTCTCACTGGTTCTGCATGTTTTCTTACAAATCAGGGTAAAGTCAAGCAAACTTGAATGGAACATTCCTTATTCTCATGAATGTTATAAAAATACAATATTAGTTCACAACACTATAATATAATCAATCTTCATGCAAAATGCATGAAAAGATTTAATGTATCACAAAGATAATGCGTATATAGGTATTGAACAGTTAGATACTGAAAAATCAATGTAATTTTTTTCTTTAAAGAGAGCAACTTTTTTGCAAATTGAATATTAAACTAATCAGAATAATTACAGAAATGCTGTATTTTTATATATGATATTATAATTTTCAAATGCCTTATAATAATTCTACTGTTAGTCCTCTAGTCATATTTTTGTTGTCCTTCTGAAAAGCCTGCCAGACTTCCATTTATAATAATAATTCTTTTGCCATAATTTAAAAAGAAGATAAAGATAATAACACAGTCAGCTGGAAACAAACTGGACTGTCTGATTGTGCTCTGCTCAGCAAAGTTTTTTACTTTTTGCCTTAGTCCTTCTGTAGTCAATCCCACGGCATTGACTGCAACCAATTAATCACTTTGATGATGTGACTTGGGCAGAGTAAAATGAAAAGTGTGTATGAAATTCATGCTTTGTGTTCACACTGTTCAGTGCCTCTAGTGACCTCTAAAACTGGTTTATTATGCCCATAATTTTTGCTCAGTTTGCCCCAGATCTATTTTGAGCACAATGAAGTAACCTTGCGCTCTAATTACTGTTTCTATTTTGTGCATTTTGTACTTGGTATTTTTTAAAAAAATCTAAGGTGGCCCATTGTTTCTATTTGTGCTCAAGAAACTGCTGACAGAATTTTGCCTCTCTCCCATTATAAGAGTTTACTTTCTTCAGTGTCTATGCAAAGACACACTGACTATCAGTGTATGGTATCTAAGTTGCTGTCATGTTTCAAAAGGTTCTTGTTGTCTGTTTGAAACTCACCTTGTTACTAGTACCTTCCAACAGCAACATCAACACAGAATCAAAATTCCAGTGAGTATAAACATTCACTAAAATGGGCTTCGAGTGATTTTTAATAGCAAAAAGTAGAATCAGTAGAAGATCTCTTATGTTCAAAACTGGCTGAAGATGATTTGGATCATATATACAACACTTAGATTCCTATAAAAGTAATCCCAGAAGGTGAAAAAAACCCTTCATTTAACAAAAACATCAGTGAAAATTTCTTCAGGAAGGAAAATTTCATTCAGGATCTAAGGTTGGGAGGTTAATTGCAAAGCATGGGAAACTAATAAATTAAAAGAAACAGATTTCTATCTTAGTTGGACAGATCGAAGCTTCCCACTAAAAAGAAGAGGAACAAAAAAGAAATAGGCTTTGATGTTGTGCAAAAGCATTTGCTGATGGAGACAATTTTTCACTTAGATTAATTGCAGTGGGATCAAAGTTTGATGTGTGGCACATGGTGATAACCTTTGTCTGTGTTATCACTGATAAAGCATCCAGCATTCACTTATTCTAAATACTCATCAGATGTGCTATTGATGCTATTATCCTGAAACATATTTAGCAGCATTTTAGGGGTTTTTTTTCCCTCTCACACAAATAAAGCCTGTCTCACCACTTTTTTTGCAGCTGTGGAAGAATTGCCTGAATGAGTTTCTCATCACAATAACTATGAGGATCAAAACCGACCAGATGGTTCTTTCAGGCTCCTTAGGCAAATAAGATATACCATACTAGGGATATCCATTCTATAAAGTCAGTTTTACAGATAGACATTAGACAGCTCTGCTCTCATTCAGAGCTGGCTAGGAGCCACTTTACTTTCTTTAACCTAGCACTGACAAGGTTTGGAAATTCCACATTCACAGCCAGCCTGTGGAAAGGGGCCTATATGTGAAACTGGCACTAAAGAATTTTCACAAATATGTCCATTCTTGAGATAAATGCTTCTGAAGCACCATCCAAATCCTTCAAACCTAAGGAGCCTCACCGAGTGGACATGCTGGAACTAGAGAGGAAGCTGACTGACAATGTCAGGAAAATATAATGACAGTTTTATTAACTCCTTGGAGAGGCTTAAAATTCTGTTGGTTGAGGGGCTCAATAACCTGATATTTCTAACTAGATCAAACATCCAAATTAGTCATATTCTGAGCTAGAGGGTCTCAAAGATCTCTTTAAACCTAAATTTTTTCTACAGATCCATGATTAAATGATTTGGTAAGCTTAAAAATTCTGTGTTTCAGCAAGATGCTGTGAAGCTTTTTCTGAGTGTCTTTGGAGGAACTATTTATGTAAGAAGTTCTGATAATAAAATTTCATGTCTGAAATAGGTGGTAGAATTTAGGCCCAGACTGCTGTTTGCTGGGGCTGCAGACAGAAACAATTAGGCTGGAAAAGATCTCTGAGATCATGAAGTCCAACCTTTGACAGAGCAGCACCAGGACAACTAGACCATGGCACTGAGTGCCACATCCAGTCTTTTCTTGAGCAGCCCCAGGAATGGTGGCTCCACCATCTTTCTGGGCAATAATCCAATATCTAAGCACCCTTTCTGTGAAAAAATTCCTCCTAATGTCCAACACGAACCTGCCCTGGTGCAGCTTAAGTCTATGTCCTTTCATCCTGTTGCTGGTTGCCTGGGAGAAGAAGCTGGTACCCAACCCTCCTTTCAGGCAGTTGTAGAGAGTGAAAAGATCATCCCTGAGCCTCCTTTTTCCCTAGGCTAGACAACCCCAGCTCCTTCAGCCGCTCCTCATAGGACTTGTGTTCCAGACCTTCACCAGCCTTGTTGCCCTTCTCTGAACATGTGGACACCTCTTCAACACTTCCAGAGAGGGTGACTCCACCACCATGCTTGCAGACTTTTTCCAAAGCCCAACCACTCTTTCAATGAAAATAAATTCTAAATCGAACCTGAACTTCTCCTTATGCAACTTAGAGACATTTCTTCTCATCCTTTCATGTGAGACATGGTGAAAGACACCAGCCCCCATCTCACAACAACCTTTTTTCAGGAAGTCTAGAATAGGTTCTTCTTCTGTGGTTAACAGATGTTAAAATAGAATGAGTAACCTGGACCAGTGGAAAGTGTCCCTGCCATTGGCAGGGGCTTAGAACTAGATGATCTTTAAGGTTTCTTTCAGCTCATACCATTCTGTGATTCCATGATTCTCGTTCCATGGAAAAGACCTGAATAATTTAGACTGGCCTTTGGAATGTTTAATTCACAGATAAAGTTTGGGTCACAGGTAAATGAATTTGTAATGTAGAAACATAAGTATTAGTATGAATTTCATACTAATCATTGCTCAATCATTGAAACTTTTGAAGATGTTTCAGATGGCTTACAAATTGTTCCAGACATTTCAGCTGGACTCATGTAAATTAACTATAGGCAATTAAAATTCTTATCACTGTATGTTGTTTGTGGTCATATAGGTTGTTAGCTCAAAGCCTGGTTACCAGGAAACCTATACTAACACTCTCCTCTTCTAAGATAATTCATATTGTATCAGCCAAGCATAGAATTTTGTCCCAGTTCCGTCGTAAAAAACATCCTTTTTTCTCTCAGCATTGCACAAAATATAGTAAATTTCTTCACTCTGAAGTCAACTTTCATTCTGTTAGCTACTTTGATCTGTGTCAAAGAACAAAGAAGGCTTTGTAAAGGTGGAGATGAGGAGAGTTTTTTCCAGTTTTCTGAGACCAAATGGAATAATACTGCTGCTCTAGTTATTCGTTGCTGGGAATTGATTGCCCTCAATGATCATGAATGGCAAACTTTTTGCCCATACTTGGTTGAACATCAGCTTTTTAGTTTGTGAGGAAAAATTTGTCAGATCACTTTTCTCAGAAAATGTTGATTTATGGCAATCAAATTCAGTGATGGGAGAACACACTTGTCATACAGCTAAATGAAAAAAAAAAATCCCCAAAAAACTTGAAAACTTTAATTTTGATATCTTCAGATTAATCCTAGTCTAGTTTTTGAGATGAAAAAAAATTATCCCCTGATGCTTAATACCCTGACTTCATTAAATTAAAATAGTATTTTAAGTAATTTTAAAAATTGATCTTTAGAAATTATCTCCATTGTTTCAAAAAATACTTCATATAATTTATTGCTGGGTGGATAATTTGCAAATTTTAAGAGAATAAAATTTATCTGCTTAATCTTTTCTCCTAAATAGTTAGCTTTAATGCTTTAAATTGTAGTAAATGTCTTAAATATCTTACAATATTAACAACTTCCCAGCTTCTTTAATCTAAATAAAGAATAGTTTTATACTAAGAATGCATGAATCTACTTCTTAAAAATGTCACCACGATGAATTTTTCCCATTAAAATATTTCAGGCATGCCTGAAAAGAAATAATTGGCAACATTAACTGCTTTCACAAGGATAAAAATAATCTTTAATTCAAGGAAGCGAAATCAATTTCTTCAAAAATTTGAAAGGATCACAGACATTAAAAATAAGGAAATTTGCTTTGCTATTCTTGTCTAATTTGGTGGTTAAACCAAAAAGCTGTGAAATGGAATATTTCTGCTATTTTTGACTGGCTTCTTTTTGTGCATTGTAATGAAATCAATGAGCAAATGTGAATTAGCTTTCTGCTTCAGGTTCTACTAAAATAGAAAACAGGTGATTATTTAGGGCTTTGTTCCTGCAGAGTGCTCAGTTTCTTCTTGAATCCCAGGAGTCACTGATCACATTTATGTAGTGTATATAAAGTATACAAGCCTTAAATCCTCAGCTCAGCTGGAATGACTGTGGGTATCACTCAGGTTCTTCTCTGGCTGGCTGTAACAATGATGGATGACTTACAGGACTAGGATAGATATGCCCATGTCGACTTCTGGTTTTAGGACTGAGACTGAGAGCCACCTTTTGAATTTTACTAACGGTTCAGTTGTTGTACACATAATCAATAATTCTCCTAGTCTTCACTGACCATAACATTCTGTTAGCTCTTTAATGCAGCAACATGAACTCTATCTCCTTTACTTTTATCAAACCACTTTCTGTCAAAATATGTAATTTGTAATGTCAGCAAAGTGTTTTTTATTATTTCTTGACGTTATTTCTTGGAACAGTGGCCTCTTGCTTTTTTCTCAGTATCTCCTGTTATTCCTATGACTAGTGCCATTGTATCTCAGTGTGTCATTGAATATTGACACGGGCTGCATAGACGCTGGTAAGATACAGATCAGGTCTTGGTGCTTTGATTTGTTTTAATATTTTTTTAAAAAGATAATGTAGTATTTTTTTCCTTCAGTGATTTCCACTGTCATTTCTACTACAACTGATGAGCTGACTTCAGAACTAATGAAAGCTCATCTAGCCAGCAAGCAATTAACTCCGTGATTGCCTAATCTGAATGAAGAGCAAGAATGTTCTAATACTCTGCAGCGCAAACTGCTTTCTAATGAGGTAGTAATCTATTCCTAAAAATGGTCTGTTCTGCATGCTCCCTGGTACTTATTTCTTGTTTGTAAAAGATAAAAATAGCAAGAACATTAGTTTTGATGGATCCATAATTGCTTAGAGGCAATTCACTTTGTAGTACCACTGTGATTTCAAGAGCAGAGTAATAAAAAATTTATAAACATGGCACGAATCTGGCCTTATCTGTGGAGGTCAACTGCTTCTTTGTAGTTTTCTAATTGAACTTGAATAATTCCTTCCAAAAATGGCCAGTGAACAGACAAAAACAAGCTGGCACACCCTGGAAAAATAGATGTCAGAAGTTTAGGGACTTGGTCACCTCTGAGGTTTGCATCACACTGATGCCAGTACCATGGTGGACTAATGAGTGATGGCACAAGTGACAGAGAAGAACACAGGTGGTGGCACAAGGAGCAAGCAGCGGGGGGTAACATGCAACACATTTTCTCTCTTTGGTTGTAGGCTGACATACTGAATTGGCATAGATGGTGTAAGGTAGTTAGGTAGACTTTCTTTGAATTTAACAGTTGTGGTATTTTCGGGGTCCCCTGTCTTGGGGAGGAAAGACGAATTTGACTCCATGTTCTTAGAAGGCTAGTTTATTATTCTATTCTATTCTATTCTATTCTATTCTATTCTATTCTATTCTATTCTATTCTATTCTATTCTATTCTATTCTATTCTATTCTATTCTATATTCTAGAATGCTATGCTAAAACTATACTAAAGACTAGAGAAAGGATTCAGATAGAAGGCTAAAAGATAATAATGAAAAACTCATGACTCTCCAGAGCCTCAGCACAGCTGGCAGTGACTGGTCATTAAGTTAAAACAATTCACGTGAAACCAATGAAACAATGACCAGTTGGTAAACAATGTCCAAACCACATTCCAAAGCAGCAAAACACAGGAGAAGCGAATCAGAGAATTATTGTTTTCATTTTTCTCTGAGGCTTCTTAGCTTCCCAGGAGAAGAAATCCTGGCAAAGGGATTTTTCAGAAAATACAACGGCAACAAACATTCAAGTAGACCTCATCTAGAGATGCTGAGGATCCAGAACTGACAACAAGGCTTGGAGAGATCTTTATAAAGCACAATGACCTTGCCGCTCAACCTCACCAAGGCAGAGCAGAAACAAATGTAGGGAGCCATTAATACAAGCTATATCCTTGGACAGAAGGATTAGGAGTTAAAGTGGGCATGATATTAGACAGTATAAGTCCAGGAAGGCACAGGTGAACAGCTTAGAGTGCAGGTAGGATGAAGGACAGTTGGGGTGCCTAGATAAAGACAAGAGAGGTCTGGTAGAGATTTTGTTATATGCTTATGGGGTGGTGGTGAGTTATAGAGTTTGGGGTGGTGAGGAATAAGGGAAAGACAAGACTGAGGGAAGTGAGGGGAAGGAGAGAAGGGAAAGGGGTAATAGATTTGTTGGAGAAAATTTACCCAAAGCCTACAGCTTTGCAACAGTTGTGAGTACAACCTTGTAGTAGGTAGAAATATCCCCTTGCTAGAGAAATTCAGAGAAAAGCAAAGGTTAGAGCTGGTCTTAGCCTCCCATCTGGGAAGAGATGACGGCAGCCCAAAAATGACAGGTAACAGCAGATAAAGAGCTTGAGTAGACAACATGGGCAACCCATAGCAACCATGCTGTTAGAAAGTCTGCTCTTTGAAGAAATTTTAAAATGCCAGGCAGGTGAGAATAAGGACAAAAAATAAGTTTATGTAGGCATCACAGAAAAAACCCCAAAACAATAGTACTTCTGTTTGCTTGAATATTGTCTGCTGTATTCTGGACAGTAGAAGGTCTGAACAAGACTGATACTGAGCTTGTATGACTGTGTGTTTGCGCACACATATGATAACTATGTTCATAGAACAAAAATACAAAATTAAGTATTAATTGTCACAAAGGACAGAAAAAGTAACAACACATGGAGCATGCTACTCTTTCTTAGCCCAAATTTAATTGAAAAAGAAGTGTGTAGAAAGTAATGGCTGAAAGCATCAGAAGGACATCATTCCTGGTTTCCGGATTGTCTTGCCACAGACATGGTTAAATGGTAATGAAGAAGGATCACAGAGGTGGCAGTTATGCTCTAGTAAATTAAGGAATGAGACATTTTCTATTGCTGTGATTTTTAGTTTTCATAGGAAAGAAACACATTATTGTGACTATTTCAAATGAAAAATTTAATATTTATGGATATGCATCACAGATCACTTCAAAAATACAGTTAATTTCTGTGTTACATTTTGAAAGTAATGTGTTTACTTTTGACAAAGATGTTTTATGCTGTTTAAGTCAGTTTAATTTTTTCTTTATTCAGATGTTCTTGTAAAATTGTTGAAGCATCTCAGAATCTTTACAGAAGAAATTAGGTATTTCGACTCAATTTTTAAGATGAAATAACACCTAGCTCTTTATCCAGACTTCTGAAAATGTTTCATTTAGCAGTAAAAATTCAGCAAGATGACATAACTGCCAGACTTCTCTCTGTGATGTATGAGTTTTCTGTTTGATGCTGCCAAATAAACATAACGAGCAAAGTGGCTCATTAGAATTTTCATCACCACCTAGCACCGAAATAGAGAGAATTCTGTTCAGTGAAAATGCAGTTGGCTTTATTGCACTTTTCAGCATCGAGGAAGCAGAGAGAGGAACAAAAGATTCCTATTAAGAGCACACAGATAATCTGCAGTTCTATTAAGAGATTAGGCTCCTTGAAACTCAGCAAAATTGCTTCTGAGACTCTGCAACTCAGTGCTTTACGTATACTGCCATCTGGCTCAGCACTGTAAGCACAGGGAGAGCTGAAGTAGTGTGTTCTTGTACAAGGATAGGGATTTGTGCTTCTTCGTGTAGCATTTATTTTCTGTCGTAAAGTTAGTGGTTCAAAACAAGAAGTTCAGTTTTAAAATATGGGTGCCTTAGTGGGTTTTTAGAATCTCTCACTTAGGACTGGATTCAAAGACCATTAAAATCAATACAAGGGCTGACTCTCACTGACATTGATAGTCTTCACAGCTCATCTTTGTATCTATACTCAGCTTCAAAGTGTTTCTCAATGAAAGAGGTTTTTTTTCTTCTTATGTTTTCAGACAGGTACTGGAGCTATATGCTTTTCCAGAAGCTTTTTTGTAAAGAAGTTTCTATGTAATGAGTCCTATAGAAATGTACTCGCCAATGATAATACTGCATTCACAAATCATGACATTCTTGAGGTTAACAGAAGTGGTTAGTCCCCATTAAATGCTGAGATAGACTTGAATGACTTTGGTACCATTTACTAATAAACAGTATTGAAATATTATTGTATTACTATTATATGGTGATGGGAAATCATTTGATAATATAACTGCTATAAGAAATATGTTGGTATTTCATATGTATTTCTGCTTCCAGTGTGAGAACTCTTTAGACAGTCTGTCATTTTCATACACAGATGACAGGTGATATCAGAGTGGCTGACTTCCTGCAAAGTTCAACCTTGGCCGTCTGAGAATTTTATGGGAGACTAGGTGGCTTAAAGCTGTTTCAGTCTGTGACTATTCCTCTTAGACCAGAAAAGGGTAATTTTATGGGGTTGCTTTTCAGAGTTAACCTGCATCATCTTTGTGAGAAACTAGCATGAAAAGATTTTGACAGTATATGATTAATGTCATGGGCTGAAGAAACAAATCAAAATGTGATTTTGCCACTGCTCGTTGTGCCACATTTTAAACTAAGAATGCCAAGTGTAATAAACTGTTATTTTGTTGCTGGATGAAGGTTGCAGAAGGCCACTGTGTCATCACTATTAAATTTATCAACCAGGGTTCTGCAGGTGGACATTAAATCTCTTGTAATGTCAGCGTGAAACATCCATGATCTAATTGGCTTGACTGCAGACACTCCATGTAGCTGCAACTTGGAAAGAAAGGTCAGAATTCAAAGAACAGATGGCAACTGGCTAAAGTAATTAGGTGCTGAAAATCCAATGCTTCTTTACACACTTTGCACAGAATGTTTAATCGGAAGTTTGACCAATGAAAGCAGGAACTCAGCATTTTTTTCCCTTTTCTGACTCCAGGAATTCAATTTCTACTAGAAATCTAGCATTAAATGAAAATGAATATAAATTTATAGCATTAAAAATCATTGAATATATTTAGAAAATCTCCTTAATAGGTCAAGAATCTCGATCTGCAAAAAGCAACCATTTTAATTTAGAATGTTGTTTTCATTATGCAAAATATTCCTGCAGGGAATAGCAGAGATGGAAAATGAATTATTCTGTTATCATTTGTCCTTAGCACCTTGTTCCTCTGTTCAGATACAACAGATTATGGTTCTGGTTATAGCCACATAGTCAGCAAAATAAATTGTCAAATTACTGAGAGAGGAACTAAGTCAGGATAATTTAAGTCAAAATCTCTCTGACCACAATATACCTTAAAACACCAGGGACAACTGGTCATGTTAACACATTGCTTTGGGCAAAATGGCCTTAACATGGGTAAGTTTACTTAATTTAGCTTACTGGCAATTAATGAAATGTTTATTTATTGATTCAAATATAAAAAAGACATAGTCTGTTCAATAAATATTTAGGAAGCCTCTTTCATCCCCATTTCCACAGGTTCAGCTCCCATTATTTTTGCTGGATTTTATACTTGAGCCTCCCCCCAGGACCCAATCATTCAGGGGTGTTTCTGTCCCAGCATGGATTATCCACAGCCAAGGTGGGTACATATTAGACATGATATAGTGCCTTTCACAGTGACTTCGAGAAAGCTCAGTTTCCACAAGAGGTTTTCAAACAACATTTTTTATTAAAAAAAAGAACATTGAAAGAGCAGCTCGCTGCACAGTTTTGAGCAGGAGCAGAAAATTTACTCCTTATAGTTTAGATGCCCCTATCACGCAGCCCTTGGCCTACCATTGTCCTGTGATTAATGAAGTGGAAGGCAGAGAGAACAGTGTGAGACAGCAATTAATGGCTGCTAAAAAATGCAGGCATGCAGGTTTCATAACACCAAATAAACAAAGCTGTTCAGACTGCACTAATTTGCATTAGAAGTTTTGAGGTAGATTTTTACCAGAGACCAATGTATGGCTTTTCTGCTATGACAAATATGTATTTGTCATATGCATTTCAAGGCAGTGTATAGTCACAATCAAACACACCTGACTGACTCACAAAACCTCAGCAACAGGAAAATTTCAAACTCACATTGTTTTTGTGAAGATGTAACAAAGGGTATCAGATATTCTGATGACTAATCACTTTGTGTAAATCCATAAGGATTGCACAAATATACAAGACATCTTTTTTTCATGCTTGAGGTTATAAACCTGTAATGAGTTCTGCGTTTTTTATATTTGTTTTGGATTTGATAGTGTATTTAAAAACTAACTTAATTTTTTTAAACCCTAAACTTCAGCACAAGAATTGATCAAATTCTTGCAACTTCAAAACCTTTGAGTGTTTTCTTTATAGCTATTATTCCCTATTGGGAAAGGGAGCATGCATGAACCAAATTCTCATCCCTTTTTCTTTGTTGCTTCTACTCCTGAAATGAAAAAAAAAACAAAAGAGGATGGAAGAAAGTGGGCATGCAGGAATTTGATAGTTTATGTTATTTTATACTGCATCAATGGGTTTATAGTTATTGCTCACACTCAGCTGAGAGTGATTCCTGATTACCTTATGCATAAGGGGTGCAGTTCTTGCTTTTTTTACCCTAGTGGATGGCATTGCTTGATCCAACAAATTACAGTGCACCAAATACAGATTCATTATAGTTGATCTGTAGATAACTTTCTGTTTGTGCATTGAGGCTCAAGGACGTTTCAGCTGATACTTTTGGTTTTCTATGACTTCCCTTATCAACACATAAACCCTCACAGTCTTGCCAAAACACTGCTGAAAACTTGGAGAGCTCTACAAAACTCAAAAATGTCTCAAAAATACAGGGAGCAAAGAAGTCAGTTTGTTTCATACTAAAAACCTATCAGTAACCTCTCATAACACCTAAACTGTGAACTACAGACTTTGACAGACAATTCTTATGGTTCATTCACAGCTTTTGCTCTTCTTGACATAATCTTACTCAACTTCTTCTAGGTGAGAAATGAGAATTGTTTACTCTTGGAATCTCACTGAAGCTTAACAGTTTAAAAATAACAAAATGTTCTTTACTTTTTTAATTAAATTAGAAAAAATGAACACTTAGGAGCAACATTTTGTCTTTTCAATCAATCAGTCACAGTCTCTGGCACATTTTGCATGAACATACTTCACACCTCTTTTATTACTTGACTGTGTCTGTCCTTTCTGAAGCTATGTTTTCTTGACAGTGAATACAATCTATCAGTATCATAAACATCATCAGGAATATGAGAGTCATTCTTGGAATAAAATACATAGGAAAATCAGTCTTCAAATAAGGTTTATAAAGAAGCCAATGATACTAGGTATAACCAGACTACAATTAGAAACTTTAGTATTCTCTCCAGTCACAGAATCAGTTTAATCCTTTTCTGGTTATAATAATTATTATCCTAGTCCTTTGGGCCAAATCTTGCAATGAGGCACTTTTAGGATACATTCACAGTTCTGCAAAACAGAATTAACTGGAAGGAGAGAAAATGAAAAACGTGTGAATATGGAACAGAGGAAAGACTTAGCAGCTGCTATGATCTAATTCTGTGGTTCAGAATCTACTGTGAACTGTCCAAGTGACATGGTAAATATGAAATTATAAAATTGAATGGTAAGAACCAATTATTTGGTGCCTCAGTATACTGGCTCTTATATTACTCTACTGATCACCACTTCTTCCTCAAAGCCACGTGGCCCATAAGGTGGGTGCAACAGGTGGCAAATTTCTTCTGTGGGACACTCATCTTTGATATAAGTTAATTAAATTTATTTCTGGGACAGGCCATTTTCAAAATGCATGAATTAGTATTGCTCCACTGAAATCAGTAGAATAATGCTGCTTTGCATAAGTTGCCTGTCCCTAATCTTATCTTTTTCTATGAAATTCCTGATGTTGAATGCATTAGACAAACATTTTATTCATCGGACTCATGTATGTTGAAACCCAAGCATATGGAAATAAACAGAAAGCCTGTCAATGACATTCATTCTCTTAGAAAGAAATCCAAGACTAAAGGAGAAAAAATTTTATTAGTATACTTTTCCATAGGAACACACATACTGGTATTCTGGTTTTGCTTGGTATTGTACATAAAGTACTTTTGAAGAAGGATTATAGACCAAATTGTTGAAATCCTGATAAGAAGAGATTACCAAATGGTCTTGAATTGTCAGACAGAAGGTATGGAGAAGAGACAGCTTTAAACAAGATTGGAGAGCAGAGGTAGAAGCTGGGCAAAGAAAAATATGAATAGCAAAAGTGTAATGTGATAAAATGTAAAAAGAAGGAAAAGAGGAAGAAAAAGTCATTATATAATAATTTTAGACTGTCGGATGGGAGCACTCTTCAGGTAGAAGAATACCACAATACCACTGCTGAAGGATTGAAATAGAGCAGAATCACAGTCTCAGCTAGGCTGGAAAAGACCTTTGTCATATTCAAGTCCAGCCTATGCCCAACACCACCTTGTCAACTCAAGGGCTGTCCTGGACTGCCTACTCAGAGGCAGCTGACATTCCATTCCAAACTAAGGTAAAAAACCACCAAGCAATCATTTAAAAGTTCTTATTTATGGTACAATGGTTGAAAACTCATAATACATCAGACAGCCTGTGGCAGCAACAATTTAAACATTTCTGAACAGCCCATGGAGTAAACCTCAAGAGAGAAAGAGAGAAAGAGAGAGAGGGGAAGAAAGGAAGACAGAAAGGAAGAGAGAAAGAGAGAAAGAGAAAGAGAGAGAGAAAGAGAAAGAGAGAGAGAAAGAGAGAAAGAAAGAAAAAGAGAGAAAGAGAGAAAGAGAGAGAGAGAGAGAGAAAGAAAGAGAGAAAGAGAGAAAGAGAGAAAGAGAGAAAGAGAGAAAGAGAGAAAGAGAGAAAGAAAGAAAGAAAGAAAGAAAGAAAGAAAGAAAGAAAGAGAAGAAGAAAGAAGAAGAAGAAAGAAAGAAAGAAAGAAAGAAAGAAAGAAAGAAAGAAAGAAAGAAAGAAAGAAAGAAAGAAAGAAAGAAAGAAAGAAAGAAAGAAAGAAAGAAAGAAAGAAAGAAAGAAAGAAAGAAGGAAGTAGAATAAATATATAAATATCCAGGTCACCACCCAGGGTTCCAAAGCCATCCCTGGTCCAATTCCTCCCTATGGTGGGTACCTCCACAGCCCTTCTCAACTGTGCTATTTACAGACTTGCCCTCATGCAGGCACATCTTCTTATTCTCAAACTTTTCAGAAGGGACTTGGAGGGTCTCAAGATTTCAGTTTCTTTCTCAAAAATAGACTCAAATGCACTGTTGTCTTCAACTTGTTTTTAGCTATAGTTACCCAAGATAAGGAAGCTGGTCCCAGAAAAGCAGCGTCCTGCCTCCGCAAGATGCTCTTTTCAAACCATACCTTATCTCGTTGGCATGGTAACATTCTCTTCTGCCCGTCTTTGAGACATTAAGGGTTTCAGGTTTGCATTAACTATTTCAGGCTTTCATTCTCTCACACCACCCCACGGCTCTAACAGTCAAGTTGAATCCTATTAATATTTCCATAAAACACTCCTTTTAGAAAATGTTCAGTTTTAGTTTTGATCAGCCTTGTAAAGGAACACATTCCTGTTTGCAATTCATAATAAATGAAATAGCATTAGACCTGACAATGGAATGCAATGACACATCTTCCAGGGGGTTTTGCAACAGACCTTTTGAAGAAAGGTAGTTATTACTTTCAGCATGCATAAATGCTTCAGGTTTCTGTATCGATGTCATATACTATTTCTACAGGGTATTACTCTTGAACTTTGTAATGGACTGGAGGCAGTTTCACCTTTAATGATTTATGAACTGATGCAATTGTTGCCTTAAATGTTCTGTTGTCTGCATCTATAAACACTTAAATCACTGCGTTGTCTTGGACTTTTTAGTGACTTGTGAATGCTGCTGTAAAATAGCCCTTATAGCACAATATATCACAGGAAGGTTACACTGTAACTGCTTCTGTGATTTGTTCTCCACTTCTGAAGAGCTCCAAACTGTCTGCACATCACAGGCAGAGAAATCCCAGAACAGAGACAAACTCATTCTGGTCTCAGGTGCATTGCAGCCAGGAGTTGCCTTTACACAGCTTGTTATGTTTCCTTAGGGGCATTGGGAATGGTTTTCCAAACTGCTGTCTGACTGATGCCTCTCACACAAACTATGGTTTGATTCAGGAAAGCTTAAGGCAAACCTCCCTTATTCAAGGCTTCTATGAAAGGAAACTCAGTGCAGGTAGCTAGACCAGCCTGTGGTCTGAGAACAGGGAAGTGAGAGTGCATTTAGGTACTCCAGAGAAGTGCAGTTACTTAGTACTGGAAAATGCATTAAATACCTTTTAAAAGTTATTTTGCAATGTGGAGACTTGCCTAAAGTTCCTATGAAAGAGTATTTTTTTTTTCCTTTTCAACCTTGTGTGAAGTTCTTTTTCTATGTAAATGCTACATTGCATAAGCATTAAAAAGACTGATGGCAGAAACCCAGAAAAACAGATCTTTGCATAGAGCAATTGTTTTTCTATTGCTGAGGTAGAAAATCAATAGTGCATCAAATCTGCTTTGTTCTTGAATCATTAAGGGCTTTGGTTCCAGATGGGTACATAAAAAAATTACTTACCTCAGCTTGCATGTATATATTACAAAGAAAAGACCAGATTAAGAAGCCTATACTATAAAGTATGTTCATTTTCTACATTATACAGATCAAATCTAATCTAACCCCAGAAACACTGTCTCATTTTCCATCAGAAATCTGCCCATTTAACAGTGGCATATAATCTGGTATTTATGACTGAAGCACTGTTTTTCTATCATCATTACACACTTTAAAATTTACATGATTATAGTAGAGACACTGAGAAGGCTATCCTTAATTTTCTCCAATGCTCCTATACATACTGTCTTTCATAAATATGTCAGATGGAGGGACGGAGAATGTAACAGAGAGGCTAGGGTGTTGTAAAACTGAAACTTGATTTTAAATTCATGAGTCTGTGTCCAATTGCTAAAATGTCTGTTTTTATCACCTTGGTTAATTCATGGCTGATTTGAAACATCTAACTGGATTTGAATTGTCCAAAGTAATGTACCTGATCTTTAAGGAATAGGCCAGTTCACTGTGCTAAACTGGGAATTCTGCTGAAGGGACTTATATTTCCAGTCACCATTGTAAGTCTGACCCTAATGTAAAAGTTTCAGTTTTGAAAAAAAAAGGCCTAAATATTTCACTTCTTGTGCATATTTTATGCTTTATTTCTATTGAAACTTAACTGCCATTCTCACCAGTGCTTCTGGTAGTGCTTTTCAACACCCTCAAGCAAACTTGCTGAAGGAATTTGCCTCCTGGCTGAGAAGACAGCAGGGGTTTTTTTTATCACATTAGCTGTAGCAAGGGCAACAAGATGGGATCTACTTCTTGTCTTTTCCAACTGAGACATAAATTTCATTTTCTTACAGACATTCTGTCGGTACTGTTACTCTGCAGTAACAAAATCAGATGTACGCTCTCAGGTCACACAGCTCTATTTATGCACTACTTGCAATAATAGAGAACACAGTTAGGATTGACTTACCCCTAACATAATCTGCCCAGCAAATGATCTTCCTGCTGGGTACTCTATCTTTCACATTTCCTGTGATTTAGTGTACAGCAAAGAAAATTATGGTTAGGTTTGCATTCAGACTTCACGCTACAACTTCCAAAGGGTAAAAGAGCTATTGTTCAACTGAGAAGCAAGAAATTAGTAAGCTGACATTTTATTTTGTGTGTTTGGGTCATCACTTGCATCTCAGAAACCCTTGTATCCCCTTTGAAAAATCTGGTTTTATAAGAAATCCATATTCTTAAGCATGATACTTTACTGCATCTTAAAGCCTAGCATTTGCAGACACTACAGCTAGTAATGAATAATTGGGAAAGCCAGTCTGTGTGAGAAAATACAAACACACTTGCAGAAAGGTGAACAAACACATGGGGAGGAGAGGATGGGTCACCACAGGGTATTATGTGAAGGAAGGGAAAGCCTTGGGGAGGGGGCTGTAAAATCCTTCCACTGAGAATTTTTATGCTTATGTTTATGAAATGTGAATGTTTATTTTTATGAAAAACCCTCCCCTCAAATATGCACATCTTGCCATACTTTCTGACTCCCACTTAATTCTTTTTGAAACTCTAAATTCTCACTAAGATACCCTAGACTCTTCAGACACGCTTCAGATACTGTTTTCCTTCTTCCCATCTCTTAGACCTGTTGGCAAATCCAGCCTGCTCTAATGATGCTATTAAAATGAAAACAATTGTATGAAAGAATAAAAATTATGAAGGCATGTATTTGGTTAATGCTCCAGAGAATAGTGCTAGAGGGTGTGCAGTTAGGTCCACTTTTAGTATTTGGATAAATGTCTATCTTTACAAAGATCACAAATTTTCATTAACATCTCATCTTTTACTTTTTTTCTAGGAATAAATTAGTGAAATACAAGGGAAGTTACCAGTCTAAGGACAGTCAGAACAAGAGATCTTGATTAATAAGCAAATCTTGCAGTAATTTAAAACACAGTTAAAAGGGTATCAGAGAAGTATAGAAACAGAACAGAATTCTGGACTTCCAAATAAAAATTTATTTGTATATATTAGTGGATATAGGTCAGTTGGTGCATAGACATAGAAGAGGGTTACACAGGTGCATGTAACAAAGACTTTAGATTGAGCCTTCAAGTAACTCAGAATAGAGTCTCATGAATCACTACTGTGTCTGACACATAGGAATTGACATGTCTGTGAAAATACTGTCAGCAATTGTAGCAGAAACATGGGCACAACTAATAAAATTATAAGATAAATACTTCACACTTAGAAAATGAAACAATACAAAGGTTTTTTTGCCTGATACTGAGAATCAGAAAAATGTTTTTGCTTGAGTTGGGAACTGATTAACTCTGTGGATAGTGAAAAAATCCAGTGATTAAAGATAATTTAAAAATTTTTAAATACATTTTTAACTGAAAGACAGAGACATAACTCAGGTGTCATGCATCAAGGTTAAAAGCAGCAGTTGATTTCTCCATAAAAGGGAATGAAAACTGCATATCTATGATTCAGCACAGTGAACTGGAGTAGAGCAGAATGAAGTTGGACCACAGGACAAAGACAGAACAAATGATAATGTAGAGGAAAAATTTTAGGAAACAGGAATACTTATTTCCCTATGCTGAAAGTACAGCAGGAAGATCAAAAGAGACTCAATACTTGCACAGATAGAGGATGCAGAAATTTCCAGTGAAAGGGAAGATAATTGTAGCATGCTTGCAATCTCTCTCATGACCCTCAGGTGGGTAAAGGACTCTCATTACTCTCAAGAAAACTAAGATGCCATTCATTCAACTGTTGTTATTCCAGCTGGGTGCACGTAGTCTGTCAGTAAGAAAGACAAGAAACAAGAGATGTTATCCCTTTGTGTAGCAATTAACACACAGCAGTGTCACACAGTGCTGACAATACTTAATTATCATACAGGGCCAGAATATTCTCAGTGCAAGGGAAAAAGATGATCAATAATAATTCAAGTATGCAATGCGTTGCTTTGGAAAACAGTTCAGGTGTAAATGATACAATGGCATCAGCTCTTAGGAGAAGCAATGCTTGTAAGGAAAAAAGAATTTATTTCCACACTCTCTGTAATGCCTGATCACCTAATCATAATTAGGATCACAAGGTACATGCACTCCAGACATGCAGAATTTGCCAGATGTAAGCCATTGGAATGAAGATGGAACTGTGCATGCAAATGACTGCATTTGATTCTAAGAGTCCTGTGGAGGAGCTGTGACATGAAATAGAGATGAGGAAATACTTGACTGCTTACAGGTCTATCATGTAGGTAGCTTTAGCATCTCTTCTTACATGTGTATGGACAAGGAGTCACAAGTAGGAACAAAAACGAATAAAGACTAGTCGCATCTTGAATAATTTTTCCTTGAAATAACAAAGACAAATGTCATTGGACTTTATACTCTTCTACAAGAAATCAAATGAACTGCAAGTAAAAGTCAATTATTCCCTTTAATAGTTTGCAAACTTACAATGTGGTAAGTATTTTCACCACATCTGAAGAAGCATGCTGGACTAGGATGTGCAATGACTGTTCAAGAATTTATGTCATGTTCAACCATATATATGAATAATGAAAGGTGTTCAACAGAAGAAGACAATTTCATTGCAGTGCATAATATTAAAAGCTTTTGAAGATAACAGGTATTCTAAAGAAACAGCAAAAAAAAATTTGATACACATAAGTGTGTGTTTATGTAAGTATAATGATGAGGCAAAATGTTAAAGAAATAAAATTTCAGAAATTATGCTGGAGGAATGAATATTTTCACAGCAATAGAGAACACTATATAAGAACTCAGAAATAAATATCAGTGGGCCAGGAAGAAACATAGAGTCTACTTTGAGTTCTAGCTGCTGCTTAACTAGGAAAAGATCTCAATGCTGTTAGTGAAGGAGAAAGGGCAGACAAGGTACAGATATTTCTGGACTGGACCATCTTTCTAATGAGAATATAAAACTTTCACTACTCCTTGACTAATAAGCACACCCAAGTTGTATATTAATAACCTTTATTGCTCAGAAGAAAAATCTGATTCTTCATGGAAGACTGGCCATTTTGAAAATGGTCGACAGATTTTTAATCTATACTCCAGTTGGCTTTCATTTCAAAGAGTAATATAAATGACATTGAAAAGTAAAACTTGCTGCTTAATAAGACAAAACAAGCATACCACATCTTCATAATTACTTAGAATAGATCAATTTCAAATTCATTCAGGCTATTTGGAGAATTCACAGATTTTAATGTTTTTACAAATGGTGGTAAGATTTCCTCAAAAATGTTTTTCTTATTCAAAAATATTGAGCAGTTTTGCTTATTTTGCAGCACAGAAACCAATTTCAGAAGAATGTTTTCAAAGTAATTATGAGTTGTGATCAGGAAAATAATTGCCATAGAAAGGAGTTAGGTTAGAATTAAGCCTTGAAAATAAGGAATTTTATCTGCTGAGCAACTTCTTGGGGTGAGAGAAGCAACTGCAATATTTGAATGGAGGAAATGCTCCAATATTGGTGATACTGTTGTGCACTCTGGGCTCTGAATTGTAACCTCAAATTTCAAAGTGATGGATGCCATCTCCTTTGCTCCATATCACTGCATGTTATGCTGCTTATACACCCATAAAGAGGTAGTGTTAGATTTCAAAAAGTATTACTCTGCTCAGAGTTGGAATGAAGGTAATAAAATACCCTCCTGGGAGGAAGAAGCAAATGGAAAGATGCAGATATACTGAATACTTTTAGGACTAAAGTTCAGGACCCAGCAAAAAGGAGCAGAATGACATGGAAAATATCTATGACATGGAAAATATCTACAGACTCCAAAAGTATTATACTTATTCATTATTGTGCATTCCAAGGAATTACCTATTTTGTATGCACAAATCATAATTTACTTGCATTGATGGTATGACTTGTGTTTGGTGCTTTCCCAACCTCAACTACCTCACTTACTTAAAGGAGACTTAAATGAACAGCAATTGAATGTGAATGTACTTTGTTAACAACATTCATTTCCATCCCTTGCTTTCAAGAAGATTATTTTACAATTTGACATCATGAGCAAGGTACTCTCAGAGTCTGTGACAATGCTGTTTTGCGAAGCATCCACTTTTGAATTGGATCCACTTATTCTCTTGTAGTTTGATTAGAACTATTGGATTTAGGTTCTTTCCTAAAGTTAATAGTCTCACTCTAGTAATATTATAGATTTGAAAGGGAGGACCTTTTAATTTTACATAGATCTGTATCATCTTCTCTAGTCTATGCAACACCTCTTCTAAATGATTTCCCATTAAAATCATAACTGCCCAGACAGCTACATTTTATCAACTGTCCAGTATTTTTTCCAGCAACATTCCTTCATCTTTGCTTTATTTCCATTGGTGTACACTTACATGTTTAGTTTCATTTTGGTCTTCAGGTCACAGTATTTTGATTAAGTGATTTCTTCTCTAAGCCCTTTCAGTTTATTTCAGAACTGAAATGAAAAACAAAAACTAAATAAAACATCCCAAACAACTCAAACCAAGTACTTTTTTATGTGTTTAAAAAGACAATCCCAAAATTTTTTCACTTCTGTTAATTTCTGTCTTTTTTATTTGATATTTATTTTATTAGCATCAAACCAGTTTTTAAAACTTTTTCAATTTTCCTTTTCCCTTTCAATTCTTGTCAATTAATTAACAAAATAATTTTCATTTCTATGTAAATAAATATGCAAGGTTTACATTGTTAGTCTCCAATTTTGTAGAATGATAGAATTGCTTGGGTTGGAAGAGACATTAATGAACACTCATGGACAGGGACATATCCCGATAGACCAGTTTCTCAATATCCCATTGAATCTGGCATTGAACACTGGCAGCGATGGAGAACACACAACTTTTGTGGGCAAGGTTTTCCAGTGCTTTACCACCCTCACAGAAAAGAATTTCTTCCTAACATCCAATCTAAATTTCTTCACTTTCAATTTCTACCCATTACTCCTTGTCCTAACACTACAATTCCTGATAAAGAGTCCCTCTCTGGCGTACCTGCAAACCCCTCCAGATACCAGAAGGTTGCTGTGAGCTCTCCATGTAACCTTTGCTGAGTTACCTCCAACCCCAAAAAGAAATGGAGAAAGGAGTGTGTGGGTTGCAGGTGTTACACTGTTTGATTATGTGTATTTCTGGAGTACCAGCAACAAAGCCTATTGAAAATAGCACACTTAATGATTGTTGTCACTGCGAGATAATTTTTGTAAGACCCAAGTCTACAAATTAGCCATTCAAACTTGCCATTCTTATTTAACTTCTCTCTTAACTTCATTTTTACTGAGTTCAATAGCTTCCCTTTTGTATTTCAGATGATGTTTAACCTAGATGGGTTACCTGCTGTACATAAACAGCACTTTCCTTTTTTTTTCCCATGCAATTGATTTTATGATTAAGAGAAGTCTGATAACTGAGCACATGGCTATGTGCTTTCACTACAGTTCTCTGTAGTGAACCAAAATGATAGTCTAGTTCATATACTGTTAATATTTCTAATGAGGTATTCATTAATATTCTAAAGTCATTATCCAACACTTTAACCATTTTGACATTAATTAAATTTATAACCACACAAAGCCTGTGGCATCCTGTACCTTTCATAGTCAATTTTCATCTCAGATTGCATAGCAAATGGAAAACAAGGAGATGCTACACAGTCTGTAATATCACTGATATAAAAGGTAGCATACTGACTTCTAAAGCACTGAATTAATGTTTTAATTATGATAAAACATTAATAACTTTCTCTTCTTGGATTTGATAGCATTAATACACAAATTTCATTTCTGTCCTTGACAAATTATAATGGATTTTCTCCAAAGGCCAATTAACATTTAACAACAATTAAGTGAAAAAGGTATGTAATGATCCTGATGGAATGAAACTACTTGTTACAGGCACTTCATTGGACAAATTGATATATGCTTGTCTGAAAATGTTAAAGAAAATTTCCCGCTCCTCTCTTTCTCACCCAAACTTATATGTATTCCAAACAAAGGCTTATTTTTCTAGTGATTGGCATAATTTCACAAATTTATATCATACACAAAGACTGCATACACAGTAGAGGAGCAGTCATTTTTTTTTCAAAGTCCAGCTGTTTTCCACTGAGTACACAGATTATTAGACAGGCTAATACATCCCAGTCTGTTCTTTTTTTTCCTTTTTTTTCTTCCTCTAGGTAATGAATCATGTAGCATTTTTATTTATCAATTGGCAATGACAAAACACAAGTGCAAAGAACACGCACCCTAAACTGGAAGAATTCGGGTGTAGCATTGTTGTGGGTATTATATGTGGAGGCTTATTTCTTGCTAATATACCTGTAAGAGCATAAATGGTTAATAAAATTGAAGGTCATTTTTAAGACAAGTGAGATGCTGCATCTGCTAATTACTCTGGGCTGGTCATATGTGTGTCTCTTTGGCAGGAGTAAAAGTCAGGTCACTGTGAAGAGCTCTGAAATTCCACTCCTCTCTTATTTGCATTGGACATCTGCTAGACATTTATAGGATTTAATCAATAAACTTTCAATTCCTTCTTGTTCACATCACAGGTCATAATGACATTTACAGAAGCTAAATGTCACTTGATTTCTCTTCATATTTTGGAGAGATAAATGTGGAATTATGAGGGAATGTTTTTTCCAAAGATGAGAAAATAGAAAATGTCTAAAGTATAAATAACAAATAAACTTTCCTAGTGGCCTTTAAGTGATAGCTTTCATGCATTATTCTAAATCTATTTTAATTATGTTTTTAAAAATCCCATAGTCTTGCATACAAGATGAAATGACAATGAAAATCACAACTATTTTATATGTGCATATTGAGAACTGTTAAATTAGATAATTGGCCACTGAGCACCAAAATCTGACTTTAATCTTGTGTAACAATTGTTTTCATTGCCTTCAATGTTCTTTTCATTTTTTGCTGGCCTTTATTCTTAATTCAGTAAGGATATGTATGAGTAGCTCCCAAGAATGTTATTAGGAATTACAAGAATGATTCTCATGCAACAGGATGAATACATATCCTTTAAAGTCATTATCCTCCAAAATAAACAAGCTGAAATAGTCTGTTAATAGCAAGTATAATAATGACAGGTTGGCTCTGAATGGTAGGAGTAAAATTTTATGAATACTAAGAAGTATATTTTGAAGTACCACTCTGTGTTATTCAGAGCCAGATGTTTAAGTAGCTATCTTAAACTGTATATTCAGCAGAAAAGAGTTCATTTCTGCTAAACTAAATATTTAAATAAAGTATAATTCAGGTGAAATTATGTTTGGCATGATGAAAATATAGTACAATAATTTCTTGATAAGTTTGCCTTTTTTGGACCTTAGAGGATCCTTCTGTAACATATAGTAAAGAGCCAGATGCACTGTGATATGGATAAGTGGCATCATTCAACCATCAGGTCCTCATATGTTCAAATGTCATGTTTAGATTTTATTACTATAGAAAAAAAATTCTTATAGAAAACCCGAAATATCTGCACTATTTGGATAATAACTCTCATAATGTAAAGATTACAGTGTAAAAATTTTCATTTAGGAACTAATATGCATGTGTTGATAAGAGGCATATTTCATTAAGTGCAGTCATTAAAAATGCTTCAACATGCCCAGCACAATAATTCTTTTTTGTTTGCTTGTTTTGTTTAAGACAAAAGAATCAGAAGTATGAAAAGAAACTGAATTCCAGTATTTATTTGCTAATCGAAAAGTTCTGATTTTCCATTACAGATAAAGAGAGATGACATTTGCAGGATGCAAAATGTTCAGATAGCAACCAATTAAGTGCAAAGAATGTGTACTTTAATTAAGGATACTCTTTTTAGTGAGGAAAAAATGAAAGTTCAAATCTCTTGGGATAACAGCACAGACAGGCATTCAGCAATGGTAAAGATCCTGTTGTGGTCATTGCAGTAGTATAAAATGAGTATAAACTGACATAAAAAGACTGAGGCACAAAATGTGCATTAAGCTACTGAGTCCACCAGGCTGAATTAATTTTCACTTTTTGTCTCTCCAGCATTAATGGCGCCTTGGCAATCATTTCAAATTCCCCAGAGATATCAGATACTGATCAAAACATCTGTGATATCCTTTGCTTTTCCATTTTTCTATGCAGGTATGTATGTATGTATATTCTTTCTATTTGGAGCAAAGGTGTGTGAAAGTACAGGGTCAAATGTTCTGTCTTTGGTAATTTATGTTTTCCTGCAAGCTGGGCTGTAAAATGAGCATTAAAACTGTTTGATTAACTGCTACGTTAAAACTATTCAGCCTGGAAAGGAAAAAGCAGAAACAAAATCTTAATCTTTTGACTTCAGAAGGAAATGAGAGTCTTTCTCAGAAGGACTGGGCAAGATGTGTGCTGTTAAAGGAACAAGGAAATAATTCTCTGTCATCCAAACCTTATTTCTGTACTCAGGAGGATGTTTCATGTGAACAAATGAGTGGGGACAGAGACTGCTAGTCATTTATTTATCTGTAGGATTTGATGTAAGGAGTAAATAATCTGATGAATGATGTACTGTATTTATCTTTCAACTTACTCAGCACAATGTCACCGTTTCTTACCTGCAACTGCTTGACTACTTGTTGAATAAAGGGTTTTGCTGTCTATACAGCAGCAATTGAAGTACTTGCCTCCTGTGTGGCTGCTTCTTAAACAATAAATGAACTGCAATTGCATCTGTGAAGAAAGAAACTCATATCAGGAAATGTTCAGAGAAACATAACACTATTGAGAATTGGAAAGGATGCGAATGAGTTTTTACAATAGGATTAGATTTATGGTGACATGTCACTAATTTTAAAGCTATGGGCTTATTTGTTTTTTTATTTTAATAACTATTTTTCAGTCATAGTTTGTCTACCTCAATGTTAGCAACACTGCAAATTGAGCTTCGAGCATTTTAATATATTGTCACATAGCTGGAGTGAGCAGCATTTAGAGCAGAAAACTGTTAACAGTGGGATGAATATGGTGTTGAGAAAGAGTGCTAACTTTCCCATCACTGATGCAATGTCAGTGACTAATACTTTGAGACAAATTCAATTATCAGTTCTAAACCAAACTCCCCTAAAAGGACATATGGAAAATTAGAGTTGAAACCTGGAAAAAACCTTAAGACCTTTTTTATAACTAGAATGGTAAGTGGCTAGTCTTCAACAGAGTTAATCATATAATTTTTTTGTAATTTATTACTGTAAGAGCAGCAGCTGAGGTTAAATATATTTATAGTGTGTGGTACTAGAAGAATAGGACTTTTTCACCTCTTCTGAACAAGCCAGTTAATACTAATGTTGTGTCAAATTTGAAATTTGTGTTGCCATTGTAAATGAATTTATAGAATTTTAATTTTAGTAAAGCGGAGAATAATTTCAATGATCATCAATTTTATTTACTTAATTCTTGCCTGCATAAAACAAACAAACAAACACAACTTTATGAGGACAGAAGAAAGAAGACATATTTTTAACCTCTAGTGCTTTAAAACGTAAGTTTGGGGGTTTTAAAGAAATTTTAGACCTTACTCAATTTTAGCAAGTCTTAATATGATGCTATTACAGGTAAAACCAAGAACATCAATGTATCTATATTAGCTGTAACTAGGTGTGGAAAATGGCCAAGCAGAAAAGAACCTGGGAGTGCTGGTTGGCAGCTGGCAGTGTCACAGACATATTTTTTGAAAAATCCTTTCGTTAGGATCTTTTCTCCTGAGAAGCTGAGAAGCTTCAGCTTCTCCGTGTTTTGCTGCTTTGGAATGTGATTTGGAGAATTGTTTACCCAGCATGTGAAATTGTTTTTACTTGATGCCCAATGACAGCCACCTGTGTCGAGGCTGTGAGCAGTCACAAGATTTTATTATTCCTTTCCTTCCCTTGCTAGCCTTCCAATGAAATTCTTTCTTCTATTCTTTTAGTATAGTTTTAATATAATATATACCATAAAATAATAAATCAGCCTTCTGAAACATGGAGCCAAGATTCTCACCTCTTGCCATGTCAGGGTTGCCCGCAAATTCAACATTTGGTGAGCCCCGAGTGAGGAACATTGCCACAGCTGAGCATGAAGCAGCCTGTGCCCAGGATGCCCAGAAGGCCAATGGCATCCTTGGATCAGCAATAGTGGGGCCAGCAGAACTGGGGAAGTGATGGTTCCCTGATGCCAGCACTGGTGAGGCCACACTTCAAATCCTGTGTTCAGTTTGGGCCACCCAATTTGGGAATGACATTGCTGGAGCAAGCCTAGAGAATGCAATGAAACTGGTGGAGGGTCTAGAGGGTAAGTGCAATGAGGAGCAGCTGAGGGAGCTGGGCTTTTGGGAAAACTTAGAAAAGGTAGTTGGATGCTTCAAAAATTTTGATGGAAAATGAGATTTCTTCTGGAACTTCTTGGATGTAGATTTTTTGCTAAGAACACTGCTGAAAAACATTATTAGCTCCACTGAGCCACTTGGTATGATTGTGAGCAATACTATCACAATGATAGTCAAACAAGAAAAAAATGGTAATTACCTTAATACCTTGGATATAGAGACATAACCCTAGAAAGGTTTTAAATCTGAGGAATGGGTATCCAACTAGTCATTCCATGAAATAATTATTTCATTTTCAACTCGACCATTACTCTACTGATTGCTGCTCATTTAGCAACCTCCATTCTAGGTCAATCATTGTAAGCATAGGGTTTAGCACTAGGAGCTAGACACATTGTTGTCTGTGTCATTCCTTTAGTGAACATTGTGCCAGAAACTAGGTATTTCTGAGCCTGCACAGTTTATTATGAAGTTGTGATAAATTCTCATTCATATTTCCCAGCAGGGATCACTTGGAAGATCAGGGAAGGCAGTGGCATTAGCATCAGCAGGGATTGCATCTGAGTCACGCTTACAGAGGTGTTTGGAATAGTGGCTGTTGTGTTTCCTGGTTTGATAGTAGTTTGCCAGCACTGTCCTGAGGGAATGCTTACAATCCAGTATTGTTTTTCAATCACAGCCTTCTAACGACAACTTGGAAAAGAATAACTAAATTTAGACTCCTCTATTATATTCAGCTCTGCAATATTTAATTTATCCTTATCACAGTCTGGTGCATGGAGCAAACACTTCCATTATATTGATAGGAAAGCACAACACTGCCAATTTCCTGTGAGCTGCTGGCTGGAAAAGAGCAATTGTGTCTTGTTTACAGTGGTCACCCTTTTTGGAGCTTGGAGGTCTCTTTGAAGTCAAGGAGACCTACAAGCCTTTAACCTGGAGAAAATTATTGCCTCTGGGATATTCAATATAAAGGCTATCTTCCTCTAAGACGGAGCCAAGCTCTGAAATTTGAATCCAGATTTCAGCCATTTGCTCCCAGTTATGAGGGGAACAGAACAGAAACAGAAACAAAGAATGCAAAAATGTATGGATCAATTTTGTTGGTCTCATTTAGATACAAGAAAAAAATCCAGAGAAATCAAAACCAATATATTTTGAAGAACTATTCAAAAAACTAGTATTTTTCAAAGAAAATATATTTTTGTTGAAAACTTTTTAAAAGCTCCAATTATTTAATTTCCAATGTTTTACTATGTGATTTTATGTGGCACTTCTTTATAAATTCTATGCAGCAGAAATACTTTTATCTTTTTCACTGGTGAATGTATATTCGAAGGCATTTATATGAATTTATATTTATATAGGAAAAAAAAAGGTTTAGAAAACAACTGCTTTCTAAGTATAAAAAGAAATTAAACATATTTTTTAAAAGGCTTAAAATATGCATTTGAACAGATAATCGCGCATGTATACTAGGAGTCAAAATTGACTTCAGTCCTGGATAAATGTGGATTCTTTTGTCATGTACCATAAGACTGATACTGGGATGCAACATCGATGTGCTCCTTAGGCTAAGGTAATGGTAATATCCTGCTGCATGCCCAAGGTTAGACTGACAGAAATAGGAAAATCAGCAGGAAAGAGTAGTGCCAAGGCTTTTTGGGAGCATTTGGATGCTGAACTGCAGACCAGTATATCCCAGGCTAGCAAAATTTGACTTTTCCAGACTAAGCTTGGGATACAAGAGCAAGTGAACTGGAATGTAAATTTCTAGGTAGCAAATGGGAAGAAAGACACTGAATATAAATGATGAGAGAGAATGTAGCAGATATTGCAATAAGCAATCTGCTCACTTCAGTATAAAGATGAAAATAAGTGGGCTAAAGGGAATGCAAGAAAGCTTTTTTGGGAAAAGTAAAGAAGAGAGCTTATTGGCTTGTGCTTTCATGCTGTGGGATATTTATTGTGAAAACAATACATTAGTAGTCTATTCAGAACCTGTCTACTTGTAACTTTAATCACTCTGTTGTTCATAAGATACTTAAAGAGAGAAAAAAATTAACATTTGTGAAAAGAGTGCAATGCATGTTCATTTATTTAATGTAAAACTGTGCAGTTCCAGATTTAAGGGAAATGGAGGCAGTCAGATTTACAGTATACAGGCTTAAGATATATTTGAAGGAATCTGACACCTGTTAAAGTCAAAAAATATACAGCTAGTCATCTGCAGCTCATGTCTTGTTCAACTTTTGAGCAAAGAGTCAGAACAATTTTTTTCTTGTGAGCAAAGGTAGTGTTTTAGTTTTGAACACTGATGTAGGGACCACTGCTATTACTGTCATTAGTGTTGTGATGGCATGTACTTCATGCTGTCCATAGACAGTAGAACTGGAACCTAAATTGCACTTTTCTGTGTTTTCATAGTTCAGACAGGACCATCTGAAGACTATGAGGAAAAGATTTGATGAAGTAAAAGGCAGCAACACTGACCTGTTTTATTAGATGCTGTCTTCTTATACTAAAAATCCAGAAGGCATTCCAAATGAAGCACTATGACCTTGTAGGAAACTAAATTTCCTGCCTATTCATCCAAAGTCCTATTGGAATTCAGGCTGAAAACCAATTTGCAGATACCTACTAAATAGGTATGCAGTGTTGATTGGCTCTCTAAGATTTGTTTTCACACCACAGCACAGTTCTTCTGGTTAATTCTTTGCAAATATTTTTTCATCAGTGCTTTATAAATGAAAATAAATAGAAATGTATTTATATAAAAGCATGTATTAAATCTTTCTGGACCAACATTCTATTTTATCACATCACAACAGTGAAAATATCTACAAAAAGAAACATGCTGTAAAAAAGGAGTAATTCAAAAGGGAAAAAAAGCCCCCAACCCTGATTTCTTCAAGGCATTGTGTAAACCATACAAAACACTGGATAGGAAAGGTAAGCTTCATCTTTGTCCTAGAAGTGAAAGCTCAGCAGGTCTGTCAGGACAGTATATGAGGAAGAAGTAGATCAAGGGAATTTGTCTATTTGCATTTACATCAGCTCTTTGGATTCTGTTGTTTTTGTTAAAGTTAGTTGCAGCATCTGACTGAACAAAATAATGAATCCTTTCTAGTTCTGGTGAAAAAAATTGAGGCCCTTGGGACCTTATGTCAGCGCAAAAAGTGTTGTAAGTGGCTTTAGATCTCCTTCTTGATTTCTGTTTCAGTGTTTCCCTTCTTTCAGTTCCAACTTAAATTTAAAATTTCCCTTCTTGGAGTAACAAGTACTTTTGAGTGCTAGCAAGTAGGATGAGAGTGGAGAGCATGGGAAGAGAGAGGAAGGAAGGAGAAGAATAGAACAGCTGCCAAAATTGTATACCTGACAGCAATTCATGAGGATAAGGGGCTTTACCTGCGATTGTTTCAAATGAAAAACATTAAGGAAGTTCCAAACCAGTGGAAAAAACCTGCTAAATTATATCATGAGCATGGTACCTGGACTCCTTCTCAATGAACTCAAAAGATACCATTGGCTGTGGGCAGTATTGGTGTCCACTGTGAACCAAGCCAGTCTGTTCCTCTATAGAAATCAGCATACATGGGAATGTTATTTTTGTTCTTCCTATTCAGAAATTTTTCTTCAGGGCATAAGGAAGAAAATTCTGTACCTCAGTGATGTGAAGTAAGCCTCAAGGCCAGAGTGTCACCTTCAGCCTTTTAAAACTTTCTTTGAGAACTCAAAAAAAAAAAAAAAAGTTTGATTTGCAGCCAAGGGTTCTGACACTGCACAGTAGCACTGAGATGAACTGCAGGATGTTCAGTCAGTGTTCAGCAAGGGTTGGGAGTTCAAAAAGATACTGGTGCTAGGGGATGCAAAGGCAGATGACTGAATATTTTTGTGTATATTCATTTTTATTTGTTTACATATATACACATACATACTTACATGTATATGCATATATAGCGCTTTAAAATAAACAACCCAGCATATTTATTGAGATTAATTACTGCAAGGAAAAAAAAAAAAAAAGAATGTGATTCTAAAATATGAAAGATTAGGAAAAATGCGTGCAGATTTTTCTCCATGAATTGGACTTACCCAAATGGTAAATGCAAGGAACTCCCTCATGGTAATTGCAAGGAGATAAACAGCAGTTCTATAGTGCACAGGTTATGACACACCAAATTTTGAGATAGTTTCTCAAGAGCTTCAAGGTATAGAATTGTACTTTTATAATCTCTGGTGGACAATAGCTTTGTATTTCATAGAATATGCTGAGATGCAAGGGACCAGTCAGGATCGTCGAGTCCAACTCTTGGCACTGCACATGTCACCCAAGAATCACACTGTGTGCCTGAGAGCATTGTCCAAATCCTCCTTGAACTCTGTCAGCCTGGTGCTGCGGCCACTTCCCGGGGAGCCTGTTCCAGTGCCCAACCACTCCCTGGGTGGAAAATTGTTTCGTCATATCCAACCTAATTCTCCTCCAAGTCACCTCCATGCCATTTCCTCGGGTCCTGTCACCAGTCATGAGAGTGAAGAGATGAGTGCCTGCCCCTCCTGTTCCCCTCCTGAGGAAGCTGTAGCTGCAATGAGACCTGCCCTCCGTCTCCTCTTCTCCAGACTGAACAGTGCAAGTGACCTCAGCAGCTCCTCGTGTGGCTTCCCCTCAGAGCCTTCACCACCCTCAAGGGCCTCCTCTGGATCTCTCTAATAGCTTATTGTCCTTCCAAAACTGTGGTACCCAAAACTGCACGCAGGACTCAACAGAACATTGACTCTACACCCCTTTAAAATTGGAGAAACTTGTTTTGGTGAAACTCCCTAAAAAGGAGGAGCTCTTTCCTTTTTTCCTTTCTTGGAAGGAAATGAATAAAGTCAGTCTTTCAGATAGCAGATTTTAAAACAGGAAGATCTAATGAAAGGAGTTGGAAGTTTGCAGCACAAAGAGAAATTGCTGAAGACAGCACACAGCAGCTAGGAAAACTCATAAGTGATAGCAGGGGCATTCTAAAGGATTTGTTGAAGTTTGTACTAGTAAAGTTCATCAAAACTTTCTACTCTTTCTTGCCTTAGTTTGAATTTTCATGTCTTATTTTAAATTCTAATAGAGATTGCATTCATTGCTTAATTATGTCATTTTGTCATGGGGATTTCAGTATGAGGAAGAAGGTAAAACATATTCATCCCAAAATTCCAGCAGATCTTATTTTAGTCAACCCATACCTTAACTATTTACATGAAACTGTGAGTGCCAAAAAAAAAAGTATTAAATTTTCTAATCTCCCCTACACTACCTTTCTCACCATATTCTTGTACTAGGAACCATCAGTACTATTTTTTTTGCCCCTCTCCCTGTTCTTGCTCTCATTAGTATAATGACATATTATATACATGTCGTAAAGAAGGCCTCAGAAATATCCAGGAACAGCAATTATTTTGGGTACTTGAAATTAAGGAAGAAAAAAATACTTGCAGTTAAACCATGATGTGGCCCTTTGTGTTTATACCAAAAATAACCTTTCTACAGTGAAATGATTAATTCTGGGTTGCATGGAAGGTTCTGGTATTCCTCTATGGCAAGTGGCTTATAGAACAGCTAGCAAGGATACTGAAACACTTGATTCCTGAGTCTATATATTACTTACACTGAACATTGCTCAAGAAATCTGCAATATAATTTGCATAGGAATATCTTTTTTTTTAATACTAAAATTTAAAAATCTTAAAAATCAAATGTGGGTCATTAGCAATAGCAAATAGCAATATACAATGCTGTTTTTCTCCGGTCATGAGCATTTTAGCTCTCACTTTAAAATTTCACATCTACAGATGGAAGAAAAAAAACCTTGTTGTTTTCTGGCTAGAATAAGATTACAGATGATCAGAATGAAAAGGATTAAAAGGAATAAAGGTCTTTCAGGAGAGTCTGTTCCCTGACCACTGGGAAAAAATGTCAATATTAATGAAAAGAAATTATATTCCTTTACAAATTTAATGGCACTGGACTTGGAGAAGTTAACACTTTAAAGTGGACATTGAGGGTTTAACGATTACATAATTTTTTTAAAGTAGTAGTGTAACAGTCTTGCTCTAGGGATCAGGGTGGAGCTGAAAACAAGAAAGAAAAAACATTCGAGCTTGCAGTTTTCTAATTCTTTATGCTATTTATTTGTTTTATGTCTAAGTCTCGCTTCCTGCCACATGAAAAAAAGAAATATGGTAGTTATCAGTAGCTTGAGAGCTATGAGAGTACATACCATTTATTGCAGGGCAGTCAAGTGACAAGAATGTGGTAGCCTGCCAGAGGGTGAAAGGAAAGGAAGGAGAGGCTAAGAAGATAGTGAATTAAAGAACATACGAGGGGAGGAAAAATGGTAGAAAGGTTAATGTAGGTTCAGCACAGTGTCAGAAATCAAGTCAAAAGGCTAAAGTGTGAGTTCACTACCAAAAAATGAAATCCAGTAGCAAGCTAGGCAATGAAATGAAACTTAGGTATTAGAAACTAAAGGATATTGTGCTACTCATAACATTTGGGAAGGGATCCACCATTGGAGCTGGATAACCACCTAACCAAGGTATTTTATCTGATTAGTCAGTTGTAGTGCAGTCAAACATTAAAAGAAAAATAAGAAGAAATCTATGAGGTATCAACGATCCATAGAATAGGTCCTACCCAAGTGGCAAACCAGGTAGTCACCTAGGAGAGCAAAATATTAAGTGCAGCAAATAGTCTAGTGGCCATTTATTGTGCCAGTGGAGATTCTCTTGGGTGAATGTCTTTCAGACTGCCCAGCAAAAGTGGCAGCAAGAGCGTGAAGTAGGTGCCTCTGGTTTCAACCAGATATCATTACTAAAATCCGAGATTACTTTTTCTAAAATGAGAGGAAAGATGCTTAAATGGCTCATAAAAAGTAGAGATGAGAATTATTCCCCCAAATCCATTTGGTGTGTCACAGCTGTAGCTGCCATCATGTGCGCATGTGTGCTGGAACGTGTGCGTGTATGGGCATGTCCCTGGTTTTGGTTTGTGTGCTTAGTTAGTTATTTTTTAACAAGAGCTACTCTGATGCCAGATCCTTGCTTATGGAAAGGGTTTTGCTTGTCCGAGTCCTCTGCTCTCTCATAAGTGCAGCCATCCTCAACACTTTTCAGACCTCTCAGTGACCTTGGAATCAGATCAATGCAGGCTGAATTAAAGCATTTAGGTTTTTGCATCCCACTATTAAGTGTAAAAACCCCTGCTGTTTCCATATGCTGCAGCTTTGGAATTTGGAAATTTTATATGCAATGATTATGTTCAGAAATGTTTTGGGTTCTAATTCTTTCCTATGTACTATATTTCTTATTTTCATAGCTGTATGAGAGAAATTGCCTTTTATGTTTGAAAATTAGTTTCTAATATTTTATTTCCACTTTTATTTTTGCTGCCTTATTTTATTTTATTCCAAGTTCAGTATTAGGACTTTTGCATTATTTCAGATCAGAGACAGAATTTCTGGCTTTCTGAAATAGACTTGAGCTATTTCTGCAGTAGTTTGTTGAAGATAATTGCAATAATTTTAATTTCAATCTCATAAATTATAGAAAAAATACTTAATATTCTGTTTATCTTATACTCTGTCTTTATCAGAAGCAAAATAACCAGGAATAAGCAGAGGCATCTCTTATGTGGACATTTGTTTGTCAAATGACAGCTACATTGATCATGCCCATCAAATTGTTTCTCCTCAGTAAGTCTTTGAAGATTTTTGTGAATAATTACAAGTTTAGGCCACATCTTCTTTCTGGACAAATTCTACAGTTTGCACAATTAAATTAGGTAAACATGAAAGACAATTGCTTAAAAGAAAAAAAAGAAAACAACATTATTTTGAGAAAGAAATTGGAAGAAACAACAGCTCTTATCTGTCATCAAAACTGTCAGTTTGATGCACAAAGAGAAAGCAAATGCTTCAGTGCTGCAATAATGACCTTCAACATTATTTCTTTGAACTGTGAGCACTGCCTTTCTGAAACACTGTCCTTTGGTTCCCTGCTGTAGAGGAAAAGAAAAGAAGATAAATAATGTCTGAATACTTAACTAATGCATGTTCAAAATTGATAAGGCAAATAAATACATGAATTTTTTCCCTCTTTTCCTGTGCTGTGCACATTTAGGTCTCTTTAGCAAAAGGGAAGCTCTTTCTTTCCTTACAGAAGATTGATATTATTTAAAAAATGTAGCTTGGAAGGATAGAGGTTTATGTAAAATTTAAACACAGCAATCAGTAAAGGGTAGAAAAAGAAGTATAGGAAGTGGATATTTGATGAAAGGAATTGATAAGATATATCTTTTATATACAAGGCAATAATGTATAAGAGTAATAACTGAGAATAAAGTAAGAATATTAAGTACAAACACTAGAAAATCATCATATTCTGTGAAAAGAACATTGAGGATTTTTTCCCTACCTATTCTTTTTATTTTATTTTCTAACTAGAATACTGTGTGCTGAAGCATATTTCATGCAGAAATGTTTTCTAAATTATGTGATTTTTGTATGCACCGATCTGCATACTGTGTTAATATTTGCTGTCATGGAAAGAAAAATTCAACTTCTCTTTTTTTTCCCCAGCTGTCAGATTGATTTTGACATCACTGTGTTTCATTATATAAGAAGAGATTTCTCAGAGTGAGTGAAAGCATCTGAAACCTATCTTCAGTGGTATAAATATGTCTAACTGTTTTTTCTTTTTTTTTAAAGATGAATTCATTTTAATACAATTTTCTCCCTCCTCTTTTGAGTTCTTCACCATTGGCAGACCTTTATACATGATCAGTTGGAATTAATTTCTAACTCATTTCACTTAGTCCTATTCAAGAAGGAGCTTTTAATCAGAAATTATATCAAAAATCCTCTCACAGGTGCTGCTAACAAGCCTTACAAGTTTGTTGCATCCTAGAGGCTGATCTAAATGGTACTGGGTTCTGATAAAAACTTTCTGATGACACACATGCTGGCCAGACTCCCTGTGAAACCAGTTGGAGTGATTCTGCTGATTTAGAGAGCTGGAGCATTGTTGGAGACTATAAACAGCAATTTGCTGATTTTGCAAAAGTTTTCTGCTTTGGTTGCTTTTATGGAAGCTAATGAGAATGTCTCTGCTAACATCCAAATAACTAGGCTAATGGTCCCTGGGTTGGGAAACATAACTCAACTGAATATGGATCATATCAAACCCAGCAAAAATCTTGTGGAAGAAGTATTGCCAACTGCAATATGTAATGGTTAACAAGCAAAAATGCAGGCCAAAACAAGATAATTTATCTGAAATCATAGAAATCCTTAAAGAGCTTTAGAAATCACACATAAAATATGTCCTGCCTGAAATTCATGGGCCTTGAAATGACATTAAGAAAAAAAGTTAAAATCAAAATGCAAATCAAAACATATCTAGTTGAAACACAAATAAAAACGTGAAAATCAAAATCAACAGTGAGAGCACCATACAAATTTGAACCCCAAACTCTCAGTTAATTCATTGCTTTGGGTAAAAGGGCAGAGGGCAGCATTGTGAGCAGGGTGCAGGATGGGAAAATATCTGTGGCATAATTGTAACAAAACCTGTCTCCCTGGAAAGTTATCAAAATTATTTCAAGCCCAATATCATCTCTATCAGAAAAAGTTCTAGCTAAACAGAGAGAATAATAGCACTGGTGTTCTTTAATTATCAAGAAATGTCATACCACACTTAAAGCAATTTTGAGTAGACTGTCAGTTGTGGATGTCAAAAGATGTATATATGGTTACCTTACAAGCCAGGTCAATATATTTACCTAAGACTGAAAGAAGAATATTATCACCATTCTGTGCATCTTAGTGTTGTCATTTGAATAAATTTCTAACTCTTTTCTAAGCAGTTGGGCTCAAATGCAATATTTAAATTCTTATGTAATAATGCATTAACAGTTTTGTTGTTGCTAATCCCATTCTGCCTTAATAAACTACGAACCCAGCTCACTGCTTTCCTTCTCTTTTATGCCCTGTCTCCTTTGGAAACAGTGAGTGGGTCTTCATCTTTAAGTGATACCAGATTAAGTTATGAAGTCGATGCATAGTCTTAAATGATGATAATAGAAATGTGAGTTTTATAGACAAACACTTTTTTTTTAAATAACAGTCATTTCATTCTGATTTGTATGTCTAAAGAGTCCAAAAAGACAAACTATCAAATGCATATAATCTTCGTAATTGCTACATATTTCAGAATTTTTCTTATTTACTCCAGACTAATCCTTTGACATGTGAAAACAAAGGAACATGAATCTTTAGGTAGTATCACGAAACTTCAAATATTTGCCATTGCGCAAGAAAGCTGAAAAAAACCCCAGTTTCTACAAATCACTATCCCTTTTTTTCTTTTTTCTTTTTTTCTTTTTTTTTCTTTTTTTCTTTTTTCTTTTTCTTTTTTCTTTTTTTTCCTTTTTTTTTGCTTTTTCCTTTTTTTTTTTTTTTTGGTGTTAATGTGTCTAAACACATGCAGCAAAAACAAAAAGCTCCATAGACCTAGCAACATTCAGGATTATTTCTCTGATGGAAGCATTATTATCCTCAACATTCATTTTTGCATCTCTCCTAGCAATCTGTCTCTTTGCATCTTAATTCTATTTAGCAAACACTATAGTTCACTATAATTGCAGCTTTATCAACAACAACAGGGCTTTTCCATTGAATCTCAAAGCAAATTTTCATTAAATGCTAGCCTGTTATTTCTTTCACAGATATTTGTAAAAACCTGTGATTTTGCTGTCTAATATAATGACAGCCTGTTTTTCTTTTCCTTCATGTGGGAAAGGATTTTATGAGGTTTATGGGTTTTTGCTTTATTTAGGTTGAATTTGTGCCCCCTGAGGTTTGTATTTCGTTTGGAATAATGATATAGTAGCACAAAAACCTCAGCATTAGCTGACAGACATAAAAACCATAGAACTACCACAGACTCAGCCTCAATTGGTAATTCTCTCACTGATCACTGTATTCTTTGAGTTTGAAAATCAACCCAAGTTTTATATTGAAGATCTCATAAGATTTTGTTCAAAGACTTCAATACAGAGAATAATAAAATACACGGAATGTTTCAGGATCCCATGAAGAAAAAGCTAAGACAAGCTCTTGGCAAAAAAACTTGACTGTGAGAAACTGGCTGACATTAGAAGTAATAATTCTTTTTAGGTGCTCGCTTTTATTCTAGGCTTGTTCAGCTTCAGAAGACAACAAATCTTTCTGAATTTCTTACCAGAAAAACTATTATGCTGTTGCCTTTTCCCCAGTCTGGAAATGAAACTTGAGATAATTTTAATAATGAGGGAATAGTACAAAAGCGGATCTTTATTTGATCTTCAGGAGCAGTTATGGAAAGGTGTCCACAAAAGCCCCCCTCACCATCCTCCAGGGGTGAGTATATTTTATAGGTTTTAGGAAATTAGAATAAATTATAAAAAGCACCAATTAGGAGAAAAAGTGGTGATGAAATTACCCCCCAGGTCAAGCCCTTTCTCTGAAGCCCCCCCTTCAGCACTAGTAGTACTTTGTCCATGAGAATGTATCTTAAAGAGTTGTTCTCATTCTCAGTCTTGGCTCCCCGGAAGGGCCAAGACAGCACTGGGGCCTTGTGCCCACTGGGGCTTGGAGCTCTGGAATTTGTTTTGTCTTTCTGCTTAAGGAAAAGCCATGGAAAACTACTGAGAAAACTTGTCAGTAATACAATAGACTACAGAGCTACAAATATATGTGTGAAGAATACAGACAGCGCATAAAAAAAAAAAGAGGCAAAACCTAAATGGCATCAGTGCATCTCTCAGCCCTGGCAGTGAATTATTTATCAGATTTCCCAGTTAGATTTAATTGTCTTTCATTCTTTACCAAAGTACTATGACTACAAATTCAGTCAAACATTTTCCTATTTGTAAGGGTAAACAGAGATACTACTTTTCTTCTTAGTAATAAGAATCTAATTTAGAAAAGCTTTTGAAGAAAATTTAATTGAGGTCCTGGTGAGGATATAGAGCAGTAAGACACAGAAAAGCTGAAAATGGATTTCAGGTACTTTAAAACCAGGAGTTTAAATCTCCATATCAGTAGTTACCAAACTTGGAAGACTTAAAAATATCTTTAGGGCCATAAGTTTTACCTTACAGTAAACTTCATATTTTATCTTTGCCTGTTGTGAAGACAGAGGTTCTACTGCAGGCGGAGCTATCTGTTGTGCCAGCCTGAACCATATTTAGGAATTCCGCTCTGAAAGTTTATTTTTGGAAGATATTCATAGAAGTTGGAAAGAAGGGCCTCCCTGTGTTCAAGATCCTGGTAGATCAGGATTTATTTCAGCAGGTAACAGCTTACTAGTGCTTTTCTTTTTCTTTCTTAAGCACCTTTTATACATGCACACAGGCACGCATGCATAAATGCATACACTTACATATGTATGTTGTACATATAAATATATATATATATATATATATATATATATATATATATATATATATAATATAAATAGATGAGATGCCAAACTAACATTCTGCTTTTAAAAAGCAGGAAAATATTTAAGTACCCCACCTCTTAAGGTGTTACTACTTTAGGCCCTTCTCAGTTGGTTTCCAGAGATTGTTAAGTATTTCTAACTCTATAAATTTGATAGTATGTTTCTTTACCAGGTGTATTATTTTTATAATTGAGCTGTTGTATTTTCAGAGCCTTCAACTTCAGAACAAAATCTTACCATGTTTCTATATGTGTTTGTATTTGAGTTCCAGGGTTCCACTCACAAAGAATCAACACATGCATGAGCCATCCCAAATGTAGGTCTCTATAGCTCCATATTAATATATACCTGTACTATAAAATTATATTTTCTAGGAATATAGGCAATAATTTTCACATCACTCCTGACAGCTTGTGGAGAAACTAGGAAGTTAATATCAAATGTAAGTGTATTTTATATAACAATTGTTTTTCAAAAACTTATCGCTATTGGCATTATCACGAGCAAAAACATTCCTGAGAGAAAAAAAAAATAGCAAAATAACTGGAGAGGAAGGAATGGTTTAATGAGTGTCTTATTTCAGCTGCTGCAAAGTTGCAGGCAATTACAAATATTTACAGCTCCAAGTTTGGGCAATGGTGTATTAAACTAAAACCACTGAGAACAGGACTGGATCCCAGTTCTAGCTGCTTTGTGTGGCTTAAACACAGCGAATAGAAAGTTGCCCTAAAAACACATTCTAGGTTATATCTGAAGTATATAATTATGCTGTACAGACCTTTTATTCAAGAGGCAGATACAGCTCTAATGTTTTTCAGCTAATAGGAATTAGAGATTTTTACAGTAGATGTGTGTGTTTGTGTATGTGTTTGCATGTGCACAGCAAGGAGAATATTTAAAGAAAAACTATTGCATGCAACAAGAGTTTAAATCATTAAAGACAATACCAGCAGGAAAAGAATATCAGGTTTTAATACTTTGGAAGTAAAAACAATTAGATCACCATTACCTTTCTGTTTTCTCCCATGCACTGTTTTTTGGCTTTGCCTTATTTGTCATATGTTCATCCCTGACACCTTGGCCATAACCAGAAAATTCCTGAGTGATGGCTACTGTGCAGTCACACAAGTGCAAGAACTTTGCAATACATTTACTAATTCTGATTTTTAAGTCTCAAAAACCCAGTTCTTTGTGGTTGTCATAAGGAGGGCAGTAGCATGCAGTAGTAATAACAGGCTTACGCCACTCATCCCATGTTCAAAATTATAGGACAGCTGGGATGCTGGAATCTTCTAACCTTCCACTTTGTGCTGTTTTCATCCTCATGTTCAGTCATCCCATGCTCTCCTCTCTAACTCTGAGTATAACCAGAACACACCCTCCCACCCTTAAAATACAGCTCTGTAAGAGGGTGATGGACTCAATCAATGACAGGCAGGATGTGCGCACTCTGTGCTTAGCAGGAGGGAAATAAGGCCCAAGGAGTTGGAGAAGTGTGTGTGTGTGTGTTTGTGTGTATGACTCTTATTGTCTTGAGAAATCAGCCCACATGAACCTCATGAAGTTCAACAAGTCCAAGTGCAACTGGATTGGGGTAATCCCAGACTGGGAGAACTCACTGGAACCAGTCCTGTGGAGAAGCACTTAGGGGTTCTCGTGGATGAAGACATGGACATGAGTCAACAGCTTGCACTCACGGCCCAGAAATCCATACACTTCCTAGGTTGCATCAAAAGCAGGGTGGGCAGCAGGTGGAGGGACTCTGCCCCTCTGCTCTGCTCTCTCAAGACTCCAGTTGGAATGCTCTATCCAACTCTGGGATACTTCCCACAAGAAAGACGTGATCCTGATAGAGCAGGTCCAGGGAGTCTGTCAAGATGATCAGAGGGCTGGAACACCTATGCTATGGATACAGGCTGAGAGATATGAGGTTGTTCAGTCTGGAAAAGAAAAAGCTTTGGGGAGACCTCATTGAAGCTCTTCAGTACCTTAAGGGGGCTTATGAAAAGTGTAGAGACTTTTACATGTCCAGATAGTGGTGACAGGACAGGGGGCAATGATTTTAAACTGAAAGAGGACAGGTTTAGATTAAATATTAGGCAGAAGTTCTGTACTCAGAGGCTGGTGAAGCACAGAAATAAGTTGCTCAGAGAGGCAGCGGATGTTCTATCCCTGTCAGTGTTCAAGATCAGGTTGGATCAGGAGCATGAGCAACCTGATCGGGTGAATGGCATCCCTACCCATGGCAGGAGGGCTGGAACTAAGTGATCTTTAAGGTTCCTTTCAATCCTACCCATTCTATATGATTCTATGTCTAAAGTAAGAGCTACCTCAAAAAAAAATCTGGCAGGATAATGGCCAAATAAACTGGTGATATAAATTGGCTGTAATCTTCCACTGGCAAGGGTATCTCAATTCCCCAGGAGTGTCCCAGCCACTAGACTGTAGCATATTGAAGACAAGGTGAAGGAGAGGATTTGTCTTCTCATGAAGAAAAATTGTGCCTGTTATTTTATGTGAAATATTTTCTCTCAATTATATCACCCTGAGTGCTCCTGAAGAGGAGGATGAATCATCAAAGATGTTTTATTCTTAAATCTTCCCCAGAAGAAATAAGCCAAAGGGTTGAAAATGTGCCTACACAAAGTAGGATAGAGTTCTCTACAGCTGAGCTTCTAAGTCACTTACATGTCTTGAACAATTTTCTTTGACCATCTTTTTTTCAGAGTCAAAATAGTATTGATAATTCATAATACTGAGAAATGTGACCCTATGTTTCTAATTGTTCTAAAGGCATAATTATTAGGATATTTTTAAGTATCTGTGCTTTGCTGAGAATTTTTTATCTTTTTATATTTTAAGTGTCTAGTTGGTGCCTTAAGTTTTAGCTTTCATATTTTTAGATTCTGTACTGCCCTAGTGTGTGACTCTGAACTTCATATAAAGTGTTAGCAAGTTCTCTTCATGGGGTAGTTAGACAAAATAATCCTTTTCCAGCCTGAGGACCAAGGACACTGTTGCAGCTTTAGGCTCAAGAAGCATAAACAACAGCAAATTGAGGAAATCAATCTGAGCAGACTGAGACTTCATACTCTGAAGCTGTAATTGGCCAATTAACCTCACTATGTAAATGGACCAAAACTCATAGAAGTGTGAAAACTCATGACTGATCATCCATCTCGCATCCATCTTGTGTCCATCTTGGGCCAAGCCACAGCTGGGCTCTCGTGCTGCCCAAGATGTATCCTTTGAAGGCCTTTTAATGAATACCTGCTTTATTCCTTTGGTTCTGGCTAGCCTCTGTTCCAGGTCAGCCTCTCTATGCATCAAAGTATTTACATAGACTATAGTTAGCAACAAACTAGATAGGGGGGATAATGCTTGCTGTACATAACAGACTAAGGTGAGTTACTGATTGATGCAATACATTTTATCTTATAGATATTTATAAAATGGTGCCCTCAATCAGATTTTTGTAGTCTTCACCTATTAGAGTTTTCCCTCCTGTGTAATCTTTATGATGACAATGCATGGTCCACAAAGCCATTGTTAATAAATAACATGGTGATTTCAAATATTCTGTTCATCTCAGTTGTCTCAAAGGTCTTTCTTATTTCATAATCAGAACTATGAGATTTAGATAATTGCAAAAAAGTAACTGAGAAAGAGAAATACATTGATTAATGTAAATCCCTGTACTTTGACTGACTAATAGTAGCTGCCTGCATGTCAGACTGTGGGAATTTGCATACTATGCTAAGTTGCTAAGATAGAACTGTTCTATCATTATGCAAATATGAGTGCAAGAAAATGACAGACTGAGACACAAATACACACACTAAGCTGCAAGGGTGAATCAGTCAAAACTGCAGCAGCATTCCTGGATTCTTACTGGCTGAAACATTTCCAGTTTTGAAGCAATAGTGCTGGGATAGTTAAAATATGCAGAAATATAGACTAGGAAGGGAGGAACAGAGCCTGAAACAGATGTCAGTGACTTTCCTGGGAGATAATTTTCTGTCACTGTTCCTATTGCAAAATGAAGAAAACATTATTTTCCCCTTATAAAGATGCCTGGGTTCTTAAACTAGTAATGAGCTCTGAGACCCTTAAATGAAAGAGATAAGCTGAAAGTCTTAGATGCTGTAACAAAGATTATTAGCGCTAGGAAAGTGTTAAAAATTGCATTTATTTTATTCATCCTTGCACTTAAGTTTTTTATCTGAGGAAAACTATTTTCATGACATTTGGAAATCATGGAATTTTGGCTATGTTTTGAACTTATTAATTCTGGCTATAAATATTATGGTATGGACCAAAGTGTATCATAAAAATGAGACCTTTCTTATTCTTTACTCATATCCTGTTTAAAGCATATTAAACGGTATGTTAAACTTTACTATGTAGACTAGATATTCTAATTATGAGACCCTGCTCCTCTCAGATGAAATCATGTGCTAGCTATTGCTAAGATGATGTCAAACCTGTTTTACATGAGATAATGATGGATTCTAGGAAAGGAATAATTGTGTTGACCGCTGTATGAAATTTTCCTGTCATTTAAACAAAATTGTCATAATATAAGTCTGCTGTTTGAGAATACATAAAAAATATTGATCATTAATTAGACTACATGATTCAGCATAAAGTTTCCTGGCACCAAAACTGCAGGACTTCAAGAAATCTCAGTCTTTGGGAGATACTTCCCTCATCTATTTCCTTGTTTCAGCAGCAGAAAGCTCATAAAATCTTCTTGGACATATTAGCAAACACTGAAGGAACCACTTATGGAAAACTGTGGAGAAACACTATGGTTTCTGCCATTTACATCGTTAACATCCTATACTTCAAGTCAGACTTGCTCTGCTTTTCTCTATCCACTTTTCAAAACAGCAATCATGATTTCACTGCCAGGAGCTATAAAATAGCACAATTAATTTTTCTTTGCTAGAATTGTTGTCCCATGCCACACTCTACAGGGACTTCTCACGCTTTGTATCTGCATAGTCTCAGTTTATAAGCTTCTTACTGTCAAAGGATTTCCTTTTCTAAGGAAGAAACATTATCTGAGCTCACCAAGAGGAGAGGGAAAGGGATAGAAATCAGGAGAACCAAAGGTCTGTGCATCATGGCACCCATGAAATGCATTTGGGTGGATCCTGCTGCTGCTGTTTGTCAATGTCATGTCTACTGCAGGTCAAAGGTGTCAAGTATTTGGCTGTCAACATGACTCTTTGCTTTCCTGTGGCTTGTTATTTGAAAATGACAGACCCAAACAAGGCATTACTACAAGCAGTACTCACAACTGTGAAATGTTGGTGTGTTGTGCTACCAAGAATACTTCAAAAAGCAGCAGCAGAACCTGGAGTCACTTACCAGTGATTCTTCCTCCAAAGGCCTTAGTTTAAAATTCCCATGGTGATGTCAGGGCTTTAAGCAGTGTTCTTTTTCAGTTGAAGTATTAGCAGATGGAAATGATAAGGACTTTTAAACTTCAAGGTTGATTTTTTCTCATTCTGTGAAATGAAAAGATGTAGCCATATGCGTAACGATGAGAGAAATTATCACTAATAATTTCAGAAAGCAAATGTGTGAGGACATCATGTGAAAGTGAGGGTGACAGTAGATTGAAAGCAAGATTAGAGGATAAAAATGTTGAATATGAAAGGTTTAATTCCTTGTCATATGTCTGTCTTGTCTATGCTGCTGGCCGGGGTAAGCTACATGAAATAGAGACCATAAAAAATAGGGCACTTCAATTATTACTTCCCATTCTGGAGTGTTGCAATAGCCAGCAATGCAATTACAGTATTAGCACATTTGAAAAAAAAGCCTTATGCTGAAATATCTCTTCACAATTTTATTTTCTAAGTTATACTGGAGGTAGGATTATACAAGAAAAAAATATAACTGCAGACATTGAAATTCAGTGTTATTTTAATCTGAATTCCATTGATAATTTAATCTGAATAACACAGTCAGAAATTATATCATCTGCAGAAACCTTCAAAGATATGATTCTGGCATGCTGAAGTAAGCCAACTGGATTGTTAAATGTTAATTTTTAAATAATATGATGTTTCAAATTTGCAGACATTTTGGTTTGTTTCTTTTTTTATTTGGTGTTGAAGAGATATATACCCCTATGATTACTTTTATAAATATGTATCTGCAAGTAAGAATATGATATATAAATGAATTCAAAATTATCTAAAGCAGGGTTCAGTTCTAAAATACCTTTCAAATTTTTGCTTCTTTTCTTGCCTTTTATTTTTTAAGTTCAGTGTTGACCCTCTTCTCTCATATCTGATTTTGGATTTGGAAAACATGGAGAGAGAGTATAAGATGCTGTGTTTTGGGTAAAACCACAACATTTTTCACATATATTTGTCACTTCGTCTCTTCAAAACAGCATTCAATGCAAGGTGAATAATGTTAGGGCAGTGAACCATTGAAAGCCTTCCTGTGATGGAGACAGCTTTTCCTAACAGTATATTAGATTCATTCTGACACAAAAGAAGAAAAAGCAATTTTATTGTCCTTTATTCTCACACATCATGGTGATACAAAAATATTTGTGAGAGAGTTGTCACAGGCATATTTCCTTTTTTGATGGCAAGATGAAGTAATAACCACAGTAATTTATTAAACAGTGATACATAGTATTCTGATCTACAGCTCAGGTAACAGCAACATATAGATAGACAATAGGGAATTTTTAGACAAGCAGGTTGAGGATCAGGGAACTGTACTCAGTGCATAGGTTGAACTAGAGGAAAGAGAGAGTAGACAGCAGAGAAATAGCTAGCAGAAATAAAACCAAGGAAATTTTTTAGGACACTCAACCGGGATAATTGCTAAAGACATGTGAGAGCAGACTTCTTCGACACAGCATGGTTGTAAACAGTTTTGAAGCCAGAAACATTATGTTCCTGACAGTGATGTAACTGGGAAGTTTCTATGCCATATTTTTTAGAGCTGCAAGTCTGAGTACAGAAGTTTTCAAATAAGTGCTGTGTGAGAGAAAGAGTTGTTTTGTATTAGCACTTTTGTGAAATGAAAGTTTGCCCCACAGGGCAAAATGTAATTGGCATCTTTCATATAACCAGGACCACTCTTTCTCTGGCTAACACTATCCATCATGCCTGCTATTGATCATTCTTTAAAGCAAAGAGTAGCAGTAGCAATCCAATGTCCTACCTTCTAACATCTAGGAGACAAAAAGATGGCTAGATCAAATTAAAGCACAATTTAGGCCTATATTCTGGCAGAGACTCACTGGTTTGGCAATGCATTCCCTTTATTCCTGCAAAAATGCATGTAAACTTTCACTACTCCAAGCAGCTAACATGTTTAACATAGATGGCTGGGGTTCTGAGCAACCTAGTCTAGTGAAAGGTGTCCCTGCCCATAGCAGGAAGGTTGGAGCTATGTGATCTTTAAGGTCCTTGCCAACATTAATCACTCTGATTCTATGAAACCTTGCTAAAGGACCAATCCATATGGTGTTTCATCACTCTTCAGTTGCTACTCATCTCATCATGTCCCTAGGAAAGATCAAGAGAATTTTTAGTAACTCAAGTAATAACTAAGATTTTTCATAAAGATAGATGATGGAAGTTTGCTTGGTATCTCTGTGTTGACATCTTCAGATCAAAAGGGAAACATACTTTTATGTAGTATTTTTAGGAGGCAATACAAAATAGTACAATCTTCGCTTCTTTGTTCTTTGATGGAAAGGAACAAAAACATAAGAATTTCTGGAAAAAATGGTGCTTCTCAATCAAGGAGATATTTATTGCATGCTAGAAAAAAAACCAACCAAACAAAAACCAAACACTACAATTTGCTGCATTTTTAATGCCACTGAAATAAAGGTAGAGGATGTAAAATGTTCCCATTTGTTTAAGCCAATAAAAAGCTGAAAATGCTAGGAGAATTACCTGCAGAGTCTTTGTCAATTTTAAGAGACTTTATGAAAGCAATATGTCATCATTTTTGTACTGAGACATCTATTTCATGCTGCAAAAAGTCAATTGTCATAAATGGGAATCCGCATGTGAATTCACACCCTCCTGACACTGAGCAAGGTCTGATTTTTTATCTCCTAACCTCCTGTTATTCAATGAGTTTTATAACTATGGAATTCAGATCATTCAGCTTACTTGTCCTAACCAAAACTAATTTTATATTTCTATGTAGTCATAACAGAAATAAACAAGACTATGACTTAAATAAATGTCATGGAAGAGATCTGGCATTACATGTTTAAGGAAGGTCAGATTTATAATTGAAATTTATTAGATAATTTTAATAGTTTCAAGGGACTGAAGCAGTCTTCACAATCAGTATAATTTCGACTTAAGAAACAATAAACTGAGGCTTACCAGGGGAGTATTTCCAACTGGCAAATATTACAGATACTTGCTTTATGCATTCTATGAGATTCTTCATTAATATACAGGCTTCACCTGAATAATTTCTAAAAAACCCTCATATTGTTTCTGTCAGGAATTGTCACTTTAACAGTTAAACCTTGCCAGAAGTTTAATCCTATTTAATTCATGTAGCAGAGACAATGTCTTCTGCTTCCTGCCTTGAAAATGCTATCCCTCTTCACTGGGATTTTCAGAAAAGAGTTCATTTACAGGGCAGAGAGGGAAGCATTAACTTCTGACTCAAGAAACAGGTTTCAAACATTTCGCATGTTCATGCCAAAAGTAAGTAAGGAATATCGATATTGTCTCCTAAGGTCCTGCGAGTTAAAAGAGAATTATATTACAAAACCCTAATGCAAATCAGGCTTCATACAGATTGCTGTAATGGAGAAATACTATATTACTGCAGCTGAAGACATGTTCCACAAATGAATGTAGCACATGAAATACAAATCAATTTTCCATCTCCTCTTAAATCCTAGAAGCTTGAAGTATTTCAGAAATCAATCTAGGATCAGCTCTCTCTCTCTGGAGAGAATTATTTCCTATCAGGGGAACACTGAACTCTAATAGAAGGTGAAAAGGATATAATACTGTCGTTCTCCCTGATTTATGGTTTTATCATTAAATAAAACAGACAACAGTGTAGGATTACTGGCACTTCTATATTGCAGTTTTCATCATGCTACCAGCAGAGGCTTGGCCAGAGAGATGCTCAGGCAGCCCTGAGGTGCTGCCCTAACTCTGAGTGGAAGAAAACTGAATACAGATCTGAGGGGTAGTGTGGGCCTCCAGCTGCATGTGATGCTTCTCATTGTCCACAAAATCTTCTGCAAGTTGCCCCTGACGTTATATATTTAGAGAGATGTTGCATTTTGACTAACAGCCCCTGAGGAAGTGTGTGACTGCAAGCTGCTGTGCAGCCTGTTACATCTGCATCCCCACCCTGTGACTGCAATAAACTGCCCACAGGCCGCCCCAACCTGCAGAGCACTAATGGCCTTAAATGATGGGAAAGGCTTCAAATGATGGGAATGGCTTCAAATGGCAGAGGATGGGTTTAGATCGGCTCTTAGGAAGACATTCCTTACTGTGAGCTGGTGAGACACTGGAAAAGGTTGCCCAGAGAAGGTGTGGATACCCCATATCACTGGAAGTGTTCAAGGCGGGGTTAAATGGGGCTTTGAGAAACAAAGTGTTTCTAGTGGAAGGTGTCTCTACCTAGGGCATCAGGGTTGAAACTAGAAGATCTTTAAAGTCCCTTCCAACCTGACCATTCTATTCTTCCATGATTCTATGAAAACCATGTTCAGACTTGTTGTGGTCTGTGTCATGCCATGCTTAGAAACTTAGAGATCCTGTACCGAGGTAAGTAGGTAATTTTTGCACATGAAAACTGCCCAAATATTTATGATGCATGTAATTTTAACTTTTAAAGGATATGTGCTCTGCAGAATTTGCCATTCTTATGAGTAATCACCTGGCTTTAAAAAGCAGGCAGTTCTGAGTAATGAATAAAACTTCACCATGCAATACAAAATAAATACATCCATTTACATTTGAAATAAACCTAATAATTTTAGGTAATATAAATTGAAGATTTTTGGATTTTTGAAAAACATAATTAAGAAAAGAAAACATCAAGAAGATATTTTAAAAAATAACACTGGTACATTTGAAAGCTTCCTATTTTCATAGAGTGTTTTACACCTCATTTTAAAGACACCTGCTGTGATATTTATTTTAAATTATTGTATGATAAACAATAATTTAGTTTAAATTATTGTATGATAAACATAGGCATGTGAATGTGAGCTGGACTATCTTATTTTGATCTCAGAGCCAGTGAAAAGGTCTTGACATGCCATTAAATTATTGTATATGTAATAGAAGTATTGTTTTCATAATGAAAACTGAGTACTATAAGGAATTTTTTAATACTAAGAGAAAATAAAGCCAAATATTCACGTTTTTAATATAATTTTATGGATAATTCAATAAAATAAAGGAGTAAAGAATTTCATAAATGTAGAGAGAGAATATAACAAATCCGATAAGGAAAAATTCTCAAAAGAACAAAAATTCCACCTGAGGTTTTTTTCCCCCAGGTTATACATTGAGGAATAACAGGAGAAAATAAAGTTCTCTTAGAATTTCTACTGTCAATTTGATACCTTTAGCACTAGCTTTCAAAAATAAAACTTTACTGAAGCACAAACTGGACCTCGATGACACCAGACTTACATAGGAGATCATAATCCTCCTATGTTTCATGTACAAGACAACAGAAATGTGTAATTATCACTATTTTTTGGGACTAAGACTGAAAACATTTTCTGAGTTTGCTCATCACATGTAATCAGCTCTGCAATATCATTAAAATATTTAAAACTGTATTCTCTTGATGTCAAAAAAGTGGTCTTACACAAAAAAAAGAGTGCAAATATAAAAAGATTTTAGAACACACTGTAAATACTGACATAAAAAATAACGTTTTCAGAAAAATCTTATGACCAACTACCTATAGAGATTTTCAGGTGTTGTAATGTCACAATAATACCTAAATTGAATACAAAGAAAACTCTTAAGAAAAAAATTTGCTACAATGATTTTGCATTGTTCTTGTATCTAGAACAAAAAATACTTCCCTCATCTCCTGGAGAACTTTGAGTAAATCACACAGGGAGTTTTAGGACTCAGGTTTTGACTGGCACTTGAAGTTCCCATCTGGATTGCTGTTGGGGGAAAAAAAAATTAACCACCTATATTTTTTTTCTAAGTAAGCAATGTTTTCCTTACACTGCAATATTTTGTGCTTTCTTGGTTGTGTTCCAAAACCTGATGGGCCATAACTTGCTTTGATGTACCAGCTGGATCCAAGTTGTTAAGTTTTACAAGACATAGACTTGGCAACTCTATTTACTGTGAATGAAAACATTAAAATGGGCAGGTTTCTTCTGTGATCATTTGCACTTTCTGTAAACACATTAATAAAGGAAAAATCTGCCTAATAAGTTATTATTTCCACAGGGAATAACTTTATGAACTTCAAGTCAGTTCAAAACTTTAACTACAGAGTACAGAGTAAGAAATCTATTATGTGGCTTGTTTGCTAGTATTGATTTGAGCTTGAGACATGTTCTCACCTACCCTAGTGCGCCTCTACTATATGTTATTTATGCTAATCTATAGTTTCTGCTTCTCTGAGTCCCATTCCATTCTCCAAATTTCCTGTTTTCAAAGATTAAAATAGGCTTTTCATGATGAATTGAGACTACTATATATATCTTTCTGGAGGAGAATTTACTCCTGTTGTGTCAGTCTATAAGAAAGACATAAAACCCCCCAAATTGCTAAATAGACAGAAAGGGAAACTTGGAGCTGGAAGTCAAAGCAGGGTTGGTGTAACTCAGGAATTTGTTGCTGGAAATAGTAACCTATGCTACCCTGGTGTGTGGGGATTGTACTCCACTTGCTCTTCTGTGAGACTTACCATAATTTTGAGTATATGGAAGGATGAGACTTCCTTAAAGTGGAGCCTCAACAGCTAATTAGAGCATACTGTTCAGAACTCATCAAAAATGGTGTAGGATTTTAAAATTCATAGTTCTCGTAGAAACAAGAATGCAAAAAAAAAAAAAAAATCAAAGCACACTAAAATTCCATTAGCTTTTATCCTATTAATATGCTGCAAATATTAAGCACCTTTCTGTTACGGTCTCATAGGTTTCAGAGGTCTGTCTGCACAAAAAAATAAAGCAGGGCTAGCTTTGAGATGGCCCCACAATTATGGTCTGTGTTTTACCACGGCTGCAGTGTGCTATGGCTGCTTTCTCAGTCGCTGGCAAGGTCCTTTACGGCTCTGGCTGCTCTCGGGTGGCACTGGGCCCAAACAGAGTTTGGCACAAATGGAGTATGAGAAGGACCAGCCACACTGGCAGCTGTGATGCTGCCCACTTCTGGGGGACAAGAGAACATGGATATGTGAATGAGAGTTAGGCTATGTTATTTTGATCTCAGAGCCAGTGAAAAGGGCTTGATATGCCATGCCCATAGCCCCAGGGACCAATGAATGATCTCCATCTTCACACAGGAGAGATCTGTTGGCTTCTCAAATGCTAATAAAGCCTTTCTAATTGATTAGTGAAAATAAAACCATCTATGGTTTCATGGATCTTTTGCAGCCAGCATTAGAAGTTCTCAATGCCATGTTCAGCTTTTAATATAACTGTTAGTAGCTATGTGTTACAGACCCATAAACTGAAAATAAAATGTGACCATAGTTACAATAATGCTATCATGTAAAGATCATTTGGGACAAAATTACTTTTTCTGGGTATTTTTATAACGTGTTGAAGATTGGAAAGGATATATGATCAGTCTGCACTTCTCTAACATGTAAAGTTAATGCATTATTTTAGAGTCCTGGATGAAAAGGATAATGGTTGAATCAATAAAAGTCTGAAAATTAATTTAGATTTTGAATAGAGCAGTGGCATTTCTGTCAAAAAGGAAGGATATATATTGGTATTAATGGTGCTTTAAAAAGTTATGCTATAACATAATTTATTCCATTGTGACAAATTCCTGTTTGCCAACTAAGAAAGGAACACTCTGCCAAAGAGCACACTGTTTCTTTCTTCATTTAAAGTGAAGATGATATGAACAATTACCAGATTTGGCAAAAAATGAGGAAATTACATTTAATCAAAACCTTTACATTTAGAAAACAAGTTCTTTTCTGGGGAGTGGAGGGAACAGAAGGTGTGCTGAGAAAAGGCCATGCAGAAAATGGAGCTCATGGCCTGGTGCTTATGGCTGTCATCGACTTTGTGCATGGCTGAGGTCCAGCCCCGATTATGTAGGAAACATGCAGAACGTTTCAATGGATGAGCATATGTTGAACAACTCCCAGAGAGCACCAAATGTGTTAGTGGTTGTTCCCACACAGAGATCAATTCTCCTGCCGTTGTCTAAGAAGTAAAATGTCAATTTGCTTTTGGGTAAGGTGGGGTTGATGGCACTTCACTGCTCTGGAATGAAGACACAGAAGACAAAATTATTAACGCAAGTCTTTCCTGCATTCAGTCTTGTTGCTGGAGGGGCAGAATTCAAATTTCTGGTGTTTCTAGTAACTTAAAAACATATTTGAATATTATGTATTTAGGTATTGTAACATTTGTCAAGAGAGTGACTGTGTTCTGGATTTAGTTACATCTGAAACTGTGGATTATTTCAAAGCATAGAAGCACTGTACCATAACAGGTTATTATAAAACATTTTGGGTTTAAGAGAAAGCCACTGACCTCTGTAACAGTTGAGAAAGGCCTCTTCAGCCTCATGAAGTACATTCTCCTGTGTGAAAGGCAGCAAACCTCTTCTGTCCCTATGGAATGGAAGGATTTCTTCAGAGTTCCCTGCACAGCCAGGGAGCAGGGGCTGTACAGCACACCATTGCCCGCACTGCCCAACTCGCTCAGCTGCAGGCTGAGCTGGCAGGGGCAGAGCCAGCTGTTTGCTGCATCTGGTGATTAATCCTCATCTGAGATTCAGGGACATTTCAAACATGTCAGGAAACCTTTTCCATTCACTCTACAAACTCAGGTAAACAATTTACTCCTAATATCCCAGGGGATACAGAATTTCAGAGACAGTAGATGCAGGATCCTTGTAGTTAATAGAACCATAATACCACGCTTTCCCCTAACTTGGATATAATTTAATATTATCATTATTTCTACAAGTTTAGCTACAATATTTCTTAAACATCTTGGAGAATGGGAATCTTGGAACAGTGTGATCAATGCTTGCATTACATTATTGCAGCAGGAACACAGAGTTACAGCGTGCAGCTGGGTTGATGGATTACTGCAGTCATTCAATCACTTTCTGTGTTTCCTAGTACACCAGAATAAGCTCACACATTAGACTTCAGAAGGTTTTGCAGTCCACATTTTCATCCCTATTCTAAAACCATGTAATATATAATATTTAAATTTCTATTGAAATTTTTAAAAAATTTTTATTAAATCATTGCATCACTCACCTTGTATCATACAATGACTCCACACGAAAGGGCAGACACATGGTTTTAGTTGTGAAGACAAATCTTTCATAGTCAATTGATGTCCTCATGAAGTGATGCTGTCATTACTGAATGGCCTATATTGCTGCTTTTGCTCACATATGGTGTATTTCTGAGTCCTCTTCAGCTTTCCACAGTAAAATAAAAGGAGACAGCTCTTCTAGTCAAACATACCCACATTCTAGTCTATATCCATCTTAGTAGCCCTTGACTGCAAGTGTTCAAATTTTAATTCTATTTTTCTGAATAACCATAGTAGCTTTACTATGTATCCTCCAGTGCCTCTCATTATTGTTTCCTCTACTTACAGCAAAGTACTTCTGAAACCTTCTCATGGCTTTCTGTACATTATAATATCTTTCAAAATTGTGCGATAAAACTTTGCAAGTCAATCTATAGTAGTTTAATCCTGTTTTGCTAACTGATGTTCAGTCTAAAAATCAGTATATGGTAAAGAAAAAACTTGTCTTTTAAGTAATGTGTTTCTATACTTACACAAATACACTCTCACACACAAAGTGCTGTTCTAAAAACTTTTTTTCCACATTTTTCATACTCTTTGTATGAGTAAGAACTTTGTATGAGCAAGAGGCAGATAGGAGTTTTGTGAAGATATCAGGTATACTTTGTTACATTTAGGTTCAGATGCACTCACTGATCCTTATGCTCTTCATCAAGCATCTTGATACCAGCGCCTTATGCTAAAAGCAGTCTGGGATTGCAAGGGACATGCTGGCTGCTGGAGATGATGTACATTTCAAATATATTTTTAGTTCTAGCAAGCCTTTCTTTCTGTCTTCCTCCCTACAACAAAATCCTGTTATTTTGGCCTGAACTGCTATAGTCCTTTGACCCATGAGTTGCCAGATTTTTATATCTTTAGTACTTTTCTTCCATTTTAGTGTCATGCCTTTGATCAGGTAGCTTTGATGTGTATAGGAAGAAGCTTGAATTTTTGTATCATTTTGTTATGATCTTTTCTACTTGCATGAAACAACACTGGCTTTTAAAATTCAATATAAATATATTACATTAATAATTTTCAGTGATAAGTTTCAGTGTTAAGTTTATTATTTAATAGTCCTAAATCTAAATGTTTAGAACCGAGAATATAGAGCTTCTATCTTAAAAAAGCAAAGCAAACAGTGAGCTACACTCTATGATATTCCCATTCAGCAAAAAACCTGTCATATCAGTTTCTCCCGGTAAAAAATCTTTTGTATTATACCTTTTCTAGCTTGAATAAAAAGTTATGCAATTAGCAGAATATTTTCATATTAAAACTCCTCAGTTTTTCTGGCTTGATTTTTTTAAGGGCACAAAAGCTTTCTAGATGTATGATCATGATGTACATAAATTATTTGATGTACATCACATTAATACACTATATTAGTTTGATATGCTCAAACTAATAGCTGAGATGGTTACTGCATCAAGATCTTAACTGGAAGCTAACCTTGAGAAGAACCTGTCTTTTGAAAATATTATAGGGTCAACATACTTTTTGCCAAATCAAACAAATACACCAATTAAACAGTGCTTCAGAAAATTGTGCTGTAAAAATAAAAATATATAAGAAGAAAAGACTATTTTTGAGGTCTAGCATCTCCTTTCTACTGTGTGAAAATTAGTTAGGAGTAAAAAATAAGTCTTTCCTTGCCTCGTCTCTCCCACAGGGCACCATCTAAGGAAAATGGTTAAATCTTCAGCAGCCAAATATATCTTTTCCTATGGGTGAAATGTTTTATTATGGGAAGTCAAGCCTGAAGAAATGGCAATTAAGGAGGACTTTGAGTTATACTGTGCATTAGTTCTAAAGCAAAATGAAGCTATTTTTTTCCCTTTAGGATCAGCTTTGAGAGGGGGATACCAGTAACAGTAAAAGCTTTTTTACAAAGTAGTGATAGTACTCTTTAGTCAGCCCTTTTTATGTGACCCTTACCCAATGCTCATGTTTAGAAACTACTTCTTGTAGATATATAAGAAAATGTAACTGACTTAACCAGGAGGTTTTTTTTTTTTTTTTTCTCTACCATACTGAATTGCTGAATTTAAACACAGAAGAAATTGTTTCTACATGACTCGGATCAATTTGGAAAGAAATATCTAGTAGTACAGCAAAGACACAGAAAGTTTTCCAGCTTCCAAAAAAAATTACATGGAAAACTGAATCTGACTTTTCTATCACCTGTGTGGACACAAAGGCAAACTACAATGCTGAGTTTTGAAGGATTAAACTGCATCTTGCTGAGAGAATTGGCAGAACTGAAACAGGAAGTTAGTTCTTCCATAGAGACAAAAAATGTGAACAAATGAAAGAGTGGAAAGAAAATTCATAAATAAAATATATCTTTATTATTACTTTTGTGCCAGTGTTGTACCCAAGAATCTTTGTATTTTTTTCCCTGAACAGTTAGGGTGGTCTTCTATTGAAAAGTACTGTGAAAGTGAAGTCTCTTTAAGAACATGTTTTCAGTTCTATGAGCAGTATTTTCATATACAAATAATTAGAGAGCAGTCACATTTATAGTTTCTGTTCATATTTCTTAATGAAAGATATTTTAAACCAAATTTTAAATAGTTTCCCCATAGCCATCCAGTTTGCAAGGTTTTTCCCTGATTCATTAAAAGACTTTCATGGAACATGTAGGTAATATTTTCTATTTTCCCTCTCACATAGGCTGGAACACAGATTGATGCAAACTGTGAGAATTTAAATGAGTCGAATTAATAAAAATGGAATGTTTACTCCATTACCTTTGAAGATCGTGGTGATTTTTAGCTCCGAGCTATCTTGAATGTGCCAAGTTATATGTCTAGTCCTCATTGTCGTTGAAGTGCTGGTTATATTCCAAAAATACTCCTTCATTTTCTCATATATTTGATCACTTTTTAAAAATTTAACCCAGAATATGCAAAAAAGCACGTCTGTTAAAAACATAGCTAAGATCTGACTATTGAGATGCCTCTGCCCGAATTAAGGCACAAAGGAGACCATACGCCAAAGTCAATAATGTGGATTTTATTTAACAGTAAATGTGATGTTGAGAGAAAGAAAGAAGTAGAAAAGAAAGTGAAGAGAGAGATCAAGCAGAAGACAGTCACCACCCACGGATTCAGTGACATCCTGTTGGTCCTTCTTCATCCTGGGCTTCTTGGTGGTGAGGGTCCTGACGTCATTCAGGACTTTTCACCCGCTACACATTTTCGCAAATGAAAGAATTAATGTTCATTGGTTACACCATTCTCTAATGCTAATTAGAGCACGTGCTCAGTCTCTCTTCTTTTGAGTCAGTGGTTTCTTGGGTCATTGGGCTGGGAGATGGTGATTGCAATGTGCCCCTGCCAGAACTGGATTTTGACCAGTCTGAGCTGACTTCAGTGCAGCTGATGAGCTGGCTTCCCTCATGGCCCATAAATTCCTCATTCTTTGGGTTCATTTTCAGTCATACATTCTCCCAAAGCTATGTTAACCTCCCCCTAGGACTGACATCTAGAGAATAGTACCCCTTTATCTCATTACAGTCCATGTTCCAGGGATGCAGAGAGGAATATTTTAGGGGCATTCAGTGGTCATTGGTGGCCACAGATGCCATCTGTCCCATAACTTGTGGTGTTCTTTCTTTGTCCATCATTCTGTACATGGTAACTGAAGACTCACAAAGATGGCTAGAATTGGGAATTTTTTGGCCTGGAGAAGAGGAGGCTCTGGTGTGACCTTATTGTGGCCTTTCAGGACATGAGGGGAGCCCAGATGAAATCTGAAGTCGTGTAAAGTACTACATTGCAAAGTCATGTAGTGATAGAACAGGGGTAATTGGCTTAAAATTGAAAGGGATTAGACTTAGATTGGATATTAAAAAGTTCCTTGCTGTGACATTGGCAAGTCACTGGAACAGGTTGTCCAGAGAAGTAGTGGATTCTCCATCTCTGGAAGTGTTCAAGGTTAGGTTGGATGGGGCTCTAAGCACCCTGGTCTAGTGTAAGACACGGCAGGCAATGTCAGGGGAGTTGAAAGCAGGAGATTTTTAAGGTAATTTCCAACCCAAACTGGTCTATGATTCTATGAACTCTTATGAATGGCTGTTTTTTTTATTAACAGAACAGAAATGCACAGGATGTTTTTTTGAAAGCAATTTTACTTTGCTAACAATAAACTAGATAAAATTTCCCATGGTTTTTAATGAAACTGTCATTATTTTACTCTTCCATTAATTAGTATAACGAATGCAGTATTAGAAACAGCTCATCACCACAGAGAAGAATACCAAATTTGACCTCTTTGGAACAGTTCACTAGATTGCTGCATAGCCAGGGTTGTATTGAATAGTTCATGTAGTCCTGGTACACTGGTTTATAAGAAATCACAACAACAGAATAATGGTCAAAAGAGGCACAGAAGTCAGGGGTAAGGGACAGAAACTTAACCTGGGAAGAAGAGGAAGGGGAAAGCACTATTAGTTTAGTTTTTTATTTCTCATCATCTTTCACTGTTATTAATTACCAATAAGCTGAACTCCCCCAAGTCAAATCTGTTTTGCCCATGAAACTAACTGGCAAGAAATCACCATGTTCTTAGCTTCATTCTAAAGTTCTTTAATCTTTTTTCTTCCTCTGTTCTATGGAGGAGCCTCTCAGTGGGCAACTGGCAGCCAGCCATGGCTAACCCACAGCCCTGCAAAAAGAGAATATGATCCATGATTATTTTTATGTAATTACCTGCAAGCTTTCATGGGGCGTTTGATTTGTAAAACAAATTATTTTTCCATTAGATGCAGTAAAAGCATTTAAATTTCCTATTTCTCAACACAATTTTAAACAAGACACCTGAAAATATATTAATAGGAATAATGGTGCAGAATTAGTACACAGTGAGGAAAGAAGAAATATGAGATTATTTATATGTTTATATTATGTAAAAAAAAATTGGAATAATTTCTTTGTTGCTTGTGAGGGGGGATTTTTTAAAATACGTGCCTGTACATTAAAATTTCAAAAGACATATTTGTAAATTAAAATACTGTTTTCTAAGTGCAAACACCTAAAAGCTTAATATTTTTCCTTAATCTGAATTGTTTTCTTAGAAAATTACCACGTCACTACTTACTCCACACAGGAGTCTTTTTGTTTCATTTTCTTTTTGTAAGAGAGAGATGCATGATTTCATCAAGCTCTAGTCAATGCCCATAGGACATTAAGAAACAACTAAGAGTCTCCAGAAATATGCTGCCATTTCAAAACTGTCAAACCTGTGCTTCTTAAATTCTACTTGTGGATGCCAATAAAGTCAAGCAATGTATAATGAGAAGCTTGGTTATACATTGCCTTTTAAATCCATTTGTATTTTTGTTGATTATCTAACTGGAAGAAAAGCATTAATTTGTTAACAGAAATAGCATTTTGTTCTGTTAAGATGATTAGTAAATCCAATTTTATCTTCTGATGTGTTCACTGGTTGACGGTATGCTAAAATTTCACTTTAAACTCTCTCACAAAGATAAACCCCAAAGCTTAAACAGTAAATAACAGGGTTTTATTTGTCCTGTTCTTATCTACATTTTCTTCCTTTCAAATGTTAATAGCCTTAAGAATTATTTTATTCAATCTTAGCATAAGCAGTCATTCATGACCCTTTTCTAATTATGATCAATAGATTCCTGAAATGACATTGCGTGGAAAATATTCTATTCATAATTAAAGGAGGCAATTGAATCACATTTGCAGTCTTACACAGTTATATTTGTTGAATATATTTAGAATATTCTTTGAAATTAGTATTGGGTTTTAGGTCATTTTGATTTAGACTGTACAAAATTATGAATAGACCTTTTCTGATTTCAATTGACTAAAATTGCCTGTCTTCTTCCTGAAGTCACATGATAAAAGGTCTGTAATGGTAAAAGACATCCAAGAATCTTCATGTTTTCTGAGAAATAGTATGCTTACTGGCATATTTTAAATGCAGCATTTAAGGATTCTTTCCATTAAAATGAGGAAAATAGATAATTCTGAGAAAACTTTTCAGTTGAGAAAGTTGTGGAGACAGGTAGATTGGGGAATACAAGAGTAGAGATTTCAGTAGTATTCTCTAACTGTTAATCAAGTCAACAGTGCAATAAATGCACATTATTTTGGCCTGTATCTTGAAAAGTATTTCAGAGTACTCTAGAGGGAGATTGATACATCCCTCAGAAAAGCAGTGCTTAATTTGGGGAGGAGGAAATCCATATAGCATACATAGATTCACAAAAGTAAAGTCCTACATGACTAATTTGATATATTTCTATGATAAAGTCATCTGCCTATGTGTGAAGGATATAGCTTGTCTGGGTTTTACTAAGGCTGCTAATTGTGTGCGTCACAGCATCCTTCTGGACAAGTTGTCCAACTGTGGGATGAGTGTTTTTAGGGTGTGCTGTGTGATGAACTTGTTGAAGAGCAGAGCTCAAAGGTTTGTACTGAATGGGGCTACATCTGTCTGCCAATTGACCACCACTAGTGCTCCTCAGGGCTAAATTTTAGGGTCCGTTTCCTTCAATACAGGTATCAATAATGTATCAATATATTTATTAACTATCTGGATGCAGGAGCGGGATACACCATTAGCAGGTTTGCTAATGATACCAAGCTGGGAGCTGCTGTTGACTCTCTTGTGGCCAGGATGCCTTGCAGAGGGATCTAGACAGATTGGAGCATTAGGTAATGATTAATGGGATGAAATGCAATAAGAACAAATGTCATATTCTGCTCCAAGGGTGGAGTACTCTTGAGCACTGTAATAACTGGGAGAGGAATGGCTGGAGAGCAGTCTTGGAGGAAGGATCCTGGGGATGCTGCTCTGCAGCAGGCTCAGTGTGAGTCAGCAGAGTGCCCTGGAAGTCCTGAGGGAAAATCCCATCCTGGGATGGCTGAAACAGTGCCATCAGCCAGTCAAATGAAGTGATTGTCCTGCTCTATTCAGCGTTGGTGTGGCCTCACCTCGAGAGCTTTGTGGAATTCTGCACCCTACAATTTAAGAAGGATAAAAAGGTCCTTGAATGAATCCAGAGAAGGACAAAAAAGCAGGTGAAAGGGCTGGAGGCAATGTCCTAGAAGGAACAGCTAGGGATTTTAGGCTTGTGTAGCTTGGAGAAAAAGAGGTTGAGGGGCAGCCTCATCACCCTCTGCAGCTTCCTGAAGAGAAAAAGTGGAGAGGGAATTGCTGAACCCTTCTCCCCAGTGTCCTGTAACTCTCCAGTGTCCTGAACCATGCATAGCAATGGTTCAAAGTTGTGCCAAGGAAGGCTTAGACTGGACATTAGGAAGAATTTCTTTGCAGAGACTGTGGTTAAACACTGGAAAAGGCTTCCTAGAGATCAGTGCTCCAAAGCTGTCAGTGTTTAAGAGGCATTTAGACAGCACCCTTTACAACAAGCTTTAGCTTTGGTCAGCTCTGAAGTGGTCAGCAGTTGGCGTAGATGGTCACTGTAGGTCTCTTCCAGCTGAGCTATTTTGGTTTATTTTATTCCAAACACAGTGTTACCTACTGTTTCCATATCAACTAATACGGGACCACAAGACCACATAAATCATTCTTTCTTTCCTATCTTTCTGCACATGTAACAATATTAAATAATACACACGTTGATGGTATCAAACAAGGTTTAATTGAGCATTGTGAAAATTATTTCCATGTCATTCTATCACTGTGTTTACAATCAGTTTGCAAAATTGACCACATAAAAAATTCATGCTATTTATTACCTTACAAAGGAAAATAGGAGCGACTATTTTTTTCCACTGTTTTAGGCACCATTCATCTCAAAAGATGAACAGCTCAATTGTTTGCTACCAGATTTAAGGTTAGTTTTCTTGGTTTTCCCATAATTATGCTTGGTGACCTTGAGCAAATCACTCCTGCACAAATGTGTGTATCTTCACTTCCCACATGGAAACTGTGAAGAGGAATGGGTGGGAACATTGGTATATAGCAAATATCATAGGTGTATATTTAAGATCAGGAAATATTCTAGTATTATTATGGAAAGGTCATAAATTAGCATTCTCACACATTCTCAACTGCAGCCAGGGTAATCATACATCATCTTATTTTGACTCACTTTCAAGTGACTAATTTATGGGTTTACTTCTTCAGAGAAGCCTCTGAAGTTCTCTGCCTATATAAAGATGAAATAAATATTTTATTTAGATAATGGAAGTAGCTGAGTTTTCTCTGTCTCAGGCAATAGGGAGAAATCATGAAAAGTTAAGGCATCTTGTGTGATCTATAAGAGGCAAGAAAGAAAACTTAAAAAGTGCTATTCAGAAGGTGCCTGAAAGTAAAATATGATCAATAAGTGATCAGAAAGATATGTGCGGGATAAATGTCAATATTAACTACCCCAAAAGAAACTAAAATTTTCTCATGAGAAAGAAAAGATACTGTACTGACATTCTGAAATATAAATTGTAAAACTAGCATCATGTGGTGATATTTTATTGTCACCATGACTTTTAGACCAGCCAGGTGTGTCCCATCTGCTGAGCTGTATAATAAAGTGAACACATATGAAAGGGTTTATGATAGAGTTAAAAAAGAGCAACAGAAAGTAGCTCCTGGTTTGATTTTCCTCAATATCCATGTTGCACTACCAAGCTGCTAGCACAGAAGTGTTCTCCAGCACCAATTGGTTTTCCTACAGATTTAGAAATAGAGACAGAAAAGACAGAATCCCAATTTCCCCAGTAATCCCTAATATAATTTGACTTGATTTTTAGGCACAATTACTGAGAACTGAAAAAAATACTCTGGAGCTTATAGGTATTTTGGTCAGTGCTGAAACCATACTTTATCTCTAAAATAGCTGTATTTCTAATGGTTTGTCAAAGGGAAAAAAAGAGAAAGATCTTATCTTAGAAGTTAATCTAAATGATACAAGCTTTTATCAGTAAGCTGTTGTGTTGCCATTCTTTCTAGTGCTTCAGTATAACCATAGAAGTAAATTTGGCTGCTGCAGCACTTAAAAATCAATAATTATGCACTTTCCATTTCTATTGTTCACATCAACATTTTCAATGCAGCCATTTCACACACTGTGGCATCGTGAGGATGCTGGCATAAGAAAAGGAGATGGAGTTTTAGAGAAAGTCAGTGTGCCATTTCACAATGCATGGAAAAAGTCCAGAGATCTTTTGTCTAATATAAAACGTTGAACCAGTGAGCTAATAAAGGGAGGAAGTTTGAATTATGAAAAAAAGAATTATGAATCTTATTGTCAATTCTTGTAAGTATTACATGTTTAGATTCCATTTAAAAATAAATTTTCTCACTGCATCCCTGTACCTTGTTGACGAAGTTGCAAATCAGCTACTGGCAGCAAAGACAGAATTCCCTCATTGTATATCCCTTAGCATGCACTGAGGGGTAGTGCCTGAAATTAGTTCAGCATTACAAACAAGAAAGAGGGTTAAGAATATATAAAGATTGTCAAAACACAGATACTTCTGCTCTCACATCCCATCTCCAGCAGCAGCCTAAAGCTCAGAAAGGGTCATAAGAACATTCTGTTCCCAGATTCAAAGTATCTGCAGCTCAGAGAATTCCTGGGAAAAATGCAATTGCTGTGTAAGAAATAATCTTTTCACTTTTCACTTTTTGTATGGTCCTAGGGTACAAAAGAAATCAAGAGATCTAACAGCCCTCTCTTAGAAAGGAAATAGCTTTAAATACAACTAGAGCATTAAGATATGTTTTCAGTTTATAGGGATATAAGGAGTGAAACAAACATATTCCTGAGCAACTGCAGCAAGCCTTGTGAAATAGAATCTGCACATACTCATTATCATTTGCACAAGGCAAACAAAATTATACTTTATGTCTCCCTTGATGCCTGAAAGTTGCTATTGTTTTTATAAATTGTGAATTTTCTAAAATTCTCAAAATTTGCTTTTCCAGTTTATCTTATTTATGCTACTTCCTATGTGACATTTACAAATCTTTTTAATGGACAATTAATAAAGTAAAATATAAATAAAAATGTGATATGTAGACAATAAGGTAAATTTGAGATGCATTTATTTTGTTATGTGAGGAGTACAAGAAACACATAAGGAAAGGATTTTTTTAAGTCTAAAGGTGTATGTGATAATTTTTGGATATTTAAAATAATTTTTTCCCTTCTTTTTTCTAATGAAAGAAAAGTGTAATAGACATGTCACTCTGGTAGAACTGGGGATCCTGTGATACAGATATTTTTTCCACTGTGTTATGAAATAAAACACATGAGGAAAGCAAGAAACAAACCACTGACTTCCATTTCAGACTCAACTTTTTCCCAGGAAAGAATGTGAACCTCTCTCACATAGACCATGAAAATTTTAAAGTCCTTTTTCCCAAATGTAAAATATAGAACATTTTAATTAAAGTCCACCTTTTGCTTTAGAAGAGAACAGTTAGAACAACTGGAAAGGAATGACAATGGCCAACATGTCTTCTAGAAATGCGCACCCTGACTCTAGCATGTTTTCCTTGGTTCCTATAAAAAAATCAGGAATGCATAGAAACAATGCACGCAGTATTCCTATACATATCTGACATGCACTTTTTCAATGAAACTTTCTTGTATGTCTTTATGAGCAATGTTGGCCTCTCCTCTTTGCTGTTAGCCTCGTTGCTGCAGGGGTTTTTGGTGATCTCCCATATCTTCACTCACTGTCTTGGTAGAATCTCCAACAACAGACAAGGAACTTCGTCTGGTCCCAAATCCTGCGTTCACTTCCTTCCACCTCTTTATTCTGGAATGGAATTTTTAAAGAGTGTGACCACAACAGGAAACAGAAAAGTCAGTTCAAGTTTAAACAGTTGCGGCTCAAATTTCTTCTAAGAAAAATATTCCAATAGGAAACATTAGAACTTAGATGAGGAAACCTTTCTGTAGTGTACACATTGGATCCTTTTTCAGCTGATTCCTTAATAAGAAATGAAAAAGCATAAGGTTTCAGAGCAATTACTTGGAATTGTCTTTCACAGAAAGAAGCGAGCTACACTTTTGATGGCTAGGAGCCATTATTTATTGATTGGCAGTTCTGAACATCAGTCCTATTGCTATTCAAGATACATTTAAAGCACTTACTTTTAACTCATGTGTCATTTTGGCAAGAAGGGAAAGTGGAAAATAGTGTACAAGATCAAACAGGTCTCAAACTCCTCATTTGACAGAATTCTAGCCACTAGTTTGGCATAATGTCTTCATATTAAATTAATAGCAATAGGGAGATAGTACAAGCACTATAAAATTTATAATTGAAACATAACTATGATAAAAGTATGTCAGTTTTTATAAGTTTTGAGTTGATAAGTTTCATTCCTAATAACAATGTGCAGCAGAGCAAGAACATCCACTCAAGCTGGGTGCCAGAAACTGGCTATTACACTCTGGGGAATTTAGAGGACAGTGAACAGACAGTAGCCTTGCACAAAAAGGCACACATTTATCAAAATTTATGATCTTAAGTACACCCAAAGTAGCTACAGTACAAGCTGACTTGAGAAGACTTTATGTAAAAGTGAGGAAATCATGTCAGATCTGAACTGCCTCTGTATGTTACTAGTTTTTATCTCATCCATGATTAATTAATTGTGCTTTAAGCTTAGGGGCATACATCTCCAATTTCCTCCATACCATCTTGGCACTTTCATTCAAATGCTAGCAAAAGCCATGGTGCAATTACTCTGTTACTTGTCCCTTTATGTGTCTTGAACAGGTTTTCAGAAAAGAGAATTCATGAACACATTGGTTTACTCTTAATTTTTGGACCCCAATAATCTTGTGAACAAAGTCTGAATAAAATGTCAAAGAACCTGCGACTTTTTACCACTGTAATGGTACCCAGTTAATTCTTTGCAATTGTAATGCATTTGTAAATCCATTCCCTGACAGTGTGGACAGGTCAGTCATGCCACTGTGCACACACATCTAATCTAATCTGCCTACTATTTATAAAACAACAATGTTCTTAGAGAAAACAGCGTCAGATGTCAAAAGCATTTAAGCTGCCAAAGTGTAAAAGCCTTTGAGCTGGCATAGCAGTGTAATTCTTTATAGTGTCAGGGACACCATGATGCTCCTGTCTACTGATTAACATCCCCACTAATTATTCCAGATACAGACTGATTGTCAAGCCCTACATCAGTAAGAATCAATAAGCTGGCAATTTCTTCACCCTGCTGGATACACAAGACTGGGCTGCGCAGCAACTTGGTTGCTGGTATTGAATTTTACTGGAATCCTTTTGAAAGAGATGGCTGTTTCCTTTTTAATTACTTTCATTTAATGATTTCCAATAATGATTTTGCCTTATAAAAAATTCCAGATAAGTTATATGAACAACTCCTTATTAAAATACTTGTGCAAAATTACTCAGTTCTAGCCTTTCCCATTCATGTGCTAATCAAACATATATTAATATAAATTAAAAATAGAATTCCTAAAACTAGCAACTGAAAAAGTTTTAAATTAAATTTAAAGAAAAAAACCCTAAAATATATGAAAAAATATTAGGTGTAACTGATGGCTATGGACTTAAATTACTTGATTTCCTGGGAATGCACATGGTAAGCTTTCAGGACAAATCAAGTTATTTGTTTTTAAAATATTTCTTATTTAAACATTTCAGAAACAATTAGTCTGGCATTGCTAGATACAATGTAAGGTTACTGACATTATAAAATGTTAGGAGACTTTCATTATGCCTTCTATTTCATATTTAAACTAATGCAGCTGCACATATAATGAGCTGCTACCAGAACTGCTCTGTGAATATTAGAATGGCAAGTTTTAAATGTTCAGACAAAGGTACTCACACTTGCCAGAAATGACTAAAACTTAGTTAAAAAACTAGCCCTGATCTGTAATGTCTTATAAGACTTAAGAATGGCGATTGACCAGCTGATGTACAACAACGTCCTTTTGTTTCTACATTGGTTTAAACAGTCTTCCATCACCTCCAGTAAGAAGCCCTGAGATCACTTTAATGAAGGGAATTTTTGCCAGGATATAACTGGAGTAAGTCACATGTATGTCAAAAAGATTTGGCCCATTTGCTCTTCTCTGCTACATGATCTATTTCCTCTAACTACCTCTGGACTTCTGTGACTTCAATGTGTTGCATTCCATGTGATGGAAGCAATGAACAACCTATTTAAATGCTAACATTTATGAAGATTGGGCCATAAAAAATTAGGGAAACCTTTCCCTTTGGTATTCTGTATCAGCCGAATTGGAAAACACGTGGTGTCCCGGAAATGATGTCACAAGAAGTTTTGTTTTGTTTCTCAGCTGGAAGGGCACTAGGAGCCAAGAGAAATGGGAAACTTTGCTGCCAGCTGGAGCTCGTTGAGGTTCCTTGGGTCAGTAGGGAAGAAGCCAGTGGCATGAATGCTCAAGTAAGAAAAAGGACAAGAGAAAATTACCTTAAGTTGTGCTAGTGGAAATTTAGATTGGATATTAGGAAAAATTTCTTTAGTAAAAGTGTTGTCAGGCACTGAAACCAGCTGCCCAGAGAAGTAGTTGTGTCATCATCCCTGAGAGTGTTCAAAAGATGTGTAGATATGATGCTTAGGGACATAGTTTAGTGATGCTGGGTTAACTGGTAAACTTAATGATCTTGAAGGTCTTTTCCAACCGAAAGGATTCTCTAATTCTATGATTCTATGGTTGTACCATTCTGGTTGTGCAAAGCCTGGTGAGCTCTGCAGCTGTTGCTGTTCTTTAGCCATCTGTTTGGCCAGCACTGACATTGAGTCAAAACCCATCTGCATGTGAAACACTCAACTGTATTTCAAATTACTTCCAGACAGGGACTAAGACTATGGAAAGCTTAAAAATAAAAGAAATAAGCAACAGCTCTTGAAGAAAGTTTTAAAAATGGGGTATAAATTAATAAGCAAAATGATGTGCATGGGTTTCAAACTCCAGATAAATAAGCAAAACATTTTAAAGCCTTTTTCCTAACAGCAGACAAACAGAAAATTCTATCAAAGTCAGCTAACAAAATTGTGAAAAGACACAAGCGTATAAAAAGGCAGCATACCATATGTCCACCAATATCTGGTACAACAGAAATATTAAGAAAGCCATTAAGATAGTGTCCCCATTGTGCCCAGGTATACAATAACATATGGTACATTTCCTGCTTCACTGTGCATTTCCTTGCTTTTGTTGTTTAGCACCAGTATTTTAGAGCTCAATTAATATCGTTTGTGCATTCTTTTCTCCACAGAATATTTTTAAAAAGTTCACTGCTGTTTCAATTAATCTCTTTTTTAGTGAAAGTGCACAGTAAGTATTAATGGAAGGTAGGATTCTTTGCAAACCTTAAATAGATGGAAGAGCTAGATAGAAGTATTTTAAGGTAGCTACTCATGATACTTAAATTATTATTGTCATTTTATTTAATCCTCACACAATTTACTGTAATGATTCTGCAGAGAGACATTACAAGGTTGCTGTTTGTTTTAATCAAGGATGACTTCCCAAGGACAGATGTGTGCTTCTCTCAGGAGTACAGATTAGAGGCAAAATCGTAAGGGATTAGTGTAGCAGCGTGAATGAAAATACAGCAAGAAATATAAGGTGACTATATTCTGATAAATATCCACCGGTACCTGTGGAGAAGAGAGGGAAATGAAGATGTACAAAATATTTTTCTCCTTTAAGGACATTCATTCTTGAAAAACTAAAGCTTAAGGAATTTATGGATTTCCAAAAACACAATGATAGTTTTTTGTAAAACACATTGTCTCTCTTTTTGGTATTTACAGATTCCATAGGACTCTTAGATTAGCTGAATTTTGCCACGCTAGCTCAATCCTATCAAGATTCCTATTAAAATTTAGGACTCCTATGGAGACTAAAAAAATATTTCTCTTCTCAAAAGAATTCTCTTTACTATGTCATGTGCTTTTCTAAAAGGCATATATTGCATCATGATCTTGACATAGAAAGTGAAATAAGAATGAAAATGAACCCTTATCACTAAAATCTCAAATACTTGCATCAGAAACGTTTTGATCAAATAATTTAGACAAATAATTAATATCCTGGATATGTAATTTTTAAATACAAAAAGATGAGACTTCACTTAGCAATAATCAATAATAAATTTCAGTTCAGAACCACTTCCATTTGTCATTTACTCTCTCAACAGTGGTGCTATGCTAAGCTATTTTCATTGGTGGGTAAGGAAGGAAGAGATCTCTGGTATGAAACCTAATCAGAGTTCAGAAAGGAAAACTCTATGCTAGCATCTACTGGTATAAACTAAACTACAATTTTAGACATTTATTTATGAATAAAATAATTAATATTCTGAGTGGAATTACAAGTTAGTGCCCAAATTATAGAACTTGGATTTATGTCAGCTTCTGCTTTAATTAAAATGTATTTGCCATTTAGCATTAGGGGACTGTAAAAGATCATGAGTGAACATATGGATATTGAATTAGGTTTCATATTTTATACTGCAGAAATTACTCAAACCCACTGTAAACTCACCCACTATGCCATTCCAATCTCTAAAAATACTACATGTGCTCTCAAACAGCATGACTTTTTCTTTAAATGTTAAAGGTTGTGTTTCCTTTGAGATCCACCAGAGCACAAGCTATCTTTTTCTTTATTTATCATTAAATTATTTTTACTTACTGAACCCATGATAAATTATGATTTTATTTTCCTTTCAAGAAAATTTTTGTGTTTTCTTATTTAATTATAACCCCTTTTTACTTCAAAATTTATGTCAGAATAAATTTCCCAAGTACATTTCTGGGTACAGTGTATTATTACAATAGGTATCACTGGAATTCACTATACAATCACATGTAATGTTTTCCCTAGAAAACATGACAAAATGAATATTTTAATCAAAGTTTTCCTACTAAACAAGACCTTTTGCTTCTGTATCACAGTAACTGTGCTGAAATTTTGAATTCACTACCCACTGTAAGAACTTTCACAATGGCAGAAGATACATACAAGTCAGTGGATACTTAATAGGAAAGGACTCCTTTGAACAGTCTTTCATAACCTTTGTTAACTGTGGTTTTCCAAAAGAATAATTTCCATTTATAACATAATTATTTTGCTGTTCTGACATATGATTCTGACATATAATAAGAATTAAAATGACCTTTAAAATAAAAGCTCTCCTTTTCTTAAGTTGTTAATTCTCAGATATTCAGATATTTTTCTCATAGTAGCTTTGCATAATAACATCTGTCTTCATTTATAACATTTTAGAATATGACCATGGCAGGCTATGGGATGTCCAAATAAGACAACTTTCCCTTTCAACTACATGATAGAAGAAAAATTCAATCCATTCTCCCCAAGAAAATGGACACAAGAAGTAAAATTTTCACCTTTAGGGGAATGATAGTAATAGGGGAGTAATGGCCTTTCTATCTTTGGTTTCTAGAATACTTTGAACCTCCTGGAATGAAGCAGAATACCAATATCATCTGCTTTTACAGTGAAAGTATCCAGAATAGAATACATTTTTCAAAATTTGTCTGAAGATTTTTTTTTCTCTTATGTACATCTCCATTTATCACTCATGTAATTTTGCCAATAAATATTTAATTCCTTGCATATTACAATAAGATATCAGAAAATTTCCTTATGTTTGAAAAGAAAGCATGTCTCAGCATTTTTGCTCTTGCTAAGCATACATTTAGGCTAAATACAAACTGATTTTTCCATTTTTCTCATTATTCAAAGCTTTACATTCGTATTGCAAGCACTCAAAAATTAAGTACATTTGAAAGTAAAAATTGAAAAGAGATTTCAGGAATATTGAAGGATGCAGATAGGACATAGGACTTATAAGTAGACACAAGAAGTCACACTTGTATAACATGTTTCAATATTTCTTTTAAATGCTTTATATATTTCTTTCTTTTTTAAAATGTCTTTTGATTTTGAACACAGGAATAGCTCTTCTAGTTCTACAAAGAAGAAGATATAAATAATATATACATTCCTTTCTGTTTTAAGTGTGATTTGTATATAATGTTTTCTCTGAGCAATTTTTTCTTAAGAATTGAAAAAAAAGGCTAAGAAAGTGCACTTGGCACAAGCCCTTTTCTAGTTCCTTTGTTAATACATTAAAATTCACTTGCCACAAAATCTTCACCTACATAATCTCCAGACCAATAAAAATCACGATATTTTCCCTTCCCAGCAATTACATGGTTGCCAGCTTCAATTTCCTTTCTTTTACCCTTTCAGAGTTCTCAACTTTTAACAGTTGCTCAGCATGCATCTTCATTGCTTTCCTCTTACTTCTTCCAGGTATGAAAGATACAACTCTATGAAGCAGACATTAACTTTCCTCCCCATGTCCAATATTCACTTGCTATTTTCCATCCAAATATGACATGAAACTAAATTAAGTAATTTCAGAATTATATTGGGCAGGTTCTTTGTACTTTTCACAATGAAAAAAACTACAGTGTGCTAAGATTTAGATTCAAAATCAAGTTCTCCTCAAAAAAAGGAAAAAAAAAATCCATGTACATTCAAGAAAAGAAATAATTTAACTCCTGAAAAAATTGCTTAGTATATTGTGGTATCATTCAATATTATGCCTCCTAGTTATAGTCATTGAATGAAAATTATATGAGAGTTCTGGGAAGCACTAGAGAGTTATGCTATAGACCATGTTCTGCCTTGGATCATTGCCCAAAACACTGCTCATCTCTGACAGTATTAAATTCTGGTATCTCTTGAACCTGCTGGAGTGGGAACAAATACTGTGCACAACTGCTGTGCTGTGATTATGAGCTTTGCAACAGGGAAGGCATTTCTTTCAAAACTTGCAAAGCTAGAGATAGAAAGGGAATGTGTGCATTACAATTAGTCATTCTGCTCCCTTCCATTCCTCACAGCTTCACATTCTGACATGATAGCAGCTACTATCTCACCAGCTGTTAAAGATAGCATGCAGCTGGAAAATCATACAGCTGGAAGTTGGAACCTCAGCTTTCAAGTATCACAAAGCACTAATCTCCAGTTCTGTGCCTAGTAAGGTTTTGACTGCTGAAATCATGTGGGAGTTGAAGTGAAAAGCAACAAATGGTGATGGTAATCTGATGACATGAAGGTTTTGTTATCTTAGGACCTACCATGTCTGATAAAAAATGTACAAGGGCTCTCAGGACCAGTAAAATTATCTTATGTATGCAAGCAACAGGGGAAAAGCCTCTGATGCCAAAATGGCAGTAAAGCTGACAAAGACAAAAGCAGTGAAAGAGTAAAGCAGTTAAAGATTAGGAAAAACACAAATAGATAAGATATATATCATGCTTATTTTTTTCCCTTGTCAATTTTTCACAATGGTGTTTTATCTATTTACCAACGTGTTAGGAAAACAAATTGATATTTGCCAAATACTATTCATACGTCTGGTAAAAATTAACAGCACTGCTTTTCTAAGTTTGGGGGGTTTTTTGGTAAGAAAAGTTGCCTGAAAATTTCCATATCTCAATTATATTATTGATGCACCTAATTCACCATGCATTTCAGGATAAGTTGACCTTACCTACACACTCCTTTGAAAAGTCCAATTTTGGTGTCTCTGGATTACAACATTGCTGGGACAAAATTACTAATGAAATGACTGCATTTCTACCACTATTTTTTCTGGTAGTTCTCTAGCATCCAGAACCATTGCATCGGGAATGTCTGAGGAGATGTTCCAACTTTGTACTTTCAGGATTCCCTTACTGTCCTGTTGCCCAGCAACTCAGATAACCAATTCTGGATCCAGACAATGCACTTATTGTCCTCAGTACACTTGGAAATGGTTTCCAGGTTTAGCTGTTACCTTTTCAGGGGCTGAGGTGAGACTGACTGTCCTATGGTTTCCTGTCTCCCCCTTCTGCACCTTTCTGTGCAAAAGGCTGCGCAAACGCTGCCTTGTTATCCTTGCCCTCACCCAGGCTCCAGTGACCCCTGTTTCTCACCTTTGGCCCACCACTGTGCCATGCTCAGCCCATCCCCTGCCTTCATGATTCTGTAAATCTCATTCATGCCCCTCTCAGCTCGCTGCCTATGAGTGGAACAGTCCAAGACTCTTTTCTTGCAAAGCACCCAATACTCTCACATGCCCCATTCAGCAGCTGGAGCACACACAGTGCTGGTTTATTGCACAGTTTTGCTTTAAAGCTAAAAAAAACCCCTAAACATTACATGAAGATGGAATACTGGTAGCTCTAATTGTGTGTAATTGAGTTTAATTTCACATCCTCTACGATTTTATTTATAACTTCTAATGATAGAAAGGGTTTTATATCTTGAACGTTCTTTCTTTCAATTGCAATACAGAAAATTTGTAATTTTTTCCTTTTTTTTTCATAGATTAATTTACTTACTGTTCCATTTTTCTATTTGCTGCTTTGCAGTTCCTTGTTTTTTCAGATCTCTAAATTTTCTGCTAATTCCAGATTAAATTTTTCAAACAATTCTTTAGATGCCTGTAAATTGCTACTTCTCAAAAATATATATAATAAATAAAAAATATTGTAGTTGTATTTATGTCATTAAAATCAATAGAATATTGGACCAAAATGCTATGAAGCTCTTCTCTGACTAGAAACTGAATCCATCTTTCTGCTATGTTTTTAAACAGGCATAGCTTATTTAATGTATTTTCTTTATTTCCTGAAAATTCTGAATCACAGCAGGGGACTTAGAGTGACCATCACTTTACTGGGTTCTGAAATATCCAAAAACAGTTTGAAAATATTGTCTTCTTGGTAGATTTTCTTAGATTTTAAGAATTTTTACAGCATTTTATAGAAGATACAGAAGATCCATAGAATATCAGAATTCAGAGGCACATACATACATGACCTATGCTAGATTTAAAGAGCACAAAAAGTTAAACCAAGCAGGCTGGTTGTTTCATCATGTGGTTCTGAATTCTGTCCATGTCTTGTATGTGCTGGATTTAATTGGTTTTGTGCCACTATAGTTACATTAACTGCATAAACTGATGCACAAAGAGTATTAGAATTATTCACTGTGAGATTGCAATAGTGATTGGCCTTGACATTTTGGTGAAGTAGCTCATCCATTTCAAGTTATATTAGATAGAAAATTGAACATAGTCCAATCATACATGAAAATAGAGACATATTTGTCACAAACTCATGTATGTGTATGAGTTAATTTACCTCTGAATAAGATGAGGCATGAACACAGCATTTAATTATTCCTAAACCTGATGGGAGAAATATATTTTTCCCCTGGAAATTGTGAAAGAAGCAGCACTGACAGGTCAATGTTGATGTATCTGTAAAATTTATAGAGCTATATTCACAAAACTAATACAAATCATGAGCACACACAAATAATTTCTTTGGAACAACTCTTTGGCGTCAGTAAGAATTTTGAAGTTTTCTTGAGCCTCCCCTCCTTATAACCTAGAAATTTAGATACAACATGCAACGAATATGAATAATCTTTGCTCAACTTTAACTTTGCAGTCTTCAGCTATCACTTTGGAATTTTTATGACAAGTGCAACTGTACTGGGAAGGGAAAGAAACTCTTTAGTGGCAGTGTCATCTGCATAAAGAAGCACTTAAAGTGCCTCTAAGAGGAATACATTTGCATTCTCCAAGTGTGAGATGCTGTTTTACTTTAAAAATCTTATGTCTGTAAGAAAAACAGCTATGAATCTAAAACTGTAAGAATGTTAGAACACTGGATCTGCTTTTCTCTATTAATTTTCTAAAGTTTGGAACACAACTGAAGCACTATTGCACAAATGAAAAACTAAGTGCCAAATATTTTCCAGGTAATAGTAAAGAAGCACAAGCCTATAGGCACCACAAATGCTGACAGACCCATGTTGACAGACCATCCTTGCTTGCTGCTGTTAATTTTAGTAGATTATAAAATAGATTATCTCTTTTCTTTTTTTTTTTTTTTGATAAGTCACACCATGATAGATATAGAAAAATACATTACTATTTCTCTGCCTAAAAAGATAAAAGTGCAGTACTTGGAGTTATAGGATCTAGAAAAAATTTTGCACATCATCATTCAGGATTTCTAAATATGATATTTTGAGATCAGTGAAGTGACAGTGAGATCAATTCCGTGAAAGGAATCATCAGATTGTCAGCATTCAAAAAAAGAAAAAAAAAGTCATTTGGAAATAACTAACTTCTGATCTTCTGATTAGTTATAGACAAGTAGATTGTAAATAATCTTAATTTGCAGGAGTTCAAGTTGGAAACTTCTGAAATATTCCATTTAGAAAACTAATAGCTTTTCTTAGTTATCCCATTGCTTTTTCAGTGAGAACATTTACCCTCTTTTTAAAGAAGAAAATGGTTGATCATTATGCAGAATTTAGAAAGTGATAAGATAGTGTAACAATGGTCTGGAGCGGTAAAGCACAAAAAAAAAGGAAAAAGAAAAAAGTGAATTGCTAGAAAATAAGTGAGGCACACAATATTTATGCTACAATATTAATCCAATAAATGATCACATGATGAATACTGAATAAAATATTTATTGTACCTGACAAGAAATCATGCCAAACCAAGAAAAGGTTTGCAGAACCACACAGAAATGCTAACACACATATGGTCTGGCTTGAACAGCAGAGGTGACTAAACAAACTTCAGGAAGCATATGATGGAGTGAAAGGGAGCAGGTCACAACCTCTATCAGTACAAAATAAATTTTAACAGAACATGAGTCTGAAGACCTCTTGTAGTAATCTGTTATAAAAGCTTTACAGGGGAGCAGAAAGCAACTGAACAATTTGGCAGAGGAAAAGGCTTAAAAGACATCACCTCTGACTGAGGAGTCCTGGATTTTGATTATTTTCCTGGAATCTTGCATGGTATCCCTGGGACACCTGCTTTGTTCTTAAAGTTTTTCAGGGACTTACTTTTTTCCATCCCAGAAAGGACACCAGTTTGGATGGAATTTTGTGTGATGTTTTTCTGTGGCACTCATTAGGCACTGTTGAGCATTCAAAACAAAATCTGAAACCAGCTGGGTTTGAGGTGGCATCTGAAGAATTGTAAATGTGAAATGAAGTCTGCCAGAACTTGCAGGACTTTTTGCTTCTGGTGGTTTTTTACTCCAACTGAATTTAGGACACATATCCTCCCTTACCAGGGAGAAACATTCAGATTTATAAGGATGAGTTTCTCTTTTACTTTAAAGTGCTACCAATGCACCAAAATGCAGCATAAGCAAACATAAAGTTCAGCCTTTTTGATTTCAGATTGGGATTTTTCTCTCTCCAGTAAAACCCAGCAGAATTTTGTCTGTATTATGAATTCAAGCAAAAGGTCAAATTACAGTCTCTTCTTTGGAGAACTCTGGGTTATTATCAACCTTATACATTGCAATCAATGTTAAATTTCTTGTTAATATTGATGAATTTACGTAATTCAGATAATTGTAGTGTATTTTATTTCTTTTTTTGAGATCAAGAATGGCCTTAAAAATGTTGAAATAACATCTCCATAATTGTCATTTGAGAATTAAAATTTATTGGCTAGCACTGGACTCCAACAAAAGTCTGCCTTATTAAAACATATAAAACTGGAAGCATCACTAGTCTCGTAATTTTTTGCTGTATGCTCCAGTTTCACATAACTTAGCCTATTTGGCACCCATTTTGCAATATTGCTTCTCTCACTCCACACTTTCCCCTCATCCCATCCAAAGGTATTTCATTTTTCATATCTCATGAAACCAGCTTTAGCTGGCTTCCTTAGGGACATGACTCTAGAATATGGAAGTAAATCTTTGAAACACTTATGAAAATAAGTAATCATTCCAATGATAGGTTTCCAGGACCTTCTTCAAAGTGCATAATTGCTTGTAAATCCCACCACTTGGTCATACATCACTTTCTAATTAATGTTCATCTTTTATACTCCTTTCCACATTCTCTTTTTTCTATTGCATCTATTTGTTTTGAATATACAAGTTAATTTTTAAATTATTCTGAAGTCATATATTTTGCTACAAATTGCAAGCTTTTTGGTAGATCAATTCTGGGTAGAAGCATTAACTTTTCATTTAGATGTCAAACCACAAAAGTTTAAGTGCCTCTGAAGACTTTAAGCTTGTCTATTTAAAAACTGCAATGCAATATGTATACTTATGAATTGGTTTCTAAAATGATATAATGTATGATAAAAAACTTATCCCTGTGTGTCAAGTAAATAGTTTTGCTTAAATATTGAAAATCTGTACTTCCTCAAATGCTAAATATTGATTGCATGATTTGCTCTTGTTTAGTCTAGTGATTACAAATAAAGAAGTTTTACTGAAAAGTAACTTCAGTCCATATGCTGCTATGATGGAATGATGCCACACCCTGGGGAACTTTCTCAAAAATTGCAGGTTGTCTTGTGTGAGACTTATCATAAAATTTTAGTGGTGGTCACCGCAGATCTGTATTGATGCTTCAAAAACCATCCATGTTTTTTGTTTGCTTCTATGTCTTTAAACACACTTCCAGTGTGGGCAAGCAGACAAAATCCGTTCCTTAAAATCATCTCAGGAACTTGTTTGAAGAAAAATGAGTAACAAACAGTATTATTTTTTGCAAGTGACAGTAAATGCAAAGCACAGCAGGAGGCTTTCAAGTATGGAACTGATGAGTGACAAACATGCTACCCCAAAAAAAAGTGTATGTAATGTAAGTTTTAACTTGTTGGAAATGTTGTTGGAAGAAGCTATATAATAAAAATTCTTCACATTGCTATGTGAAAACTAGAAGAAAGTGATTCTTCTGGTCCCCAGAATAAAACATAACTGAAATATCTTCTAAGAAGTGATAAGCACAGCTAAAAGATTTAATTAAAGCTCTCAGGAATAAAGAAAAGAGCTGCTGACACAGAAACTGTCATGACAAATTATCTTTTGAGCAATCTTTCAGGACCAGAAAATGCACAGTTGACTACAGAAAACGTTTTCAAATTCTGCTGAAGACCATTAGCTAATCTTGGTCATGAAACACATTCATACTCTTCAGCATGAAGTGATGCATTCAGAAAAGTTGAAACTTTAAATGATGTGTAAAAAGGTGTTTCTTGTGTAAATGTTTTGTGACTTGCATGGTTCTTTAAAAAGCTTCTGTAAAATCACCATCTTGTACATTTCAAGACTATGATAATTACTATCTCATCTCAAGTAAAGCATTTTGCTGTTTAATTACAGGTTAATAATCTTAATAATCATTCTACAAATGGTATTTCTGCTTAGTGACAGAACAATTTCAGGAAAGATCAACAACTCATTTCAAGAACATTCACAGTGACAGAAATATTTCTATATTTAAGAAAATCATCCAATACTTCAGGTTAGGTTTCAGACTAATGCACTGGTTACCTCTACTGTACATATGAATTCAATACTATTGAAAGAAAATATGTTATTGCAATCATGAAGAAGATTTAGAAAAAAAGATCACCTATTTCACATATTGAAATCTAATTTTTTGTTGTCTTAAAAACTGTTAGTGATTTAGCCAAACTCTTACTCCACTAGTGACCTAATAATCTCTTAATAATAGACTAAAATAGATCTCATGGAACCATGAGATCATAGGCTCCATTTTCCCTTTTGAAACATTTATAGAATTTTGTCAAAATGCTGTTGCTTGCAGGGGTGGATATTTAGTTCAGACACAAAATTCAAAAGAATATAATGTAAGGAAAAGAACCTTTCATATGAGTAGATAATAATGATATATGTGTTGCTGATATAGCAGATAATCAGCATATAATAAAAATATCCTCATACGCCAAAGTTTTGCAGGCCTATAGGAAGCAATGTGGTTGATGCTGTGGGCATTACAACATTGTCAGTCACAATGAAAAAAAAAGGACTTGAATTATTGCATTACTAAATATTTCTTTCTAGTACTGAAATTTACTTCTGTGCTGACATTAAATCAGTAACAAAAAGAGTTCAAGGTCTTAATCAGTATGTCATAAGATAAATTCATCCCTGATGTCAGCTTAGAAAACACATTCAATTTGAGAATGAAGGACATAGAAAAATAAGTTTGAATTATCTGGAACACTGATTCTAAAGCTATAGAGAAACAATATTAGTATTTTATTTTTTTGCAGAAGCTAATAGCATCAGGTTGCTGTACAATTTGCCTTTTGCCTGGAATATTTAAACTGGTAGAAGTATACAAAATCTTGTCTTTACAAAACTTTTACATATCACTTGATATTCTTTTCCACATTCATTTTTCACAAGACAATGTAATAGCTCATGTTTATTGAAATAGTATCCATGTGATTTGTTGGCAAGATGTGAATAATTTAAGCTCTAGGTTAGAGGAAGGTTTGCTATGAAGTTTGGAATGAATCAATCCCTGTGAAGGGATTCCTTTCCCAAGACCCATTGGTTCAGAACTCTTTGAATTGTCAACTCCACTATGAAAAATGGGCATATCCATTAAAAATCCAACAAATAAAAAAAACAAAAGCAAACTAAAAAACAACCCAATTTTATATCCTTTCAAGGTACTTAATATCTCCACTGCAGAGGCAAGAGCAGCAAATGCAATTTTTCACACTCTTTTGCTAAGGGGAAAAATCCTTTTTGGGACCCAACTTTCAAATGAAATTTCCACTTTGAATTTGATACAAGCATAAAAGTTTAGTGATGTTGCTTGATGTTACAATGCATTAATTTGTAGCCATAATTTACTGCCCCTGAAGGATATAATACTGTAGCATGCACACCAATCATATTTTACATCTTTCAGCTTTGCCTGTTCCAAGTCCCATTCATCTAGCTGTATGTAATTGAAACCTTCACCTTTCGTCACTCTCTGAATCTGCTTAAATACATTTTTATTTTTAGAGGAACTCATTATTGAAATTATTACTACAACATGTATTCTAAAGGTTTGTTGCTTAATGCTGTTGGTGAGTTAATCAATTATATAATTTTTAATTAAACTTTTTAAAAATTCCTTTGTGTGTATCTAAATATGAGCTAACCCTCATCAGAAGCTTTTCTGCATTAAACACACAAAAATGGATAAAAAAGCAAACTCAGAGTAATTAGTGTCTGAATATGGGCTGAATATTTGATGGTTATTCAGGAAGGCAAGTTTTCAGTGAAATAAGGTTAAACTACATCAAAAAAAGAATACTGCCCCTGTAAGCATCTGAATAATTCATTTTTCATGTAGTCTGAAACCTGGAACCTTATTCCCAGACGTCAAATTTCATTTTAAGAAACGAAAATTTTATATATTCTTTTCAAACTGTTCTTCCATGGTGATAAATCATACACTTTCAAGAAAGAACTGAGTTACACTGCATAGCTGCCTCGTAAGATCACAGACTGGAGGCTTGGAAGTCCCTTGATACAGAAAAAACACTCACTCTATTTCTTTCAATCCTATATAAAGAAAAACTTAATTTTATTCAGTAAAGATGGTGATATTGATCAGTTTAGTTAGATACATCATGCTGAAACATTAAGTCTGCCTTCTCCTCCTCCGTTACTCCTGGAAAACGTATGTTACTGGCAGAAAGACAGACATTTTGGGGGGATAGAAGTGGTACAGAACTTCAGAATTTATTCTCCACTGAGGACAGGGAAAAAAAATGAAAAAATCCAAATTGTGGAGGAATTGTATGATGGAAAGGTAAGACTTCTGGGTAGGCTCTCCTCTTGCCTCTTGCTACAAAATACATATAAGTTTATGGTTGCAGAAATCAAATGTCTCATAAGCTAAAAGTTGAAGAACTGACCCTCACAACTTTTTGGTGGACCCAAATTTTATTTAAAATACAGTCTTACTAGCGTGATTGAGAATTGCATCCCTTTTCACACCTGCCCTGTTAACCACCCTTTCTTCTCCGAATCTCCTTCTGTCCCTTCCCCTACTATCTGATACTCCCTTGTTTGCCATTCCCATTTTACCTCTGCCCCCAGTTCCTCCACTGAGCATCACCTCAAGCCCAGTCCTGCAGACCTTTGCCCATCTCAGCACGTGGATGCCAGCTGCACACACAGAACAGAACCTGCCTCAAAACACTGCAGATTCCACAGGTTCTCTGCAGCTGGAAGAAGAAGTTCTAGCAAATATTATATAACCTCATGATTCAGGATTGATGTACAACAGGTAGACTGAAAAGTTATGAAGCATTTCACTTCAAAAGTCTCAACGAGTCTTTGGTGCAGGAAATTGATTTCTGCCAGCTTCATCAGAATATTCCATGTTTTAACAGGGAAGGCAAAAGGCATGCATCTGACAGCAGAACAATCAATTTACCTGATTTAAAGTCTGTACTCTAAAGCCCTGTGAGTCAAAAAGTTTAAACTCAGGTATTATTTTAAAGTAAGCAAATATTTGTGTTTTTGTGGAGGCTTATAGGGGCTTTATATAGCAATGAACACTCACAGAGACACACAAACAGCTTCAGGCCTTTCCAGACAGCGTAATGCTCTGCCATGGAAGTTTTTCAAGTGTACAATATAATAAGATGAATTCTTTCAGTTGCCATCATCATCATCATCATCATCATCATCATCATCATCATCACCATCATCATATCCAGGAATAAAGGTTGCTGTTTTTAAACAAAGCCATATAAGATGTCTCTTTTAATTTTTTTTTTATTTGTTTTTTTTTATTTCAGTACCTGAGCTGTTGCATACTGGTAGAGATATTATAAAAGGAAGTCCTTATAAAATATGGTTTAGGCCTTGTTACTCTAGCTAAGCTAGCAGTCAGCTTGTAAATTCCCTTGTAAAAAAATCATAAGAATGAAAGCAGTTAGCACAACAAACTATTCTGGTAAGAGAACTGTTCAAACCTACAAAAACAATAAGTCTATCCCACGAGATCAAGTGAAGAATATATATAAACAATTTAAGAATAGAGAGTCTCAGCACCTACATACAAAACACCATTTAACCAATGAATTGAGCAGCAAGAAAACTATAGACAATTGGAGTTTGAGGTTTTTACAGATCTGTGGAAACTGTATAAAAATGAGTTATGTGAATAATGAATTAGCTTTTCCTGCATGAAGAAACTGAGTCCTGTGTGCTTATTACTGCAACAATGAGCTACTATAGGAGACTGTGCAAATAGAAGAGTCTGCTCTATGAGATTCTGATCCATCCAATATTATGAACATCAAGATTGGTGTCTCCTGCTGTTTACGAGCTGTACATACATGCTACTGTGCCGGAGCAGAGCTTTTCAACATTTACAGGTGCTGTTTTACAGATGTCCATAGTTTCTTTCTAACCTTCTAAACACAGAAGTAAAATTGTATTCCTTGCACAGCTGCATTTTTCATAAATTTCAGAGAGTTGCATGTTTCTTAATAGCCACCAAGTCCTCCTCTGGCTTAAAGTCTAAGGTGAATACAGGAGGCAAAATCTTGTTATCCTTCCATTGTAAGCCACAGGACAGGACATGAAGCAGTCACACTCTTTCCAATGTGTAAAAACCCATACTTATCTGTTACACTGTTAAAATTACAGTGAGTAGAAATGTTGGCTCATGTATTTCAAAAGAGATTAATTGATTTTGAAGGGTAAACATCAGAATTTTCTTTTAGAGCAAGCTCTAAGAGAAAATGTATATTATACCATATTCTGAAATATATTATTAAAAAGAAAATCTGTATTTTTTATTGTATCATAATGTGCCTCTGGTTTCCACTCAAATTATTTGGAAATATTTTGTTGGTGTTTTTTTTTTTTTCAACCTTTTTGTCAGTGTGTTTAAGTAAACTGGAAATACAGCAGATGAATAGCTTAACTAAAAGAATTTCAAAGGATAAATGAGTAAAGAATTTGAAGTCTAAATCCGATGGGACTGAAAAATGTGCTCATACAGCTCTGTAGTATTAATTTGTCAACTCTCTACTGTACTCCTGCTCCAAATCGAAACTAGCTCATTAAAAATGACATTATGAATTTGAGGAATAGCAAAAGGGTGGCACAGATGATGTAGGAGAAAAAATGCAGCATGTTTTGAGCTTCCTTTTTCATTAAGTCTTATTTGCTGGTAATTATGCTTTTGTAGCAACTTTAATTAACAAAATTCATAAAGTAGATAACAGCATAATCTCTCAAACTAGAGAATTGACTAGAAGAAAATATATACATCTGTGAGTACATTAATCTTTTTTTCCAGAAAAATTACATGGGTTATTCTTCCACTATTTTGAGGTTCATTATACGATTGCATGTTTTTAAATTTTTCTAAAATTCGTAGTATTTTATATTTTTCTAAAACTATTGTATTGTATTAGCTATTGTGCCTTATTGTATTAGCTATTTTCCCATTACCTTTATATATATTAAAAACATTAATATATATAAATTCCACTTCTCAGGTTTAACACCAAAATCATGTCTGTAGAAGGAATTATTAAATGCTACAGATTTTACTGTGTTTCACTTGATTTCTCAAAAGTTAAACTTCAATCAATTAAAAGATCAGAGCCTTTAGTACCAGGATCAGTTGGGTCCACACCACCATCATTAATTTTAAAACCTGCTGACCCTTTCCCAGACTCAATTCCTTTTTGAGCTGATTGCACTGGTTCTAATTCTGTCCCCACTGCACACAGAAAGAAGAGGCAGGCGATAGCACAGGCAGGATCCTGTGACAGAGTTCAGGAGCCCTCAGGGTGGCAAGGAAGGAGGGAAAAGTGGGATATTCATCCGCTAGAACATTAGAAACATCACAGAGTTAAAAACGAAGCAAAAGTAAATGCACTGAATAAACTCTCATTTTCAAGAATTCAAATTAAAGCTTTAAGTTATCTGAAGAGTAAATGAACTTAAAAATATCACCTCTTTGTTACCTCAGGTTTTTGCTACAAATGTAGGTATGAATGAAATATCTAAAAAGGTTTTACTTTTGATAAAGGTATTTTTTAAAAAAATTCAAAACCTTAATTTAATTCCAGTAAAATCCAAAAAAGAATGAGTATTTTACAGATTTTGTGAAACATCTCTTAAATTTTTCCAATTTTTCATTACTTCGTATACAATTTAGTGTAAGCATTGTGTAAACAAAAGGAGTTGTAATAACAGTATCTTGTCAAAAAAGGAGATGTAGCCATGTCACTTGTTTTCCTCCAAAATGCTTTTGTGTTTGAAAATGCAGCTGTCTCAGACACTACAATAGGTATACCAGAGGTCTGTGTCGATCAACCCAGTATAACCAGTATAATTTCAGTGTAAAGATTCTTCACAATCCACAGAGAGTATCAGACACTATATATCACTATATATATATATATAAATATAAATATATATATATATATATAAATATAAATATATATAAATTCTACTAAAACCTGATTGGGAATAATTGGATAATCTACTAGTTTAATAAAAGATTATTGCCTTAATCCTGGATTTAAGATTTTTATACATCCTTCCCATTATTTTTTTGTGTCTGCTGACTCTGTCAGCATACATTTTTATCCATGTGAGGTTCCTATCCCTTTTTTAGTCCTGCAAATGCATTTGAAATTGCATCAGTATCAGTGGTGCCACAGGCTTGAAAGGCACTTCCTAATCACTTACAAGAGAGGTTAGTTGGGATAAAGATGCTAGGAACTCAATTCCTAAAACTAGCGATTTATGCTTTTAGAAGATTCTCCATGTTCTTGGTGATACTATTTTCTTCTCATTCATTTTATCCTCTGTTAAACAAACACATGTTGAAATGTGCAGCCAGTCCTTCATATTTCTCCAGCTGCTTCTGGCAGATCTTATGATGCAGATACACCAACAGCTCTGGACTACTGTCATTCATGGTCGCTGTGCTGCAAATGACAACACCTGTCACATAAGTTGATAAAATTCCATATAGTAACAAACCTCAATTTTATTTTTTTTCTGGATAGAAACATGGTATCCTCCGAAACTGGTACCTAGGGTCATTAAAATAACACAGCACTGTTAGAGAATACAGGTTTAACACCGTCAGAGAATATAGGTGTAAATTGCTTTATAATGTGTTTCAGAATATTTTTCTATGGCCTCAATACATTGAACTAATATTTTGATATTTCTTTGAGCTCGGATTTTCCAATTACAAGATTAGGAAAACTCATTTTCCCTTATAAAGATTCTTTTCTTTCGCCTCCAATGAGAGGAAGGAAGGACTATTCTCTCAGTTTTGCTTCAGGCTAAATCTACAAAGACAATGTGGACATTATTTTGCTGTCACAGATGACACCAATCTGCCTGTAGGTTAAATAAAGACAAGAGGATCTCATGATACAGAAGGGAAAACACTGGAGGAGATGTGAGAAAGTTTTTCTGACATACTAGTTGTATTCACAAGTCTACTCAAACTGGTTTTGTCCTAAAAAATGGAACCATTTGGTTTTATAAACAAAAAATATTTATGCTATTACACAGTGGGATGTGAAACTTAGAGTCACTCTTGGGAAAGTCAAAACAAAGATGAAAGAAAAATCAACAAAGCACATAAGAAACACTGTGAGGGCACCTCCGAGTGCTTTTAAAGATATATTCTCAAACCAAGAAGAAAGTTTGGACAATACATGGTTTGGATTAGTGCAGCATACAACCATACTTTGGAACACTGACCTTTGGGACTATTAGAGAGAGATGGCTAAGTTATCTGCCAGATATGGTGTGAATCTCTTCACTACAAACATGAATACAGTCTAATCATACATGTGGCCTAAACAATATTTTCTTTGCTTCATTCATATTTATTTGAAGCTTACAGAGCTTTGAGAAAGGTAATGCAAACCGTATCAGAATAAAAGAAAAAAAAACTAACAAGTGCTTTAACGTATGAAGAAATCAGAAAGACCACCCCTGGAGCAGGTCAATGCTCCTTGGTACTCTGTATAAAATCAGGAGTCACCCAGTGCATATGGAGAGAGGAGAGGAGATGGGGAAGGAGTTACTGGTTATGGTACTTTGCATGGACAGCTTCATCAGATTGCCTTTGGCCATTCAGCAGATGTGCACTCTGGGCAGTAGCTGTTAAAACATATCAGGGAGATGACCCTGCTGAATGCAATGCTCATCTCTCTGCAGAGCCAGCTAGAGATTCCAGCTCTACAAGGTGAGAATAAGGCACAGCCCAGGGAAAGCAGAAGTGCTGCCAGATGCAGTAAACCAACTTCAGAGCACCACACAGATGGCACTTTGGAACAGACACTGATGCTGTATCTCTGCTTCTAGGTCTGGGAAGCCCAGCAGCTGAGACCCAGCTGAGCAGGATGAGATGCTATGGAAAGCAAAATAGTTCATGTCCTAGTGATTCTACAGACCAGAAGTAATCAGGTCAAAATCAGCTGTGAAGGAAATTTGGAATTATATTTACAAGTAAGCAAAGATTAATTGTACTTTATGAAATTAAAAGAAAAAATGTGCAATCCTTGAGAAGCTAAACTTCAACTCTAGAAGGAATTCAAATTTGCAGAGAGTGAATGACAACAAGAGACAACGCCCTTTTTTGTTTCATTACTCAGGAAGTATCCAATGATTCTTCTTTCTGCCCTTCTGGTGTCTAGAAATGTATGAATCAGACTATAATAATATGGTAAGGAAAGACTTTATTACACTGTATTAGTCCCTTTTGTACTTTGTTTTTCAACAATCACTCAGTGAAATGAAGCCTTGTCCTGGTGGAAAGGTTCTATATGAAACAAAAAACTCATAAATCTTGTAATGACCTATTTAGGAAAGGAATTTGCAAGAAAGGTTTGTTCATAAAACTCTAACAGGCAAACTCTAACAGGCAAATAGTGTTTCATCACATCTATTACATAAAAAAAGATACCAACCAATAAAATTTATGGGTGAAATGCTTTATTCTTCAATATTCTCTGCCTCTTATTCTCCTCTTAATTACTCAGTAACATGTACTTTTAAATCTAAAAGCAATTTTTTCAGCAAATTTTATATGATGGATTTCAATTTACTAAAACTACTTAACCTCCAGTGATTTAGTTACATGTGGAGTTATTATATCTTTTTAGAAATAACCAAAATGAAATGTCTTATTAAGAGAAATTATGAGCTGATTAATTAAAGAAACCCTTAATATTAATGACCCTCATTTCATCAGGTTCTCCACTTCAGCTAGAGTGTTATTGATTTAGAATACTGGTGTTATGGTTTTATCCAGGCATTGCCATGGAAGACTTGGAATAGTTAATGTCACAATTAGAGGAATACAAAAATGTTCTGATAATTTGAAGAGAAATATTGTTGGAAAACAACCGGCAGTGTGATGGCCAAGAACCATTAACAATCTGGTGCTTATTTTTGAACAGGTGTACAATTTAATTATCAAAGCCAATGGGCAATGTTAATGCCAATTTTAGAGATGCAAAATACTGCTGAAGTTTCTGAGCCAACAAGCAAATAAATATCTCATTTCAGTCCGACAATCTAGGATAATCAGGAGTAGTCAACAGGGCTGAGGAAAATACTGCAGGCAAGAAATAAAAATGGTACTTCAATTCTTTGTAGCAAAAATAAGCAATACTTGTCATACAGACACATTCCTGCCAAAGTATTTTGCCCTTCATTAGCTCCTGAGACAAATCCAGATCTCATGCAGAATTGCAAGGGGCAAGATCTAAATAGATAAGATAGGCATAAGTACTACATGCTATTATTTGGATTATTTTCCATGTTTGTGCAATTTTTTAGGTCAGAAGCATCTAGAAATTTTGGCTAAGAATACTTTATACAAAAAAATACACAGGATCTAGATGACAGAATTTTCTTATAGTCTCTTTAGGAAATGTTTCTAGATGGTTGAATGAAAGAGCTCTTAATTGCAAAGCCCATTTTTTTTTCTTTACAAATACCATTAAATTGTAAAGAAAATAATTTTTGGTTAACACTTCTTGACAAAAATACAAAGAAATATTATTTGTAGCTTTGGATATTTTTCAGACTAAATAAAAAATCGTTACTAATAAGGGAATAACCTGTTTAAATTATTTCCTCCAGAAAGGAAAATCTTATTCCTACAAATTCTTCCATTTCAACATTTTAAGATTCTTTCAAATTTCTAACTTACATTGTTCATTATAGGTCAAATATTTTTGTACACTTTTTAATGAAATTTTTAAAAAATCACCTTCTCCAGTCTAGTTGCATATACCAAAGTCAAAATCATTATTTTTACACAGAGTGTTTTTCTTAAATAGATGTCTTAGTCATGCTCACAGTGTAGAAACAAATCTTCACCTAATGGATCTCAAATTTATATTTGAAAGCCTCACTGGAGTTTGAGGGATTAAAAAACATGAAATGTGTATCTTTTGCATTTCTGCTTAACAAAAAATATACATCCTCTGGCTTTTCTGGGGAACACACATGGCACTTATGGGGCTCAGGCAAGGTGCAATAAATTTGAATGACCAACCATTTGAACCAGACAGCATGTGTCACTGCACTGAGGTCAGCATAAGCTTTATGTAGACAGGGATAACTCAACTGAATTAGGTCCTCACTGGTCTATAATCTGGTTTCCCAGATTTTTTTGCCACCATAGTTGAAAAACAACCATATTGATGCTGGTAATCCATGGTATTAAAAAAATAAAAATGAAGAGAGGGAAAGACAGAGTGGGGAAGAGAAAGATTGAGGGAGGGGAGGAGAGTGATGGGAGGGAAGAGAGCTTGAGAGAGGAAGAGTTTGAGAGATAAGAATGAGCTAATAATACTTCTCTCTTAGCAGCTCTCTATTTTTGCATTCTTGCCTTGATCTGGCTGAACTGGGATTTTTCAACTTTCAGAACACAGTTAAAAAGAAAATTTCCCCTAAGTGTTCAGCCATGGTAGCTCTGTTCTGAATTTATATGGCTCATGTGAAACTTACTGCATCATTACTACACTTAACTTCAAAAATATTTGTCAGTGTATGTAGGTAAATACTTGTTTCTACATGATTGCACCCTGATCAATTAAACAAACACTTTCTGTATAGGATATTGTCACTAAAATATTCCTAGAAAATATGTTAGAAGACTGCTGTTAGGTTAGAGACTGAATTGCTTTTATAAGTTTGTCAAGGGTTTTGTTGTCTTAAACTGCTTTGCTAAAGACCTGTAAGTTTCCTACATACTTGGAAGACTTTTTGCAATCTCTAGCTAATAAAGTGTACCTAAGGAAAGGATCTCCTTCAAATTACAGAGAGAAAAAAGATAAATCATAGAATCACAGAAAGTGGGAGGAATCTTAAAGATCAACGAGTTTCAACTTCCCTGCCCTGGGCAGAGACACCTTCATGCAAGACCAGGTTGTTCAGGGAACTGAGATTTACTGACAGATTATACCTTTATTCCAGCCTGACAAGCTTGGTCAAAGGGAATCACTTAAAAGCAAAATGGGAGAAAAAAGGTATTATACCAAGGTGACAACCAAAGTGAGCCTTCTGCTCTCTCCTGACCACTTGGTTTACATCAAGGAGGGTTAGGGATGGTGCTGTCATTGATGTATATTGGTTTTTGGGAATGTCTCTTCTTCATGGTCATACACATATATCAGTTCCTCATATATTCAAATCACTTCTTGTCTACCACTGAATATTATTTATATAAGGACACAGGAGATATATTAGTTTTAGGAAACTTGGGGAATATTAGTTTCAGAAAACTTTGAGAGCCATTTCACAATCTAATGTGGCATCATGCCCTAGGTTTTTGTATAATTGTGAAATTTCCACCCCACTTTGCTCTCATATTTCAGAAAATGGACTGTCCTCTTAAATCAATTTTTGAACTCCTAAGAAATGCACTTCAAGCAACTACTCTGTGACTGACTGCTAAACTTGAGATAGAAAGCTTTTCTAATATTATTTTTTAAAAATAAATTTAATGTCCTATAGTTGTGCCACTAATTACTCTTTATACAAAACTATGTTTTATTAAAAAAAAAAAAAAAAAAAAACCAACAAACCCCCCAACAACCAGGCATTATGGATAAATAATTTTGTTTTGATAATTCTTCACTTGCTGTTTTTCTGGAAATAGATTACAGCCACTAAGTCTTAAGAGTTCAATCAAATTTTGACCCCAAACCAAGAAACCCTGCTTTGTATTATCTCTGTTATTGACAGCCTTGGCTGCAGTGATCACAAGAATGTGGACTTTGGGATCCTGCTGAGCACACTGAAGGTTATTTCTAAGACAAAAGTTTCTGGGTTTAGAAGAGGAAACTCCAGCTGGCACAGAGTTTGTTTGGGAGGGATTCTGCAGGAAGCTTCCGTGGAGGATAAAGGAGTTACTGAGTACTAGAAGCTTTTTAGGAGCACTTTTCTGGAAGCACAAAATCAGTTCATCCCCTTTAAGGTAAGGGAAAGCAGGGAAAGCACAAGACTTCCTTGGCTTAACTGCAAGTATCTGAGTCTGCTCAAATGCAAAAAACAAAAAAAATTGTGCCAGAAATGGAAAAGTGCACAAACACACATTGAGAACTACAAGGGCATTGCCAGAGTATGCAGAGATGCAGTTAGAAATGCAAAAGCTCAGCTCAAATTGAAATTTGCCAGAGATGTTAAAAAATACAAGAAAGGTTCTTCAGGTACATAAATAACAATCAAAATCAGAAGGAAAATATTAGCCTGATGTCGAAAAGGAGACCTAAAAAAGTAGAGATCCTCCACAGTCTCTTTACCTCTGCCTGCTGACTTCCTGGCTTTGGGAACAAAAATCCAGGTAGATGAAAACACAGAGCTGCTGTCAGTGAAGGAAGGGCTGTGTGTGAATGATTACATGAGCATGACCCCTGAAAACTGATGAGCCCTGACATTATCTACCCAAGGGTGTTAAGGGAGATGCTGGCACAATTGCCAGGCCACTCTCCATGATCCTTGAGAGGCCATGTAGGTCAGGGGATGTCCTTGCAGAACAGAAGGAGGCTAATGTCACCCCCATTAACAAGAATGTCTGGAAGGAGGATCCAGGAAATCACAGGCCCATCAGGCTTACTTCATTCCAGGGACAGTTTTGGAATGAATGCTCCTGGAGGTTCTGAAAATGAGATGAAGCAGGGGTTTGGGAAAAGCCAGCATAGGTTCACCAAGGGCAAATGATGCTTCTCAACTCTAATGTCCTGCTACAACAAAGTAACAAGTTTGGTTGATGCAGGGTGAGTGGTGGATGTAGACTACAAAGCAATATCCACCTAAACCTTTTAAATAACTTATTCTGCAATTAACCACACGAGTTACTCAATTGTAATATTTCTGTCTTTTGTAGAGTGGTTTGGAGTATTTTTTATTCTTTCTGTTTCACTATATTTTCTCAATGTGTTACAATGAAGTTAATACAGAATATTTGAAATCCTGAATATGATGAGCTTTTTAGGAGATTTCCTTTGTATTTCTGCATAACATTAAATAAAATCTTTCTTCAGTGTCTCTGTCTTTAAAGGGTTTATATCTAGGTTTAATCTTTGTTCCAGGAACATTTTTCACAAGTCACATTATTGTTCATATCAGATTGAATATTTAAGTAAGAAATTTGAAACTTTTGGGGATCGTAAGGGGTCACTAGAGGATGGCAATAGTCGAAGTTAGTCAAGCAGCCTGCAATATTATCTACATTTTTTTTTAAGACTAAAAATTACAACAAATTCAAAAAACATTTTCTCATGGGGGGGGATGTAAGTATACTTCCATAACCTCAGAAGTGAAGGGAGCTGGAGGTTTGTTGTTTTTGTGTCACAGAAAAGCCTAACAACACTGACATAAAAAAAAAAAAGTCTGCACCCCAGGCACCCGAGTTATTCTAAAACCATTTGGCTCTGAAGAAGGCTATCTCTACAATAAAAACTCAGTCAGACAGTCCAGCAGTTTAATAGATGAGCACAGATATTATACAAGAAGAAAGAAAAAATGACAGCCCAAAGCCCAGCCTTCTCACTCAGCAGGCTGAGTGTTGTCACTCCTGACAGTAATTACAGAGTGCTCTGCTACATTCAGCACATCAGTCTGTGTTTAGTTGACATTTAGGAATTACAAAAAAGCCAACCCAGTAACTATAGTTTTGAGTCATTTTAATCATTGTTTATTGGAAGAATTTCAGCTCATATTAGTTTTAAACAACTCATGTGCATTATATTCCTAGTCACCAAATGCTTAATTTAAAAACATAACTTTTTTAATTTTTAATTTTTTTTCTAGTGCTCAGGGTTTGATGATGAGCTCCAGCATATAAAAAATATCACTCTGGAGCTTCATATAGTGGGAAATCAAGGATTTAGACCAATGCTAACCTAAAACTCAAGAAGCATAACTAATTTTGCAAGCCACATAAGGCTGCTATTGCTCACTATCTGAGAGTCCTTAGTAAGCCAACAAAATATCACAATCCAAGGGAGTTAAAATTTTGACTGTTCACATAGGAAGGAATACCTTTATGAAATAATACCATGGATTTTTTTTAATGTGTCCAAACAGTTGCCTACATATTACACATGAGAATTTCTCAACACCACTAGAAAAAAATTGCTGTATTCTGATGAGATTCCTGCATATCTCTTATGTAAAACAAAACCAAAATAATCTAAATCAGAGCTGTAGATTAACATTCTTCTAGGGCTGTGAGTGTTTAAGAAAGGTCTTTAGCTTTTGAAAGGGAATTGAAATTATGAGAAAGTTAATGGATGTTGCAGATAATTCCTTTAAAAATGAATAATTTCAACTTCAAACTGCATCAAATTTCAGAACATATGACAAGTGCTACATAAAAATTTGTTGACAAAGGTATCAGCTTGTGGAAAATCAGTAAGGACACAAAGTCTTCCAATTTTGTGAAAATTTCACATTTTCTAAACTGCCTTTTGGGGCGCAGCTCAGGCAGGCTATGGAGACCATGCTATACTTTGACTGGAGTAAGTAGAAAAGTCTTACAGTAGTTTCTTTTCCTTCATAACTTCATTTGATGATACAATAGAAAATGTTCAACTTGTTTTTCCAAACACTAACTCTGAATCCAAAACCCTAAGAGGAATTGGTTCTTGCCTATGTGTTCATCAAAAGAAAAGATAGTGAAAAGAATGTGGATATATTTGACCATTTACATTGTTTGAAAGCATTTGATATGTATAGTGAGTATTTTCACATATAATCTATTATTTTGTCTCAAATGAGTCTCTTCATCAGTATTTTTCTAAAGGCTAAAGCAAAGCAGGTTTGAAGATGGCCTGCTTTAAGTGTAAAACCAAAAGGGACACAAGTACTTAATCTTTCACTGAAGAAAGGCTACAGACTGGCATAATCTATTTCTTGTTTCTCTCTTAGTCACCACAATACCTCTTAAAAATGCCTCTAGTTAAAGCTGCTAGTTAAATTATGAACTACATCCAAACTTCTGATCGATGCTCATCATGGAGCACCAGTATATTAAAAAGTCTCTGTTTATTTAGTCAATTAATTTGCTGGCAAGTAACTCCATTTCAGTAGAGCTAAATTGAAAATAAATGTTTACTGGTTTGTGATTGAAAAATATGACCAATGGCTGTAGAAGTGAGCATTTTTTCTTCATCTGATAATTATTACAATTACTAATTGCAAATTAAGTGGTTTTCTGTACCTGAATACTCATTCAGAATGTTATTTGACAGACAGAAAATGTTACCATACTGAGACTGGAGAAATGCAATGAAGTAGGAGCTCAAATGTGTGGGGGTTATTTCTGAGTTTTACAGCTAGAACAATGAATTGCTAATCTGAGTAGAGCAAAGTAGGAACTCAATCCATCATTTCCAGAATGAGATTCTCATTACTGAGCTATTACAAGGTGATAGGAACACAGGAAATTCCAGAGTACATTACATTTTAATGGCACAGGTATTGTTTAGGAACATGGGTAGTTCCTAACAGGATGCAATCAAAATCATAATTCCAGTTAAAAGCTTCTTTCCAGATATGCTTATAAAGACATAAATCTCATTTAACTAATGATGTGGAGCTGAATGGCAGGAATACAGTATATACTAACACATTATGTTTAGTATGATCCTGTCTGAGGCTGTTATTAAAAGATTACATTTGATTGTCAGTGTTATTTTTCAGAAATGTTGCATGACATCTTATTTGCCTCTAGCCTTGGGAACTATTCATAACACTTTTTGAGTTCCATTATTAATTTCCACCCTTATCAGCTCCCAGGTTTCTAAAGAACCTAGCCTTGGGTTACAGTTGCTTTTGAAAACCTAATTCTTGCTTTGTTTGCTGTCTGCAGTTTTAAGCTTCATTTTTTTATTCTAATTTTGACGTGAATAATTTCTCAGTACTTTTAGCTATAACTGCTGTAGTAAAATGCAACATTGTGAAGAAAATAGTTGCTATAACTCCCATCATAAATTCAGGCTGAAAGTACCTTAATCAATTCTTACTTCAATTCACATAAAACCCCACAGTTTTCAGGTTTGTGGCTACTCTAATCAGAGAGAAACAAGGGCAAGAGAAATAAAATAAAATACAAAAGAAATGAAAAATTGTCTGCTCAACTAGAGAGATTGTATGATATGAGAATGAAAATATTAGTAGAAATTATAATAATAATAGTAGTCGTAGTAGAAAAAACTTATAGCATCATCTGAAAAATTCCATTGGCAATATTTATTTGTATTTTGCTCGCCTTCTGGTGCAAGTGCTTCCATACTAGATTTCCATAGTAGGAAGCTAATTGTCAGCAACATTTGCAATGACACAACTAACACGGTGGGATTAAACCTGTTATTGACATACAATGTAGCACTGCACCTACTAACAGGTCCAAATGTCAGTTTGGTATCTGTTTTTCCCTTCATCATTCTGGAAGCATAGTTGGAAGGTACTAGAAGAAAGTTTTTCTTTCATAGACTTTTAATTTTCTCCACTTTGCAAGTGCAAATATTCAGTATGAATTATTTAGACGACTGCATAGTTATAAATAAGAAATGCCAAAGCAAAGTAAGGTTATCAAGCTATAAATATGACAGTAGTGTTCAAATATCTAGCTGGATGTAAAATTTAGATGCCAAGTCTCTCTATAAAAGGTAAGGGCTGTTCCAAAACAGCATATTGCTTGCTTGAAACAATGTATAAATCAGTTCTAATTTATCATTAATATATGCCTTGAATCACCACATAACTCTAATCTTCCTGTTAAATGTGAGCTCTTCTTTAACTACAAAATTCCCATTGGTCTATGTACATGACTAATCCAAATCCGACTGGACATGGAAAAATACTGACTGATGAAAATCTCCAAATTGCTTTTACATTACTATTTATACCATGCTCTCTTTCTCAGCAAAAATTTCCATCAGATCATGTTTCCTGCCATGACTTCATGTTCTATATAGCCCCTCTGAGCATGATATATTGACTGTTAAGTAAAGCAAAAATTCTGAATATTATGTGACAGAAGTGCAGTTGGTAGCAATGAGACCTCGATTAGTCCTGTACCATATCCATCTATCACATTCCTAGAGAAAAGGTTTTTGTTCTCCAAATATCTGTATTCCCAGTTTTGTTCCAAATGGTAAACGGGTTTAGCAAGTGTTGAGAAACATAAAACTAAGGAAATTAGATTGTTGGAGATTACAGCTTTTGAAATCTCAGTTCAAGGAGGATAACCCTGCTTGAAATCTCCCCCTGCTGAACAGATCAACTGCATTTTAACAACTGATAACTCCCTATTAGCTCATCTCTTTTCTCAGGCCTGTTTCTGACTAAGAATGTCCTTCACCAGAATGGATATTCCTTCTGTGTAGGGGGAGAGTGGGGGTAATTTTTGTATTGTACATTTGCATTTAAATTACTGCTATGAAATATGGGGAACACACTGTTATTTAATTCTTTTCTTATTAAAAAATCATGCTATCAATATTCATTTACTGTGCTTCCTTCACTATTAGCACAGCAGTACAGTGAGTTAATTAGTCATTTTTATAAAATGTGACTGTTCCCTAAAAGATAATTATTAAGCAGAAAATTGCTGCTTATCAGCAAAATACTGGCTTTTTGTCCTACAAATTTATTTTTAAAAATTGATTTGTCACTATAAAGATTATTAGATTAATTTTCTCATGCTTTTCCTTTATTTATGCTAATATTGAACAACCACCATTTTTCCAATCTAGTCTTTATGGTTTATTAAGAATCTTTAATAGAAATAACATTTTTACTCATTAGTTATTTATGTTCATTGAATGCTGATGTGAAAATGTGACTTCAGCTTTACAAAATCAGCAGAACTTGACTATAATTAACACTTCAGTGCAAGTATTAAGTGGGCATTTTTCATCTTTTCAGTTTCCTGAAACAAACCTACATCGGCCACTTGATCAATCTTCACTTATTCTGATTAATATTGTCAAGAATTCGGAAATACCAGCACTTTAATAATGCATACTTAAAATCTGATGAAAATACTGCAGTGTGTTTCCTTTTCTTATCCCTTAAGGTTTTTATTTTTACACAGGTTTTTATGTATGTGTATTTTTAAAAAAAAAAAGTAGTGGAAGGAAAACATTGATATTACATTAAGACTAACCAGAAAAGACTAACCACCATAGGCATATCCCTTTGCCCAGAATTTGTCTTACCATTAACCTTGCATTTAGATTAAGAACTGCAGATTACCTATGAAGAGTTGATGTTGATTTATGTCTGGTTGAACCAAACTTTTTCTTGTCTATAATGTTATATTCTTTATATTTCCATTTTAATATTGAGAATCTGGTGGTGGAGGGAAGAAAAGGATTAAGGCAAAATATAAACCACAGATAATGAGTATATCAAGTATCTGCCTTTGTATTCTTACTTTAATTTCAGGAAAGAAGTCTTCAAATTTTAATTCAATCATTTTAGTAATATTCCTCTTTTTTTTCCCTTTTTTCCCCTTTTTTAATTATTTTTTTCTGTTCTACATTTTCAAAGAGGTTGTTGATACCCACTTGTTGACCAGCAATGACACAAAAACCCCACAAGAACATTTTGCTATAGAAAGCAGATATAAAATGCAAAATATTGCCAGTTCAAATGTTATTTTTCCCAAGAGGTTGGCCACAAATGCAGGTTTATAAAGCCTTCCATCCCTAACCTCATCACTAATTAGGTCACAGTCACAGAATGCATCCTAAACTTCTGCAGTACAGAAGTTATACAAAACTCTGCCCTGCATATTTTGTGATAATAGCAATGATTTCAACACTAATAATATCCAATTTGCTATTGTTTTAAAGATATTTTGAAAAAAATTCTGAAATCAAATAATTTTAATATTAAAATGAGGCTCATTCCTCTCTATGGTGTCTATTAACCATGTCCCAGGATTAATAGTGTCTCTCAGCATATGTATATATATGACTTCTGTAAAAATACAAATGAGATGCACATGTTAAACTGGCCTTATTTTAATTTTTAACTTCCTCAAGAGAAAAAATACATTGACCTAATCATCAGTAGTCTAAATGTAACCTTCTAAACCTAACAACAGATTATCATGATGAAAACATTTCCTAAATTTTACTGATAATGAAATTATTTCTAAGATTACAGAAGGCTTCAGTTTATTACCATCTCACTTTTACAGCTCATTTTCTTGTGGAAATTATTACAGAATCCTAAGCAATAGTGAAAACTAGATTTTGCATCATGGAACCATAGTCTCTGCAGATTAGTAGATAATAATTTATATAGAAACATAGGGTGGTTTGAGTTGGAAAGAACCTTAAAGATCATCTAGTTCCAACCTCACTGCATCAGAAAGAGACACCTTCCAGTAAGACCAGGTTGCTCAGAGCTGCATCCAGCCTGACCTTGAACATTCCCAGGGATGGGGCATCCACAAGTTATCTGGGCAACCTTTTCCAGTGCCTAGCAATTCTTACAGTGAAGGATTTCATGCTAATGTCTAATCTAAACCTGTCCTCTTCAATTTGAAGACATTCTTCTTTGTCCTATCACTTCATGGCGTTTGTAAACAGTCCCTGTCCAGCTTTCCAGCAGGCTCTCTTTAGGTACTGGTTGGCTGCTGTAAGGTCTCTGTGGACCTTCATCTTCTGAAGGTTGAAGATTTTTCCCCAAGACATAATGTCTTCTATATTATAAAATGATATTATACCACCTCTTATTAACTTAATACACAAAAAGTTGCTTTTTGCTTAGCAGCAAATATTAAGAAATTTTAGACACCATTCACAGGGTGAAAGGAAGAAAATTTACAGACAGTACTTCATGGTCGCCTGAGAAGAACAGATGGTAGCTGCACACAGATGCTGCTGAAGGCAGATGACTACTCCACTTTCTTGAAGTAAACAATAGGCTAATTACTGACAATGGTTTGCCATTGTAATAAGAGCAAACAGTAAAATAAAAATTGAAGCATCATAATTTTCGGGAGCAGATGCATGCTCTAATCAAACTAAACAATACTAATTATTACATGTAAATTTTAATAGCATTACTGTCACAGCTGGTCCGTGGCTGAGCAAATAATTTGGTTATAAATAAGAAACCCAGCCCAGTTCCATAAACCAGCCCCTGACCGAGCTGTGATAGGATAGATTTGAACACATACAGGGACTTGACCCAATCGTGTTCCACCCTGAGCAGCAGATATCTCACTGCCACAGGAGCTGAATGATGTTTAAGCCAGATCAATGAGCTGTCTGGACTGGGAGATTCAAATCCTCCTATTTAAGGAGGGTGCAGACAATAAAACAATCAGGTGTCGCATGGGAATTCTGAGGTGTGTGTGATCTCTGTCTCTGACCCACTCTCCCCTTGTTACACATTTCTATCAACAAAATATAAGCTGAGGCGATTGAATAGCTGCAAAGAAATATTTCTACAGCCTTGACTAGCTGACAGCAAAAGATGCTATATGTTTTAAAAGGACATAAAAATGTACACTGTCGGACAATACTCTTTTCCTGATCCAGAGATGGGGCAACTGAGAGGTATTCTGAAAACTTTTATTCCATTTTCAGTCTCATGAGAGGGATGAGACAATTCAGATGTTATAATTCATGCTATCACAATCAGCAGCCAACTATTTCCTAATTACAATGCACTAAAAGTGTTTCTTGGCCTATCAGCTTTTTCACACGCCATGCTGTAGACTCCTTAAAGCCAGTCATCTAAAACTACCCCTTGTCAGTCCTACTACAATCCATCTTTTATGGTTTAATTTCTCTAAAGTATCTAGTCTTATTAGCAAGGCCATCCTTTGAAACTTTTTTCTAGCTCCATTTCTATCTCAACAATTTCTATCTTATTCCATGGCATTTCTAAGTCAGCATTTCTTATTTCAAAGTTTGAATGTGGATGCATACTGTGTGGGCCTTCTGTCAGGCCCTGAGAACTCTCTACAAATCCATTTCCCACAGCATACCTCAAAAAAAAAGACCCACACAAATTATGAATACATATTGTCATCTTCTAAAAGTTATGATTATATTTGAAAGACAATAGAGACTTTCATTGAAGAGACCAGAAATATAGATATCTACTAGGAAACAAGAGTAGAAAATTATATTAATTACATTAGGAAGTAATATGTAAGACCAAATAATCCTGGCAATATATATTACTCATCAATAAATCAAAAAGGCCAAGAGAGATATTTTGCACACTGTATTTACTGAAAATACAAATATACTGGATGTTTCTCCTTTATTCCTTTTTTTTTCTTTCCATTGTCAGGTAAATTTCTAGGTAAAAATATAAGTCCAGTGGTAATATACAAATTTTCTTCTAGCTCACTAAACTTGTATAGGATCAGTGCTCACTTGTTTCTTTTGAAATATGAATTTATTGAATAGTCAACAATTTCAGTTATAGCTACAAATAAACAAAACCCAATAAAACAAACCAACAAAAAACCCGACAAACAATGAACTCAGATCCTTCCTCCATGATTGTGGAAGTGTTATAAGAAAAAGGACAAGGGAAGGACATTATTTTGTTTGTGCTTGTTGCTTTGAATATTTGTTCTGTTGTATTTTCTCCTTTAGTTTGCCATGCTTTGACTGACAGAAGCAATTGACATAAAAATGTAACTAAGTACTACACCAAATATTTATTTGATCAATCTGCTCTCAGCGCTCAATTCTCACTTCAAGAGCATCCATACTTATGAAAAATGAGTACTATGACATTCAGCTCTTCACTTTTGGTATCTCAATAATAGCTCCTCATATTAATTTTGAATGACAGCCTCTAATGAAGGGTAACTCCATTAAAATGGAATCGTAAATGAGTTTACCTATGAAATCCATTTAATCATTTTGCAGATGGAACATTATTCTTGGACCACAGGGAAAAATGATACAGTAAGCATCCATGATTCAGACAGCTGCAGAAATGTTGTCTGTTTATTTTGACTGCAAGGTAATTGCTTTGTTCAGAACACAAACTTCAGAATTTCATTATTTTTTGTTCTCTTGAGAGACAAATTGACTTTGGCACTGAGAATGTATATTGACCATAGAAAAGTCTAAACAGCGACATTGTGTATCTAGCCTCTTGCTCCAGCCCTGGCCCTGATAGGAACAAATATATCTTGCCCTTTCTTTCAATGCAGGAGACAAATATCCTTCTTCCTGACTGCAACAGAAACAGTATTAGCCCTAATCCCATTATGTGGTATCAGATATTTCTAAGTTTGAGAGTTTCTTATAAAAAAGGAACCATATATTTCACTCTTCAATCTTGTGGAAATAATGGAAGCATCTCTATCACTTTATCAAAGATGTTTCTTCTTCTTTTATGGCAGTGGGCTTGGAAGTCTTACAATGATTCATAATTTTGGTACATTTAATGTGCAAGAGTTGTCACAACCAATATGAAACCAGTGTGGAAAAAGAAATCAAAATTATTTATATAAGAGTTAAGAGGTCTTCAATAAATAAAAATTAATATGAAATGAAGAAATAAGCAGATGAAAAAACACAGAACATAAAAAATAAACTCAGTATGAGATTACAACTGACAAGGTTTAAAGAAGCTCCTGGGCTGAGATAAAAAAGCATTGCTTTGACTAAATCAGTGACATTATACTTGCTTAAAATAGATACAAACTTACCCATTTCATTTACTTTCTTCCAATCTTTGAGAATCCTCTCAAAAACTTTGTTTTAGTGCCATAGAACTATTGCAAATATACAGAAAGATGGTATCTCAGAATCCCATTGTGCTTGTTTTCTCAGACAATATTTACTAATAATTTATTAATCAGTAGTGATACTATATATTGTGTTTGGGATGGTGACTCTTGTTGAATGCATGTGGGTAAATTTCCAAATAAAGAGATTTTCTGGAGAAATTGTGGCATCTCTGCTGCTGGAAACATCCAAAGCATTGAGTGGCTCTAAGCAATCACATTTATCCTCAAAGTCCAGCTTTGAGCATAGAATTGGGTTGGATCTCTTCCTTTTCTTAGGTCCTTTCCAACCTAAATTATTTTAATTCCAAAATGCTACTGAAACTGAAATATTTATGTCTGACTAAAATGTAGGGCTTATTTTTTCAGTTTTCCTTCTGATGAAAATGTAATGGTTGTTAAGGACTTTGAAAAGTTCCAAAAACACAGCGTCTTGTTTGATTTTCCTTACCAAATAATTTAATTAGAAATAAGAGATGATACTGGATTCTACAACAGAGACTCTTAGGAATGTTTAGGTACATTGACTATTTTCCAGAGTGTTATTAAGCATAATAAGTGTAAATAGGATCCATTAAATAGCCTGATTTAAAGAAATATATTGGATATTATATTGATAATATAATATTGATATATAAATATATCAATATATTGATAATAAAATAGAATAAATGTTTTACAACTCAGATATTGCTGAAGACTTCAGCTTAAGTACAGTATTTGTAGATTGAAGATCAAACACAATCAGGTTTAAACGTGGATTTGTATCAATTGCAATTAATTTGGTTTGAAAAATCCTGAAAACATACATTCTCTAAAATCTACATAAGTTCCAGAACTTAAATAATCTTCTTTGTTAATTTCTGAAAGAGAGAGGATCTAAATTTCCAAAGACACAAGACATGAATATGGATTTGCTTATGTAAGAAGTATAATTTACTATGAATAGTCAGATCTTCTGATGTCCAAACTGTAAATAAATTATTTTATGTATCTAATTATACGCTATAAAGTTTAAAGTATTTTTAATTCATATTAAGGAAAAATGGCAATATAAACAGAATTTTAACAGAAAAGAAAAAATGTTTAAAGCAATTTAAAGTACAAAGGCATGCTATAAAAATAAAGACTTTTTCGCTTATCACAACTTAGGCTAGAATTTTTATTTATTTCCTAGTGTCTTCTCCTGAATATTCTGAACTAAATTTACTTTTATGCAACAGTTAATTGGCCTTTTTAGAGAAATATGTTCACAAAGTTGTCTTCTTTAAACAGACTAATTTTTATTTTTGCCAAGAAGTCTTGCAGACTTTGGTCATTTCTGGGAGTAACAACAAAGAAAGAGTGATAAGACACAATGTGCTTCAACTTCTACTGCAGGCACAAAATTACACAGAATTTTTTGGAGAATCAGAGAGCAGTGAAACCTTCTAACAAGTACAGCTTGAAATACTAAATATGCCCACTTTTACCTAAACAATTTCAGTCCAATAAGGAAAAACCTGAAGAAAGAGAAAAATCCACAACTAATTAACCAAATCAATAAATTCTTTTGACATTTACTAAAAAAATAAAAATTAAGAAACATTGATGACTCATCTGATCAGTGCATGATTCAGGGACTACTCATATAAAAAGATATCATCCAACAATTAGGATTCTTCCCAGAGCAGCAATAGATGCAGTATATGACTGTGTACCATTTAATTACCCCTTTAAGAATAGAATTGCATTTAATATCCTTCACCTATTCATATAATGGCAGCATTAAAGGTATTTTCTCAAAATTCCTCTGCTGCCATTTCTCCATATGTCAAATCTTTTGCTAAGAGCATTAGACCCAGGCTCACTGATGAAATTACCAAAAAACTCCAGCAAAAAACAACACCATGACCACCCCCATGAAATAAAGTAAACAATTCCAATTCCAATTCTATACATTTTATATTACATTGCAAACGTTTTCTGGTGTTGTCTTTGCTACAATGGAGTCCCTCTTGTTTCCTGTAATACAAATAAGGCCAAAAAATGCTAATAGAAAATAGTCATACTCAAATGAAAATAATAAAGGAGTTCTGCATTTTCACTAACTATGAAATAATGGGAATGAACACAGGCTCAGGGAATTGTGCTCATTTCCGGAGGGAGTGGCAAACAGAGAGGATGCAGGGTACCACAAAGACTGATAAGAAATAGGTTTGTCCTATAAATGATTTCATACACCAGCCTAACATTTATCCTACACCGTGAAAAGGACTTCCTGATTTTGTTCCAGGCTGGAATTGCTGGAAGTGGGCTGGGTTTAATTTGACTATAAAACCAGTGGGTTTGGAAGTGATGAAGTAGGCTCTCAGGAAAAAAATATTAGCATCAATAACCAAGACTATTTTATATAATAGCAAAATAAAGATATTCTATCAAAGAGAAACAATTAAAATTCTTAATAACATAGTCAAGCCTTGGATCTACAGGTTCATATTGCCAAAATTTGAACCTGCAGAGTCATGAAGAAGTGCATTGGAATAGACAAGGCTCTTGAAGCACTTAGTGTTTATAAGCATTTTAACTTCCTTATAGATACAAACAGCAAAAGAAATCTGTCAGCAAAGTAACAAATTGATGTGTTAGAGCAGTGAGACTAAAATCCATTCCTTGGAAACACTGTCATACAACCAAGACAAGAAGAAAACATGAATAATCAAGCTGGACTGTCCAGAGCAAATATTGAGCTTGGAAATCTTGAACACAAAAGTAAGAGAAGTGTGAACTTGCAGCAGTTTGAATAAATTATGCTTCAATTGCTATGCCATAACCTGAAAAGCAACATTGGTTTTATATGCAATGAGCAGGTTTACATGAAACTAATGATCTACAAAAAGTGTGGTCGGAAATCTCGGATGGTGTGAACTACAGCTGAGTCTTGGCAACCAAAGCCACAGCATTTAATGCTTTATGAGGGTTGTGACAGAAAACAAACAAACCTAGTAATCCCAAAGCAGGAATCACCATAAAAAAGAAGAAACCACCCCCCTCCCTCCCTCCTCCCATTATTGCATTAATTATATGAGATTATGTGGTAAATGCACAATATGAAGAAATAACAATGGTTACTGAGGTCTACAGAATTCTTCATCCAAAGGACTTGCAGTGGAATTTAAAAACACTGAATTATTCTGAATATACTGTACAACTCAATATTATCTTTTTGTGCCAAAGAAGGCATCACTTCAGGAAGCAGTAAGTATTAGGAGTATGAAATACACATTAATTGTCACAAATAATCCCAAACTTCTGCTTTCAAACATTTATGTTATTACTTTTATATGCTTTAAACTGGAATTTTCTGTCATTTACAAGCACCACATCAATTATTTTCTTTCATTATCCATATGTTCTGTTTACAGGGCACAAATGAACTTTCAGTTTTTCCTTAAATTTCACAAAATCAATTGTAAATTGGAGGGTTTTTTAGAAAATCATATATTAGCTTAGTTTTTCAAGGCAGAACACCTCAGAAATCTCCATACCTGATTAGAAGTATGCTGCTTAATACTTTTTGATCAATTGCAAAGAAGATGTATCATTTGCAGGATCAGACAAAATAAATTACTTCAAATGTAGAAGAACAGTGAATAGAAATTAAAAAATTACTGAGATAATTCAGCCTAATCATTGTGTTGTTGCATAGTTCATTGAAATGTATTGGAGAGCCTAATTCCATAAGGTCATAAATTCTTTTTTCTCTATGTAATTCTAAAAAGAAATGTAAACATTTTGATACATGAAAGATAGTAAAATATTGAAAGGAATTAAGAAGGCAACTCATTACCCATATTAGAGAACATGAAACATTATCAGACTGAGAAGTGTTAAGGTAAGCACTGCCTCACTGCAAAAATTATTTCAAGTATCTTTGTTATATTTTAGAAAAAGGCAATTAAGCTTTAATGTACAACCTGATTATTCATTCATGACACTTGATTAAGTTTGATTTAATTTTAATTCCTTTGTGTCACCAAGAACTTCGCCAGTAGACCATGGGGTTTTTCTTCATGCACTCTTCCCAGCCAACTCATGCAATAAAGCCAGGAAAAACGTTTATTGGAAAAAAAAAAAAAAACCAAAAAAAAAAAGGAAGAAAAAGAAAACCTCATCTTTAACACAATTACTAAATGATAGACAAAAAAGTTTTTTTCTTCTTGCTATTTCTGCTAATGTTGTTTCAAAGCGTCTTTTAGTAATAAATCTTTGTCTAGAGGCTGAGATTTGTAGCAAACACTGAACAGAACTCCCGTGCATACTTCTAAATCTATGCTCATCTACTCCACCCAGCCAGAAGATCAAGCATATTCAGTGAAAATCTGCTCTAATTTTTTACAAATATTAATCCCAAAGAGCTTTGAAAGATGAAATATTCCATACTCTGTGCTCACTATAAACATCCACAGATTCATAACAGCCTACTGATTGTTCAGAGACAAATTTGTTTGATTATTTTCAGAATGTTTTGCTTTTTATTATTGTACTCCAGTTCTCTATTATCTGACTTATTTATGAAAAATCTCATTGTGTCTATGATTTTTCATTGTAATATCACCAGTGCAGAGCAACATGTCCCTGTCTTTTGTCAGAACTTTAACTACAATGGGACAGCAGTTCTAGATTCTAAAGAAAACATTTTAGAAAACTCACAGTAAATTTAAAAACTTTTTTCTGTTAGGATAAGTTCGAATGACATGTAAAAATTTCTTTCCTAAAATTTTACCTGACAATAATGTCCAGACTGAGCACAGAAGCTAAAGAAAACAGGAATACTTGTGCCTTTCTTATACTACAACACATATTAGTGGTCTGTAGTAGTAGAATTCAATTCAGTGTATTCAAATAAGCAGTCGTGTTTATTGAAATACAACACCTATTGTGTTGTGTGTCTGCTATTTTTTCCCTTGGCTTCAAATGCTACATATATGTTATCAAGCAGACACTGCTTAGCATAATGGGAATAATAAGATACTCAGAGATAAAGGGAAAAATCATTAATTTGAAGTAACATGATACTTTGCACAGAGACATTTCATATTTTCATAGAGAATTTTTTAAAATTTAATTTTCAACTGGTAAAAGTGTTATTTTGGCAGTTTCTGTCTGAATTATTACATATTTTCTATAATATTATTTAAAAGCAATTTTATATATAAAAAGCCAGCATAAAAACAATTCCATCTTACCTGGCTCCATTACAAGCAGTCTGGAAACATAAAAAGTTTGTCTTATATACTGAACAACTTTAAAAAAAAAATGAACTGTAATAGTAATTTCTTAACTTCTGAAAATTTCTGTCCATGAACATATGAACACTATGTCCAAAGTCTGACTCCAAGTACAACTACCACCTTTGTAAAAAGAATAATAAACTTGGTCCCAACATTTCCTAAAGATATTACACAGTTCAAATGGCTGTAATGGCAGGATTTCAAAAGTCAAACTTAAAATATATGAAGATACAGGAGCAACAAGCTACTGAGAGTCAGAGTACACCAAACACTAACGTTAAATTATACTGAAGTTCAGAATTATCACAGAGGGAGCAGCTTAGCCAGTGCGCATGGATACATTTTCATGGACTCTGACCCTGAGCTCAAGGAGGGAAAATATTTTACTATACATGTAAAAATAAATAAATGGTTGGCTATTAAAAAAGGGACTACAGTGCCATAATGAGAAAATGGGAATAAAAGTGTTTCTGGATGATTTACTATCAGCATCCTTTCTAAAATGAGATAAAATGCCTGGAGAAATGCTCAGTCTGCTCCCTGACCTTGCTGTGATATGTCATATGAACAGCAGAACAACAAAACCCATTCTCTAAGGAGACACAAAACATATTTGTGATTTATTTGATTTTATTTAGAAGAAACCTGGTTTCTAGGTTATCATCCTACCCTGTGAGTAAAGTACTTAGCAAAGTTAGCAAAACCATAATGTATTGAGTATTATTGGTGGATGTAATTCAAATGTGAGTCGGTATTACAAAGAAGACATCAAGTCAGGGAAAATTTAAGGTAAACTTTAAACATATTTATTTCTCTAACTTTTAATCTAAGGAAAAGCAAAGAAAGTATACACAAAAAATTTATACACACAGAGAAACTGAGCCATGATCAATTTTCAATATCATCTAGCTCCTCTGTGCTTCCTAGTGTCATTCTGAATTTGGTAACAACATACAGTACTATTCTTGAATTTTATTTTGCAAGTATATTAACAGTTAATAATTATTGTTAGAATTTATTCTACAGTGCAAGGCTGGGACTCTTTGCTACAGCAAAGTTGCTATTTGTTACAGATAAACACAACTCACACTGAAGTGAATAAGTCAAAATATTTTTGATCCTTGGTACCCTATGTACTTACATGTAGCCAGAATAGATTGCATCAAGATGTTGAAACTAAGATACTAAGATAAAATAAGCATAAGACATCTTTCTAAAAGTACAATTTCTGAATGCCAAGAAGACTGAATAAATGAGAGCTGTTGGGCTGTAATACTGTAATCACTGAGAACCACATCAAGACTTGCATAAAATTTTACTAGGTTTTGGGTATTTTTTGTGTGGGTTGCTTTTTTTAAAATGAGGAATTTCAAACTGACTTTTGTAGTTTGTGTTTAAATATCAACATTCTAATTTACATAAAACATCAAAGTTCAAGAATCAGGACCTTTCTTTATTCCTAACACTACTCCAAATCAATAATGAAGCAGCTTCCTTCTCAGAGTACACTATCAATGCACATTGTTGCCTGATTGGGAGACAGATTCTCATTTCCACCATGTCTGAACAAGTGCAGAGTAAAATATATAGATATTTTGTTTGCATTCTTTTCCTAGTTGATTGATCTGGAACTCATAAAGCTGGCAACAACACTTGACTTGATGGAGCTTGGTTTTATGTATTTTAGCACTTCATTTGTTGTATGCACTGGTGCAGCTATTAAAAACCTGATACCTGAATGGAGATTGTGGTAATCTCTACTCAAGAAAACATCAATCTTATGTTATCTAACTACCAGCAAAGTCAAAATTCCATTGAACAATTGCATTGCTATCAAAAGTAATCTGATAGCTTCCTGTTTGTCTTAAAAATAAAAAATAACAACAACATACCCCACAAAACAAGACAACAAAAAAAAAATAAATGAGACTGGAAGAGAGAATAAGGGATTAATACTTGCTGCCAAAACACCAGCAGTAAAGAAATAGAGGAATCAGTAAGCTACAATGCAAAACAGAGAGAAGTGTAACAATATTCTTTCTCCTCTCAAATAGAAATATGCTTTTGAAAAAGAAAAAAAGAAAACCAAGACAGGGTTAACAGTGGGGGAGAAGGGGAGAGCGAAAGAAAGAGGCTGAAACAGTATTGGCTGCAATATTTTTTTTTACTCCCCAAGATCACAAATAAGAAAAGCAGACTTGGAGCATTCTCCAACAATAAAATGAAGAGATGTTCTGAGAGAAACTTCACTCTAAATATTTCAGAACTCAGCAGGCTAAATTTTTACAACATTGACTCAGGAAAGTTATTTTATCTTAAACACTTCATATAATTGTAATTATCACAACCTCTGTGATTTTAAAAGTCCTTCAAGAATATTTATATGCTGAAGTGCTAAAATTACAGTGGAATTTAGATCCCAACTGTTCTAGATGCTAGAGAAGTGCATAAGAGGGAGCATTTCACAGTCTAAAAAGACAAGAAATTAAAATTAAGAGACCAGGAGAGGATGTAAAAAAAGGAAGAAATGATTGCTTCAAGAAGTGAGAATCACCAGAGAAGTGATTGATCCAAGATCTACTGCAGAGTCACCGCCAGAGAACAGCATGTCCCAAATCCTTGTCTAATCAGGCAACTGATAACCCAGAGCAGCAGCATTCGTGTCACCAACAGTTCATGGTGCTTTCATAACACAATGAAGGTATCTTATCCAGTAGAATTACACATAATGAGAAACGGGAAGAATATTATAGTCTTTTTTTTTTTTCATATAGACTCTTCCTTTTCTTTTTGACATCACTCCATTTTAGCTGAATCTTTCAGAACTATTTAGCTGGGATCTGCCTTTGCCTAAAAGTCGCAGGAGATCTAAGGAAGGCTTTTTAGTTTCATGCAGATTATTTTGAGTTCAGACACTCTTCAGTACTCTTCCCAACATAAATGTGTCATCATTTTGATATCAAACCTCGAATTTATCACAGGTATACTGTTTCACATCTTTACTGGGAATAAAAATTTCTTTTTCTGAGTAACACTAAAGAGCAACCCAATCTTAAAATATTGACAGACACTAAATTAGACAATTACACAGCCAAGATTCTGACAGTGGAAAGGCTAAAATGTTAGCACCTTGTGTCAATAAAAACTGACTTCAATTGAAATTGAAAATTCCTTCAAATTAAATCAGTGAACATTTACTTAAAACTATCACCTTAGTCTAGTTAAGTGCAATGTGCAAGAATAGTTGTGTGTCAACCTTGTCCCTTACCATCTAGTCCCTCGAAATGAAGCTATTATTTTACTAAATCTAGTAGGCATAAAAGATGTTTTCAAATATTCTTTTATTTTAAACATAAATCACAAAATTTTTAAAATATCTGCCAAAGTTTGAAATATCTCTGAAGTAATGTACACAAAATATTTTGATTTGCATAAAAAATTAATGACATTTAATCTAAACAGTACCTGAATTTCTTACATACTGTAAAGCATCTTTATAATATTAGGTAAAACCACTATCAAAAGATAAAAAATTTATTTATGTTGTCATAAAATAGTCTTCTGAAAGTGTGAATATTCTGCTTCTGAAAATGCATTAAAGCAGTTCACTTGGCTGCCTTTAAGATTCAGAGAAAAGCAGATTAAGCATGATATTCACTTTTATGAAGAATACTGTCATACTTACTTAAGCGACTGGATTACTTCCTGATAAATTATCTTCTTCTCACTATTAATTTAAGATGCTAACTTTGACTTGACTGCAGGACAGCCATAGAACATTTTCAGTAGGAAAACTGGAAAATATCTTGGACTGATTGGGAGTGTAGGAATACATTTTAAAATTTAACTGTTATAGGAAGATGCAGGCAGGTGTTAAACACAGTGCTTAACTGCAATTATTCTATTTAAGTGCATCATACAGACTAATTCATATCTTAAAAATATTTTGTATTAGTTTTCTTCTACAAAAATACTTTTTTAGATTAAAAAAGAATTTTAATTCTGATGAAATGATAAACATTGAAGCTGGGCACGAAGGCCAAGGCAGTCACAGACCAAAGTCATAGACAGTATTGTTATAGACAAACCTTTCTGTGTATCTTATTAGTTGCATAATTTTCTGTGACAATCCCATAAATTTAATTACTATCTATTGGGACTTCATAAGTCTATAATTTATAGCTTATGCAACCTGACATCAGCACTTTAACAAAAATGCCAAGACAGCTCAATCTGTGATATTTGTAGATATTCTTTTTCTTGAAATGGTGAATTTCTTTTCTATGATCACATTTGTTTTTATGTAAGATTTTTATTAGTCCATAAAGTAACTTATTTCTTCATGGCTATTAATTAAAAAAAGAAAATGAGGATAAAGAAATTACTCTTTGTTCATTTAGATGTATCTAGACTATTTTACCTAGGTGTATTTTCTTAGGCAAAACCAGTACTGTGTTATTATAGACCTTTGTTTAATATTGTTCCATAGTTAAATGCAGCAGTATAACATAAATAAAGAGCAATATAGAAATAGTTTTTTTCAAAAAGGTTTTAACATTCAGGGTAACCATGGATACAGGAAACAGCTGGTCATTAAAAGCTTAGCGAATTGAACACCTCCAGCAGTAGCCCAAATTTTTATTGCAACCCTGCATTTTCAAACAAAATCCCATCTGCTGACATGAATATAGAGGTCTCCTATGTGGTTTGGAGCTTTTCCAATATCTGCAGATTCTTTCAAAAGTACACTCAGACCCCACTAAATTGTCTGCCAATTTTAGTATATTAATTAATACTTTCTTGGTTTATTAAATTCATAAGCCTTCCTGTATCCTGAGAAGGTAGCACCACAAAGGCAGGAAGAATATTACAATTTAGAGCTTAACTGCTCACTTGTGGTAACCACTTTTTGTAATGTAGCTGGCAGAACTGACATTAAAAAACCTTAGCCAGCTGATCTGCTGCTTCATTGTAGGTCAAATGTGGGTCAAGTAATTGAAAGATATTTAAAAATGGAGTAAATGTTAAATCTTTTGTATTTAACACTTTGTTAACTATCTCCTTTCTACAAAAACAATTAAGAACAGAATAATTGGCACAATGTGAATATGCAAAATTAGCTGTCCCTCATGAAAGTCCTTCTGCAGGAGCATGAGATTTCTTCCTTTCAGAAACGACACTGCTTGCTTGTACTTTGTCTGAACATTGCTACATCCATCTGACCTTAAACCCAACTTTTTAGATTTGAAACATAGATGCAGAACAGAAAATTGGAAAAAAAAAATTGCCTTAACTGTTGTTGTGAACTGCAAATCAATGTTCTGAAAGCAAATCAAAATATACTGCATCTTCCCTTGATCTAGCCATTTGAACATCACCATTGAGACCCAACTGTTAATGTCATCTAAATACTTTTCAAATGCCTAGACTGAATTTGCAGGTTTTCTTTTGCTTCTTTCTGTTTAATCCTGGCACTGCTGTAGCTTTTGAATCTAATTTAGCAAAACACTAAACTCAAAATGAATAGACTGATTTTCAAATATCCTAAGCACATTTTTGCTATGATGCTGATTATAGTGCAAAGTAACATCCAAGAATATTTGAAGCTGTTCTCTATACATGTACATGTTTCACTTTTAAAAGCTTTTAACTCCAAAGGGTAGTATTCTGTTTCTCATAGTTGAAACAAAAGTTGTTAGATCTTATTGCATGTTTTATCACATATCATTGTACAATATGTTCTAGGCTATACATGTCTTAGCTACCTTGGAATTCTTCCATTAAAATGTTATATGACAGTTTATGGACAACAGGGCATCACACATATTTTACTTTTAATGACAGAAAAGGATATTTCTTTATCTTAATGTATTTCCTCTGTTCCTGTGACACTGACAAAATATTCACAAGACTGGAAATGCAATATAGTGCAGAGATTATTAAGAAATAAGTCACATAAAATTTTCACTACAGGACTGTAATTTGAACCCTATGAAATCTCTCCAATGAAAACCTCTAATGGATGAAACTTTTGGTTTGTTTTGGGTTTTTTGTTTGTTTTGATACATTAACAATCAATGCATAACCATATCATTTTTTTTAAAGGAGTCATCAAAAAACTTCGAAATGAGCATGAGCTGCTTTCCAAGTTCCATGGAAAAGGAACTTTCTGTACTTTCAGACACAGTTGATGGACTGCGGTAAATATTCTTAGTCTCAAGAACAAAAAGTAATCTTGAAGAAGTTACTATAGTGTGTCAAGTTTCTCAAAGGCATAACCTGGTGGGCCAAAATCCTGAATTTATGCTTGTGAAAATAAGTCTGAGTGTATTCATGTGTATACATATGTACATATAGTGACAACAGTTAATAGAATAGAGGAAAATCTTTTAATGAGAGGGTTGATATTATGGCTCAGAAACCATTCTGATTTAGGGAATTCTTTTAAACTAGTACTGAACTCGTGAAGTATTCTGGTTCTTTTCTAGGCAAGGCACTAGAAGAAGATGGTGATTGGCATGCTGAATTATTTTTTGTTGGTTAATATGTAATTTCTTCCAAGATAATTCAAAAGCCTTTCATAATTCGCTATACTACATATAATGCCATAAACTACAATTCTTTAAAACATGTCCTAGTGAAGTTGAAACTAAAATGTTTGATACAACAAAATAAAATTTTAAAAAATCAGTTTTGTTCTTTAAACTGTCATGAAGTCATATATACTAAATTGATTTTAAAAATATTGATTTTATGGAATGTTACTCAATCCTAATTGAGTGTATTGTCATTAATAAGACTATATGTGTCACTTTGCATTACATAAGACAAATTCACATCACAGGAAATACGGTGTCCCGTATTGAAATACAAATTTCAATGGAAAAAACCACATTTCTTTTCAACTTCCATTCCACTAGTTGCTAAAGAGAAATAATTTGTATAAAATAATTTAACTGAAACAAAGAACATGCTAAAAAAGACAAATGCTATTGAGTAAGCTGTTCTTCAATGCTTCCAGATCTATTCTTTTATTTTTATGGCTCTGTACAAAAATGACACATTTTCATTGTTTCTATGATTGTATTGTATTTCTGACTGTTATCAGTCATGGCACAAACTGCTGTTGTACAGTTATTGTTGCTTGATTACCTTGGAAAAAAGGACAAAATATTCTACCAACCTCTGACAGGTCAATGACTTTGCCTGAATTTACCAGACCACTCAAAATTGCACAGGGAAAGAGAATAACAGCTCTGCTTCATGCTTCATACATATATATATATATAACTATAAGGAACATTACCTCTTCAGCCAACCTGAAGAGTGAGGTAAAAATAAAATATTCATTTGGATGATCTTTTTAAACTACTCTATCTGCAAACAGAAGTCACAGAGAACTCGTTAAGTTTTCCACTAGAGGTAGCAATCTTGCCTGGCTTCATTTCCAAGTAAAACTAGCCTCATTTTTATGTTGTGACCAGACATGCATAGGTCCCTAGAAACAGAGTACAAAATAAAAAAATCATAACTATGCAATAATTAGATGGATCATTTCTGTACAAGTATTAATAACTTTTTCTTCTCATATCACTTGTACATATCCTAGAGCTAATGTGTTACTCATTGTTTTCACGAGGGAACTAAATGTTAATATAATTAATGGTCAGAATTTAACAGAATTGACAGTGACTGCCATCTCAGGAACACTGTGAAGAAAGCAATTTTCCACAAGAGACAAGAAAACTCATGATGTTCACCAATAAAAATAATAATAAAATAATATTTCTTGTTCTCAAGAATCAAAACAAATAAACAGGCAAGTTCTGAATGGGAAAGAGAAAGGAAACATTTGTGCTATTTTACAGTTTTCTCAGAAGAGTGAAACTTATTTACTTAAAAGGAAAGCAAATTAAGTAAGCATGGGCTACCTAGACTTGAAAGAAAATAATTTTTTTTTTAAGAACCATTCACAGCAGTGTTAGGGAAGTCATCAGTTGTCACAGTATGGTATCCACCAGACTCAAAATAGAGGAAGCAGGAAACAAACTCAGTGTAAAGTCTTTGATGGCCTCCAACGTCTTGTCTAGATGTAATGAACAAGTTTTCAGTTTAAAAGCTCAAATTCTCTTAATTTCTTAAATTAATTTTCAACAAGTAGTATGAGTCACCTGCCTCTCCAAGCATGCATGAATGTTTCTGGCCATAGCTGGTGCCTCTAGTGACATTGGCTACCATGCTGGTGGAGGGATAAACCAAAGACTTTCTTCTCTTTGTGAGTTTGCAGTGTACAAGAAACTTCCTCCTACACATAATGCACACAGGGACTTTCATTTTATAAAAAATAGACCAAATAGCTTATGTCATCCAAAGGATGCCTGATTAATTTACTGGAAGTTTTATTCACGCCAGGATGACATCATGAATTTATCTGGGAGGATCTAGCTATCATTACATATGGTTTATTGTGAAAAAAGTCACAAAATGAGACATGTTAGCATAGTCCCTAAGAAATAATAAAACGTGTCCCAGCCAGATGCTTTGGTCACAGTAAAGGAGTCAAGAGAATAAAACTCACTAAAAGAGAAGTAATTAAGCAAGCTACAGATATGTAATTGTCTTTCCTAATCATGACCTCTGGAATCCCTGAAGATATCCTGTGAATCTTAGCAATTTCAGATAAATGGGTTCAATGTGAACACAACATACAACTTAATTCTTTATTTCAGTGAATCTTCACCTGGAAAGAAAGAAATGTAGTCAATCTTAATATATCCATGAGATCATATGTCAAATCCCACAAATTTATATTGTTTGCTTCAACTAAATGTAAGTTTTAAACCAGAAGACTTTTGGTGGGTAAATACTTTGCAATTTACAATGATGGATGATATTAAGAGCCTAAGAAACAAACAAGCATCTAAACACAAAGGAACTGGAAAAGCTGATAGGTATTCCAATCTAACAGATTTCAAATCACTTGAAATGTTTATTTGAACTATAAGCATTTAAATACAAAAATGTCAGTATACTTTTATAAGAACACAGAAGGAAGAGAACACGGGAATCTCACTGTTGCTGAATTCAACTAAAAACTAAGGTTATATTGACTAGTGAAATCTAAATAGTAAGCACCTCAAAACAGTGTAATTAACCCAACATTTGGCAAATCTGCACTTTTAAGTAAAAGTTCTTTTTTGATACTTATGACAGACAGAAGAGAAGGAGAAGACTGGGAATTCTTCAAGGACCCTGAAAAGGATATTTCTAATGTAACATTATCAGGTATGAAAATAAGGCTTTCACTAATTAGTTCTAATCTAGAATTAGTTCTAGTAAGATTTGCAATCACTGTAACTATTTTTGAAAGTATTTTGCTAGCCTATGATTACATGTTAAAATTTTTCCTCACACAGAGATATTAATTTTTTGTACATGATTTATTCTGGCTATTGTTTTCCTATATTTAGGCTAGAACTTGCAGCAGAATTTTCTGGTTTTGCATCTGTTGTTCTTAAACACAATTAGAAAAAGAGTGAGGCAAGTCATTAGCAATGCATTTTGGAACATTAAAGCACTTTGTTCTAAAAAGGGTTTTGTCTTGTTTTGTTTTCTTTTGCTTTGTATCATTTGTTCTATGGTTTGTTTTAGTGGTTTTGTTTGGGGGGACTCACATGAAATAAATGTTGTTTGATGGCAAAATGATTTATTTATATTACACTACAAAGCACCATCCTTATTCATTTTGCTTGCAGGACTGGAAGTGGTGGCTCTTAAACTGGCAATACATTTCACATTATATAAACACAGTCGCCAGGCATACTTTAATATATTAGAACTGTAACAATCCAAATGGACTCTAAGATTCTCAAAACCTGTATTGCGTTTTCCTCATTTGAGAGATTCTTAGCATGCTGCTTTGCTATAAATAAAAAATACTGGTTTAACTATAAAAAGGTATAATCTATGAACCCATACAAAGCTCAAACAGGTTCCACAAATATGAAAACTGCTTAGCAATGAAGAGGATGAAAAACACTGAACTGAACTGAAACTCAACATAACTGTAGTTATGTCGAATGTAATTACCCAATTTGGAAGGAGGCCAGAGGAACACAAGACAAATTCTGCCATCTGTTGCAGTCGTACCATCTCAGTAAAACCAATGGGCACAGTTTGGCTCAACACCGATTAAACCCTTTGAGCCATGGGAAATAATCACTGCAAGTGGTCAGTACCTTGGCCCTGTGCCTCTTTTGGAGGATTAGACATTCAATCGATTATCTTTAAACAACTGACTCTCATAGAAATCATCCCAGTCTTCTAAACAGTAAGAATATTGAATTACCACCAAAATTACTTAAAGCATGACCTGTTGGGCTGGAGATGCTGGAGGATAGAACCTGGTATCACATCTGAAATGAACTATATTTTATACTGGTAATAGTTCTTCGAAGAATTAAAATTCTGAAAGAAAAGTAACTTGTTATTTCTAAGTTGGTTTTGTCCCATAGTTTGTAGTCAGTTGAAATGGTACATTGTAAAACATGAGTATATCAGAAAAGATCTGATTCGAGACATGCAATTATCTCAATTTTCAAGGCTGTCAGTTTGAAGTACAGACAAGTGACTCTCTTGACATCATGATGCCTCAATGGCAGAACTAGAATGAGAATTCAAGTTTTCTGAGTCTTAATTCAGTGGTTCATCATCTGTTACATGACAGCAACCTCCATGACCTCAAATATCTCTTAGACGTTTTTATGACATTTATCTAAAACAAAATTTAATAAAATATTTTATTAATCTTACTTTTAATATCTCTCTAAAGTTTCTTTTCTCTTTTAAATTATCTGTCTATTACTCTCTCAAGTGAATTTGTACTGTTTTGAAGCACTGATGGTTCAAGAGTAGGACAATAAATTTTAATTCCACACAGACAAAAGTGGCCCTTTTTACGGGAAGGAATTTTACAAGGAGGAGGGTCTTGCTTTATCCATACAACTGCTTTGTTTTAAATCTTCATTCACCTTACCATAAAAACGTAAATTGTATATGTAGAACAGTGCACTATTATTACACACATCTGAATAGTGTTTGTTATTGAAATAAAGAAGAAGCTTGATAAACTGTATGCCACACTGACCATACCTTCAAACTATCTACCTTAGGGCAATGTTGAACAAAAAATAAATGCATTGAGCTGTTTTTGTTTTTGGCTAATATTTGTCTTAAAATGTACAGGGTATAAAGTAATGGCCTTCGAGTCAGGGAAAGATAAAAATATAAATTGTAAGAATTTTGCTGTTTGATCCTAGTAGGCTTATTCAAACAATGTTGATCTAAATCTGAGAGATATATCCTTAGGTATGAAAGACAATTTTGCCTATTTTCGGGGAAAGAAGTTAGAAACACTGCCAATTTATCTTTTCACCTATAACAAGATATCACTCTAGATGCAGACAATTTATTGGCACTATTCCAGGTATAGACATCTTTTATTTTTTTCTTAATTTGCAAGAACAATATTGATCTCAGGAGCTTTGTGAAGGGCCAGATATTTAGTTAACAGAATTATTTATAAAAATTATATCCTCTTAGTAATGTCTAGGATTACTCAATCATTTCTTATGCTTAGATATGATCTTTTAAATTATTTTCACTCTATTAAAATCACGTATGTGCAAAGTTCCTGCTGAACTTGTTATGCAGACTCTGTCACCTGGAACGTTGCAGAAAAAAATTCAGATTTGTTGGGCTGAAAACTTTGTTTCCTTTCAAATAAATGCTAGCATGACACTGTACATTCAACTTTTCCTCAGAATTCATCAGCTTTCCCAACCATTTCTGTGCTAGAGATCATTTCAAAAGACATGGAGCTGTTATCATGTCTGTTCCTCATCAGAACATCTCACAGTCTTATAAATCTGATGGGTTGAAACTATGCTATAGTTTGAGACAATTTTCACACATTTGCATGGTATGCTAGTGCAGTCCATGATCCTAATAAAAATGAATAAAGAAATTAAGTTAACTTAAAAATATTTTTAGTTTTATATAACATTTTAAATTTTAAAATTTAAATTATTTAATTTTATTCCTTTCATAGATTTTCTCAATTAAAAGCTATGAAAAACTGCATTTTTTCCCAGTGATTAATCAGTTAATTAGCCATCTGCATTTTTCCTCTTTGCATGACACAGGCCAAAATTATTAATCTTTACTATGTCTTTTCCTCATTTGGAGCCACAAAATCTAGGAACCAAACTGCAATCAAGACCAAAATCTGAAAATGATGAGTCTTGACTCTGCCTAATGGGAGTTTCATTATCTCATTTGCAATTGGAAGCATCAAGGCTTCACCTTGAATGACTTCCCAGAAAAAAAGCTGTAGTGCAAAAGCCATCAAAAAAAGTCCTGAATGAAAGAAGAACCTACAAGTAAATATTCTTCATGCAATCCACTTCTTTTTGCAATTTCTTTTTTTTTTTTTTAATATGAGGATCTCTCTACTTGTATATGCATTGTGTACCTCTCCAGTTCAGATCCTAATATTCACAAAATTAACCCAATAAGTTCAACAAGTTCTCCCTGCTAGCCAAGCAGGTGTTCCTCTCTTAGAGTCCATGCTGACTACACCCACACCTTGTCCTTGCCTGGAAGCTATTTGCTCTGTCACATCTCCAGGGATCAAGGTGAGTCTGACTGTAATTCTCTGTGTCCTCTTTCTCACCCTTCCTGAGGAGAGGAGATAGTCCAATCCTCAAGCATCTTTCTCAACCACCACTGCTTCTCAAGGATAATCAAGTGGCCTTGTCAATGACAAAAAACAGCTCCCCCGGCACTTGTGGGTGCATCCCATCAGAGCCCAGAGGCTTATGCATGTCCAGTTTTCTTATGTACGTCCAGCTTCCTTATGAATTCCCTGATCTGGTCCACTTCCAGCAAGTGTACATTTTTGTTGCTCCAGACTTTTGCCCTGGTATTCCTAAAAGCTGATCTTACTAGCAAAGTCTGAGGTGAAGACGCCATTCATGACCACGGCCTTTTCCATATCCTTTGTCACTGGGGCCCCTACCCCATTCAAATTCTACTTAGTTTTTATTTTATCTGCTTTGTACTTATAGAAGCCTTTCTTGATGCTCTTGTCATCCCTAGCCTGACTAAATTACCTTGGTTCTTGGCTTTCCTAGCTGTATCTCCTCGTGCTGAGGTATTATCTCTGCATCCCTCCCAAGTTACCTGTCTTTACTTCCACCCTCTGTAGAATTCCTTTTTGCATTTGAGTGTTACCAAGAGCACCTTCTTCACCCATGCAGACCTCCTAGGATTTTTACCCAATTTAATGCTCAAAAATTAGTGTGGACCACTCTAAAGCTCAGAGAAAATCACTGAATATTAATTAACCAGCAGATTTTGGCATGATTGAAGTTCTCATAAGGACCAGGATTTGTGAATGGGAAGCTGTTTCTAATGTATGTAGAAGTCATTATCTTCTTGTTCATCTAGTATCCCCAGAACAAGATTTTAGCCAATCTCCTTTTCCATCCATGGATTTAATGTTCCTGTTCTGTTGTTTCTTAGTTCATAGAGTACTCCTTTCTTCTCTATTCCCTTCCATTCCAACCTCGAGGTTTCAAGTGTAAAGAATCTCATTTTTCACTGGGATTAAATACAGTAAAGATGATAATTAAGCATATTTCCAGTGCTTGAAAGGCTTTAATAATTTCAACTACTTCTGTAAAGCACAAATATCACTGCATCTATAAATGCAGATTACTGTCACAAAGTACAGGAGATAGGCTTAACACCACTCTTGACATTTTCATTCTTATTTTTTTTTGTGTTTGGTTGGGGTTTTTTGGTTAAAGTGAACACACAACCTGGTAACACGAAGAGTTTTCGAAAACTAAATACAGTTTTAAACTGAATCTGTGAGTAAAATACCCCAATTATTTACTCATTCAGAAAACAGACTACAAGGCACCACATAGAGTAGAGCCTAAATGAAAATTACTGCTCACAAAAAAAGTTAATGGACCAGTATCCTAAAATGCTGTAACAGAGTTAAAAAAATATAGGTATTTCTGATTTTATTTATTGAGAGAATAAAATTATGCATCAAAATTCTCTTTGCTTTTAGCCACGTTACAATCAACATTATGTTGTTTTGGGCAGAAAACATTAATATTCATAAATAACAGGTATTGCTTACTCCAATCATGCATACTCCAGTTGTATGTGTTTTTATACAGCAAAAAGTTTTGGATGTAAATTTTTAAAGGAGTATCTTTTTATTGTCTCTCGTGAGAAAAATTTCATTTTCCTAACTCACCATAAAGAATTTAGTCTAAAACCACATGATAGGATTTAAACATTTACAGCCATAGGAAAAAAGAAAACCCTGTACAGGAATATACTATAATAATGAGCTATTACCTCATTGGAAACAAGGCAATATTGCCATTTTCAGCAATATCCACAGCTGTACATAAACGTTATTTCACATACAAAACTTGAGTGCTACATATTTTTAACATGCATTGTAAAATTTATTTGAATTGAGAATAACAAATCTAAAGAAAAAATGAACCTCATTATCCTTGAAATTGTAATCTTTACTATAAACTCACTGCCAACAGTGTTTGGAATAACACTTGCTTGCCTTGATCACTTTAATGATGTGTGTCCTAAACAGTGCACAAAATAATGAGAAAATCTGACAGCACATCCCATTGTTGCATTAATCTACATAAATCAGATTGAATATTAACTGCATGTCAAAAATTCCTTCAAAACCTGCTAGGTTATGCTATGGCTGTATAAATGTAGTCTTAAGAGGAGCAGTGAAAATTAATATGTACCATACAGTAAAATGAAAAGTAGCAGAGTCAGAAAAACCAAGAACTTTTCATTTTCCTGTGAGTCTCAGAATACAAATAATCACATCTCACATTTCATCTGAATACACAAGATAATTTCCTGACAAAATGAAACAGAGAAAACAGACAAAATAGAAAACAGTAAACAGAAAACAGAAAACAGTAAACAGAAAACAACCACTTTTGTGGTGCGTTAAAGACATACTGCCCATACCATTAAGTACAATTCTTCTGTGCAACGTATATTAACTGCAAATATGTTGTGGTTCAGGGCAATCTAAAGAAAATTACATTAGCATTAGTCTTATCCTTTTATTCCTACCACTCAGATTTAAAATGAAAACAGGATCTTCTTGTTTTTTGCTAAATCACTGATAAATGGCTTTGTTAGGGAAAGGAACATAAATACATGTTGTGATATTTTATGTGTACTTTATGTGATACTTTAAAACTACAAGTTCTCTCTCCATATACATTGGGGTTTTTTTAAGCAATAGAGGGAAATATATTCTTCCAGAACTGTAGGCATTTTCCTGAGTTTTTACTCATTATTCCAGAAAGATCAGAGAGGAAGTTTTTGCTGAGGATCAGGGAATTCAGTAGGTAAATAATATTATAGACTTGAAGCTTGTATTTTCGCACTATAGGAAAGGTTCCAAATGTGTGGTAGTTTTATTTCAAAAGCATTAACAGTACAACAAGATGTATATTTTAGAAAAGGAAGTTAAATTATTTTGTAGTTATTCCTTATATAAACCCTTTCCTGACACTTCTATGAAATGTGTCAATTAATTTCAGAATCAAAAAGTCATAGAAGTGCTGAGGTTGGAAGGTACTTCTGGAGAAGGTCTAGTACAGATGTCTCCAAACACTTTTGATCAGGTACCCTTATCACTAAAATATGTTTGAGCAGGCATGCCAAATATATGTGTACTAATTCATAAAAGTTCTACTGTGCTTTACTGATGCTGTGCAGACACTATAATAAAGAATAAATAAAAAGTATAATGACAGGGTTTCTAATGCATTCTGCAATTGGAGTCTGTTCCCCAGATAGATATCCCTACTGACTGCAGTGATCCTTGTGTTGCTACTCAGAGTTTTAAAGGACTTGGAACCTGTGGGAGCTAAAGCCATGAGCAGTTGCATCTGTGTACCTAAAGTGCAAGCAGCCTGCTGGATCACCTGTTGAAGCACTGGTGAGGTTCACATTTAGGCTCAGGAAGATCATGAAAAACCAAGCGATGAGGCAAGTTTAGTTCTTCCAGCTTAAGTGAGGCAATTGAAGGTTTTACACAGGAATATATGAAGCGAAGATTTGATCTTAATAAAGACGAACAAAAAGCCAAACTAAAACAAACAAAACACCCGAATCCAAAATACTCAAAATGAGCCTAAAAATCCTTTCAAAGCCCACCATCCCATATTTTCCTATTATTTCTATGATTTCCTATCTTTTCTTTGAAATCTCTTTGCTTGGGTCTGGTCTTTGTGTGGATTTGACTGTCAGAAATTCAATCACAGGAAATGAAAAACCTAACAAAAACTCAACAAAAATTGACACATTCTTCAGGATAAAGGAAGAGTTTCTTTATTTTACTTCACCTCCACCTGAGTTTTTTATGCATTGTGGTTTTTCACAAGAGTCATATTGTTTGATAAGAAAATGTTTATTCCTACACACTTTACACAAGAAAGAAAAACTCAAGGTTAACAGTAGGGAGAGGCCTTCTCTACACTGTATCATGACTATGATTTCACAAAGCTTGTGAAATCATAGTCATGATACAGTGACTATGATTTCATGATACATGACTATGATTTCAAAATAAAGCTTGTGATTCACCTCTCCCTGTCCCTTTCCAGGAATTCAGGGGAGAGCAAACACAGAGCTTGCACACACTAGTAGATGAAGAGTGATCCTTGAAATGAAGTGCAATAATGAAAGTCCAGCCATTTTGCAGAGAATGAGAGGCAGCTACTCCCATGGTCTTACTAAGGACACTCAATCACAACAGCAACAACGAGAAACTTTTACTCCGACACTGGTGCAAGAGCATTTATTAAGCCAGATTATCTTCAGAAAGAGGACAGATGCAGAAGAACTAATACCTTGCACATACAGATTTAAAGGTAAAGATTGATTTCTTTCACATATTTTTTCATTTGAGGGAGGTATCGAATGAAGTATTCATGAGGATCTTAGAACTGCATTTTAAGAAAACCTGCTAAATAATTATTTACAATTAAATTTAATTAACAAAAGTGCCCTGCTTCTGCCCAATACCAATTTCTAGATAACTAACCGTGGTTTTATTGCCTTCTTGATAACCATTTTGATTTATAACTCCTTCAGGTCTCCTCAAAGTAAATAATCCTGAGATCTGAGGAAAAATCAGCTTCTTTTGATTTACACTAACACAACTGCTGAAACTTACTTAAATATATTTTTAAAAGCATTAAGATTTAACCTTAAAACCATGCTGTGTTTAGCCTGTCATGATCTCAATGACTTACATAAATACAGACATTTTAAATTTTATGGGTACATGCACACAGAGGTAGGAAAGTATGTATATGTGTAGAGGAAAGATATTGAAAGAAGAGTATCAGCAATGGATTAGTCTGATCCTTGTCTAAATTCAGATTACCTTGATTAATTTCCAATAAATATATAAATTTTCCAAACCTTGCCAGCCAAGTGCTTCTGAAAAAATAATATACTACTAGTAACTTCTCATTTGATGTACCTCAGCTTGTGAATACTTAACTCCCTAAGATTTCCTGAGAATTATCAGTATTTAAGCTTCAGTTTCAAGCTATTCTATTACTTTTTTTCATATATCAGTTTTCCTAGTTTTTCTTGATTCTCTATTTTCAGCTTGGTGTAAGCATGTCGTAGATTTTGGAGTTACTTTTAACTAAGAACAGAAAAAAAACCCCACCACTGGAACTCCAAGATCTTATCTAGAGTTTTGTCAAAGAATCTGACTATTAGGGAGGAAAAAAGCATTATAATATTTCCAGTATGTAGGGACAAAAAGATTGTATAAGGGTACATTGGTGATTGTTATTCTTTTTGATCTGTATTTGTCCACATTTGCTATATCTAAGGTAAGACTTTCAGAGATATGTACTTTTCAAATAATTACAAAAAATATTCCTGCTTTATTTATGTTAAAAAATGAATTTATATTTACAAGTGCATTTTTTATTTGAAATGTAAGCAATGACAGAGGCTGCTTGGAAAAAAAAAAAAAAAGATATTTAAAATAACCCTACTGTGACACTGTCACTATTATCATATGCTATTCTACCAATCCTGTGCACAATTTGCTATTTCTGATATATTTACATTTATATTTACATTACAATACCATCCCTCCCTTGTGATAGTTTTTTGGCATTTGATCAGAAATAATTATTTTATTTTATATGGAAAAATGGCAGTATAGTTAATTTAATTCTTTTAGTTTGTAGAGGCAGGTAATGGAACCAGCTTTTAAAATTACAAAAAAAAGGCAATGTAGTCTATAAATGTGCGAAAGTGACTTAAGGACAAACGTTGTGTTTTTAATCACATTGGTGCTTGGTACCATTAGACCAAAAACATGCAGTACCATGACAGTCTGGTGAGAGCACACAGAAAAAGAGAACTTTATGCTAAGCAAGCAACATAGAACATAAATAAACTAGAACCTGACTGAAGGCAAAATTTGAAGAAACCTGCCCCATCAGCTGCAAAGTTGAACAACTGTTATTGACTACGATAGTGTTAATTTCTCACAGTAGTGAAAAAAGCCACATTGGTGATTATGTAGAAGGAATGGTCCATATTTCCCATCTTCACCATCCATTACTGCAATTTTCACCTCCCAGAGTTCAAAAATGGTCAACCATACATCAGAATGACATTTGCAATGCCTGAACTGAATAAAATTTGCTTTGAGCTTCTAAGTAGTGAACTAATAATTTCTATACCTTGAACATTCATACCTCACACTATATTGATGTTGTATGTGTGACTTGTTAGATAACAGAAATTTTCAGAGAGACATCCACTTTAGGATGAAATGAACTGTATCTTAGAATAGCCCATTCTGTTAAATTAAGTTAAATGATTTTCATTATTTGTATCCAAAGTTACATTTGAAGTCTGAGCTGCATTCATGCAGGCAGGAAAGTTGGAGACTGAAGGAAAGGTAAAATGGATGTTTCTATTCAATTAAAAGTAACTGAGAAATACTACCATTATAGTAAATAGTTATTGCATAGTAAATGTTTTTTTTTTTTAATTTGGTCTATTTTTCAGCTAATTGTGGTTACTACCTCACATCAAGAAGACCCAGGTTACACAACCCACTCCCTTGCACCTAGGAAAATATTCATCCTCTTTTAGAGACCAGACACCTATCAGTAATATTAATTATCTACAAACATAAGTTAGAATTCTTCTGTAATTTAGTATTAACAGTGTTTAATTCTCTCCCTTCAATCACACATACAAATATATATAAAAAACCTGTCTGGGGAAGTGGCCTGGAATATTCTAAGAACTTTGAAATAGTTATGACTGAATCGATGACTCTCAAAGTTGACAAGATTTCCTCCAAAGACTTGAAAGTACATCTGTTTCTCTGACAGAACCAATGCACATTAGAGATAACAGTGTCTGTAAAAAGTTATGATTCAGTAAGTGCAATGACTAAAAATTGATTAAACAAAAAATTAGTGTACAAAGTTTCAGTCTGTGAATTCTGAATGTTAAAAAATTGTTTTAATTCCCTTACATGTGTATATTTTACCTGCTGCAAATCTCTTCAGCTGCTATAAACACACACATTAATATGTCTGTAACTGTTTATCAGCTTTGCATTCCATAGCAGTTGATGCAAGAATATTGTCTAGATGAGGATAGCTGTCTTTATTTACATGGGGACCTGGAAATTAATATTACACAGATGCTTTGGATGCCATGAGGCCTTCAAGGGCCACCAGGAATTACCAAAATAACAATTCCAGAAGATCACTGATTCTCAGAAAAGCAGAAAAATGTGCATCAGAGACAAAGAAGAATTTCCTTATTATCTGGAACACAGTGTTTGCTTTTGAGATGACTGAATAAAAATGCCTTTTTCTGATGGTGACCTCTCCCTTGTAAGTCAAGGTAGTAAGTGAAGAAATGGGCAAAGTTTAACATTGGCATGAATTGACACCATTTATCCACACTAGAGTGTTTCACTCCTACAAACACATGGCAAACTAATCTTAAAAGTTAGAAGAAAAGGAGGAAAGAGAAATTATTTCTCAACGTGTATCTAACTTTCAATCTAGAGATTACAGTAAAACACCTTTTGATCTGTTCAATGCCACAAGTTTGCCAAGGTTTCATGCAATGCCAAGTATACTTCACGGTCAAGAAACAGCAAGTAACTGGAGAAACACTCTTTTACTGCATTCTTTTGTTTCACAGGTGTGGGATTCAATTACATCAATCTAGATTGTGATAATGAGCCATCATGATAGCCTTAGATCTGTTATGTCCTAACATTTCTAAAATCCTTCTGTCAAAGCAAGCTGTCTTTTAACATAAAGTATTAAAGCAGTGAAAAATACTAAGAATTTTATCCTTTTTACCTACCAGAGGAGCCAGCACAAAAGGAATCTGACTATAGATAAGTAATGAAATGCTCAGTGCCAATATGTCAAAATTCAAAAACCTAAGAGGAAACAAACATTTGCTTGAAAAAAACTCTGAAAACAACAACAAAACCAATGGGAGAGCAGCAAAAAAAAAAAAAAATTGACTGCTATTTGCGGCACTGCTCAGGATCACAAAGAACTCTGTCTGGGAATGCATGAATGCAAAGATTTGTGTGTGTGTGTGTGTGTGTGTGTGTGTGTGTGTGTGTGTGTATCCACACAATGAACAAGAGCAGAAGCTATGTGGGAGTAAACCAGCATGGCCTGTACTACAGTATTCACACACCAGAACTTTGTAATTTCATTTTGAACTGTGCAATTCTTGGTAAATACAAATCTGTTCACAGATACGCTCTACTGATATTGAAATCAATCATTAAAACGTTAAAAATTGGGATCAATAGTTCAGTACTGATGTATTTAGACATAATATTTGAAAAGGTTTCTACTACTCTTGACTTTCCAATCTTCTGAATTCTATCCCATGACAGAATTTGAGGACAGACATTTGACTCCAAAATGTAATTGTTGATGAATTTGGTGAGAATTTCAATTTTTATGCTAGTTTGTGAGCTTAATATATTGAGGCAAAAGTGCTAATTTCTCTCAGACCACTTGTATTACAGATAAGGGCACTGAGATACTGAGCTAACAGAGCTTCACTAAAGAACATGGGCACACTTCCTAATCCTGTATAGCATCCACCATCCCTGTTACAGCTGAGATCCAGCTGTCTGTCTCTGCCTGACCTTTACAATGTTCAGAATATTCATTAAGACATTTTCTTTAAGTGATATCTGATCATGAGTGTAACAATTTCTCTTTGGCCATATTCCATAACTATTTGGAAGACCCTAAGAAGTCTGGTAATAGGAAAAATAAAAAGATAGTTCACTTCTTGGAATGGTTTGCTGGCACATTTTCATAGCACATTAGTGTGATTTTCACACATTTTTCTCAGGATCCCTATGATGTTTACCAGCACTACCCTCAGCAACATTTTAGCCATGATTGTTGAAAGGAAGTGTCTTCTTACTTGTCACTCCCCTAAGAAATGTGCAATATCTCAACTTTGTTTCTGGAATTCCCTACTAGACCAGCCTCAAGAGTGACTCAATTTTTCATTCCATCAATACGACCACACCATACCTTGCCTGACTCTAAGCATGCCATCAGGGTGATGTTAATCAGCCTGCTGTTAAATATCTTGTGTATAGAGGATGCAATGTGCCCTCACAGGAATGTCAGTTCAAATCCAGTACCTACTAGCCTTAGAATTCATAATTCTTCTGCCTAAAGTAGCAGCTTTTAACTAATGCACCTAAAATGCATTAGTTAGTAAAATATTGGTCACATGTTCAGTTAGATGGCAGCAGAAGAAAACATTTCTTTCATCTGTGACCATTTTATATGCAGATGAAAAAGAAATGGCTGTATTCTCCGTCAAATTTACTGTCTCCTTGAGTTACAATGCTACCAGATTTTGGTGCATTGCCACTGCAGATGAAAAAAAAAAAAGGTGAAAAAAATATTAACCCTTCAGAAACAGAACAAAATTTTAAGGCCTTCTCTGTCGAGAACATAAAACCTTTTCAGTTTTTCCTGATAACCAATATCACTAGTTGGTTTCCAGAAAGTTTTCTGGAAGACATCATTTACTTTACACCCACTAACAGGTGAATTCTGTAAGGGGGGATCACCAAAATGGCTCTGAAGTGACTAGCATGGTACTTGTCTACTTCACAGTAAATACTTCTGAATCCTTAAACAAGACTCCCTAGGGAAAGAATCTGCAGCAGTGTGTACTTAAGGCATCAGTGCCCTGTGGATGATCGGAAGGGCTCATATGCCCTGCTAAGTTTGCTGGGCAATGGCTCTATCAAATAATTAGTGAGGGGCAGGGGCTGGGGTAGGTGGTGCATGGAGTGGTGGTGGTGCAAGATGGGGAAACTCATTGCTTAAGATAGTGAGGCCAGGCCTAGGAGGTCCTGTGGATTTGGAATATAACTCATTTTACTCTCACTGGTAATGTGATAGCAGAGAGTAGGGACTGTGGATATTGCAGACATATCTCTGCCTCTTGAAGTCACAAGCTGGCAAAGAGTCAAGTGTTGCTGAATTTCCTAAGTGTCACTGCTGCTAATGTTTCCCACATATGGAAAGTATTACCCAGCCAACCACTGATGGCTGAACATAAAAATCGGATGAACAGCAAGTTCCACCTGAACACAAGGAGAAATTGACTGTTGGTCAAGCACTGGAACAAACTGTCCAGAGAGGTTGTGGAGTCTCCCTCACTGGAGATATTCAAGAGACATCTGGATCCAATTCTGTGCCATGGGCTCTAGACAACTCTGAATTGGAATATTTGACTGGATGATGCAACTGCGTCCCCTTCCAACCTTACCCATTCTGAGATTCTGTCATCTGCTCAAGAGAAAGTGCCCAATCAGCTTTCCTATTGGCTGTTTTGGCAACCAATTAGACATTAAGAAGTTTTTAATTAGAAGTTTTTCATCCTTCACATTTCACTGTTCCTTGTGGTTATAAATTCAATACATACAGAAACTTTAATAAAGCCAAGCAGTTTGAGCTCACTTTTTTTTCATTAGCTTCTCTAACATTTCATATCTTACAAAATAGGGATCTGACTTTTAGGATATTTCCATGTTCATTGAGCTGTAATATTTTAAGACATAAGGTTTATTACTTTACTTCCATAAATGATTGCCTAATACCCAAAGAGGCCATACAGAAAGTACCCAAGCTAATTTAGTGATAGTCGACCAACACTTCTCTTTTATTGCCTTAAAAACAGATAGTAAATGGATTTTCCTATATTAGTATCCTGAGATCATCCTCTCTGGACAAAATTAACTGTTCATAATAATATTTCAACTGCTCCCTTTTAACTTTTAAACTAAATGTTTTTCAAGTTTCACTTTGAGTTAAATAAATGATTTATCTATTTAATCTGAACAGTTTAATTTACTGCTTTGATCTTTATGGTATTTTACTCAATGTCACAGGAATATGTATATACTTCTTAGCAAATAATATTTTTAATTCACTCTCCTATCCCCTTTTAATGTGGACACTAACACGTAGCCTCAACACTGATTTTGTACAGTGGACTAATCAGGAAAAAATTCTTATAATAATAAACATTCATCAAGGATGAAATTTTCCTGTTCAGATTGAAAATTTCCTGAATGCAAAAGATTAAGAAGAGTAGCGAAAAACTAATATACAGAATCTGGAAACTAAAATATTGATTGATGAGAGGAGAAGGAGAAGATCTTGTATTTCCACATGACCTGGTGGAGGTGAAGCAAGGAGAAGAAAATGAACACAAAAACAGTGATTGTGGTTCTAAATATTAGATGTCAAAGGAAATTTGAAATTGGAGAAGAATAAAGCTGTGTTTCATGGCACCATGTACATCTGGATAGCAAACAGGGAAAGAGAGTCTCATGGGATAGGAAATGTGATGATCTGAAGGATCACAGATAGTTTATGGGAGGCAGAAGACAACGGTCACTAAATTGGAAGGACAATGAAATTGTATCCATTAGAGACAATAAATTCTGCATCTATTAAATCTATTTTATCACACTAAGGAACGCTTGAACAGGCACATCCTTTGGAAGGCAGGAAAGGTAAGAAATGAGTAGCAGTCACACTGTTCATGTAAGATTCTTTCTGGTTTTTGATGCATGATAACTTCTCTCACACTCTGATGTCCTGCACCTAACACCGTGGTATGAGGTCAGGTCTTTAGGAAGACATTGCTAATGTAGCAATTGATCACAGAAGCATTTGTAACCATTTTCTGTCCTTATGTTTGGCTAGTTACAGTACACACACCCATCAAAGTGCACAAATTAGCCTTCCTTTAGTTTTCTAAAGTACAACATAAAATATTACATAGTACATTACACATAAAAGTTTAACATAATGCTCATGGAAGTGCCGAGGGCAGAGAAATTAATGGCTTTATCAAACTAGTTAATACAGAAGATGTGTTTGTTTTAGAGGAAAATAAAAGCAAAGAAATATTTCCATCACTGTTATAAATTTTCATCAGTTTATTAAATCTTTTATTATGCCTAGAGATTCCCCAGCAATCTGAAATGAAATGGCCTACCTCTGAGGTGCTATTAGGATAAGAATAACTTACAGAATAAGCTTTACAAGACACCTAGAATCAATCATTTTTACTATTATAACCAAGACAAATTCCCATTAGAAACTATGCTGCACTTACAAGCATCTATTTAAAATTTTTATATACTTGGTGCGCCCAACATAGCAGCACTGTGTCTCAAATTACTTTTGTAAATCTAATTGATTTAATAAATTCACACTTAAATTGCTATTCAATTACTTACTCTTCTCTCCAGCAATTTTACAATCTTGAGCATATAGCAGAACGAGAACATAATTAAAGGGCTTATTCATTAAAGAAATTCTTCTGTGCTGGGAGATTACCTGTTTTTTTCTCAAGATACTGAAGCTACAGCATTTCTCTGCAAAAAGGTTAGCATGGAAAATTGGAACATTATAAATATTTGGTACTACGCAGAAGGAGACATGCCTTATCATGTAGTGAATGTGGAGAATTTTTATATACCTCATATGACCATATAATACAATAATATTCCTAATGTTTCTTAAGTATTTATCTGTTGTCAGCTAGATAATTTTACCTTTTTCTGATTTTTAAAAAATAACTTGAAGTGTCAAAAAGACATCAGCTTTCCTATAATTACATATATGAATGATTTATAGCTAAAATCAACTTGAAAACCTCTTTTCCATGTATGCACATAGAAATGAGAAGCAAAGGTATCCACAGGCAATTATGTGACACAGGTAAATTGCTCTAAATCCAAACAAACCAGGGGACAACCTCTTGGCAGAGGTCACAACACAGTGAAAAATATTAGTATGAAAGTACATAGAAGTAATCAATATTAGTACTTAGTACTTTCTCTCCAGAACTATGGACCCACAATACTCTAGAGCCCTTATGAGGAATTATTTTTGCTCATAACAAGCTAAAAAGAAAAAAAGTATCATCTGTTTTGATTGATGAGAAATTTGAAGCAGGGTGCTACTACCTGTCTTCTTCAAGTCTGTACAAAACCGAACACACAGCACAGATCAATTAATCTTTAGGACAGTGCTTTGATCAAGACAACCACATCCTCTTTTTCTATATATCTCAAGAAACTGGTTTCAGCTTGAAGCTGCAATAAATCTTGCTAAAGTGAGATGTTACTCCTTTGAGCACAGACAGATTGTCTTTTCCCCCACAAGCAAACAGTCTGCTTGCTCTGCATTTCCAACTTCCTACTCAGCATTGCTTAGAGTGGTTTCCCAAAAAGCTCTGCTATCTGGAGTAAATGTGGAGAGGGAATAGGGAATACTGGCACTACTTGTGCCTGGGGGCAAAATAAAGTATTCCAAAGAACAGCCTGGCTCTGCTGCTAGGCAGTGGATAAGCCAATTCAGCTTTCCCCCCACCTTTGCACTTTTCAAGAAAGCCTGTGTATGATATGTTGTGCTCTTATAGATGACCCTATACATATAAAGACAGACACTGCTTTCTGCATTTGAATTTCTGTATTTTCCTATGGCACTTAAAGAATTCAGTTAAATTCAGAATGAGTGAACCAAAACAACCCTCCATATGGAATATGACTTTTTCCTCTTAATATACAAAAGTTACACTCATAGATTTCCATATGCCCTCAACTAGAGTACTCAGCCTCTTAAATGTGATCAATAGAAAAGCAAGTAAACTCAAAAACAATTCTAGAAATTTACAATTGTATTCTCTGCAATTTTAATAGTGAAATACAAACTAGTAAAAAATTAAAGAAGCTTGTTTAGAGCTCTCCAAAGACAGTGCAACTCTCTAAGAAAGCATATATTAATCCTCTAATTAGCATATATCTTAGCTTGCTTAAGCTAGAAAAAATAAAAATTAAAGCAAATTTGGGTTTTGCCTAAATAAAACTGCTTAAGAGTATTAAGGCCTCTTTGGTTTTGAATCACTTCACAAACTGTACAGATACTTACAAGAAGTCTTTTGGCTAGTAATAAATTTAATGATACAGTATCTAATCTGGGATTTTGGTCAGAATTGTGTGTTTGAATCATACCTGACATCTGCACAAAGCTATTATATCATAAATCTACTTTGGAAATTGATGGCTTCAGGAGTTTCATATGTTACTATGAGGAAAAGGTTTACTTACTTTGATATTATCATTTACTTTGACATTTTGATGTACCAGCATTTTTTTTTCTCAGACCAAACGAATGAAAATTTTTTGTTCTTATCTGACTGTTGGACAAATCTTGCAAAAGGATTACCAAAGCTATTGGCAATGATGGGTCCATTCTCCAAAATTTTATCTGGATTTTACCCAAGCATCACCTTTATCCATCTGAAGAGCTTGCAATGAAATTTGGTCTACCTGTAGATGGGATACAGTCTATCAGATTTTTCTTTGTTTTCTTGAAGTTCTTTATTGGTAATTCAACAATACAATTGACATATAACCATATATTTTTTGATAAAACTTCAGAAATGCAGGCAAAAACCATGAATACACTGGCGCACTCACATGAAATCTTTCTTCCAGAAAAAAAAAATGAAAATAATTTGTATCACAATTTAGTGATTTTTTTTTTTTTTCACTTATCTAAGAAAAATGGGTTTACTATCTGGAATAAAACATGATGTCACCTACATTTATAAATATATTTTTGGCACCCTGGTCTCAATACCCTCTCAAAAACAGAAAATGAAGCGTTCAAAATGTTGAGGAGGAATATCTTGAAAAAAACATTCTGAAAACACTAATAACTTCTTTAACTCTGACACATTTCATCCTCTTTTCCTACCTTCACAAACAGGTAGTTACTTAGGTATTGTGAAGATAACAAATTCCTGGTTTGAAGAAGTAAAAAATTGAGGAAATTATAAAATCCTGAAAGAGCTACCCACAATTTTTCATTTTAAAACAGGGAACTGCAACTTATATATAGAATAAGAATGCAGTTCCTTATCAAAGAGAACCATTTAGCTAGGACTCAAACTGCTAAGTCATTTTAGGTCAAAGCAAAACATTTTAATCATCACTCAACAAATTGATTAGCAGTCAGGAGTGACTGAGAAACTCAGTGATCTTTTTGCCTGAAACACCGTTTAGTAATTGGACTCCCTCTTATTTTACAAATCTCATCAATCATGAGAACCATGGTGAAATCTCATTTTCATTTCTGCTCACATAAAAAGTACTGCGCCATATATTCCATTGAGCTTCTGCCAAATAAACCTGACCATGTGCAAAAATATAAACCAATAACCAGAGCCTGTATATCCAACAATCCACACTTCAAGCCATTTTTTAGCCCCTGCTTGCCCCATTGAAAAAGGACAGATCACCAAATACAAGGAAAGATACCCACTGTTAAGTTTGAGGTTGATGAAGTGCAAAGCTCAGCCTTTTTGAAGTTGATGACTGCTGCTGCAGTTTGCAGTTTTGTCAGCAATATCCCATTTTTGATTGTTTCTATGGTAATCATGGAAATGGTGGTGGTAGAGCAGCATGGAACCATTTATCTTCCTTCAGGATAGCTGCTGTTAGCTAATCAGCAGTGGCCCTGCTGCTATTTGTCAATAACCAGAAACACAGTTGTGACCAAGCTGCCTGAGACACCTGTTAGTACGGCAATACTTCAAGTTTCCACAACTCTAACAATTTTATCTTTCATTTTTCTAATCAACAGTTTGTTGTAGGACTGCTTTGAATGGCACCTGAAAATGTCTGCACTCTCTGAACTGTATCCAAGCTAAACATCACAGGAAGATGATGTCACTACTCCCTCCACAATCCTTTTTAAATATTGTTATACTAACAAGATAGTTTCTCCATGTTCTTTGATTTTAGCATCTGCACTTTGGTCTGCCATATTCTAAAATACGAACAATAGATTTTTAATATCCACAATAGATTAGATTAATTTCCAACTTTAGTATTACACAGTTTATATGAAAAAATCACAAATATTCAGAATGTGGAAAATTCAATTACTGATATTAATTCAAAGACTCATTTAATTTTTCAGCTTCATTTCCTTTTGTTTAAATTGCAATCGTTGCCACTTTATCAAGGTTTTTATATTCTCAACATGATCAATATGCAGAAACCAAATGAACTGTACATTTTTTACAATTTAAAACCTACAGGTTTGCAGTTTTATCAATACTTCAATTATTTTTATAACTCACTTGATGTAAAGATTGTTTTCAAATCAAAACAATAAAAATAAGGAGATATATTTGCAAACAAGATTACTTTAACAATCAAGATAATAAATATTGCCTCTCTGCCTAGGAGAACCACCACTGGAAGCTGGCTAGGCAAAACCAAAATATAATAATTTCAGAGCCTATTCTATTTGGATAGTGGAGGATTTCCTGCTAATTCTTAATATAATATTATTTAGGATGACTTTGATTTCATAAGGAAAAAAAGTCATTGAAAATCTAGAAACTCTAAGTTTCTTCTATTAAAATACAGCAAGCTAAATTTAATTTTTTTACTGAATATAACCAGAATTATTAAAGTTTTAGAGTAAAAATTCCTCCTTTTTACTTTGGTAGAACATAAATATACACATGCATATGGTAGTTATACAAAAAATTCTGTTATTCTATTTGTCTTTGAGTTTTTACAGCAGCACTCACAAAATAAGCATGAAGATGAAAAAATTTCCCCATCATTAAAGCAATTGTAGCAGTACCTAAAACTACTAACACATGCAGAAGTTTAATGCTTAAAAAATCACTACCTTGCAGAGACCTGCTGATTATTGCAGTTACTGACAGTACAGTATATCAATACCAAAGCGAGCCAAAAATCTTTCCTTTACTTTTATTCATATTTCACTCATAGTCATCTCTTCTTTATTATTTTTTTACCTTTGAGTTATTTCCCAGCTCCAGTTGACAGATTGTGTAAATAAAAATCAATATTAACATCCCAATAATAATATCCCTAAAGCACAGAGAACTAAGTGTAATCTCAAAGCTAAGCTTTATTTGTATGAGTATTGTTTTAAATCTTTATTCACATATTATATCATCGAGTTACAGTAGATGCAGGAAACACCTTGTTTAAATTATTTAGCACTACTCGTCTCATATAAAAATGTTGGCTATTAGTAATTACTGATTAAGATCAACTACTGAGTAAAAATTAACCAAATATTTTATCTTCTACATGTCTCTCTTAGGTATATTGCATTCATATACAAATTTTGGAAGATGGAAATTTTTGACTTTGCAGTTAATTTTATGAGATAAAAATATCCAATCAGCAGAATTTGAGCTATCACAAAATACGAAGTTGTGCTGAATGAATGCTGTGCTAGAGATAGAGCAAGCAGTTTGCACTGATCCTTCAGGCCATTTATGAACTTTCACAGAAATATGTGCAATTAGGACCTACATGTTGTTTGGGTTTAATCCAGCACTTCTTTCCTAAATGACCAGCTCATTAACAATTGACAAGGAATGATATTCAAAAAGCAGAAGCTTTCAGGAGCACTTCCTGCAATAAGATCATTACATAGGGGAGGCAAAAGAGATGTACCATTACAGAGCTCACCTACCAGCTCTCCTCTTTAACTTTTCATAATTCCAGAAGTTTGGAAACATCTCTGCAATATGGTTATGTCTTTCAAAATTATACACAATATATTACGTCACACTTGGGCCATGCAGACACTTGTGGCAAATACTGTTGTGACCTCCTTCCAATACCTCCTGTTGAGGGCTATCATTGTTTTCATACTTGGTCAGGAGCAAAAAAACAATAGGGAATTTTTAGAGTACCGTAATAGAAAAATCTAAAATATTAAAAGCACTGCAAATAGTCCAATATTGATGTAACTTAAGTGCATGCCACTCACAAAGACTGAAAATTCTCCAGGGCAGGTATAAAAGGCTTAAAATACAGCATACTTCCAAACCTTCCATCCTTATTGACTCTCAGTTTGCTAAATGAAGTAAATAAACATCTCTTATCATCATATAATTCACTGCTCTTAAGGCACTGAAAATTTTCTTTAAGGTATTACTAATCAATTTTAATAATTACTTCTCCTAATTCCCAGAGGTGTTTTCAACATCCTTAACGGATATGTCAAAAAGACCAACAAAAATCTGTAAGCGGGAGGATTACTCAGTATGATTGTTTACCCACAAGGAGTGTAAGAAAGGGATATTACCACCCTTTTTGCATAAAATAAAATCATTGAGCAGATCCGCATACCTTTAATCTGGGTGAAAAGTCTGTTGCCTGTATTACTTTTATTTTAACAAAGACATCTACATGTGGATTGAATTCAAGTTAGGACAATCTTAGATTTACATGTGACTCTTATTAAACAAGGGCAGATCTCCATAGATTTAAAATGCCAAATAAGAAATTCTGCTTAGCAAGCCTGAGGTATACCCCGACAATAGCCTTACACTTCTACCGCATTTACTGATGCAAATATTGTAAAATTATGAGTCCCTTTTCTTTTTAGATGTTACAGAACTGATAATTCATTTTCATTTAAATTTTTCACATCTGCTGCAACAATTGCCAGAGGAAGAAACAACAAAAATCCTTATTCAATCCTCCGATACGCAGATATACAAAATAAAATTCAACAGTTAATGTAGCTCTATGAGATTGCAGTATAGACATTTTTGGTGTACACACCTGCTGAACAGGAAGAATCCATCTACCTGTTGGTAGATATGGATTCATATTCAATCCATAACCTAAGTCACAGCATTACCTTAGTTTTTTCTACCCACTGCAGTTTGATCCATCAAGCACCAAGATTTTCAAGGTAAAAGATTTATTACCCTCTCTATTCAAAAGACATAAATAACTGTCAATTTATTGAATAATAAAATTGTTGAATTTTTGATGATTCATTTTTCCAATGAATTGGAAAGAGAAACTGGGAAAGTATGTGCAATTTCTACAAATGTTCTGTACAGAAATAGCTGGAAAAAACAATTCAAAGATAAATTTTATACCTAATAGTGCATATACTCTGAAATTACATTCTTCTTTTCTTATTTTTTCTCATATTTGTCTCTTAAAAGCAGTAAATATTGCTCAAATGTTTAAATCCATTCAAATCTATAGGAATAGAGCCAAAGTCAGTAGGCAAGCCTTCCTAAACTTTTTTTTTTGTTTTCCACATTTTTCATTGAGCACTTTTAAACTTTCAAGACAAACTCATCCTTGTGACTTTATTTCTCCAACTCCAGTCACAGCAAATTCCTTTCCAAGCAGTATCTTTGCAATATCTCAGAGAATGAGTTATCTGTGGCCAGATGAACCTTTGTTTGTACTCCCAAGTCAATTACTTTCTCTTATGGGTATCAGCTGAACCACTTCACAGCTTTTATGGGTCACTATGTGATCAGGATCTGCTGGGATGTATTACAAATAGTGAAGTATGGGTTTAAATAAGCTACCTTCAAAAGAATCCGTGCACCTCGGGCCATTCAATTATAGGGATTTACAGCACTATAGAAAATTTTCTTTGTTTAAGACTCCATGTTCCTCAGGCAGTAGAATTTTGAGAAACAGCAGTGTAGGACAAGGTACATAAAAACAACTAAATGTTACCACACACTGGAAGAAAGCATTCTAGACCAAAGGGAGAGATAATTTTTTTTATTTGTTTTATTATTAGGTAGGAGCTGGAAAATAAAAAGGAGAGAAAGGCAAGCTGTTCTACTGAAGCTGATTAGTTCCATAATATATCTCTGAAGACCTCACTGTCCATCAGTGTCCTCTAATGAAAAGTTAAAAAAGGAAAAATGGTCATTGAGTAAGGCTGCAGAACATCAAACCTTGCATGTTCTAAAGAACAGGAGCATGGATAAGCTCATAGGTTTCCTTCTGGTTCTCCATATTGAGTTATATTTCACTTTCAATTGTTCAAAGATTAAATCATTATTAGTCTTTTTCTCATAAATACTTCTAATATATTAACAGCAAATCTGATGTCTGATGCAACTTGATTTGGAACATTTCACAGTTTCACAGAATCACTAGGTTGGAAGAGACCTTTAAGATCATAGAATCCAACCCAGCTAAATACAATAAAATTATAGTGTATCTTTGCTGCAGCTACCTGTCAGAGGATCAACGAGTAGCTTTCCAACTAATTTCATTTATTAGCCTTAAAAGCTGAACCACCCAACCCGCAAAACCATATTAAAAACCCTAATCCAAACAAGAGATCAAACCCCAAATTTAAAAATCTACACAGTAAAGGATGTCTACATGGAATATATCTCAAAGTTTAAACTGAGAATGTGGTGGTGATGCCAGTTCATGTAGCAATTTGACCTTACCCATGGAAGGCCACAGAATTTCTATTCACTCAGCAGTGCAACATCTCATGTCTTGTCTTGACTAGAATTGTGAATGTGAATATGATTTATGGCAAAGGTCTGACAAATCTATAAAGCTGATAAGTAGCAAACATTACCCCTATAGGTTACACTGGGGTTTGAGGAGGCCATCACAGAATGCAAACTAATAATTGCAAACTGCCTTCACAAAGGGGCAAACACAGTTTAGGCAGCAATCAAAAAAGAGAAGTCAAACAATGGCAGTGTGTTTAAAAAAATTAAAAAAAAATTAAAAATCCCATGACAGACTCAAATCTGAGAAGAAAGAAATAGTCACCACCAATCATAAAATTCTTCATTTAAAAAAATCAGGACCAAGAGCTTCCTGTAATCCTCCCCCTGACTCCATCCCTCCTGAGGATGTGTACCAACCTAAAATACTAGGTTGACAGCAGAAAGATGAACAAAACATCAGAGAAGTGGAAAACTTGAGTAATTTACATACTACAAATTTAACTGTATTTCTACTGAAAGCTTTTCTTTATTACCTAGATATTTGTCTGTAAATATCAGTGTCATTGTAACTGAGATAGTAACTACCTTTTGGATTATACAATTAGATTTTAATTAGATGAACTTTATAACATAATCCAAAGTGTGGATGTGCTTCCTGAATTCGTACCAATTTCATGTGATCCCCCTAATTTCAAGATATACTCATTATGAACTCCTTTATTTATTTTCTGTTTTCTTTCTTTGTCTTAGTCTGACACTGCAACCACTCCACAACTTTCATCAATCACTCCAAAAGAAAAAGCAACGAATCAGGAACAGCTTCAAAGTTTACTATGCTTGAAACAATGCCAACAAACTGTGGTTTACTTAGAGTAGTGAAGTCCAAATCTTAAACAGAGTGACAGTTGATTTTCAATGAAGAGTGTGATTAAACAGCATTTAACTAATGATTTCCTCTCTAATGTCCATTACTAGAGTTTGTTTACTAGAGTTTGTTTACTAGAGTAAAACAAAAATCAAGATGGATTGGATTTGTGAAGAGACTACTTTATTTTTATTCTGCTTCTAATCCCTCTTAGATGAAAAAAAATCACAGAACCCAGAAAAATTCAGATGAAGTATTCTTTGCGGTGGCTCAAGAAGTAAAGAAAGTTTGAGATGTCCTCAATGTCCTCACTGGTTTTAACATAAATATCCATTTATGGTGCACAAACAAAAACCCCCAACATTTTTTCTTTCTTTATTTTGACGGATATTCTATTATTAAGCCAATAGTCTGGCAAACTGACAGATATTGCCAACCTAACCAGATGTTTTCTGCTTTATTCCAGTCTTTGGATTTTGAGATGTGAAAAATAATTTTGCACACTTACACAAAAAGTGCATAGGATGACAGCTGCATGTCCCTCAAAAAATGGGAAGAGATGGAATTTAAGGCCTTTCCAGAACTCAGTTGTTAAGGAAAAAAAAAAACTCAATAAGTGTTCTGAATGCTTTTGATAAACAGTGAAGTAGCAACTGAAATAACAGAGCTGAACTCTACTGGTATTACATGGAATCTGCTTATGTTGATGGTAGACAGGGAAAGAATAAAAAATATTTTGAAGAACAATCTAAAATAGCACAAAAGGACAATAATAGACAGTGGTTTTTTGTTTTCTTTTTAATCCTGACAACAGAAGAAACAATTTTACTTCTAGATGTAAGTGCCTGACATTGCAACTAAGACAGAACTATGGAAAACAAGGAAGGAATTATGTTGAAAAAGTGAATCCTCAAATATGGTCAAATAATTAGAGACAACAATAATTTAAAAAGGACAAGTTCTATCACAGAGAAATTGCTAGATGGGAAAGAAAGGCAGTTAAGAGCAAGCCAATAAGCTTGTTTTAACTTTTATTGTAAATTCTGTCTTTGCCACTCTTTCCCCCTGTTTGCCATAGTTCTGTCTTAGTTGCAATGTCAGGCACTTACATCTGGAAGTAAAATTGTTTCTTTAGACATTCAAAATACAAAATTTAGACAGTAACCAAAAATCTGTAATTTTTACTGATATTAAAGTAAAATTTCAGCTCCCTTTCCCTCCTTCCCCCCCCCAGTATCACCCCCATTTAATCAGTATCTTCAACTTTTATTGTGCTATTTTCTGAAGACAAAATACTGAAGTACAATAGAGATGCTCCATATAATTATTTTTTAGGAGCATTGAATTTTTGATGTGGTGGGAAAAGTTCCTGATTCTTGGGTGAATCAGGAACTCCATGATAAAATCATTTTTCAAATTAGATTAGAATAAATATGCCAAATAAATATGCATTCTTGCTATTTAAATAGTAATAAATGAATTTACTGGTCTGTTTCCTTTAGCTTGGCCGTACTAAGACTGAATCAACTAGAATTATTATACAAGCAATTTTCTAATGCAATCCTGTTCAAATCATGAAACTTCTCATGTTACTACAATATGATCATGATATTACCACAGACATAGAAACAGACCAACAAAATGTATTTTTTGCCTTTGTAACATATTGTAATGGAATGACAGTAACAGAATCTCACAGTATTATGCAGCCATCCTTAGCTACACAGAGAGATAGAACTTTTTCCCCCAGGTATTATTACTTTGTTATTGTCACCATATGTTATGTACAAAAAAGAAGAGCAGATGGAATGTTTATTTTTTAATAAAGATGGGTACAGGGATCCTGGTCCACCTCCAGATTATAGCTAAAAGCTGTTGTTCTAAAGGCTGTAAATCTATATCTGACAAAACTATTAGAAGAAAATGTCCAATTAGAAATACTTAATTATAGTTCTCTATAAACATAATTAAATAAGTATCTATCATTGACATAGTTTAGATTCACTCACTCTGTTTATTGCCTACATTCTATCAAAATAAAGAAGTAAAATAAACTATTGAAAGAGGTGCTATCGACAGGCAAATGATGCCTCATTTTAAGCAAAGTAACTGCATTAAATCATCACAAAATAGAGATCAATGTAACCCGAAGAAATCTTTCACAGTTGTACTTATTTTGCTGGGACACAGTTGTTTGTCTCCATAGCAGCTCCTACAATGCTGTACTTTGAATTATTGGAGAGAACAGTGTTGTGACATTAGCTGCTTCAGCTATTGCCGAGAGTACCTGCACAAAATCCCAGCCTTTTCTGCTTCTCGTGTTGCCTTGGCAGCGAGGGGACTGGGGATGGGCAAGAGGCTGTGAGGGAACACAGCTGGGACAGCTGAACCCAACTGGACAAAGAGATATCCCTACCATGTCATGCTCAGCATACAAAGCTGGAGGAAGAGGAAGGGAGGGAGGGCAGGGCATTCAGAGTAGGAAAACTACATACCAAAAATCTCGTTTTTTCACTATTTACCTGTTTCAGGTAGACATACTGCCCTAGTGTTCAGTTGTTACAGAGCTTGCAAGGGTTTTTCAGGGTGAAGAGAGAGGCGAGAATGTTGACCTCATGTTCAGAAGGCTTGATTTATTATTTTATTATATATATTACATTATTACTATGCTAAAATAATAGAAGGTAAATTCTCAGAATGGTAGCAAGCTAAGAATAGAAAATGAATGAATAACAAAGTTCTGTGTCCAGGCAGAAAGCAAGAACAGCCCTGCCATGAGTGGTCAGTACATCCAAACATTCACCCAAGACCAATCACGAATCCACCTGTTGCATTCCACAGCAGCAGATAGCCATTGTTTACATTTTGTTGCTGAGGCCACAGCTTCTCAGAAGAGGGAAAAATCCTAAAGAAAGGATTTTTATGAAAAGATGTCTGTGACATTCAGTAGCATGTAACCGCTGTCCTACTCAGAAAATTAGTACAACAGATTAAAACTTCCAAGTCAGCTCTATTGAGTATGATGTGCACAGATGATAGGCACACTTTCAGGACAGGCAATACATTTTTCTCATGTCAATTTACTGTGTGTGGTCAAATCAACAATGCAGAGTACTGCAGCACAATATCTGCTTTTCCCAAAATCAAGGCACGACTGCACAAGTCTTATGAAGCTGATATACATAATGGACTTGCCCTGGATCCTCAGATTTTCAGTTAGGAAATTTTGTAATCAATTCAAGATTTGTATTTTGAACAAGACCACTACCAAGCATCTATTGAGAAGACCTCTGAATGTCACTTGAATATAATTTCTGTGGGCGGGGAAGAGAAGAGATATGAACACCTTAACATAAAACATCAGTAAGTTTTTGCTTGCTTTTTTTTTATTGCAGCCTTGTACTACATCTTGAGATGGGTACTATCACACTGACAAAACCATTAGTTTTGCCAGTTACAGTCCTTCTGTAAATACAGTCCTTCATATGTCATCAAATATATCTAATGCATACTTTAATCCAGATCAGTTTACCAATTCCTCACAACTGCTGTACATTTAATCCATATGGAAAAGTTAAAAGTCACGTTCCCATCTAGATTACCTTACTAGCTTGTGTAAGAAATTCCATACATTTGTCCTAAATACAGATTAGCACATTATATTAGCACAACATATTAATATATTCATATTTATTAATTTATTTTTTTTTTACATATTAAACTTTTCTGTTCCACTGATCATTGGAGTTTTTTGTGAATGTTAGATCTTTGCAGTAAAAACACGGAAATGCTAACTGGCAAAAAGGGTTAAAAAACCACCCCAAAATGGTATAATTTTTATATATTCCTAGAAGCAATTGAGTTAGTACAGTGTGGTGGAAAGAATTCACAATAAGGAGTTTACAGAGCGTATCCAAAGCCAGGGTAATATTTTTATTGTAGCATTATTCTTCCCTCAGATCACCCAGAAGGAAGCTTTAATATCTGTGCTATGAGAACTGTAAGGCATTTTTGACAGGTCTCCTGAGCAATTTACCCAAGGACTATTCTAAAGCAGCACAATTTTCCTGTCAACATTTGTTGGTGTCATCGGGGGAGTTATCCCTGGTTTTGCAGCAGGCTGGGGCAAAAGGTAAGAGGACACAATACAGAGAAAAACTAAAAAAGTTTAAAGATTAAACTATTGCAGTATTCCTCTTGTCTTGTGAGGACAATGCATAGAAAGATAGCAGCATATCATAAATTTTTTATTTAGTATGCAGGCTTTCCACCATTTCCCATGTTTCTCACACCAAGAATTCCTTTTGGCCCAATCTAATAAGGTCTATTTTTCCCCTTCTCAGTAAAGATTGTTCAATCAAACATTCAAATTCTGCTAAACCATTTCCTACCATGCTAAGGACATGCTTTCTACCATATATACAAATAGGAATCAATAAATCAATGATGTTGAGAGGCAAAAAAAAAAAAAGGTAGATCTGCTTAATTTTTGTTGGTTTTTTTTTTTTTTTTTGTAAAATCATCTAAATATTAAGGACCCCAAATTAGAAATAGACTATACAAGTACATAATTTCAACAACAAAAATTTTGAGTGAAAGGTTGTATTTGCCTTGGGATATATTAGAAAAGGCCACCATATCACGGGTGACATTTCTAAATATCAATTTAGCTGATCTTATGAAACAGCTCCTCTTTCTCTGGAGCCAAACTCAACAAATACTCCAGTGCAAGTTCCTTAGCCCAGCAGCACTGTTTAAAAATAAGAAAAATACAAATTCAAATATTTTGTCCACAGTTCAAAGGTAGATAGGAAATACTGCAGCCTACATGCTGGACTCTATCAGCCTGGTTCTACTAGTCCAAATCCACAGCTCAGTAGTTAATACACAGACCACTCATTTAATTTAAGATACTCAATATCTTAATATATAAAAATTATTGTGTTGAAGGAAAAATATATCTGGTAGGTAAGAGATCACAACAGGCAGACAAGTGATTGCATAGTATCTATTTTAGTGTTCATAAATAGCGGAAGTCTCTGTAAAGACTTCTATTTCTACCATTACTATTTATAAAACCAGACTATATTTTTCTGTACTGGTCTCTACTGGGACCAGAGTCATTTAGTATCTTCATTAATGACAAAGATGAAGGAATTGGGTTTACCCTCAGCAAATTTGCAGACGACACCAAGCTGAGTGGTGCAGTTAACCCACTGGAAGGATGAGATGCCATCCAGAGGGACCTCTACAAGCTCAAGAAGTGGGACAATGCAAATCTTATTACATTTAACAGAACCTAGTGAAAGGGGCTGTGCTTGGGTCAGGGCCACCCCCAGTATCAACACAGGCTGTGGGATGAACAGAGTGAGAACAGCCCTGTGAGGACTTGGGGCTGCTGCTGGGTGAGGGGCTGGACATGACCCAGCAATGTGCTCCTGCATCCCAGAAAGCCAAATGTGCCCTGGGCTGCATGCAAAGCACCATGCCCAGCAGGGAGAGGGAGGGAATTCTGCCCCTCTGCTCTGCTCTGCTCTGGTGAGATCCCACCCGGAGCGCTGCATCCAGCTCTGGGGTCCTCAATATGAGAAAGACATTGAGCTGCTGGAGCGAGTCCAGAGGAGGCCACCAAGTTGATTAGAGGAAAGGAGCTCCTCTCCTATGAGAAAAAGCTGAGAGAATTGTGTTTGTTTAACCTGGGAAAGAGAAGGCTTTGGGATAACCTAATTGTAATCTTCCAGTACCTGAAAGGAGCCTACAAGAAAGATGGAGAGGGATTTTGTGTAAGGATGTGTAGTGACAGGACAGGAGGGAATGGCTTCAGGGTGAAAGAGGGTAGGTTTAGATCAGATATTATGATCATTCTTTGCTGTGGTGGTGATAAGGCACTGGAACCGGTTGCCCAGAGAAGCTGTGGAGGTCACATCCCTGGAAGAGTTGAAAATCAGGAGAGCTGGAACTCTAAACAAACTGGTCTATTGGAAATTGTCCCTGACCATGGCAGTGGAGTTGGAACCAAATTGTCTTTAAGGTCCCTTTGACGTAACCCATCCTATGATTCTCTGATTCTATTATTCCATAAATGCTACTTGGGAGTATGTAACATACATGTATTTTTTTAATTGCTTTGTCATTCATATCAATGTTTTAGGATTAAAAAAAAAGTTCTAAATTTTGTTCCCTCCTTGTCTCACTCCTCTTCAGAAAACTTTATTTTACCTTCTATGCAGAAACAATTCAAACCCCAAAGAAGCTTATTTAAAATACAATGAACATTTACAACACGCCAGCTAATAACTCCTTCATTTTCATAAAACAGCCTAAAGTGGAATGTGTTTTCAATCCAAACATGTTTACAATAATTTTTAAAGCTGTATTATTTTAAAGCATAATTCCATTTTCTTCTTCTTGGTTCAAAGCAAGAAGCCCCAAATAAGTAAAAATTTTTACTGTGTCTAGCTTTGTATTACTATGTATGTATTTAAACATTTAATAATTTAGAGAATACAAAGAAAAAGGGAAGTCTTGGCTTAGAAGACTGAACACCAATATTTTTTAAAACTCCATTTAAAATATTACATTGTTTTAATTACAGATATTTTAGAGGTTTTTTTTTCATCAATTGATTCTTTTTTATTTTTTCAGTATGTGAACACATTTTTATAATGGACAAAACACAAATGCATAGTATAGATATACCTACTCAGAAAATTATAAAAAATTTATATAGAATATATTTTATTTTTCCAAAGTACTGTATGCAAGTCAGGGAATCAGGTCAAGTATTTAGAGAAAAATTTTGTTTTCTTTCCATGTGAGGAATAAGAAGAATTTGAAGCTATTTCTAGACATTTCTCCTCATAAACTCCAGTTTTCACAACTTCTCCTTGATTGGCATTTGACCTTCAGCATTCCAAAGTGTAAAACTTCTGCTTCATGCACATGATCCTGATTGGTTCTTATGAAATTTAATATAGGCTTATCCTGAAGCATTTGATTTAACTTTTCTGTGTGAGTTGCATCCACTGTTCAGTGAAATTAACTTATCTGCATTTAGAAGCTAGTAAGCACCACACACTCAGAAAGGTCTTGAAAACCTCTTGTGATTTGTCATTGTGTATTTAAGTCACTAGTAATAAATTCTTTTTAAAAAAATTAGAGGCCAAATTGCATTACCTGAAACATTTCAGAAAAATAAGCACTTGGAAGAAAATAATTTTTTTCTTGGATAAGAACTAACTAATATACTGGAAAAATTACTAGAAAATCAGAAAATATATTTTCCAACCCTTTGTTACCTAATCACTTAGTAACAGAAGTAGTGCCCTGACACCATTGTAGTCACAATGGTGTCAGGTCATATAATTTCTTTAACATTTCTCTATTCCTATTGCAGGGGATGCATACATTCATCAAAAAAATCCCATAAGCATTCAAGGCTTTTTATTATCTTCACTATCCTTCATCTTTTAGTATGAACACAACAATTTTTTTACATTATTGAAGCTTTTATTACATCTTGATGGAAACAAATGGAACAGTTTATAAGCTGCAATATTTTTGTGGAGCGTTGTGAAAACAGAAAAGAGTACAGTCAAATCTAGCTTTGTTGGGAAATAAAAAATTTTAAAATGTCTCATTTTTTTTCTCTAGGGCCTTATGTTCTTTCTCTTTATAGGACATTTTCCTAAAATTTTTGAATTTATGGAGTCAGTATTTTCTAAATCATAAAGATTATTCTTGTATATAAAATGAAATATTTTATTTATTAGACTTAAGAAGTCCCAGTAAGGTCAATGAAAATAAAGTTTACTCTCAGCACAACCATCAGTTTCTGAAACAAACAGAAACATCAATAGCTTTCTTCACCTAATCAATGCAGACAGATTGATTTTTTCAGAAGGCAGACTATTATGTATGTCTGAGTACCATGACCTTTCAGATTTTACCAACAATATTCTTCATGTAAATTGATCTGCCTTATACCATGGGAGCCAGGGATGCAGAACTGCCAAAAGCATTCGCTTCCACTTAGTTAGCTGGAAATATTACTCACGAAAAAGCACCTTCTTCAATCACGGGGTGCCGTGTGATGAGTTGTAAATGTCTAAGACAATTCAGAACTGCAGATACCTTTACACCCAGTAATCATAAAACCACAAGAGTGTGAATGTAGAGTAATTGATTTAAACTTATCAGTTCTAGGCCATTAGACTTGGTAAAAGGTATTTCCACTCAACTATAGAGGAGCCCATTACAGTCATTTCCATTTGAAGGTCAGCCATCACCAGTGCTGACCTTCAACATGACATAAAAGTTATTAATTGATTAGTTTACCAGAACAACGAACAACCACAAAACAATAACAAAAAAATCCAAAACACACACAAAAAAAAAATACAAAAACAAACCACCAAAACAACTCAAACAAAAAACCCCATCCACAAATAAACCCACAAAACCAAAAAACTCATAAAAACAAAAATAAAAAAAACAAGTTCACATTTAATCAATATGAACAGAAGAAACCTATTATTTTCGTGAATCTGGCTGGGCTGAAACTATCCCCGTTCAACAGTTCTACAGCCTCTTATCCAAGTTCTAATTCAGATACAGTCACTTGATGCTAAGTGATGGACAGAGGGGCTCTAAGGGCAGAGGCTGGGCTGCCTGGGCTTTGGGCCAATTTAGAGGCAGTATAGCTGAGGGCATGCCCCTGCTCCCCTTTTAGAAAGGACCTTTAATAAAGCTTGGACAAAATGCTCGGCTGCAAACACAAAGTAAGTGCTGCTCAGCTCGTGACTCTGTTTCCCTTAGGGAATGGGTGCCCCTCTGACATATTGGGGTAGAGGTTAACATACTGGTTTTGATGCTGACACTGAAATTACAGAAGTGCAACAGAAGAGGAATTCTGGATTCTAAATATTTACAGCCATTACAACACTGGCAAAAAAAAAGAAGTCTCCACAGACTAATCACTTGCAAAATTACAAGGACCTCTTGAAAACTCTAGGACAGAAAAATGTTTCCTAAGATAACATTTGTAAGGGTTTCTACAACCTGCTTAAGCATGGTGTAAAACAGTTATTAAATATCTGGCACTAAAGAAATTGCATCTTCCAACATGGTTGCAACTCATTTGTACTATAAATTTGGTAATATGAAAATAAATATCCTTGGTAAGATGTATGGCTGAGAGTAAGGATTTATTATGTTATCTAAGAATTGCTGCTAAATGACTACATGATTGATATTTCTGCATGTAGACAATAGGTAAAATAATGTTGAAGAGTATTTATTTTCCTTTGCAATTATGTTATATGTCAACACAGCTTGAGAATGTCTTGAAATTGTTTTTTAACACATTCATTTCCCAACTACAATTAAACAAAGATACTAGAAATATTCTATGTTATTCCCTTACAAAAAAAAAAATAAATTCTTTGCAAAAAAATGTTTGTGCAATAAGAAGTGCAATTTCAGACTATAACAAAATAATTTCCTTAGTATCATCAAGTAGAAATAAAATTCTGGTCAAAGCATCTTAAAAAAAAGGAAAAAGAACAAAAGAACAGGAAAAAAGGAATTTGCCTTTAGCTAGAGAAATAACTTTGGTTATCTTACATAAACTATTATCTTCCTTCATCACAAACTTTCTGGAACAGAGAAAGGCAAAGACACCACTATTCCTGAAATGAGAAAAGCAAAGCATAAGGGAAGAGATGATGTCAGAAAAGAGGTGTTCAAATCCATAGACAAGAATTTATGCTGTTAGGACACTACCTGTCTTTGTTGAA